>NC_049174.1:16339404-16939404 GCF_009769625.2 Cygnus olor | reverse complement strand
CAATATCTCTTTAATAGTTTTTTCAGGGAATATTTCTCCAATAAGAGCTGGACTTCTAAGCAGATGGTCACTGAACAAGAAACAGTTGAACAGTGGCACCCAGAGGTGAAAAGTGTACTGCTCCTAAAGAATTATTCCATTTGTTGTAATCTATTTCTCATCTTTTCCTTCTGTCATTCTCAACTTTTCTTTTCCAAGTAACAAATTCCAGAAAAAAAAAAAGAAAAAAAAAAAGCTGCAATTTGGAAGAACATACTCTAGAGTTTAAAAAAGAAAGCCCTGCTTTGTAACAACTATTACTGTTGGGAACACATTTTAGAAACACATCTTTCTTACATATTTTCTCTAACAAAGAACAGGACAAAAATAACCATGGAAAAGAGAATATTTTCAGATGCATCTCTTTGGATGGAATTTTGAAGCCACAAAACCATGTATCCTCCCTAAATTCACTAGCTGAATTTATTGTGCAGGATTATAATAAGAGCTTGAAGATCCAAAGACAAAAGTTGGTGGATTTTAGGACTTGGGATCATAATACAACAGAATTATAGTAGACACAAGCTGCCCATATTATCTCAGATGCCTTGACATCAAAAGTTTGGTGAGACCTATTGTGTCATTGTACTAAAAGCACCAGGCTGAGAGCACCCATCTGTGATATATTCCTCATGTTCCTTAGGCAATATCTGTTTTTAGTGTATATATGTATGCGCATCTATATACATATATATGTATAACAATTAAAAAAAAAAAAAAGTTTGATTAAATACAAAGAAATGGTGTGGCTACTCAGCATCAGTCCCAGGAAGACCCAACAAAATGAGGCCCATTGAGTTTTGATCAGAAAGGCCCTATGTTTGCAATTATCAATGAGTGCCTGCATCATGCAGCTAGAGCAGGACTCCATAACTGGGCTGAGCTATGCTAAACCACATTCACACTCCCTAAGGATCTACCAAATAACCTTCTACTTAAGGCTAGACTAGGCAAGGCTTTTGGCCTCAAAAGACAAGACAAAAAGAAACAGGAGTTTGTTTTGCTTGAATTTTAAAGATTTTGAAGAGTTTATTTCTGTGGGTTAAACAGATTGGAAGAGCTGTCCAGAACGTCTGATGCTTTTCCCTAGCAGCAAGTTCTTTTGTTTGCCCTGCTCTTCACACTGATTGCTGTTATTGTTGTTATTACCATTATCATTATTTATTATCATGTAAGGAGCAGCAGTAATGTGATAAGCACAAAACTGAAGTTCACATTTACATACGTGCATCTCCAGCCCATGCAAGAGGAAGGAGTTTCCATAAACTCCAGACAGATGTTTCTAAAAATGTTCCTAAATTCATCTCTATATCCAGTGTGTTCAGGATTGCATTTACACTACTGTTACTCCAGAAACCATCAACTGAGGTTAATTTACAACAGTTTATAGGGCAGGACATTTCTCCACACCTGCTTTTCAACCAGGACTTTAAACAAACATGAAAGCAAAGAAGGAAAAGAATTACAGCTATATACAAATCAACATCTCTCCCCACCCCTCGCCTCCCATCCCACCTTTATTTTCCTATCTCCTTAGGAAGACCGTGACTATTTGCAGATAATTTTTGTTGCAAAGCTGCAAGGCAGTGTCGCACTTCACGGCTCTGGCACACATAGCACGCTACCATTGAAGTAAGGCTGCAGGGCGCAGCTCTGCTGCGCGGAATTAACGGGCGGCAATACCGTTTTCAGTACAGTGATCCCATAATGACCCCTAGCAAACGATCGTATTCTAAGAGTTGTACCGAGCGACGTTAAGTTTATTGCATATTTTATCTCAGCTTGACTGTTACCCATCAATCACCCCGACGGCCACGGCCGCAGCCGCAGCGCCCAGCGCCTCCGCAGCTTCCCCCGGCGCAGGGGAGGGGACCGGAGGGTGGCGAAGCGGGGCTGGCGGCGCCACCTCGCGGCGGCGAAGCGGGGCCGGGGCGGCGGCTGGCGGCGGGGCCGCGGCAGCTGCGGGGTGAACCGACTGCGGCCGGTACCGGGCAGGGCCCGCGGCACGGGGCTGGGCGGGCGCGGTGCGGGCTGCAGGCCTAAGCAGGCGGCGGCTGAGGTCAGCAGGCTGTCCTGAGGCTCCGGGTGTCACGCTGCCGCGTCGTTACCTGCACTTTTGCTTCAGATGGCCAGAAAATATTTTAATGACCCTAATGACCATCGTGTCTGTTTCTTCGGTTGGACTTAGCTCCTGCTGTAGGTACAGGCAGGGACTTGGCTGCGTTGTTTTCGCAATTAAGGTTCTAGTTCCCAGAAAATGTCACCCTACAAGTGATCTATTCCTTTTGAAACAAAAGTTACTTAAATGCATGGCTGAAAATATAAAACTTAACAACAATGCTTGGACCACAGTTCCTCTTCCAGGATTGTGCTGTAAAGAAAGAGGTGTAAAAACATGTAATATTTATTGCCAACCAATAAATAAAGGCAACACCTTTTAATTCCATAAAAATACATTCAATGGGGAGGGAAGCATTTTGTGGAGAGGCAGAATAGCAAATCAGTAAGTATTTCCTTCTGCAAAACATGGATTTTTTTTTCTGTGGTCTATAAAATCATAGGTGTGTTATGTGGGTGGAGGCAAAAAAAAAAAAAAAAAGCATAAGAAATTAAAATATTAATCCTGTCCCTACCAATAAACAACGCTTGGAGAAAAGTTGAAGCAGAAATGAATATTCTTGTTTCAGCATCTGCATGTGGGTAAGTACAGTGCAAGAGATGGGGGTGGCGGTTATTTACCCTTCCTCCATTTAATCTCTTAATTTATAGGCACCCCTTTAAAATGGACCGCTTTGCAAAAACCTCTCAAAGGAAAAAGACATTGCCTGAACCCTCCATGCTTTATTTGCAGTACCCGGGCTGATGAGGCATTCTGTCTCACTCCGCCCCCTGCTCCTCATAGTGTTAAATAAAGAGATCTTTTCATATTTAGCTGTAAGTGTTATGCCTCACAGCCCAAACACGCATTTTTCTGTTTTGCAAGCAGTGTAGCTTATTCTGCATGGCTGTGACAATGCAAGAAGAAAACAGATATATAGCTTTGCATTGGGAGGTTGAACACTAAAAATTACTCGTGTGTTTTCCTTTATAATCATATCAACTGCCTATCTGTGTAGCTAAAAATAGAACGTTTTGAGTGTCTTTTACATACACCCCACATACAAGGTTGCAGCCTTATCCAGAGCTAATGACTAGTCCAAACTTTTAGCACTGTCAATGAGAGATAGAAAGCATTAAGTGTCTGCATATCTCACCGATACTACTATGTGGTAAAGATTTTCAGCAATTCTGGCAAATTAAATAACTGCCAAACAATCTAATCAATGGTCTATTTACCTAACCTAATTTTCCATCACTCCAATGGCATACAGAGGAGCTTCCCATGAAGTACAATTCCAGAATAAGCTATCCAGCTTGGCACAGCAGTTGGCAAATTTTCCCCAAAGTATGACGGATTATATCCCCATTTAAAACATTGAATCTTATGCTACTGTAAATGTCATTATTCCTATTGTTGGCTAATGTCATTTAAAGCTTGATCCAGGAAGACATTTAGTTTTCAGTTAGAAACTAAATATTCTTCTGGAAAAAAAACAGTTGATAAAATGGAATTCTGCAAGAGTCTCACACACTGCATGTGCACTGCACGTGAAGATATCATTTCCATTTCCAACTTCAGTGACTCTACAATTAACAGGCTACAGAACACTTGAATGAAGTCATTTGCCAGAATTAAACTCCACCACCAGCATATAAGAAAATTAAATGGTATGTTTGGACATATATGAGTTTTATATTAAGTAAGGTAATGATATTTATTTTACAGTTTTTGTAGCTATTTGGAAAACTATATTAAGCAAAGATTATTACATAATGCCTAAAATTTGAATTTGAATCTACATTGGTAGATCCTCAGCCTTTGGACTGTGTACATGTATATAAGTGCATTTATTTAGTGAAATCAAAAGGTAGAATATAGTCTGCTGACCATCTGATTTTAACTAACCAATACACTTATCAAAGTGACAGTATTATTTTCATAGCTGCCTGAATGTAAAAATAAGTTCCATTTGATATATAATGTTTATATTAATCCTTTTAAACATTTGCTGCCTTTCACCCCATAGGTGATTCCCTGTAAAATGTGTCGAGTGATTTATTAAGGTCTGACCCAGCAAAGTGCAGAGAAGGCTCATATCCCACTGGCTTCAGAAGCAATTAAGGGCTTTTCCATGCACCTTCCAGGATCAAGTTCTGAGGATTCGGCAGTTCTCCTGGACTACACTTGTGTTCAGATTTTTGTACGCTAACTTTCTTCGTCATGCTTTCATTTTGCACTGAGGTCAAATAAAAGCTGTATCCAAAACTTTCTTACTGAGGAAAAAAAATCAGTTAAATTAATATGAGTTTGAGCAAGAAAGGAATACAGGCATGAGTAAGAAGTTTGTCACAGCTAGTTTTTATCTGGCAAAGATTACTTGAGATTTTCATTCCAAAAAAAAAGTCACAGTCTACACCTGAAAAAATTATAGCTGTTATAGTAAATAATAAATAAAATATAGCAAGAATATTTACATTGTAATGAACAATTTGTAGAACGAAAGCTAACATTCAGCAATTCTACCTGTGTTTCTGTCTTGAGAATTTCACTCTGCCACAAAACAACATGTAAATCAATGGAAAATACTGGGAATTGTAAATCAATAGCAGTTATTTTACTGCTAAAAAGAAAATCCATTATTCTAATTTTCCTTGTTTGCTGTTTGCCCTCACACTCTAGAATGTTCTCTTTTTTTTCTTTGATATTTTAAAAGCTGATTTTAGGCAGTCTGTGAAGTAACAGTGATCAGGAAAATCTGCAAGGCATTTGAAAGGATTGCATAATCCAGAGGATTTATCTACATCTGATTGAATTGATTGACTAAGGAAAAAAAAACTTTTTTTTTTTTTAAATGCATGCTGCTTTTTAGAACACAATGTAAGAGCATTAAGTATTTTAACAGGTAGTCTAATTTGAACTAGTAAAAAGACAGCACAGCATTCTTAAATTCAGGAAAAAAAATGTTCTTTCAGTTGTGTCTTTGCTAACAATTTGGAAGCATCCATTGTATTACTACTGCAGTGTTATTGAGCTAGTTTTATTAAGGCAAATTTATAGCAATGTTAGAAATTAATACCACTCTTATTTCCTCCACTGCCTGGCTTTATTGAATGCCATGGGGCATATTAATCAGTAAAGCCAAGTAGTGCATGAAATAAAAGTATAAATTAACCTGTAACATGAATGTAAAACGGGGCTTAATAAAATAGAAATAAATAACACTTTAATGATAATCAACCCTGCCTGGCTTAGCCAAGCACATAGTGTAATAATGCTAAATACAAAAAAAAAAAAAGTATTTAAATAAAGTTTAAATCATGACACAAACTACATAATTTCCAAGGTTAATACTTAATTCACTATATTGTTTAAACACACATAAGTTTGTGCAAAAACAACCACCTTTCTGGCCTGAAACTTCACCTAGCAAAAGTCCTGTCAACTTTGGAAGTAGGCCCAAAACACAGTGACTGAGAATGTGAGAAGGATTTCAGAGCATTTCTGCATTCTAAGCATCTGTATAAACAAAAAAGAGATCTTTGCACACTATATTTTGTATACACCCAAAAAGTATCTCCAATTATCAACTAAAACCATAACAGTCTCTTCAACCTGTTTTACACAGGTGAACTGTACACAATGTGTATAGTGATTTATTAAAGGCTTGACCTTGCAAGTATGTGAAGTCATATTAACCTGTCCTTAAATTTATGTCGCTTTAAAAAAAAAAAAAAGTGTATTCTGGGGTATAATGGAAGACTTTTGTTTTTTCTGGAGGAAAGTCTCTTCTGTCCAGGGTCCAATAAGATTTGGTCCAAAAAGAATTACTCCCATCACACAGAGTGATATATGCAAGATTTTGCAAAATCAAAGCTAATTTTGTAATCATAAAACAGACAGCTCAGCTTCCCTCTACAGTTACTGCAGTTCCAGAGCACAAAGACTTGACTACATTGTCTTCCCTAATAACTACATATATGAAAATACATCTTTGCAAAAACAGGGAAAAAAACGGCCAAAATCCTTATCATAAAACACTGAAGTGTATGCTCCCCCTGCTGGCTCTGCTGCAAAGTCAACTGTGAAACACACCTGCAGTTAAGTGGTTTGCTGCTAACTACGCTGACATAAATATGTTACAACCTTGCTAGAAACACCAAGTAATATGGAGAAAGGTAGGATAAGAAGTACTGCATGCATGGGTGCCGCATGTAACAATATAAAAATAATACTAAAGTAAAGGTTTTATAGATCTATATTAGAAATGCAGTGGACTTCATGCATCCCAGTTTTTCTATTATTATGGAGACATACTAATATCAGATACTGCCAACATTTAAAAGATAGGCTGAGCTATGCTTGAGACACTGTTTGGGTGGGCCTGTAATGTTGCAACCAGTATTAATTTAAATTTGTCATATTTGCAAATTGTGTAAAACAGGGTTGCAGACTGGTTACATTCAAAAGAGTACCCAGGGACCAATAGAAATGGTTAAGGATTTTATTTTGGAGAAATGTAGCAGCACTGAACAGGAGGCAAGCTTAACATTTAGTCCAAGTGAGGTCCCCATACTCTTTGCTGATGTCCGCTAGGAGTTCTGTCAGCTAATGAGTTGAACCATCTGTAAGTTTCCTGACAGATGTGGCCAACTCCCATACTGGGCTGCTACGAATTCCGATGCACCTTTCTTTTTTTGCCATGAAGCCTTCAAACACATTCCTTTTGACTCCCAAACTACTGCCAATATTTTTTTCCTTTTCATCAGTCATGGCATCAGTTTCAGCTCCAACAGAACATCAGCGGATGTAAAGGAATTACTCAATATCCTCTGGGCTTTTTTCTTTCCTTTTTTCCTAAATCAAAGTTTGTACTTAAAAACTGAATTCTTCTAAGTACGCTGAGTTTAAACTATTACATAGATTTTTTTTACATTCATAAACTTCAGCGTTTTATTAGATGCACAAGGCTGTCCCATTTAGAATACCCTAGAAATATATTATCTCAGTGCTATTATAACAAGACATGTTCTACAGTAGCAAAGAAAGTAAACTGTGAAATCTGTATCTTATCCAGTAAATATATGAAAAACAAACTTTAAAAGATCTTTAAAAATGGTTCATAAAAGAATCTTTCAATATTGTACCTGTCATCTGCATAAACCATGTCTTTTGGACAGGAACTGAATTTAGAGTGACTTTACCATGATAGCTAAAGAACTGTTGATCCAAATGGACACTTAAACATTAAAAATACTGGTCACCGTGTTTAGATCTCTGAACTCCACTTTACGTTGTTTGAAGGTCTAATATCTTAGAAATTTAACCTCAGTATTGACAGGATTATAGTCATCAGTCCTGAAGATATATGTCATTCTAATTACATTCCAATACAACATTTATGGACAGTTACCCAATTTAAATCACCAAAAAGAAAAAAAAAATAAGCTGGAGAATACCACTTGTTGGTCTCAAAATACAACAAGGTCAAGGTCACATCTTGTCAAAGGTCACATCATGTCAAAGGTGCACATCTCATTTTCGACAACTCTCAAGGTTGGGCAACTCATGATAAGTTCTCTGAAAAGCTAAAACGTTATTGAATCAACAGTTATGTAAATTTCAAGACACTGTGCCAACTCACAGAATATCCCAAATCTAGGATTTATATTTAAGTAAAAGATCAGGAAAGTGTGTGAAAGATGTATTATAAAACCCACAGTTAACAGAAATCAGTTAAGGTCATGCCTGCATTTTAATACATTAAGAGAGAGAGGATTTTTCCTTTAGATATTCCCTGCAATATCAAATTGAAACAACTATGTTGCAACAGCACCTTAAAAAAAAAAAAAAAAAAAAAGTGCACATCTATCACAAACATATTGCCTACAGAAAGTGGATGAAAAGGAGTGTATGATGAAAATGTGACAGTATATTTCAGCTGGTTACTTACAAGGAAACAAAAATGCACTGTGGCTCCCTGAAATTCTTTCATACCTATTAGATTACAATTTATTTTAATAATGGAAGAGTATTTCTTCCATAGGGTAATATTTCAAGCATCTTCTTTTAAATAAATTGCCTGTGTGTTTACATTGGTTGATTAAATCTTCTGGGGGAAAAAAAAAATCCATTTTCTTTATTCCTTTAGATTAAATACAATCCTGTATTTTTACACCAGTGTAGTGATACACATTAGACTGGAAGTAAGACTGTGACAGCTCTGGTTACTGTGTGCAGCTGTCACTAACACTAGATCTATCTTCACAAATATTATTACAAGTGTGTTCATCTGAGGTGTCCTTATTCACAACAGCTGACCTTCATGGCTATGTCTGACATCTAAAAAGAAAAGTTCTGCTTTACAACCTTCAGTGTGCCTTCAGTTATAAATTACTTGTAGAGTATTAGTAATAATAATTGATTTTAGCAGTAAGTAATAGAGTTATAAACAGCTCCCACTATTTAATGAAAGAAATGCTTCATCTTTGGGTTTTATTTATTAGTATTCAAGAGCCTTCCACATCCTCACTGAGATCAGTTATTGCTTAATTAAACTAGGAAAGATGGCCTGTCAATGACTCTTTGTTCAAAAAACATAAAAGATATTAATTATTTTTTCCATTTCTCTACAAATGTTTTAAGGTTTGCTTGTTTTCCTTTTCTGTTGTGATCTCATTTGGATACAGACAGTGCATATGAATAATGAATTGTTTGAATTTTCCTTATATGTTAATAACAGGATTTTCATCTTAACATGGTGCATCAGTTACAAGTCAGTACAATCAATGAAGAGTTTTACCATGTATTAGCCACACTAGAGCTCTCCCCAGTCTTTTCAAGAGACTGTCTAAGCATCTTTTTTGCTGCTCAAAACTAAACCCTACTTCATTCTTTTTTTAAATCCATTTTTCTAGCAAACTAAAACAGCACCTGCAGGTCTATAACACATAACTGATGCTCACAAATGAGAAACTACAGACTAAAAAACTTCACTGGCAAATGGCCTGATGAATGATGCAATCATTCCATCAATAACGGCAGGAAGATTTCAAATAAACAATACCCAATTCAAATCTGACTGGAAAATGAAAGCAGCTGCTGATTTTATTTTGTCTTTTTTGTGTCACAAAGTAGTGATAACTGAAAAATAAAATTTAATGTCACATTATCACGATGCAAATAAAAACAGACTGTACACTTACATAAATGTCAAGGTTGAAATGCTGTCATCTCTCACCACTAGCTGGCACCACAGCTTTAAAAATGCAGTGATGTGTCCTGTTTATATCTTACTAATTAACAAGCCAGCTATATAATTTTCAACGGAAAACAATTATTCAAAGCAAATGAGAAATATTTGGAGCTATAAACTAAAATGAGTCTGAAAGCAATATTCTCAGTGATGACTGGTAAGATACATCCTGTAAAGGGAAATGGATAATAGTTAACAGACTCAGGCTTGTTTTTATTAAATGAAAATAAACTGTACTGTGCACAGACAGAAGAGTCTGATATTTTTGCTACTTGCTGGGAGTTCAGTACAACATAGAAGTCATTATGTTGGATTATGAAGGGGATGAACCCCAGTAAACGGCCTACCTCACCGGGCTTTTTTATCCTATATTAACTCAATGGACACTTCAGGTTCATTGCTAGAGAAACTGCTTTATTGTGCTAGCTAATAAATAGCATGCAGTCTGCCTCCTTCACTGGCTTCCCTTTCTCAGACCAGACTGCTGCTTTCATTGTCTGCTGGCAGGACACAGATGCCCTTAGAGGCAAGTCCTAGGTTTCCATTCTCTAACTGCAGTGGTCCTGACATTGCAATAGACTTCATGGCTGCATTCTACTCTGATTCTTTCAGGGTGTCACTGCGTACTGATCTGACATGTGCATTGGCACATGCACTCAAATCCAGATGCATACAAAGTTCAAAGCAGGAGAATCAGCAAGCTAGTCATCTACTGCTCTGCCTTAGAAGATAGCAAGCAAAAATTCAGGCAACTGTTGCCAACTGTCTGAATTTTATATTTATTTACAAGCTGGGGAAAGAAACCCATAAATGTTCACATAATACCAATAACAGAGCACTGTTCATGTACAAATACATCATATTGGTGGCTGATCTGTCAGCTGTGGTGTGAATAGACAATGAAATACTTCTACAGTGCAAGAAAATCCTCTCTAAAAATGAAGTTTTCTCCAATCATAGGGCAGGTTCTCTGCAGCTGTCCAACCAAAGTGACTCTGAAAACTGGGACATAGAGAGAAGATTTCTATGTCTGTAATGGCAGTTACCTCAAGAGAACCCTGCTGTTCTGGCCTTGGCACCATTAAACAGCATAGCTCATAAAGTTACACATATTCTTTTTTACAATGTTCCATACAACCAGAGAGAAGATAACATACACTTTGAACAGCAGAGTTACAAATTCTGCAGTTGAAATATCTAAAATATCTAGCTGATAGCTCTCTACTCACTACTATTCAATATGTGTATTCTTTACCCAATGAAAAATAACAAAAACAAACAAAAAAAAAGAGAACAAACACACAGAATAAGAGCTACTCACAGTTATGTAAAAAAACAAACAAACAAACAAACAAACAAAAAAACACTAATTCTCACTCTGAGAATTATACAGGTCACCTTCAATATAATTGACTTGGAAAACTAAGCACACCAGGATTTGGGTTAAAAAACAAAATTATAATATAAATATATATTCAAATTGGTATGGCACAAATTCTTACCTTCCAAAAGGAAAAAAAAATGTTTCCCCCCCCCAAATTTTATATATATATATATATATATATATATATATGAAAGGAATGAAAGAAATCTGAATGAAAGAAATCTATTTATGTCAAATTATTTTGGTATTTTAAATCTCTTGGAGTAGTTTCATATTTGCTAGTGAATTTTATCCTTCACTCACATAGGCATTTTGTGTTTTGTAAAGAATTATTTCAATCCCACATTGGCTGGTATGCACATGAATGCTTCTTTGATAACTTTATTTTAGAACAGAAAAGAAAAACTAAGAGACCATATTTGTTTCTCTTCTACTTCAAAAAAATAACATCTAAGGAACACAGATAGGGAACACATTTGTTCTTTCATAAGAGGAAAGTTTATGTGGCAACACTTCTTCATTATATCTGAACCTCTCAGATTCCTGCCACTGGCAAGTTATCTTTGCAATGTTCACTCTGTAACCAGGGATTTTGAGTCTTCACTTTGTGTAACAAAATCTGAAAACAAACTCCAAATTAGTTGCCTCTAGTGTTTTTCCAAAGCCATGGGAGCAGACACCTTTTTGCCATGTGCTCCACAGCATAAACACATTGCCAACATCAACTAATCATAATATTTTAAGAATATGGTGGGTTTGCCCTGTTCCAAAGTTGTTTTGAGGTCATTTTGGCAGTTCTGCAAATAGTCAACAGGGCAGCCCCTTGTAACTGAGTTAATTCCATAGAATTCAGGACAGACAGCAATGTGAGACAGAGGATCATAAATTGGAGAAAACCTTGTCTTCGCAAATGCAGCAGAGAAGCTTGTAACGGCTGCAGAATAATAAAGAAGTGTTAGAGTTAATCCACTGCTATCTGTCTTTATTTTGCTAACCCACTCAAGTGGACACCACAGCGTTGAGACTACATTAATCAAAATTTGGAATGACCTGCTTTTCATTGTAAACTGCAGTTATCTTTCTTTACTGATTGGCCTTGACCTGTCAGCTGCATTTGGTACTGCTGACCCTGGGGGTTCTTTTGAAGAGCCTGGAGTACTATCAAAGGTTGTCTGACTCTGTTCTTGCTTGGCTTAATTCATATTCTACTCAACATACCCATTTTATTTCCAGTAGAAATTGCTCATTTAATTGCATTGTAAGTTTTATGGGGTATGCCCCAGGCTGCGTTCTTTATGCCAAGCTTCTCAGTATTTATATGTGGAATTGTGAGAAGAAGAAAAAAAAAAAAAGAGCCAAAAAAACTCATTCACACTGCTAGACCAGGCTTCATAATACCAGCAATTCTCACTGCTTTAAATTGTATACAAAGCTCTTTGGGGAATAAAACAAATGTATATATCACTGTCCAAGGTTCATTTGACAAATGCATTGTTTTTTAACTTAATACTTTCGAGGTATCATCCTCTTTTTAGGAATGTAGTAACCCTTTCTTCAATTCTAGTATACATTAAGTCTGGTAAGAGACCTATAGTACAACTTTGCATCTAAGCAGCATCAAAGTTGGTTGGATGAGAGCCTTAGTACTACAGACCCAAACCGTTTATACTCAAGATGATAACATTATTTCATATAATACTGTTGCAGTAGAGTCAAAAGTATTTAATTTCTTCCTTTTACTTTGCAAAAGGGATTCAGATCTGGCATTCACAGTTCTGAATCTTCCCAAAGAAATACAGAAAAGGTGTAGTATAGTATAAATCTAGCATATTTGTGATGTGTGCCAAAACATACAAGATTTTAAATCTGATGCTGCTTAATATATTTAATTAGTTAATCTAGGTATGAGGAAATAGCTTTGAATATTATGCCACACATAAACTGACAGACTAATGCTACCACCAGCTTTATTAGTAAAAGACAAATTGTACTCCTACAGCTAGCATTTAAGTTTGCAAGTCCATTAGATCTCTGTCAAAATGAGCAGAAACATTACAGGGTTTAGGAATGTAGTATCTAAAGAATCACACAAGGTAAACTATTTTTTGTACATCTCTTGAATTAATAGATTATTTTAACAAAGAGGACTGAATTTATGGCTTGAAATATTTTACTTTGCAATGGAACTGATATATTAAAACACCATCATTGTGATTATGGAATTACGATAATTTAGATTAGATCTATCATTCAGCAATAATGTGGATTCTTGGTCATCCAATCAGTTTTAGAAAGAAGGATTCCTTCTTTATGAAGTACCAACTGCAATGGAATGCTGTGCAAGGATTAGAAATCTGCATACAATTAGTAAAGTCTCAGATTCAGACCTCAGAGCAAAATACTAATGTGGTATTGCAAGTAAAATATATTTATTACACTCATTAGCCTTTAACACTTATTTAAACTTACTCAGAGCTATGTCAGCTATCTGATTTTAAAATCAAGAGAATGAAGAAAAATATAAGTGATAAATATAAAAATAAAAGTATGATTGACTTTACAAAATTTTTGAAAACAGATTTTTTTTTAAACAGGATAAAGAGGATAGCAATAAGAATTGGAGACACAATCAAAAATTGAAAATAAAGGGAAGGTATAAAAGAACTGGGCTGCAGTCCATCCATAAGTAAAAACAAAGTAATAGACAGTTTCTATCAAGACATCAGAAAGCAAACCTGCAAACAAAACTACTCCAGATTCTGGAAAACGTGGCTCTGACTCTAAATTTTGTGAGACAGGACATATCAGTAATATAATGGATACAAGGTTTTGTGGAGAAGTTTTAGACTATTATATAAATATATTTGAGCAAAGTACACAGGGAGTTTATTCTGATGTCACGTACTCTAAGTTGATTCTAATTCCACTTGAATTATCATCAGCTACCTTATCTGTAAATACAGTTCCAGTAAAGTTCAGAGTCTGAAATTCACCAAGCATTCATATGGAAAGAAAACAAAGGGGTTTGTTTCTTTCTGTAAACTCCCCCCATTAAATTCATCAAGCCCCCTTTTTGAATACCATTTTCCTTTACTATATATAATTATTAAGAACAGAAAATTAAAAAAAAAAAAAAAAAGAAGAAGAAGAAGAAAGGTAAGGTATTCTTTCTGATTAGCTAACAGCTAATGACTTTTTTTCCTTACTGTCACCTTGACTTTCTTTTCTCAACAGTCTGCCTGTTGAGCAGTAATTGCTAGGGCAGTATTGCCAAAGTGACAAACAAACTGCATTAATATTTTAACATTCAGCTTAATTGCAATAGTAGCACACACATTACAACAACAACTAAAAAATCACAGTGTTTTTTTTTTTAATGGAGAAAACATTGCCTTCCACTTTTGATGAATGTCACAAATTACTGATAACAACATGTGGCACCAGAATAGAAATGAGCCAACAGCTGCAGAGATTTAAGTCGTTTGCACACTGCCTTTGTCTGACACCTCCCCTGCTGGAACTTATCATCTTCAGAAAATAGTAAGGAGAGAGGAACGTGGGCCTACATGTCAGCCACTTCACTATCCAACACATTAGATTTAGGGATGTAGGAAAACACCCTCAATTACCATAGCTGAAGTCACAACCAATCTGTCAGTGAAAACAAACAAACAAGTGAACAAAAAAGGTATTCAAATTCAGCATTATGAAAGCAGTGTTTTGACTGTTTTTATTAGAAAGAGGTAGTTGGTTTTCGTTGTTGTTTTCCAGGAAGTATCGATGAGCAATTATGTATTATTTTAATTTTTCATAATACTCATAATTCCGTGTGCATTTATGACCCAGTTACTCTTAAAACGGTCAAAGCACTGCTGGTTGTCACAGCAAAGATAGAACTCTAGCTTATTCCTCTTCCCACATCAGCATACTAGATTTAACCTTATAAGACTGAATTGTGATTTAGAAGTAACAAGGTGGCAGTCCTACAGTCTCATGTGGATTGCAAGTTTCCTATACTGTCCTCAGTGGAAGTAGGAATACTCACAGAGCTCTAGGAGGAGCAGCAGTGAATGGTATAACCTCAGGAAGGCCTCAGCAAGGTCTGAGGAAACTTCTGCACTGCTGGCATTCCTACAGCGGTTAATAATGTTGGTTGTTCTGGCATACTAATATCATTTATGTAAGGCAGACAAGAAAGGAACATGATCCCTGATATTACAAACTGAATGTTTGTGGGACTGTTATCAAACAAACAAGAACTGACAGCATGTAGTAGTGACACACTCATTCCAACCAAAAATGTGCATAATACCAAAATATTCCCTTCTCCTATTTACCCTTCAAAGAGAAGTAATTCAGCAACAGCTGTTTGGTCCAATAATTCACTTCCAGTAAAGAAGACTGCAACTGTAGACATACAGAGTCATGGCATGGGTCATGGTAGAATGCACTAAAGTTTATGTTCTATTCTTACTGGAACACCACTGAAGTAAAACCCTAACAATGGGGTGAAACGTACAGTTATTTTTCTCCTTATGTACTGCAAAATTCCCTCAGCATCCTAAGACTATGCATGTAAACCACTTGGCAACATACATGCTTGTGTTTTAGTGTAGACAGGATCTCAGATAGGTATCCCACACATACGCACACACACTCAGAAATAGTTGGATTCAGAAGATGGAGTGTAGGCAAATTTTAGAATCAATATTGACAGATCTATTTCAAAGGCCAAAACAGAAAAATCCACCTCATGTCACTGAAGTGAACAAAACAGAAAAAGGCTGGTGTTTCAGCAGTGCTGCAGTCATGTGTAATTTAATACTCCATGACTGGCTAATAACACTCTCCTCTGTGTTCCCATCACAAGTTTTGCAGTAATGGCCAAGATTTGTGGTTTCCAGCAGCCAGCCTGGAATACTGCCTCGCTGCTCCAGGCCTGATACAGTACTCCCAGTTTTCCACTGGGATGTGTTATGTAATTGCATGTCTGCTTAAACACTTGGGAGGGTATTAAGCTTAAAAAATAAATAAAATTAAAAAAAAAAAAGCAAGACAAAGTCTTTGTTTGGGCACGGGACTACAGAATGGAAGAAAAAGTAACTTTACTTCAATAGGTTCTGTAACAAAGGGGAGGGAATAAAAACAACATGTGTGCTGGAGGATTAGCATATGTCTGTATGGGAAGGTCACAAGAAGTAGCTAATTCTTAGATAAAATAGCAGCTTTAAACATGTTTTAGAGAAATAGCCAGCTGTGTGTCTTCTATAATTATACTACAAGCACATTTCTTGATTTTTTAATAAAATATTGTGTACTGGGAGACACCAAAATATATATTAGAAACCAAACAAACCATTTTTACCATTGGAAAATCTGTAGTAAAACTACATCTAGTATTTGAAATAGTACAGCCCTCTTTGTTGAATAAACCTACAAACTTCTAAGTCACAGAGTCCAAGGTGATCCTTCCTCAAGTTGGTCCCACTGCAGTGAAACAAACAGATCCATTTATCTGCATGTTTTGTATACTAAGTCTCTGAAATTGCACCCAAAAAGAATATGGAAATGGGTAATATCTGCAAGTACCTTAGGACTGCTTAGATTGTAGGCCTCGTCCTTAGTCAACATAAAGTCCAAGGAATGTACATTAGGTAAGAATCTGATTCCATCACTCTAAATCCTTCGTCCAGAATTTTTTATACATTTTGGGGACATTGTGACGTGGTTTGTTTAAGTTCCTTAAAGACCACAAATTCAAACTTCAACTTTTAACTTCATCTGGTACAAGATATCGTAACCAAGTCCTCTGACATCTGGATAATACAGATTGATACAATACATGTCAAATGCAGATGATATAGCTACAACATAATTATGTTTGCAAACATTAAAAAGGTGCTAGTGTCTATATTACATTTCAACAGGTTTCAGAGGAGGTCAAATGATACTCCACAAGAAAACAGTCATCTGTCATTTTCCCCAAAGTAAAACGGCAACATTTAAAATGTGAATTGCTCCCATTTATATGACATCACTCCTTTAAAAGTTACAGCCTTAAACATGAATACCTTTTAAAGTATTAGACAGTTTACCTTATGTTAGACTTCTCTTGCATAATCTGCTTATATTACCATCCTCTTACTAACACATAGAAAATGATTAATTATATGTCCAAGGAACTCAAACCATGTGTCCCGAAGGCAGAATGTCATCACGTTATATATTGCCATAAACATTTCTACTACTCAGCATTTTCCAACTGTGTTTATTGCACATGACCTACAATATTTGGTAAACAAGTGTGTACAGCCATTTCTGTGATGTACATTCTAGCATTACAGTGCATTTTTTAAATTTGTATCACAATTTTCCATGGAATACATCAGTTCATACATTTGAGGTCTCTGAATGTACAAATGACTGTCAGCTGCAGTTTCCTCACCTTAGGCTATATTCTCTCAGTGGTTTCAATATATTTTTCTTAATTAAGTGATTTAATCAGCCACAATGAGTAGGTTGTTTCTTGACATTCTGTAGAGTTTTATTCTACTTACCCAGCATCTTCACTGAACTCCTGGTACTGATCAGTACAATCATTTTAAATGTAGCAAGAAAGAATTAAAAGATACTTAGCAGAAACTATCACAATGCTGATGATACTGGTTTAAATTACAACCGCCCATATTTTAGGGGATAATATTTTGTATTTAGCTATATCTATTTGTAATTTAATACAAAATTTCTTTGTTAGGAAAGAAAGAAGAAAGATCTTGTAAAAATATTTACGTAGACTTTAGATATATATATATATTTTTTTTTAACAGATATGACTTAAAGTTCCAGATGCAAATGTTAGAGCTTGTGGTATTGCCCCTTGGAATTTAAATTTATTTTGGCAACTTTTGAAATGCATAACCTTATTCACACATGCTTCTTGCTGTCCTTATACAGAGGACTGTACACATGTTCTTGAATTACAGTAATCTAAAAATCTCAAATACAAATAAATGTTTCTCAGCAGCAACAGTAAATAATTATGTAAAAAAATCAATTCTATGTCTTTTCAAATATCTGATTTCCCAGGGAGGTGTAATAGTCAAAACTGGAGTACAAGATGTAAACAGATTAAAACACAGCAACCCCTCAAAAAGCATGATCCTAGCATCCTAAGCATAGCTGGGAGAGTAAGCACAAGAAAGGAATCTTTTATGTAGCTGTTATTAAAAAAAACAAAACTGTCTGTGACAGTCCTTGGCTATGTAGTTTTTAGGGTAGCCACAGTGTATACCAGATAAACAGTTAAAATTATGTTTGATATAAATCACAATCTGAAGATTGTGTGCAAATTCAATTTAGGGGAAAAAAAAAAAAAAAGGAGAGAGAGAGAGGTTTTCATGTTTAGCAGCCAGAAAAAATACATTTTGAGCTGCACAAATCCACTGCCAGATGTAAGGCTAACTATTGGCTGAACACTGACCATGTGTTTGAGCCATGCAGATCTGAAAACCCCTCCCAGAGCCAGATCTGCATTGCAGTCAAGGAAAGAACAAGATTTATTTCCCCTGCCTTACTCTCTTGCACAGCTACATAGGCAAGCAGGAAATCCACCTGCAGTTCCTCCCCTTAATAAAACATGCCCAATAATACTTATTGTTTAGCTAGTAGTACAACCACTGCTAACTAGTGTTTTCCAAATCATAGGAACAAAGAATGAACACTACGGTCAAGTAAAATTATATACTACTTTCAAGAATTTTGATCTCAAGAACAGCGGATATTACCTGCTATGTCCTTCATTTTTCTCCTTCCTCTATAAGATTTTTTCTTTCTGTAAACAAAACATGTACTCTTATTAAAATTCTTTCTAGATAGCTTGTATTTCTTACGTTTCTGCATGCTGTGATGATTTTATCACATATATTTGTACCTCAAACACAACATATTCATTTTTATTTTAATTGGAGTTTTCAACATGTAGGTGGCTATTACAACAGGATTAAAGCTGTTGAAAAATGACTTTTTTTTTCCCTAATACATATGCTTCTTTCTGTTTGATCTAGATTTAAAGAAAATATGTTTGCTAACACAAGAAGTCTAGCATAAACAAAGTATGTTCCTTTTAAGAGAGCCCTAAATTTACCCTAGAGCCTAGTGTAAATCAAGCATCATAGACTATGTTAGACATACATTATTTTATCACAAGTAAGCTTCATAAATGTGATCTTTGTCACTTTAACATGACACCCTTACACTTTGTCTAGCGCATAATTGTGCTAGTAACAAAATTCCTAAGATCCAGACCATAAATGTAAATGAAATGTGCACAAAGTTACAAAGCCAGCCATGTTAAAGTGGCATCTCAGCAAGGTATCTTTCCTTCCCTGCTAGAGGTTTTATTGTTTGGTTAGTCCTCATTATCATTCCCAATGATAATTCTTGTTTTATTTACGTCAGAAGGTTTCTAACAAGTAAAATTTTAAGAAAAACTGAGATAAAAAAAAAATAGACAAAGCAGTTTATGGAATAAAATAGAGTCTAAATACATTCAGATTTAATTAGAACCCAAAGAATGGAAAAACAATTGGGGGAAAAAAATGTTTAGGACTGTATTCATTTCTACAGCAATCCCAAATGCAGGATTATTTTCCATGGTACATATCTGGCCCACATATAAAATATTCAAAAGAATAAACATTTTATAAGAGGATACAACTTGTAGAAAAAATTAATGCCACGTCCCTAAATAAAAACAAAATATACAAAGGGAAAGCAGTTTATAAGTATTTCTAATTGAGGTTGTCGCTAATTGATCCGTCTCAATTTCTAGATCACAGCTCTAAGATGTAACTCTTGAGGAATATAAGTCATGCAAAAACGATCTAAGGTCTCTGACAGATGGAGTCTAATGTTACAAGATTTCGGTGTTATTTCCCCAATTGTTTGCTTGAGATTATTAAGCCTGTATTAGTCTGGTGGACAATCGTGTGTTTTTCCTTCAGATAAACTAGGTCAAAGACTGACATATTAGTTAGTAGAGTTAATGTATGGGACTAAATTGAAGCGGTTTACATATCTACACTCATTCTGTGACTTCAGTAGAAAAAAAGTAAACAGAGAGGGGAAATACTACCTCAAACCACTGCAACTAAGTCTTCCACAAACTGCCAGTGTTCTGGAGTAGAAAACACTTGAAATGGCACAATCTGAAGCGGAAAGGGTTAGTTTATGTACACAGAGTATTATTAACAATTTCTGAACTAAAGCGAATACAGTAGCATAATCAGACTACTAATTCTGGTATCAATAATCAGGTTATTTGTTAAACGTATTTTCTAACTAATGACGTAAATAGTATTCATGTAGCCTGTGCTGCATATGAGCACAGGAACTGCCAACCTGTTATCAGAATTTACATGAATATATTATCCTGTCTTTGTTCAGCGAAGCTCAGCAATTTAAATGAAGCGCAGAGGTGAAAACAATTGTTTCTAAATGAAGAAGGTAACAGAAGCTGCAGTTGCTTGCACAGTAGTCAAGCATCTACAGTAACACCTATGTTTGAATATACTGCATTTCTAAAACCCAGAAAAAAAGAACAGAATGGTAAATGATCTTTAGTCCTGAAAATCACTTGAACATTTTAGTATAGAGCATGCAGGCCTTCTGATCAAAATTGCAGTTGTGTCCTTTTCAACATAGGAAACTTAAATATATTTAGACCAACTACATTTACAAAACTACCATCACAATACAATCATTTAATTAATAATAAGTCAATTTGTTTCTGCAATCTAAGAGGCTTATGAAAAACATACTTCGTTCATCAAATGGATTCTGTTAACATTACTATTCTGGAGAGTAGAAGTCAAGATCAATTTCATAGTCACATTCATAATCTCTGTGTAACAGTAAAAACAAACAAAGAAAAGCAAACCTTTGGACAATTTCACCAATAATATTTCTTTACACAAAGAATCTTTTCACAATCTAAAACCATGTAAGAGCCAATCAAAAATAAATAATTAAACAAACAATTAAAAGAAGAGGATGAAGAAAAGACTGAAATTTCAGCCATGAAAATATATGAAAGTTAAAGGCCTTTGTCACATTTTTTGAACCAGGTACAATCTACTGTTCCTATGGCTTACAAAGAAAAGAGTACATTTGCAAACGCTGCTAGGAAAAGAAAAAAAAGCATGTCAATCATCTGCACAGATAACCAACGCTAGGTCCGTTACATAATGTGAAACTACATATAATGATGAAACTACATCAGCTAAAATAGATAGAAGTGTATTAAATGCCACGTTTTCTCTTAAGGAATTGTGTGATCCAATATGTGAAGCAATATTCTTCTGGGTACCAACCAACCTCAAAACACTTTACCAGCAGAAAATTGTTTGCCTGAAATCAAAAGTACAATTTTTCATCTAAGACCTCAGACTTGTTTGTGGACAATTTTCACAAGCAACTGTGACTCTGTAAAATAAGCAACTCCTTCATTTATTGGTTTGCCTTTTATGCTAGTGTAGCCAGCACAATATTATAAAATGATTACATTCTATACAGTTGATTACACATGGGGAAGGACGATCATGAACTGAAACTATAGAATTCAAATGTGATCTCCCTATGGCTGTGCAACCAAATCAGACTACAAGACAGTCAGCCTCCATGACTGATACTTAAGCGATAAACGAATAACATCAGACTAATGAGGTATTCTTCAAATTGTGAGGCAAGTCCAGTATAAACTAACAAGAATCTTTGCAATTGACAAGTATTTTAAGACACATATTGCCAGCGCTGTTGTCTGTCTCACACTACTAGCAAGAGAACAAGGAACATAAGTGACACATAAATGAATAATTTTATTTGAAATAAAAAGTTAAACTGTGCATTATACTTGGGGAGAAGAGATGAGGATGAGAAATTGATGGTTTTAGTTGTACCACAAAGATGATCTGGAGGTTGCTAAGATTTCCATGCAACATTATGTTGTAGGAAGTCACCCATCTTCTGACAGATTTAATACTTCAAAAACATATTTCAACTGAGGTACAGTATAGTAGAAAGAACATTTCTAAACCTATTGTAAATATCTCTACATATTTAAAAAATCTTTTTAGAGAAGTTAAACAGGTTTTGACGCTGTTGCATAAGTCAAAGTAAAGGTGCTAACTTGAAACTCCAAGATCGTATTCTCCAATTTTTCTTTGTAGGAAATGCGGGTTAACGACACAGACACATGAATCTGCAGCTAATACTGAACTTCCAGTGATTTATAACCCTTTCAGTCTAGTGCTTCATATGGGGGTACCCACCTAGGGACCTTTCAGTGAAACCACATCAGTTGGCATACTCATCTGTAATGCACAAAGATGATTTTTTTTTTAATGCGTGTAAGTGCCGAAAGCTGGGTTAGGTCATTGTTCTGAAATAGTTACTGGAACCGTGAGAGGATAGGCATAAACAAGACTGAAGAGGGTACGTTTTTATGCCTTTGTTTTCCTCATGTCATTTTCCAGATAAGGAAAAAATGCTTATGTATGTGCTTAACTCTTTACTCTGCTTTATTCTACATCAAATTATTGAAGAAAAACCCTTCTTTTCACCTCTGTTAGCTTGTGGTGACAAAACCCACTAAAAGATACAGGCGATGCCTCTGCTGACGAAGCTACAGAGACGTTTGTCGAACCGCCCGGATTTGTTCTGGTACTCAATCCGAAATAACCTACGCTAACCTACGCCCGCTTCCAAAGGGTGCGAGCTGAGCAGCCTCTGCACAGCCATCTTTCCACAGCACCCCCAAGACAAAAGAGACGCCAGGAGACAAAAAAATCTCCCCCGGCGGGCTCGGGGCCCCTCACGGCTTCCCCGAGACTCGCGCGGAGGTACGCCTGTGGCACGCCGCCCCCCCCCCTTTTTTTCTTTTCCCTGCCGTTAAGCTCTGTGAGGTGCTTCCCTCAGGAGCAGCGCTTCGACGCCCCCCCTCTCCCCACAGCCCTCACGGGCGCCTCTCTCCCGAGGCGGGGGAAGGGAGGGGAAGGAGAAGGGCGGGTGGAGGCTGGCGGCCGTCCTTACGTGACGGGAAGAGGCGGTGCTCGGGCGCGCGCCGCCAGTAACGGCTGCGCGCCGGCGTCTCCACCCCCTCAGCGGGCGGCGGTGAGTGCGCCAGGCCGGCTGCCGGCGTGGGACCGAGGAGAGGGCGGGCAGGCGCTCGGACGGACGCTGGCACGGTTATATCTTTTCTTATCTCACCTCTCCTCCCCTATCCCCACCTTCCCTCCGCGGCTGATCCTCGCTCTCTTCTTTCCCCCCCCCTCACACCTCCCTCACACCCGTTACGGTGGGGACGGGCCCGCTCCGCCGCGCGCGGCCCGGGGCTAACGGCACGGGTGGGGGAGGGGAGGGGCGGCGGGAAAGAAAGGGGCAACGGCCGTGGCGCGCGCTGCTGCCAGCTCTGCACCCCCCGCGCAATCCCCCTCCGCCCTGGTGGCGCAGAGCCCCGAGCCCGCCTTCCCGCCACGTGACCCCCCCCTTCCCTCGGCTCCATATTGGCGCTGGCGGTGGCGGGTGCGTGCACAAAACGGAGGTAACTGCTGAGCCGCAGCCCGCGCAGCAGCAGCAGCAGTGGTGCACTGAGGCTGCAGCACCGCGCCTAGGCGGGAAGACGGCAGGCGGGAGGGGTGGGGGTGCTGCGCGCGCCGTGCTGCAGAGCGGGCTCGCGTAATGGCGGCCGCGCCGTGCTCCTCGCCGCCTCCCTGCGGCGTGGCGCGGGCGGGAAGGGGGGGGGAGGCGGCGGGAGAGGCCGCGCTTCCGCTGCGAGGCCCCGCGGGCGCCGAGGCTGCGGCCGCCATTTCGTGCGGTGCTGTTGGGGGGGGGGCGCTCGGTGCCGTGCCCCGGTACACGTAGCGGCGCTTGCCGTCAGCACGTGTAGGGCCCCTCTAATGGCCGGGAGCAGGGCAAGGCAGCCCTGCAGAGTTTCCCGTTTCCCTGTTTCCACGCCCCCAGCCGCACATGCACAGGAGCCTCGGCATTCTTTCTGTAGCACCCCGCCATGGCCCCGGTGGGAAGCACAAAGGAGCGGCCCTGCACGCAGGCCTTGCTTTAAAACTTCCCCAACGTGAACCAAGTCAAAATCAAGTCCAGACTGGGGCCATCATCCATGCCCTACCCAGAGAGAAATACTGCAATCACATCCCCCTCTTGCTTCTTCTCCCTTTCCTCTCAAAACCTTTTTTTTTTTTAAGCATTTCAAAGTAACTTGAAATGCTCAAAGTATGGTGAGTAAAAATGGTGCAGTGTTTTTTTTCTGGGTTTTGTGACCCTTCCATTGCAAGCTCAGACCTTGTAGAATTGAGAACAGAGACGTGACAGCTCACACTGGTTTCTGTTCCGTTAAAAGCTGAGAAGAAATTGGATCCCTGAGCAAAACAGCTAAAAATAGCTCTGTTTTCCATGTAAGCAATTGTCTTAGTTGCTTCAGGATTGTTGAACACTGACAAATTTGAGGGAGGATGAATTCAAAGCATTTGAACGTGCTTCAGTAAAGTTTGGTAACCCATCACATCAGTTACTAAGCTAATATATTGTTTTTTCTTCCCAGGAAATGTTCCTGTTGGTGTTGGGAATAAACTGCAAATGCACTTAGAGCCGAAAGCCTATTCTTTTGGTGCTTTAAATCTTATGTTTGGCAAGATACACTATATGCACATTAGGTCCAACTTCGTCTTTTTACAGAAAAGATCAATACATCTCCATAGTATTCTCTGAATGGACAAGTACATTTCCATCTTGGGAATGTCAGTTTCCTCTCAACCATTGCTTCTTGTCTCTCTAAGAGAGAGTAGCATTATAAGTTTCTTCTAGTAATTAGGTAGTTCCTGGGAACCATTATAGCAACAAATTTGTTCTGATTACTTCCATTTCATTTCTGTCATTTAAGTTGCAGTATACAACTGCTTCAATGCTAGTTAAACTCAATTGATAAGAACATTTTGAATATTTTAAATCAAAGTGAAAAACAACATGTTGTTGATACAAATTATAAAAATGCTAGTATTTACAGTTGTTTAAGTTTCCTGTGAAAGAAGGCTGCACAGGGCTGTGTACCGGTTTAGCTGATGGTACTCATCAGTAATGAAACAGCTCTTTTTTTGCCCATCATAGCCTTCAGATGCCATCATTGTAGAGACCATGCCTATGAGCTTTATGGTGGTCAGTATGGAGCCCCACTGGGGAAAGCAACAGGTGATGAAATAAGAGAGCATTTGCAAACTTTTAATTACTTAAAAAGGTATCTAGGCCTAGCCCTTCCCTCCCTAATAATTCCAAAAGATTTATTTTGCCATACAGCAACATTTTTTTTAAAAGCCCTTGACTGCTGTGTGATTTGAGGAGTTGAACAGCCTGGGAGGTATTAGGATACCAAGTCCTTCAGCTAAGTCAGTCTAAGTTTTATTTGAAGGATTTCAAGAGCAGGTTCGTATGGCATAGAGAGGAACTGAAGATATTACAAATGCCTTGACATTAGTTCATAAAACCTTTAAGATTCTTAACACCTTCAATCACAATACTCATGATTTCACAGCTCTTTAATATTAAGGTCTTAATTTGAACGCTAATTTGAATTTAAACATGGAATTATATTATTTAACTTTGAATAAATGAGTCATTAGTAAAGACCTACCTGTCTTTCCCTATGCAATAAAACTTCAAAAACAAAAAATGAAAACTAATACACTGAATCTTGTAAATATCAATTATTTTAATGCAGTACAAATGCAATTTTACAGTATCATATTATTTAGTTGATGACTTTGGCTAATGTAATGATTTTCAAGAAACACCTGGCATAATAGTGAATTGTTTCCAAAGATAGCAATATAGC
Source organism: Cygnus olor (assembly GCF_009769625.2). NCBI lineage: Eukaryota > Metazoa > Chordata > Aves > Anseriformes > Anatidae > Cygnus > Cygnus olor. Next base: position 16,913,732 of record NC_049174.1, on the reverse strand, counting down.
ATACTAAGAGAAATCATGTAACAATGATTTTAGGAAACTTGATATTAAAAAAACAAAGTGAAAGCAAATGTGATTTTTTTGTTTGAATGCTTACATATGGATGCATTGACTGAGTTTATCTTGTGAAATGCTTTTTGTAACTTCATTAATATTCATTGATAAAAATTGGGCACATAAATAGAGTACGAAGTAGTAATGAAATATATAATTTGCAAGGAAGAGTAACACAAATGACTAGTGCTACAGATTGCTAGGGTTCAAGTGTTCAAATTTCTAGTTCTGCAAGAACAGAATCTCTAAAGGGTCCTTCCACTGGAGTTAGTGGAAAATATTTTTCAGTACAAAAAACATTTCACATCCTGTAGTGTTCCAGTTTGTAGGCTGCTGGATTACTGATTTCAGTAGGTTACACATAAGATAATTTTAATAAGCATTATTTGCAAAATGTTGTTTTGCAAAAATTTTGGATTTTAAATCTGGAGAAGTAGAATTTGATTTATTATTTACTATGTACAAGTTGTATTCGTGATAGTTACATAAGGCAATATTTGAAATAAGTTGCTCTGCAGATTATAACTTTAGGTTGTACCAAGTTATTCTAACACTTTCACCTGGCAGCAGATGCTCTTTCTGCAGCTACTCTTAGGCAAAATAGGCTGAGGATTTTTACCCTCTGAAATACTTATCTTTTTTATACTTTCATTGCCCCTTTCCCATTCTGTAAAGCCACACCTGTGCATTGCAGCCAGAGAAAGGCCCTACTTCATAGGAATTGGGGTAAGTACTGACTTATCCAACCTGTTTTCTAGGTTTCCTAAATCTAAAAGAAAGGCCGAGTTAGAGTACCCTTCCAAAATGGCTGCTCTTAAGGAAGAGAGAGATGTGGAAGACTACAAGAGAAAAGGAAGACGATCCTCACAGGTGAGAGAATTGCTTTTTTTAATTAAAAACAAGTAGCTTTAAGGGGAAGAGATTAATAAAAATAGTTTTACTTAACTGTTTCTATCTGATGCATTAATTCAGAACTTTTTTTTCTACCTTCTTCATCCCCATAATAGCAGAATAACCTTAAAGTGCTGTATAGTAGTTACAATTTTAAGGGGTGGGATGTTAAGTATAGTGGGGAAACTTTGCTTTTATATTTTTGTTATAACTAAATGTGTAAATGTATGTTTGTGACTAAAGGTGTAATTATTTTTCTTTTAAAGAAATAGATGCATCCTCAGAATATTGGCAGGAACTCGATTCTTTCCTATCTTCACAATCTTTTTTTTAGTGGGAATGAAGACAGGTTCTTTTTTAATAAAAAATGGTTGCCTAATAGTCACTGCAAATGAAAGCGAGGCTGTACTAAGTAAAAATAACTGTTTTCTTTTGCTTCTAGCAGAAATACCGTAGACTGAATAAGGTGCGTAGTATAGAGAAGATGGTGGGGCTGTTCTGGGAGGATGGGAGCTAGTTACTTTGGGGCAGGGTGTGGAAGTGGGAGGGGGGGAAAAGTCTTGATACCCTTCAGAGTATAAACTGAATTTTAAGATTAGCAAAGAGGGTATTAACTATGCTTGTATGGCTTGTAATTGAGACCCTGTTTGATTATATACTTTGATTTATTTGCTTTCTAACGTTACTTTTCCAGGATGCCTGAGTATTTTAGCTAGTTAAGCCCATCTTTCTCTGGTGATCATACACTGCTGTAATGTCAGAGGGTTAGAGTTAAGAACAAACCTTTTCTGAGTTGCATGTATCTGAGTAGCTTATGGTTACTTTGTATTGAAGAAATGTGTGTAAAGTCCTCTTGCAAAGGAATGTTTCAACCCTTTCGCTGCCCTTGGACTTCGGCTAGAATGTAACTGGGGTTCCTCAGCTGCTGCAAAATGAACTTTTGTAGTTTACAGAAGTAGCTTGGCCTGGAATCCACATAAATGCTATAAAGTTTCTAGAGAAAATATTTCACAAAGAAAGTTGATTAACCCCAGTTGTCCACAAGCTTTTGAGCTCCAGAAGTCAGTCTAGGGTTTAGCTGCGCATAAACTTAGGCACAGTGACAGGCATTTTGGGATTAGCTGGTTCCTAAAGATACAGTACATGGCAGGACTTCATGTCAAAACAGGACCTTTAGAGAGAAATGCTGCAATTTCAAAATGCTGATCAAATGCAAAACCCCTGCCACATGAAGGTTGAGTTTCTTGCAAACTCTGAATAAAGGCAATGCATATCTGCAGCAGTATTGTCCAAAAAAATTCTTCTTAATTTTGCCCAGACTGTGATTTTTACAGGAATCACAGGCGGGTGCTAGCTGCCTTTTTTTCATCTCTTCTAAGAGAGGTACAGGCAGACTAAACCAAGCATTTGGGGTTTTAGGTAGGATATAGAAGCCTGTAGTCCGATTTCGATTGTGAGAAAGGGTGGTGCAGAGAGAACTAGACGCAGTCCCAAAATGCCGGCCTTGCCGCCAGTGCAGGCTGTCCTGCTGGCCGTAACGTGGCCCCCCTGCCCTGTCAGGCTAGGCGGGGGCTGCAGGGGTGCTCCTGCAGTGCCACTGCGGTGCTGGGAGGTGCTGGGACGTGGCCAGGGGCTGCTTGTCTGTGCGATCCCGCTCTGCCATGGCCCCACCCCTCCGGCTCCATATTGAGTGTGGAGGAGACAGATCAGATCGCTCACAAAATGGAGGCGGTCTGTGCCGTGCAGGGCTTCGGCTTGAGAAGGAAGTAGCTAGCCATGGCAGGAAGAAAAGCTCCCCGCCTCCGCAGAACCTATTAATGTGTTTGGGAAAGCACTTAAAATGCTTAGGGGGAGGAATGTAGTCTCTTTCCAGCTCCCTGGCTGCAAGCAGGCAGGGAATTACCGACTAGCCCCCCCTCCCTCCCCCCCGGCCCCGGATGGAGTGCTGCAAAATGGCGTGCTGGCCCGCAGCCTCTGAGTGGGAGGGAGCCTGCTGATCCTGCTGAGGCAGTGTCGTAGTTAGGCTAGGGAGAGGGAGAGACATCTTGCTGTACAGGGCTTGCTGCACAGGAAAGGCTGTTGTTGTAACTAGTTTGCAGCGGAAGGATTGAGAAACAGCATCCTGTGTGACAGAGAAGAGCACTCTGAAAGCCCTAGAGATGCTTAACCCCAGCGAGAACAAAATGCCTGAAAAACAACTCATCCCTAACAAAGTACCACCTTTTATTTGTCTGGAGAATTCCTATAACATAGATGTGTTCTGAGGATAATCATTTCTGATGGAAGAGAGAAGTTATAACATCAAGTGTTTTTCTTCCTATATGAGAACTGAAGTTCGTGTGCATGTAATAAAATAAATGGAAAAGGACTTCCCTTTTCCTTTCAGGAGTGACCTGAAGAGTTCTGGGGTCATTCTTTAAATGGAAAAGCAGTCTGACTTGCTAATTGACAACGCCACAGACTTAAGTAGCATTAGAGAACAATAAAAAGCTTTTTTTTCTGAGGTTTCTGGTTTTGGAAAAGTCTAAATTCAATATTAATAATAGTAAAGTCATAATAGATTCCTTTTATTAAGAATAGGAGAGTTTAAAAGAGTCAAGATTCCCAGCTTTAACATAACCAGCTAAAAAGTAAGTAGTGTAAGTAGATTTTAAAAAAATGAAGTTAGCAACAGAAAACAATATTTCACTGAACCTAAAGCAGTTTCTATATACAGTAAGTGTATTAACCCTTCAAGATTTTAAGTTTACATGTAATTAAAAAGGAGATTTTTTAATAATACTTCTGTAGTTCAGACCACTTAGGAGACCACGGAAAGGAAGTTTTATTTTAGTCATGGTGCCATTGACTATCAGATAATCCTGTAGTAATGAAGTTAGTGCCTTAAATAAAAAACTGTTACTAAAAATGCTGGGGCTAGCTCTTGCTCAGTTTAGCAGGTATAAACAAGAGTGAGGATTTGTCCCAGCCAGCTTTTCATAATCTTAGGCATTGTTTCCTGTAGTTCAACCCAAAAGTTATAAACCAATGGATATCTAAAGCAGCATATAATTCCAAAATTTTCTTTTATCATGTATTACATCACAGTATTCATTGCTCTGTAGGGTGGTTGTGTAGCACTCAAAGGGATGTATGCTTTTCTGACCAATACCAGCACTACCGCCACGTTTATTTAAACATGCAGAAGCTAAAGCATTTCACCTGCAGTCTTAAAGCAAGGCATCTATATGTAGAAGTCTGTGGCTGGTTTTATGTAGCTCAGCTCTAAAGTTTGTGCTTCTTAACGCAGCACAGCAGAAACAGTGAAGCCCAGTGTTCATTCCTGCAGCAGAATTGAAGTCATATGTAGCGTAGCTGGTCAGCACTTTGTTGCAGGATGTCTTACACTCACAATTGTACCAGATTGTAAAATAAGATCTTAATATGGTTGCTTGCTAGAAGACTCCTCTCTTTTGGGGATGGGAGAAAGTTGTAAAATGATTTTTGACAAGGGCCTTTCAAATGCACACTAAATAAAATATGTAACAGAGCAGAAACACTAATGCATTTTTAAGCCCACTTTATTTGTTCTATAAACAGGTATCTTTTTGATACTGTAAAGAGTTTCAATTAAACTGAAGTTTCAAGTTTGCTTGTTAAGTTACCAGTCTTACTCCAGTAGTTATCCCTATGCCTGGTCATTGATTAGTCATCATTCAAGACGTTTTTTCTGTAAGACATAAGTCCTTGTTAATTCACATTTAAGAGGTATTGTCCACAACACTGAAAACCAGATTTGTACTTCTCCTTTCTTGATTACATGTGCTTAACTTAGAAATTTATCCAAGTACAAATTTACATTATTAAATAATTTGGAATTGATCAATTTTCTTTAAAATGCATAAAAATAAACTTTTAAAATAGTTTTAAATCAGATAGTCCAAAAGACTAAGTGCTTGATTTGGTCAGCAACCTTTTTTTGCCATTTGCATACTGTGCTCCTAATTTTTTGATTGTTCCTTATGATTGTGCTTCATGAAGTGTTAGAACTTCCCTTTATCTAGCAGTGCTTCATTGCTAATCCCTACAGAGCAATATGCAACTCGAACATAAGATGAGCATAAAACAAATGCACTTCTTGGAGAGGAGGAAAGTAAGCAACTAAACTATTTAGTATATTGAAATCTCTTTACTGTTGTTTGCATTTGAGCATCTTAAGTTGTTAGTTAGTTACTGTTTAATTAAAATCACACCTCGTTAATTGTTAAGCTTATTATGCTGCTGTCTACAACCATTAGAAGACATTGTTTTTATGTAAATGTGTTCCACCTATTTGTAGTTATGTGCACAGATAAGTTTTAGTAAATATGTGAAATGTTAATTCTGTGGTTTGTATTCAAAATATGTATTTGATTTCTGATTTTGTAGGGCCATGAGCCTAAGGAGCCAGAGCAGTTGAGAAAGCTGTTCATTGGAGGTCTGAGCTTTGAAACAACAGATGATAGCTTGAGAGAACACTTTGAAAAATGGGGCACACTCACGGACTGTGTGGTAAAGTGTCCAAAATTAGTTTGTGCTTTTGAAAGGATATAGGTACTTAATCTAGTACAGAAATGCAGAGTGCCCCCTGTATTTTTTTAGGTGATGAGAGACCCACAAACAAAACGTTCCAGAGGCTTTGGCTTTGTGACTTACTCTTGTGTGGAAGAGGTGGATGCTGCCATGAGTGCTCGACCACATAAGGTAGATGGACGCGTGGTTGAACCAAAGAGAGCAGTTTCAAGGGAGGTAAGTTAGGGTTTTAGTTAAGCTTATTTCTTAATTTCTACCTAATTATTTAAAATGCTGAATGTAATTTTTGGTGTTGCAGGATTCTGTAAAGCCTGGGGCGCATCTCACAGTAAAGAAAATATTTGTTGGTGGAATTAAAGAAGATACAGAAGAATATAACTTAAGGGAGTACTTTGAAAAATATGGCAAGATTGAAACCATAGAAGTCATGGAAGACAGGCAAAGTGGAAAGAAAAGAGGCTTCGCTTTTGTAACTTTTGATGATCATGATACAGTTGATAAAATAGTTGGTATGTAATTCTTTAATGAGAAATGACTTGCAGGATAAAAGTGTAACTTGAGCTTTCAAAAAAGCAATGCATGGAATGTAAGATGTTGGCATGATGAGCTATTTGACTATTGTGAGCAATGGGATAGCTTTAATATTCCTTTGAAAACTGGGGTCATGCCTTACAGTAGCTTTCTATGAGAGTTGTACAGCATATTGCTTTCAGTTATTTGAATTTCTAATGCTGTCCTTTTTCTCAAATTTTCTCTAGTTCAGAAATATCATACTATAAATGGACATAACTGTGAAGTGAAAAAAGCACTCTCAAAACAAGAGATGCAGACTGCTAGCTCTCAGAGAGGTAAGTTTGGAGTTAGGCAGGGTTATGTTACATGACTGGTTTTCATTTAATGTAATTTAAGCAAAATATTTTGTAGGTCGTGGGGGTGGCTCAGGCAATTTCATGGGTCGTGGAAATTTTGGAGGCGGTGGAGGAAACTTTGGCCGAGGAGGAAACTTTGGTGGAAGAGGTAAATGACTAGAATGTTTCTGTAGAACGTGATTTCCACATTTGCCGAGTCTTTTTTCCTGAACACGTGCTAAGTGTTTAAGCCAACAATCTCATCTGTTTTGTGTTCCAGGCGGCTATGGGGGTGGTGGTGGCGGTGGTGGGAGCAGAGGAAGCTTTGGGGGTGGTGACGGATACAATGGATTTGGTGATGGTAAGTGTATTGCTCCTTCTCCCTGCCTCCTGCCAGCGTAGCCAGCTCTAAAGTCTTACCTCCACATTGGACACCAAGTCTACTTTAGTGATAATGTACGTTGCAGTGCTGTGAAGAGTCGAGGTTTTTGATTTCCCTACAAAATTATGGGTGAAAAAATACTCCCCTATATTTACCCTTTGACCTCATGTCATGAGGTCACGTAGCAGTTGTTTGTCATTGAGAAAATTGAATGAAGATACTGGCATCAGCTGAGATTACTAAAACTAAACAAAGCAGTGACCACCTGGCATCCCAGAAGTCTTTTCAGTCAACTCTAAGACTTGTTCATTACTATCTTTTCATGATGAAGTTGTAACGAGTATCCAAAATCCATCTGAAGAGAAGTGTGGAAGCTGCCAAACAGCTGTGATAGTAGCATTTTCATGTGTGTGGGAGGGAAATAGGGGAAGCGGCAAGTAGTTGTTTGTCGTGATTGTGTAAGCGGTTACATGTAGTGATCCTGAGTTCTTTGGGACTGTTTCCCAGTTCACAAGTACTCCATTGATATGTCTGAGAAAAAGTCAACATCTGGAATATTAAGTCTTTTGGGTACTCTTGGTGACTTGGAAAAAAAAAAAAGCATCTGGTAGCTTAGACACAAGTGTAAATAAAGTTGTATGTCTGGATAAAAAATATAAACCAGAACTATTTTGAGAGCTTTGCCTACTGAGCAGTTTTAGTTCAGAGGAATAAAGAGGATGGTTTACAGTAGTGACAGCCACTTGTGCAAAGAGGCAGCTATTACATGTTGTATATCTGTGTACTGTGCATGAGCTAGAAAACTTCAAGGATCATGCTTCTAGGGTGTAGACATAAGCTAATGCTTCTTTGTTTGGATTAAACAGTTCAGGTAAATGATGCAACCACAATGAATACACTGCAAGGGAAACACTGGGACATTTTTGTGTGCTTGTGGTTTTTTTTTGTGTGTGTGTGTGTGTTAATGGGCTTTTTTTTTTTTAACCAATATTTAGCTTTGATGTGCTTAGTTTGACTTTTTTTATATTCAAAGGTGGTAACTATGGAGGTGGTCCTGGGTATGGCAGCAGAGGAGGTTATGGTGGTGGTGGAGGACCAGGATATGGAAACCCAGGTGGTGGATATGGAGGTGGAGGAGGAGGATATGATGGCTACAACGAAGGAGGAAATTTTGGAGGTGGTAAGATGACAGCTCTAATTAACCAAACCTTTTTTTTTAGTCAGGTTTGAGTAGTACAGTGGCTGAAGTATGGTGCTGCGTAAGATGAGTTGTACAATTAGGTGTTAATGCAGATTAGTGTGTTAAACAAGGAAAATTCCCTTCTGGATCAGCTTTGCTTAAACTATAAAACGTTACTTTGCCTGTAACTTACTTTTCTAAAAGCAGCTGCTGTAAATCTGTGTGTGGAAGTAGAGTAGGAGAATTCAAACTTGACCACTTGAAATATGGTGGTGTTGTTGGATATCTGTTCACACCACGTAGGTCATGTCCTTCATAAGGACTAAATGTTTAAAGTTATGCTTTTTGTTTAATTGTGAAACAAGGTACTCTGATTAATTTTTTTATAAAAGAGGTTCTTTTGCCAATTACACATTCTAATTGGACTAACTGGATGCCATTTCATTACAGTACTCTTTTACAGTGTTAACTAGTGTAAACCCTCGATGAGTAGATACTATCAGGGAAGACATTAAACAAAATCAAAATAAATCTAGCTATGTCCTGTTAAATGATCAGTTTAGCCATGTTCCTGTTCTGTGTTGTCAGTGTTAATTTCCTTACAGGAGTTTCTGAATGCTAAGGTTATTTTTTTAGACCTGTGGTAACTTCTTTAGAGGCCTTTAATGTCAGATGTTTCCGATTAGAATATACCACAAATACTAAAACATACGACATTCTTACTGCTTCTTTCCCAAGAATTCTAGAAAAGAACTTGCATGGACCTAGTGCAAGTTTGGGCAGTTTAGCTGCAAAATCTGCTGCATATTATATTAGTACTCTTCGATGTAATGGGTATGCAACATATACAGCTCTGTCACGTTTTACAGCAAATAAATTGTATACTTGGCTTGTAGTTTACATGATTGTCATACATGCAAAGCACTGAGCAGTGTGGAAGGCTGGCAGAGAAACTACTGTGCTTTCCTGAGTTTGGAGGCATTAAATTTGGCCTCTTGTGGTGACTTCAAATTGCAGGTCAAACCTGTATGAGCTTTCTAATATAGCCTGCTACTTTTCATTTTCAGTGAAATACCAGTTTCTAATCTTAGAAATGCTAAGGGTTTTCTGTAATTTGCACATTGTGAGTAGAGGAAGCACCCACAATGCTTACAGTTCTATTCTAAAATGATGTAAAATACTGATAATTACACTGAAATTAATAATCTTACAGACTTCATAAATTCACACACCTGCTTTTGTTTTAGGTAATTATGGTGGCAGTGGAAACTACAATGATTTTGGCAATTACAGTGGACAGCAGCAGTCTAACTATGGTCCCATGAAAGGTGGTGGCAGCTTTGGTGGTAGAAGTTCAGGCAGTCCCTATGGTGGTAAATAAAATTCTGTACAGAAAATACTTCTTTTGTTTAAACTTCCTTGTTATTAATCTTAAGTTTCAATATGTACCCTGTTTTCTTTGTAGGTGGTTATGGATCTGGAAGTGGAAGTGGGGGCTATGGTGGTAGAAGATTCTAAAAATGCTACCAGAAAAAGGGTAGGTGTAATTCATATTTATAATGATGATGAATAATGTACAACTGTTCACTGAGAGTAATAATTTTCTTATCCTGTATTCAACAGGCTACAGTTCTTAGCAGGAGAGAGAGCGAGGAGTTGTCAGGAAAGCTGCAGGTTACTTTGAGACAGTCGTCCCAAATGCATTAGAGGAACTGTAAAATCTGCCACAGAAGGAACGATGATCCATAGTCAGAAAAGTTACTGCAGCTTAAACAGGAAACCCTTCTTGTTCAGGACTGTCATAGCCACAGTTTGCAAAAAGTGCAGCTATTGATTAATGCAATGTAGTGTCAATTAGATGTACATTCCTGAGGTCTTTATCTGTTGTAGCTTTGTCTTTCTTTTTTCTTTTTATTTTCCCATTACATCAGGTATATTGCCCTGTAAATTGTGGTAGTGGTACCAGGAATAAACAAATTAAGGAATTTTTAACTTTTCAATATTTGTGTAGTTCAGTTTTTCCACATTTAGTACAGAGAACTCTATAACAGAAATAAAATGTAGTTTAGGGTGTTTCCTTGTTAGTTAATAGAGAGGATTAATGCATTTCTCAATTACTATTTTGTATTAATTTAAAGTTAACAATAGAAACACCTATTGATTTGCAGTCTTAAAGGGGTCTAGTCTCAGTGTATATATGTAACTGTCCTTGATATGAGTTACATAGGCATACAGAGGGAAAACATCTGTATGTTGCATTATAGTTTGTTCAGATGTATAACTAGGATTGAGTTACTCAAATTAGTGTTTGTGAATTATAGAACTAAGCTTTACCTTCAAATGAAAATTTCAAATTACTTTTTGGTTTGTGCATATTTTTTTAATTTGTAGTTCTGTATTAGTACTAGCGCTTCAAGAAAATAAGGCATGATAAATATTTTAACAAGACCAACTTTAGTCACATTCAAGCTGTCTACCGTCTCCTTTGAGATGTATAAGGGATAACTGCAGTTGCTCAAGTTCTGGGTGAAGAGAAAAAGAAACTTGCTTTTTACCTTTTTATTTATTGTAATTCCCGAGAAGTTAAGGTGGGGTGGGAATCAAGTGCCTGTTTCCTTGGGATATACAATGATTCTGTTTCAATAAAACTATACTTTGGGGAGGGTGGCTTGGAATTTTCATCCCCTTCCTTTCTCCCCATTTCCCTCTCCCTCACACCAGATTGTGCTGTTTCAATTAAACAAGGCGTCATAGTGAGAGTAATAGGTATGTTCCTAAATAACTTAATGGCTATATACTTTCTTGCATGCACCCTAGGCAATTTTCTGGACACATTCTTCTGACTGGGAGCCAAGGGTAGCACAGGTGTAATCACTGACAGTCCCAGGTAATGCGTTCCAAAAGCCCATTTTCGATGGGCTCTCTTAAGTAGCATAGTCCTCAAGCTTTTTCCCTTATGAATATCTAAGCTCAGGTAAGAGCCTGAAGATGAAACAAAACATGATCTAGCTGTATTTTACTGACCAGAAACGCTTCCCACAACATAGAATGGTACAGTCTTAAGTTTCCATAGGCAGTATGATAGTGTTTTACAATTTGATTTGATGCACTGGAGTAGCAAATCTTATCAGCACATATGGCTAGAAATTGTACTTAATTCTCACTTCTGACCTCCAAATTAAGGCACTACAGTCTGTGCTTTTGTCAGCTGACGTGACTTCTCTCTCAACTATTGCCAGGACAGTGCTTTCTGACAATTCAGAATCAGAAGAGTAGGGACACAGTCAATAGAAGAAATATTCAGACACTTGACAATATGTGATTGATATTGGAATTACTCACACCTGTTTCACTTCTGGGTCAATGTGCAGTATAAGGTAAATGCAATTCCAGTGTAGGAATGAATCTGCAAAGATGTATGAAATGACTCAAGGCGTAATCAGTCATATTAATAATGAATTATAATTTTAAGAAGTATTAGAAAAATGAGTGTGTTGTTTGAAAAAATTAAACAATGTTATTTAAACAATGTTATTGGAGTGTATTTAGACTGCAGTACACTAAAACAAGGAACCGCTGTCAAGATGGTAGCCTCCAAACTGGATTTCAAAGTCTGCTTATTCTTTTCTGTGGAGTTTTAAACTATAACTTAAAGCAAGAATTGCTGATTTAGTGAACACTTCTGTTGTTGTACATAATTTGGGATTGGGTTGGGGTTGGGGTGGGGGTGGGGAGGTTGTATGTCAATAAAGGCATTTTTTTTAAATGACCCCTTTGGAGTTTGAAAACACATTCAAAACCAAAACACATCTCACTAGGGAGTGAGACACCTAACTACTGACCTGCTCTGTATACTACTACACCTAGAAGATGTGTAGACTTGTAACTGGGGCCTGCATCTGATTGCAGGGACAACTGGAGGTTGGGTTTGATGTCCCTTCTGAAAATTGATCTGGTATTTCTAAAATTTTTTAGAATGTATTGACAGTGTTCTTTTTAACAGGGCCTCTTGTAGCTGTACTGTGACAACAATGTTAACTTTGAAAAATAGTGTCATAATAAACTTTATGAACAAGATCTGTATGCAACCTTTTAAGAGATGGAGTGTGTAAGTGACCGCTTTGTAGGTGGGTGGGGTAGCTTAGCTGTTGTTTGTGATGTGGAAAAAGTGTAAGCTGTGAGGACAGTGATTAACCAGTTTTAAAGAACCTAGGATGTACTTCTTTGATCCATACTTTGCTAAGGAGACTCGTAAGACAGGACTTCAGCAGCCTATTGAGTATGGAGAAGTCAGCATAATTAAAGAATGACAAGGCAGCAGGAGCAACAGCTTCAACTTCCAGAAAAGTGAAGGCATAAGATACTGTGCTGATAGTGAGCAGCTTTCCAAAGGCTAGTTAAATCCGCTTATCACAGCTGAAATGTCGAGAAGAAAGTCTAGGAAGAGTTCTTCACCTTTTGGAACCTCCTTGAGTGATAGCTACTTGAGTTGACTCAAAATCAATAGGTCTAGCATTTAGACCTGAAAGGAAGGGCAATGAGAATAGGTAAGGTTTGCCTTTAAATTTTTCATGAATTAAAAAGAGTAGTGGGAGGTTTTTTAACAAGGTAAGAGTAATTTCTTTAATTTTCAGGTTGAATGAGAAGCTGCTGCTTGACAAAATGGGGAATGTCTTGCACATCCTCTTCAATTGAAGGTTTCTGACTGGGTAAGATTTGTAGTGCATAGTAAAACACGTGTTTAATGCTCATTTCCTTCTTAGGCTTTCCTTTACCAGCCTTTTGATAGTAGGGAAAGCCTTAAGTATAAAGGAACAAGTATTCCCGTGTATGTCATCCAGTGTTTCTTGTTCTGGATTAGGGGTGTCTGCTGACATAACTGCTGTTCAAGAATCTTCCTTTCCTGGCAGGTACAAAATTGCTGTGTGTCACAGATCAACAAAAAGAAACGATAAATGTTTTGAAATACATTCTCTTAGTTACCATGAAGAGTGTGCAGTCTGCTTTTGAAAAATTGTACTTTAACTTGTAACAGAAATGGAAGCCTTACCCAGTGTGATATGAAAAGGTTATGACACTCTTAAGCAGCTCATCACAATTCACAGATTGTATTGATTCTGCACTAATTCCATAAACACGTTTTGCATTTATTAAAACAGAGGTTTCCATCATAATAAATTAATTTTAGCTTACCAAGCGAATTTGTATTCAAATGTAAATATCTAGTTCCCTTTCAGATTTTTGGTGCTTTCAGGGTAGTTTAGTGGAGGCTAATATTGATGAGTGATACTCAGCCGAAAGCACAACTGTATATGGATGAATGGCAATAAAATAACTTTTCATGGAATCTGATTTATATGCATGTGGGTTCTTAACTCTTGGAATGTGTATTTCCTGTTCTGTATTATGGACTGTTACAGGTATGGGGTATTCCAATTCCTTTTTGGATAGTAGTTACCTATTTTAACTTATCAGCACATATTCACATCTGTGCAGTATTCCTGCAAAAATCTGTTTCTATTTTAGTTGGTTATTTAGTGTTGGTTATGCTTAAGTTACTCAGAAAAAGGCAAATTGAATACATGCATTTCAGTTTAACTCGGGCCTTAGGAAAATTTGCAGACTGATTCCACTAGTGAAACTTGTTACTGGCTGTCTGTGAATATCTAGAAAGCAAACTTCACATTGTAACATGTACAATCAGAAGTTAACTTGAAGTATTTTACAATGGTAATGTGCAATTTTCATATAATCAGGAGCTACTTACTAAATGGAAATCTCACAGTTAGTGTATACTTAAAATACTTGCCAACATTTTATTTTACTTAGCCAAGGTTGAGCTAAAATTCAAACCTGCTGCAGTGAGGTCCCAGTCTCTCCTTTGTGTAGTATACTAGATAACTTGTTGCTTAGGTGATGAGCTTGCTTCCTTACCAGAGGTGAAATACACTTTTCCTCTGCTATGCAGAGGTGCTCTTGTGAACTCATCTAGTCATGTAAAGGTAGAAATACATAACAAGGAAAAGCATTAATGTGGCTTATGCTTACTCAGTTACAGGCAAATGCTTTTGTACCGCGGGGAAGGAGGAATGTTACTTTTTTTTTTTTTTACAGCAAAGCAAAAGTTTCTGGTTTGCATCCCATTAGAGGCCTGTGTATAAATTTCCTTTCCATACTGTGCTCTTGAGGGTTCTTTTTGCACTAATTGTGTAACTAGATACTCACTTTTAGAGTTACTTTCACACTTGGATTTACAACTCTTACTGATTGATTTGCTTCATTTCAACGATATCCTTTTTTTTCTCTCAGAAATAAACCTTGTCAAAGATGAATACTTTAATACATTAATTCTTAATACTGAGGAATATTTGGTCAAGTGTATCTTTGTCCAAGAGGCACTTCCAAGAGTTAAGAATATTATTTAATGACTAGGTTTTTCTGTAGTAGTTGCTATTGAAAATAGCAGCTGTAAATGGAGATGTGAATAAAATTACAAAGCATTGGTCCTTAGGCTAGAGTTCTACGTGACCCTATTTAATACCTAGAGCTATATGTTAACTTCAAAGCAAATCATACTTTCAGGTAATAAACATGTATTTCTCCAAAAGGAGTCCAGGCAGATGCAGATTTGATAAATGTTTTATTAGATAACAAATTAATCACAGTATCTTAACTTTGATATCCTTTGAATATTTTAAGGTGGGAAGGGGAATGCTCCTGGTCTTTCAAGTATCGCTTGTGTGATGTACTGACTTGCTGCTGTCTTTGGTTCCTGTATTTAGGACGTTAACTTTTTATTCATATACTGTCTATACTGCAATGGAATATTCACTTACATATCAATCTGTGGTCTCTGACAAATATGTGTATCTTGTGTGGAGCATGAAAGATCTTGAGTATTACTAAAATTCAGATATCTGATGGATCATTCTTTTTCTGCTGTGGGTACTACAGGTTGACATCTCTATCTAAGATTAGCTTTTTCCTCAACTAAAGTAATCCAAGTATCTCCGTAGAAGAAAAATGACCTTCATGTAGAAGATAATATCGCAAGATTGGAAACAGAATAACATATTTTAATAACTGGCAAAGACTTGAAGAGCAATGGTGCTAGTATGGTAAAATCTTATAACTTGTGGTTAAACAAGTTTAAAAATATGGAAATTAAAAATTTCAATATAGTCCATAATGGATTGAAATTTGTTTAAAATTATTTCACTTTTGTATCAAAATAAAGTGTACATTGTCAAATGACTTAAAATCTAAAATGTGTTGCCATCACCTTTTTTTGTTTAGTGCTGTGAAGAGCACAAACTGATCTTAAATTGCAACACACTGGCAGGATCATCTTTCCAACTGGGAACTGCGAGTCAGAAGTTAACCTTGATTCAACCCAGCTCCTGAATTTTCGTTTTAGCAGCTTCACAACTTTAGCAGCTTCACAACTGAATGACTTAATAAAGAAATAAATGGTTTGCATATGGAGACATGTCAGTGTGTGAGGGCAACATTGGGGTGCATTAGAACTTACAGGACTTGGCAATGTCACTGGTCTTTCCCAGGTTTGGGAGCACATTGTACATTAGTCATAGTAATAAATGAAGGCTACAGTTTGCAAGCTGATATTTTCATGTATACCAAAATGATTAATGTGGAATACTTCTTTAATGATGTTGGGTGTTTTGATGTGAGTACAACCAACTTCGTGTTCATATGAAAAGTACTGCTTTCACCTGAATGCATGTTGTTGCAGTCTTAAGACTGATTCTTTGCGAGGTGGAATTCAAACAAGTTTTCTGCATTAGCTGCAGTTTGTTGGGTGGGAATATATATATATTTTTTATTGCTCTTTTCATCTTGGTAATGGAGTAAGTATCCCTATGTTGTTTTATAAATGTGTGTAGTACAAATATAGCAGCCTCGGCAAAGGCTGTAAGCATGTTTGCCATAGGCTTTTGTGTTAGTGCTAAAATAAATACCAAATTAAAATGGAGGGCAGGGTTTTACCAAGGTCTGGTTTATACCTAATTTGTGATTAAAATATTTATGTTGTATGTAGAGAAAACATTTTCTCTACAACCTGGAGACATTTTATAGCCTAGTTAATGTGTGTGTGTGTGGGGGGGGGGAATATTTTCCTTTTTAGGTTCTCTGCTGTTAGACCTACCTCTGTGTTAGAGCTGCTGTGTGTTAGAGCTGCTGTGTATCACTGTTGAAAGATGGTTCAGGGCCATAGCTCAGTGTGCTTCTTCCTTAATGCTTATGCTCTAAGATGTTAAGAATGACAATTTTAGATTGTCTTGCTTTAAATAGCACTGGAGTCTCACATTCCTGTAGTGTTTCAGACAGGCTTGGTAACTGCTAGCAGTCTCCTCCTACTGCTTTCCTAGGCAGTGTTGAGTGCAAAGTCAACACAGATGTACTTGAACAACAATAGTAAGAAAAATACCCCTCACTGCTGCAGTATCTTTGATTTAATCTGGTGACCAGCTGTGCTATCTAGAGCAAATAAAGCTGCTTCATCCATCAAATCTAAATGCTGTTTTTTTTTTTCAACCATTGGTATTGACCATTTGCTCCAAAAAGAGGAGTCTTGTGTTTGGAGTTCTTGTGTTTGGAGTATGTCAAGGACTGTACAGTGGGATGGACTGACATGCTGTTAACAAGGAAGAAGGCTGGTAAAGGTAAGTAGCCTCAAAGTGCCAGTTAGGTCACCTAGATTTCCATTTCCTGATAAACATCACCTGCAAAAATAAACATTGCTGAATGTAGAGGGCAGGGTTCCTACAGCTTCCAGGGATGTTGCACATCTGAAGTGACAGTTTTTGCACATGACTGAGCTTAGTGCGCTCACATTACAAAAGAAGTCTGTCTTTCCTGCTTTCTTTGTATGGTTGTGAGCTTGCCCTTGTTGCAGTATGTGTAAGGAATGTCTGCTTTGCTCCACCAGTGTAACCTTCTGGGGAGTTAGTAACCCAAATCAGCATTTAATAAACTACAATTAGCATGAGATTGGGAATGTGCAGCTATCAGCAAGGCAAGGGATGGAAGCCAGTTCTTCCCCTTTTGGTAGCAGTGAGCTGTTATATCAAGTTGGGCCATCTCAGGGAACTGCAGTGTTGCAAACATTCACTAAGTACTTCAGGAAAGGGCCACAGCAAATCTCTGCAGTTGGGTAAGCCTGGAATGCCTGACCAGAGCAGCCAGGCCTCTCCAGGGCTGCCTTGCTTGGAGACCTAACTGAACAAGAGCATCTTGCCAGTACAATTACAATTATTCAGGGCTTAATAGCTTTCGTTCTGTAGGATAAAAAAAGAGACCTCCATGTTATTCTTTAGCCATGTTACATGAGATTAAAAGTTAGGATAGCGTTTTTCTTTACTCCAATTTTGAACTTTTCAGAGGTGCTTTTGAGAATTAGTTGTTCTTCCCCTTTTTATAAATAATGCAGAGTGGAAACTACCATTGTTTTTGCCCAAGGACTACCCTTCCCCCTGCCTGCAGTCACAACGGTAAAGATCATGGATGTAACAAGTGAAATCATTGTTTCCTAGCAGAACTTTTGACTAACCTGATAAAGTGCTAACACAGTTGATGTGTTTTTGAGAACAGTGTTTGGAGTTGTCTGATGCTGTTACAACACCAAAGCAGAATTTAGGTCAGTTTGATAAAATGACACTACCAGTTTTCATAGCATGAACTTGAATTTCCAGATTTTTAAACAATTTGTAAAGTAAAATTTCAAGAAAGACAGTTTTTCTTGTGTATCTATTGACCCCTTCATGACTTCACTGTGTCTGCTGCCTCAGATACATACATTTTGATGCAGGACCTTACTTCGGAAGGTTTGAACTAAAACAGTATGAAAAGTTGTGTAAAACTGTTACCTGTGCTCTGGATCTTTAAGGACAGGCAGGGCTGGAGCCTCTGACAGCTGCATACTGAAGTGAAGAGGACTGTCTCCTGGTACTGGCACTATGCCATTACATTGTCTTTTAAAGAGGACAGTCAATAGGATCATGGTTCTTGCCATCATGTAACTACCTTATTGGTAAAGCTGTTGTAACTGAACTGCTTTCCTACTCCTGGCTCTTCTCTGGTTAGCTAAAAGTTGCACTGCAGATGAAGCACAATAGAGACCATGTGTAGCAGAAAGGCCTCTTATGCAGAATCTGTAAATGAGAACAGGAAGGTAAATGACCAGGTGACTAAGTATAAATACAAAATTATTTGTAATAAAAATAAAAGCTGATTATGAAGAGTTACACTGATATTATTGTGACCAACTAGACAATAAAATATCATGTGAAATTCAGTGCCTAAAGGGAAAAACAAAACTGGTAACTACACATTTGGTTCCAAACTAGTTAATAATATTTGGGCAAGAGGGCTTTGAGTCACTGGATAGAGTTGTACAAAACCAGCAGAGAAAAGCAGAAAAAAGGAGAACTTCCATAGCATCCCATGATACAATAATACTCATCGAAACTATAGCTTTCTGTACTAGCCCCCATCCTTCCTCTTCTTTGAAAACTTCAGCCCTTTCAAGTGCATTTGAAGTTGCGCATTTGAAGTTACAGATTAAGTTAAAATGAAAAACAAGGCTGGCTGATTTCAAAAAGCTCTTTAACTTGAAAAAAAAGGATGATTATCTTCATTTTAAGAAAATGTACAATAGGTCAAGCATCTTGGGTGTTTATTGAATGAAATTATGCATAATATTTAAGATATAAAATATACTTAAGATGATACAGAGCACCTGTGGCAGAAAAAACATTTCCTTTTAGACATTTCACAGAAAAGATAAAGATACGTTTTTAATGTTCAGATCAATGTGTATTTTAAATTAAAAATTATGCATTTTCTGTATTAAAAAAAATTCCACGATGATCAACTACAGTGAGTCCATTTGAAGGGTAAATGAATCAATGATATTTATTTGACCAAGTTTTAATCTTATTTCAATTTCAACCTCCACAACATTTTTTCAATTAATTGAGAACAGGTTCCAAATAGTGCAGTTGCCTCAAAGTTAGTATGTCTCTTTCCATGACCCCAAATGTACTAGCAGTGACAAACAATGCCTGCTGATCAGATATGCATAATGTATTTCTAGAAAAATTACTGAAAAGCATACAGAATTTTTTAGTTGGAAAAATGCATAATGCTGACAAGGTTTATTTCACAGATTCTAATGCCTTTGGAGGAAAGATCTCATCATGAGCTTTTAAGTAGTGTTCAAAGAGCAAAACAAGTTATGTAAACTTAGCATACACTTGAAACTTAAATTTCACAGTCCTTCCAAACAGGAGTTAAAATTATGATGAAGCACTAACAACAACGGCAATGTTGTGTGATACATCTCTGGTTATTAAGCGTATTTGCTGCAAGAAGACTTATCCTTGGAAAACAAGTGAGAATATCTGAATCAGCAAATAATCTACTTTAGGGAAATAAATGCATACAAAGAGTGGAAAAAAGTTTAATGAACTGGTAAGACAAACCAAAATCAAACACTAAGTATCAACTTTTATACTAAATTAAAATCATATTAAATATAAAGCAAATATAAATGCATAAGAAAAAGGGGAAACACTATTGCATATTTATTTTTTTTAAAAAAAGTGTCAGAAGCCATACTGTTCGTCTTGCAAGGAATTATATTTAGAGGCTAAAATCATTATATATATATATATATATATATATATCAAATCTATAACAAGAGATAGAAACAGTATATAAATATGGTATCTTTAAATATTTACACATATATGGAAACTACTCAAAGTGGTGCTAAAAGGAGGAAATGCCTGTTAAAAAAGTGAGATTACAAATTTTGCATACATACATCTGCATTACACTATTAAACTTGCATCTTCCTTAAACTTAATTATTAATTTTAGAATCATCATTGCATAGAAATTACTTGAAAAATATTACCTAATTCTGCATTCCACCTCACAGGAAAAGCTATCAGGATAATGATACAAAAATAGTAACTCAGAGAACACTAGCCAGCTGTGCTGCCCTTCAAAGTTTAGTCTCTGACTTCTTGCTTTTAGGAACAAGAAAGACATTGCCATCTCTAGTTTGCTGCAGTGAATATTCACTAGGAGAGTAAGATTTTCCATCTTCATCACGTAGCATGCTGAAAACCTCAAGGTATAAGGTGGTTAGCTGCTTTTTCATTTGACGAAGGCTTTTGTCATTCTCTCCTTTTTCTTTAAGCAGTTTCTCTCTCTCATCTTTTAGGTTACTCAAATCTTGCTCCAGTTCCACTATATTTTCCAGTTTTCTTTTACGGCAATTTTGAGCAGCCACCTTATTCTTGCCTCTCCTGCGTATATCCCGAATAAGAGCAAGCTGGGCTTCACTGAACTGCTCCTTAGACATCATTTCATTGAAGTCATCAACAGGGAGATTGATGATTTTTTCTACAGGAAAAGGGATCTGCAGAGCTTTTGCTCTTTGCTCATCTCTTGTGAGATGAGCTTCAAGGCGGCCTGAAGGCTTATCTTTTGTGAACGGAGCTTTAGGGTGGCCTGGACCAGCAGGAGGGTCTTTCTTTGGTGTGTTTGTACATTGCAAGCTAGGTGGTTGAGTGCTTGGCTCCACGGAAGAAAATATTTGATCGTGGAATTGCAGCGGGTACACACTAGCATTGTTCTGTGGCACACTTCCAGGAGAACTATCCACATCTTCCATTTCAGAATCACTACAACTGAAAGTCTTATCTCCACAGGCGGATGATTCAACAGAGTGTTCAGGTGATGCTACACTAGAATTTGCATTCAGTGAAATACCAGAGTCAGAATCGTTGCATTCTGGTACAGTTCCTGAGTGTTCATCATTAAAAGCTCTCCACAGTGAGAAATCAGAAAGATCAATAGGTTCACTTAAAATTTCTGCAAGCGATTGACTGATAGTGTTTGTTGTTGCTATGTCACTGTCTCCCTTTGAATAAATAAAGGTGCTATAGAAATCCTCACAAAAATCAGGGCTTGAGGTGGATGTGTTATTTAAAGAGTTCACCGTCAGCTGGCTGCTGTCTTCTGGTTGCAAAATGCTGGAAAAAGGGCTCTCAACAGTCTCCAGGAAATCTGGACCACAGTTAACATCTTTTCTCATGATGGGTAATGAGTTGTAGTAATTATAGCCGTTGTGCATCTCTGTTGGCTTGGTTTCAGGGCTTGTGATTGTGCTTACCTCAGCCAGGTTATCATTTTCAATGTTAAGACACTACATGGGAAATGTTAAGAGAGGAATTGAGCAACACATCACCAATTGATGATAAAATCTTTTTATAGAATCCACAACCATTAAATATTTTAGCCATCGACATGCACACGGGGTACTGTAACACTGCTGTAACCTAGATGACTAGAATGTATTTGTACTGTGGGGAGATAATCTAGGAAGAATAGATACCTAAGCAGAGTATGAATCAACTTATTCTGGACAACACTATTTAGAATAAAACATCAGAACCTCTCAAATTCCTAACAAGATGCTGAAGAAGATATCCATCCCAACACACTCTGCTATATGGAAACTGCACAGAGCCCTCCTATCATGGCAAGATGCTAGTAGGGATTGTGGGTCTGTCAGGTCTGAACTTCTCACAAGCATCACTACTAATAATGGCCTCAGTAAAGCAAATGTAAAATAATTGAATGAGACTTACTCAGCATTCATAGCAAAGTATTTTTAGCAATCTTTAACTTAATTTTATGTGATGATCCCTTTTTCTTGAAAGACAAGATTCTTCTAGGATTTAGAATGAAGCAGCTGTTCAGTGCAGAGAAATGTCATTCTCCATGAAGTTAAAAAAGCATGAAACCTTACAAACATTAACTCACCCACATACTCTTAGTTAAGCTGGCTAACATCTATGCGAGTGTCTAAGGCTGTTATATTGATAGGCTTTCACTGGCTACAAGACCAACGTTCTTTCCAACAGCGTGGCAGTTTCTTAGCTGAAGTGAGTGCGCCTGCTGTCCCCAAAGAATTGGGCAACTATGATTGGGCAATATGATTTGGGTTCACAGGCATTCCACCAAGCATTCACCTCATGATAACAGCATGACATAGGGCAACATCAAGCCAAAGCATGGTAATATTCTACAATAATATACATGAAAATAAATTTGCTCAATTTTATAGTCAAATCTAAGTAAAATAGAAATAGAAAATACTGAAAAAAAATCAGACTAGACGCCCTCTGTAATGCACAATTTAGTAATATGTCAGTGATTTTTTAGCTGTCTATTGTTCCTCCGAAATATTCAGTTCATGTACATTATATACAGTTTTTATATCATATAGCTTATTTATATTTAGCATTATATATAGCTATTGCTTACATGTGTTAAGAGTTGGGTATAATTATATATCTAACTATATGTTCTATTATCTTCACAAAACCTTTTCCTTAGATAAAGGTTGTGTAAATCATTTATGGTTACTTTTGCACTCAATCTACTTAAACACTGAGGAAAAAAAATACATCTACAGTAATGCAGAAACAATTCACGTTCTATAATTCAGAAATGTTCCTTTTTAGGCAGCTGAAATTTCAATTATGATTGTGCTATAACAGGTTGCATATAGATGCAAACAAGGGTTTGTCAAACATGGGGAAGTTCTGACTGGGAAGATATATGGTGTTTTATTAAGGCCTTCTGATGAAAAACTATTTCCTTCCCCCTATAAATTCTTCAATTTATTTTTTAAAATTAAAGCTCATATTCAGTTACAGACATCCTACAAGTATAGGGTGCAACAAGTTAGCCATAATCACCACTGCTTAAGATGCTATTATACTGTATTATCTGACATACCATACTCTATTGGAATACCCTGCTATTTTTTTCAGATGCTTATCATACTAAACCTTTACCTGTAACTCTGGAAGGGACAATAATTCTTCCCAGACTTGCTCTATGTTTTGCATATTCTCCGCATCAGTAAGTGGAACTATACCAGGTGATTCAGGTGACTGAGTTTGATTAGAGGAAATAAACTCTGGGTCAGTATCAATCTGAGCAGGAACCATTGACTGAAACGCAGCTGAAGAAGCCTAGAGCATTGAACAAACACACACACATTTAGAATTTCCCAAAACAAAAATCTGGTTTTGCTGTTCTACCATTTCCGCAGAACAGACAGGTGTTTCTTAACAAAAGCATTTATTGTAAATAATGGTATAGTATAAAAGTATTCCTGTGAAAGGAATTTTCATATTAAAGACAGAAACAGGAAAAAAGTACAAACTGACCATTGAAGGACTTATCTTTACACATCAAATAGTCTGGGTCAGTACATCAAAATAAAGCAACCCAAATACACTAACTTCAGAGCGCTGAACTAAGCTCGCTGCAACAAACTGCAAAACTTCTATTGTTATTTGCAGTAACTGGCGTGACTGCCATCAGCTGGTGCTATACACTGAATCCTGGCAGTAGGACTCAATGAGCACAAGAGCACCATGCTACCCACGCCTGATACAGCCCTAGTTTAAGCCTACTGCACTGCTTTATTCTAGTTGGGAGTTGGCTTGGGGACAAAACAAATATCACAAATTAATATTACAGTGAAGACAAAATGTGAGACTGATCCCCTGGAAGACCACCCACAAAACCGCTGTACTGAGCATTTACCTCATTGTCATCTATAAATGGGAATGCTTCTGCCAAGAGCTGCATGCAGTCATCAAAGGACAAGGCCTCTGCTTCTGGTTTTGAAGTATGCGTGCTCTAAATAGGAAAGTTATGAAAAAATGTCACTATCTTTGAATAACTGAAGAATCTTCCATTACACCAACGAATGCAAATTCATTTTAGGTAACCATTACCATTACGTCTTCCTGTGGATGGAAAGAGATTGAAACACACTCACAAACAGAGTTTACCTGTGAAAAAGTGATTGGTGGCTCAGTGTTTTCTGGCTGAATGCGCTGAGCTGGCTGAACTGGAACAAATTCACCTGTCTCCTCGTCTAACTCCAGCTGAGCCAGCAAGGCTTTCTCTTGCTCCTTCTGGAGCTGCTCTTCTCTTTCCTTTTCAAGTTTCTTCTGTTTCTCGAGTTCATACTCCTTCTGTCGTTGACTAAAATCAAAAACTTCACGCCTTGCCCCAAGGTCTATATCTTGCCTCCAAAGGATGTCAATCAAGTTCATGTCCTGTAATAGAAATGCTTTTTTGAAGCAAGCCTCCTCCCCAGAAGAACTTGTTTAGAACAATAAGAAAGCTTTTAAATTCTGTATTAAACATGTAGACTCATGTATCCGAGATTTATTCTCTTAATCCTACAAAATTATCCAAATAAAAGATGTCTCTATACGACCTTAAGTGTGTGAACTGATGATGGTTTGGTTGCGGTGGCCCCCACACAGGCTCACGGAAACTAAGCAATTTGTTACAACTGGTAAAGTGATACACGAACTAGCCAGAGGATAAATACATTCTTCTTTAAAACATTATCTTAAAGGAAACATGAAACTATAGAATGGATTATGTCACATTAACAAAGTTAAAAAAGACAAAAAAAATAGAAATTAAAAAGCTTGCCCGTGTAATTTTTTTTCAGCACCATCTCAAGAAATTGTAAAAACTGATTAAAAACATTATAGGGGGCTGTCTGAAGTAGCTATAACCACCATACTGCAAAACACATTTTAAAATATTTATGTTTGATGCTGGTATTAAGTATTAATCTCAAAGATCAACAGAACAGGGCTACAAAGTTGGAGAATAACCTGGTTTCAAACTCACTGCTTGACATAATATCACACTAAAACTAAACGCTATTAATAACACTATTACTAAAAATTTGTAGTTTAAAGCTTTCTCTAAATTGACATTCTAAGTGTGGTTGGTTTGGAGCTGAGTATAAACTCGGTGTCAAATTTTATTAATCAATTGGGCTCTGTCTTTTTTTTTTTTTTTTGAACTGTTTAAGAGCTCAGTATTTTTAAGGGCTGACATTTAGACTATTTTCTTCTGCAAGGTAAAAAGAACACTCAGAAATCATCAATCTGGATGTTAGCTGATAGAAAATTTTAATACTTGGTAGCCACATTTGTCAGTTGGGTAAATGACAAGAAAATCTAGCTGGTACCTGCGACATTGATTTTTTTGGCATATTTTGTTATTCTTAAAATTACCCTTTAGCAGCAACGCACAAAAAAATGTTTTACCTTAGGCATTCTTACCGGGTTAGTACACTACAAATAATACAGAATCATCTAGGTTGGAAAAGACCCTCATGATCATCAAGTCCAACCATGAACCTGACCTACCTAGTCCCATCACTAAACCATGTCCCTTAGTGCCACGACCACGTCTTTTAAACACCTCCAGTGGACTCCTCCACTTCCCTTCTACGAGAAGCAGGAAAGTCCTCGGCTCTGTGTAAGCACTGCTCTGCAACAATGAAAAACATCGCTGTTATCACTGCGACTTTCATCAAAAATCCAAAACACAACAGCTATGAAGAAAATTACCTCGATTCCAGCCAAAACCGTGACAGCAGCCCAGCCCATTCCAACACTTGGCCACCCTCTCCGTGAAGAAATTCTTCCTAAAGTCCAATCTACACCTCCCCTGGTGACACTTGAGGCCAATTCCTCGCATCCCATCACTTGTCATCGGAGAAGAGGGACCAACACCCTCCTTGCACATTTCGTTTGAACAGAACTTTACTGACCCTGTTAACAGTTCTATACCAACAAAAGATTTAATTTTGCCACCGTATCAAACTAAAACATTCTCTACTCTCAAGAGTATTTTCAAGTAGAGAAGCCAACTGACCTAAGTGTCACGCCATGCTGCCATCCGAAATGACTGCTTCCATACAACAGTTACAACAAAAAGCTTCAGTGCAGGTGCACATTTGAACCAACCAAGACAGCGTTCTCTTCGTTACAAATTCTGTACCATTAACACTCGTACGTACACGTCACATGAATTATTCCATCAGTTATTAAAAAATTACTTTAAAATCAGGCAGTTATGTAGAGTACCTATGAAACACAATGCAATTCTCAAATCTAAGACATATTTAATATACCTTGCTGGGAGAGACCAAACTTAATGGCCAGCCATGAAGAAGCTGAAATAATTGCAGTGGCTGCCCAAGACAATATTTGGTCTCTCCAGATTGGCAGGGTAAAATGAACTAATTAAGTTCTGCAGTAATTGGAGATGCTGCAGTATGGTACAGCTTCATTAAGGGCCAGTAGTTTACCAGCTGCTCACTGTCTCCTTCTGCAGCAGATTCAAAACTGTTTCCTAGGCTCAGAGCATTTGCAATATGTTCTGGATAAAACTGCAGGATCTGGATTTTAGGGCTCACTTCTGAATTATTCATTTACAAGGCACCATTATGAATGTGACTCAAAAGATTTGTGCGTGTGTGTGTATAATGCATGAGGTTGTGAATTAAAGGAGCTGTTTTTCTCCGAGTTGCAACAGACTACCGCACAAAAATAGCAGAACTGCTGTGCAGTTTCAGTTTAAATCACAAAACACACAAGTGATCAAAAAAGATGTACAGAAGGCATAGCATGTTTTCCTTAAGAAGAAAAACATGTTGCCTTAATGCAAAACCTTAAGGCACAGCTCCTAGATCCTTCAGCCATGCTACTGGATGCATTCATTAGCAAAATAAGGAGCTCTGGGGGCTGCCTTGTCTGGGGAATGAGAGCACTCCGCAGACAGCAGCTGGACAAGCAAAATGGTGTGGCTGTACGCCACCCCTGGAAAGCTGCAGCACCGCACTCAGCGTTGTCCTGGAATCAAGGGAAGGAAGCAAGCACGCTTGTGTCTCTTCAGGACACCCAGGGCTGTTGCCTGAGGAATGTCACAGCACTGACCAACTTGTATCGCTGCTCTTCAAGGCCCCGTATAAAGCTCAGTATCAAACCTCTGGCAAATCTCAGAGCTTTGCTAAGCAGCACCATGCCTGTGCCCTGTAGAAAGATGCCTGTCAGAAGTTTTTTTTATTTTTTATTTTTTAAAAAAATGTATTTCTTCTTGTGGCACTTAGACCAAAAAGGTTTGTTTTTAATGATCACCTTATAATTGGGAACAAGTCCTGCTGTTTCCAGCTTGGAAAGTTCTACACAGACACAACAATATTAGCCTTAAATTCTAACAACAGTGCAAGTAATTACTCTTCACATGAATGGGTTGCATGGAGGAAGTGTTCTACTGCTCAGAAAGCTAATATTTAAAATCATCAAACAGCATGTTATATAAATAAAACCTGCCATCTAACACTTATCTATAATTTCAGCCAATGATTTTAGCCCTTTTCAAGAAAAGAAAAAATTCTGGGCGCTACGCCAAAGCCCCAGGTCAAAGTTAATGAAGTCAACATTGACCAGTGATTCACTGATGAGTGACTCACCACCCCCAGCATGAGGTGATGGCAAAGAACTAAAAAAGAAATTGCAGTCTGAAGAAAATATTTTGCAATTTTGTTCCTTCGGCCTCCCACAGCCTTCCACTTCCAGTTATTTCTCAGCCTTGTTGAGAACTCACACACACACAGATGTATCCACATTATGCAGGCACCTTGTTTTAAGTTATCACTGAAGCATTTGTAGCCTTTCACCGTGAAAAGTCACAGAAGTGACCGTGTATTTGATACCCATTATTCTATTTAGCGTTTAACTAAAGCCAGTAAGAGGTGTTTTAGTTCTTGCCTGTGCAACAGCTACCCTCTGATTTTTGGATGACTCGACACGAGGTGCTAGGCTCAAGAAGATTCACAGGGCGGGAAACCCCAGCAGAGGTTTGTAGCCCAGCTCAAGTGTGTGCACGAGGAATTCTGTGGAGGTTTTACCTGAACAGCAGCTGGCTACTGTACTGTGAAGCCCCACTCACCACTTCCCTGAATATCCCACGTATTTACTGTAAAGGCGCCAGCAGCCCCTCATGTGACTTAGTCCACAAGTGCCCGTTTGTTCTTTCCTCCGTTGTGTAATTTCTTGAATTGCATCAGAGGAAGTGGTTGTTTTGGCAGGAGCCAAAGGAGGCCCGGGAACAGCCAGCCCTCCCCAGCACGAGGAGGGGGGTTCGGCTGCACTGCTTCCCCCTGCACCACAGCTCGGCTCCTTCCCCCTGAGCCCCAGGGTTCTGACAGGAAATAAATTAGGGCATTTAATACAAATTCTGCTGCCCAATATTCCTAACTTCTGGAAGAATAACTTGTTCTTAATATTTTTCCTATGCAGACGAGCAGTGATTTTATTTCTAGTGTTTTCTTCACAATTTTGTAAATGGAAGAAGACCGCCTCTCAGCAGAGGAGGACATGCTTTGCTTTCCCGTGATCCACACAAGAGGTGCCTCGTACTCGTGGTTTGCTTTTTTGTTCATTTAGTGATATGCTCTTCCCACCACACTGATAGCTTAGTTTGGACTTATAAAGGCAGTTTTAATAAGATAAACATAAATGTTAAACAATTCACATTAAGCCACCATCTGGCCCCCAATGGAAATTTTCATGTTTTAGATTTACATATCAGCATTTGCCATCTGGGCAGAGTCTGTTATACATTTTATGAGAAAATCTCTGACTACATTGTAAAGTTTGACAATTAACTCTTATTGCTCCTAAGAAAACATACTTGCAGTAGGGTAAACAAAAGAAAGGGACCCTATGTTATTTTGTGTTTTTTTCTTAGACTTACTTCTGTGGCTTAAAACAAAATGCTAATCTTTCCATTTCATGCCTGTTTGGTTTATCTAGCTGGTTTCATTTTTGTTTGGACTATAAGCCACTTACAGGTAGTCAGCAAAG
This sequence comes from Cygnus olor, assembly GCF_009769625.2. Lineage (NCBI taxonomy): Eukaryota > Metazoa > Chordata > Aves > Anseriformes > Anatidae > Cygnus > Cygnus olor. The sequence goes on along the minus strand of NC_049174.1, from coordinate 16,885,023 downwards.
CGGAAACATCCAGCGGCCCAAGTGTCAGTAGAGAAACAATCTGCTATCTCTGACAGAGCTTTCAAACTATCCCCTTAATACAGAGCACATCCATGGGTTTGGCACATTTACATTTTGAAGTCATGCTTTTTGCAATATAAACTGGGACAACGTTAGCAACAGCTCTCACCAGGCAAAGACGTTTTTTCTTTCCCATGATCCATTAGCACCTAACTTTAAGAGGAAAAAGTCACATACCAGCATGAATAAATAGAAAGAGCAATAGAATTGATGGATATTGCATCCAGCAGGGAGCTCAGAAGAAGATCCCAGAAGGAGCAAGAAAACACTCCTACAGCTTATTCACAAAAAGAGTTTGGCAACATATCACCCATTTTCCATTTGCTTTCCAGAAAGGGAAAGGAACAAACAAAAAGCATGTTAAATTTTTGCTGTATTCAAAACACCGTTTAGGAAGTAAAGATCAAAGTCCAGAAATACTTCAAGACAAGAATGAAAGGGAGGGGATTAGGTAACAATGCAAGTCCAAGAGACAGAGCTGGAAGCATTCTTACCACTCAAAAAAGCAGTGGGAGCAATGGCTGAACATCTTCCTTTCACTATCCTCAAGAGGAACTGATTTTGCTGAAGTAGGTTTTAAGGATGATTTATAAATCATTTGATGTTTTCATATGATCTCCAAAATCACTATAATTACCAATTTGTTTTTCTGTATTCCAGATCTTCCAGTCTGGCAATTCTTCACTGAGGTAAACTACTTAGTTAATTGCAAGTCAATTACAGAAAAAAAAAAATGGACACACAAGCCCCATGACTCAGAGAAAGCACAGAAAGCAGATAAAGTTATCCCAACACTTTCAGTTTTTACAAACAACGAGTTTTGAAAGCTAACCCAAAATTTTCAATGCCTTACAACTGGAAATACGAAGAATAGAAGTTAATTTGAGACATGAAAAAACAGCACTTCAAAATGGGGAAAAGAATGGCAGAAGCTATTTATGCTGGAGGGCAGAGGGACAATATCAATTTTAGATGTCTAGATTTAGGATTTGGAAACGTGACAGGACAGACAGCTGCCAAAGAATGCCACATGACAGCAACCTGTGATTCGTGAATCCACAAGGTCAAGTCCCTGACCACCCTGTGGAACTGCCTGCTGTCCCGCATTCTTCACCAAGACCTTTTTCCAGGCAGCGTAGGGGCAAACTGCATGCTTGGGTAGGGGCAGTCCTTCTTCTGTCCTTCATACCTGTGCCACTAGCACTACTAGTATGCCCAACACTAAACCAATACATCTCAGGCATCGCCTGCTTCTTGATGCTCATTTGTCTTCCTAGCCCTAATTGATCTTTGGCTGCCTTAAAAAGAGTTCGTTGACCAAGATCTATGCTCCAGAAGGCTGGCTTACCTGAAAAAAAAACCTACTCTAAAAGGATTGGAAAGCGACAGCTTTAAAGAACAAATGCAGTAAGAGAATTTCCATTCCACGTCTATATAAGCAAGCCCACTGAAAAATGCTGGCCATGTTTCTTGCAACATTCTTCTGCCCCAACAGAGACAGATGAAATAAGCTCAGTCACCGAAACGTAAATGTTTGTACACAAATTTCATTTTCTTACCGAAGAAAGCTCTAGAGTGCTTTGCCAGGCCAGGAACACAAGAAGTCCTGGTATTTCATTAGCTAGAAGTGTTTAGCCTCTGTCTTCTCCTAACATACATCTCGTATTTCAGACTGTAGCTCCGACTGTACTCGAGCAAGCTCTCCTAATAAATGCCAAATCATCAGAATATACTCTTATAAATTAAATCACTTGAGAAACTACTCTGCTAGATTGCCCAGCATTCTTAAGAAAGCTTCAGAGAGTGTTGTCTTGCGATTCTTCTGACATGGACCAGGAGAGGTTCAGACAGGCAGGCAGGACAATCTGCCTCCACAAGCAATACTTGGCCACTGCCCCTGCACCACCCCGGGCCCTGCCACCCTCCCAACCCTTGCTCCAGAAATAACTCCTCTGAAAAGTGGATTTATATATTTCACCTGAAGTGCCTTCTTCCAGGAATGGTATCAACACAGGCAATGATTGTAAGACCTGGTTTTGCGTACAGCTGTAAACGTGATGGCTTTCCCATATGATACATGCTATGGCAAGCAAGCTTTCCAAACTGCCAGGAACAAGATATACCTCATATATTCTCCAACAGTTGTGAAAATACAGCTAGCTTTCTTTAAGCCTGAAGAACGTAAAACAAGCAAGAATGCAACTGCCATAAAGAATAGCTGTTTTAGGATGTTTATGGTCATTAATGCATAGGCCAGGCCTACCTTCATTCTAACCCCAAAAGCTGCAAACTCCTAATGCAAGCAGTAGAGCAAGCCCACAAGTGACAAAAATAACATCACAAAGACAGCAAAGAGAAAGAGAAGGGACATAAACAGCAGTTTACTTCAACAATAGCTCTCTTTTCTGCAAAATCCATCTACCCCCACCTCCATGCCCCTCCTTAAAACATTGAACGTGCACAGAAGGCCACCGGCACCCCTTCACAGCCCAGGGCCAAGCAGCAGGAGGAGTGGTGGCATCCTCCTCTCCAGCCCATCTGTCTCCATGATCACAAACACACACACATCCTTTGCCGCCCCATGCCTGGTCTGCCCTGAGGAGTCCATTTCTGGTACAACAGCTGAGGGAATTCTTCCTCAGTGCTACAGATCTCCTTGCTGGAGACTTTGGTACTCTCTCGCATGCTCCAGAAGCAACTGTGTTTTTCTAAGTTATCTAATCAATTTTTAGAAAGTAGCTTTACATTAATTGAGTTTAATATAGAGAATGTGGTTTCCAGGTGCTGAATTATCCCACTACTGATCATTCCTCAAAATCTTAAAAATTTCAGGAAAAAAGATAGTCCAAGCACACTCATTTCTATGGCTTGCAGCATGCAGAGTCTTACTCTGATATCACTACTTATTTTGTTTGCATAATATCTGATTTTTTAAAGTTATTCTCTAGTATTCATGGACAAATCTGTCATGCATTCGTTCTATCCCCCTATTTCTGGCCTAGCCTAAAGGAGAAGGCAGAGTGAGGCCTAATGTTGTAAGCTAATGACAATGAACTTTTCTTACTAAATCTAACCGTGCCCATATTTATAAGTATTACCCTGGGTACTAAGCAAAAGCCAAAAATGGTTATGGGTGTCATCCAGATTCTTCAAACTTCATCCTAAATCTCTTGGAGTCCCAGACTGCTTTCTGGAACATCAGTGTCTAAAGCAATGAATCTGACACGTCCTCTTTGCTCTGCTGTTTCAGTCAGATGGCTTCCATTCTTCCCTCTTCCCCTTCAGATCATAATTACACTGTGTTAATCTAAATTTCACTTTTCTGCAGTGTATTTGGCTGGCATACCAGTGTTGTTGCCCCCCTACTCAAATTGCAAACCCCTTTCAACTTAACAGAGCCATTTACTTGCAATTTCTTTACTCTTTCACCAGCAGCATTACAAAATGATTAAGTCAATAAGCACATGAAGTATGTATACAAGTTACAATCCATTGCACAAGTTGCATAATGAGGCTGGGAAAAAAAATGGGATTGTTTTATAAAAGAGTGGGTTAGGCTGTGTATTTGTTTTTACATGCTTGATCCATCAACAAAACTCTGCTCTGCTGCCCCAGCAAGTAAAATGAGTGATTCTGTTGTGGCTTAATTTCTAGCTGCTGTCTAATCACCATGTACTGCACCACATAACCCCATTTTGAAAGACATGCAAATAGCAGCCAGCCAGAAGTCTTTTTCATTTCAGGAAAAGCTGGTCCTATTAGCTTTGCTTTTTTTCTCCCAAGTTAAAAACTTTATCGTAAAAAAATGGCAATTGTTGGATTTTCTCATTTATACAGCAAAAATATCCTTAACAGGCAAACAAATATAAAAGTAACAAATAACGTAAAAAATAAACAGCATCTGAAAGTACTGCTGATCTTTCAACCATACTAACAGAGAAGCCTTTGTGTCCCGATTCATTTTGTATATGGAACCTACAGTACTAGGAAAACAATTACCTGTTAAACGATTGTCTTCAAGCTATCCTGCTGCTCCCAGCCAGGCATGTACTGTGAGCGGACACTGCCACAGGCTACTCATTAGTTTATCTAGGAGAGGATTTGCTTACAATAATGGCTCAGTCATCTGGGAAACCCGACCCAGTCAAATTATAACATGCTCTTATGTCCAATGAAACTAATCAGGAAGAAAGAAAACATGGACACAAACGGAGAAAAGAACCTAATTAAACTGTAAATAACATTTATAAGGTTGTATTAACCTCAGGTTATAAACTATTAGCCACTATTTTGCTTTCACTAGGATTACATTTTTTGGAAAAGCGTGTTTCAAGCCAAACATGAGAACACAGTATCTGTTATGGGTCAAAATATTCTCAAGGATTACTTACACTCTTTCTTGAGCTATAAGTTTTCACTCCAATGCAATCTTACTGTTAGGCCCACACTTAGCTGTCATTTTGCTGATGGCTGGGCAAGTTATGGGGACAGGCACCAGATGTGTTTTTACAGCTACACAACAGCCTGGATATGGAAACTGTAAGCTCTAGCGTAACAAGAAGCTTGTCTCACCAAGTTTCCCTCCAGTAATCTCACAAGCAACTTTGTCGTTGTTTATGGGCCAAACTACAAGGGCAAACAACTGGAATATCTGCATGGGTTAGAAAAGGAGGTTCACTAACTGCACTGCCAGTACACATCCACCATCCCTCCTTCAGACATCGACCCCGTAGGGCTGCATCACAAAAACTCCTCCATGCTTCCAAACCCAGCCGACAAGGAAAGAGCAAGGATGCCTTCAAACTCAGAGAACTCACCACACAAACAGCTCATCAACCTAGAAGTCATGTCTTAAGAATACGAGCCTAAGAATAAAAAGTAATAATTCAAAGGTAAACAAAAAATCAGAGATTGTTCTACATTAAAAATACTCCATTAAGAGAACATTAATGAGGCACTGTACACTTTTAAGGACTAAGCAACAAAAACATTAAATGAACAGAAAGAAACCTGCCACAACTAACAGGATCCCAGTCCCCTATTTCTGAGGCAGGACTCGTCTGTCACCCTCATCCTCAGAGCAGCCTGCAGGAGTAGCCTGGACACAAAGCGAGAACTTGTGCTGTTCTATCGAGATTGGTAACTCCCAAGTCAATTCACTGCTTTGGAAATTACCAAGATGTTCTCTGTGATCTCAGATGACTCGTACAACAGTACTCCCCAATGGCACCCAAGTCTGACCAGACCCACTCTCTGTATTGCCTTCCCAGTTCAAAGCTCTACATTGCCCTTGTCTTGTTGCTTCTTCCTTTTTATATTTAACATACAGTTCCAGAAAACGTGTCGATCGGCACACAGTAATGCCCAGCGTGCCCGTGCATAGCAGACAGTAATGCTCAGCACCCACATAGTTACTCTGCTGCAGAGGCGTTGAGCTGCACCGCGCTCCATACACGGCACCCCACATCTGGCAGCGCTTCAATGCCTGCCTCCCACTGAACTCTGTGGGGCATGGGTATAAAACACCTTTGTGGGTCAGAGCCTTGCAACTGATGTGCACTCTTCACATCCATCATTTGTGCTGATAGTGAATGCTGGGAATTTAGTGTCAGTGCATACTGTGCGTAGAGAAATAAATAGGGCCCAACATTGCAACCGCGTATTTCTGATTACCTTTAAGCATATGATGGAGGGAAAAGTTCAGCTCACTGAACTCACTTTTTTGGGTGTTCAACTTCAAATATACTTGAAAAGGCAGTTTAGTTTCTGTGAGGGAACAAAAACACAGAAAAGGCCAAAATACATTGCTATGCAACTGCTCACCACTGGGAACAACAGGATCGTGACAGATTTCAGAAAGGGAGCCCAGCATGGCAAGCTTTTCTGTGGTAACACTTTACCTTTCCAACGAAGTAATTCATGTTTAAATGGTGTATTTGACACCATGCACAACCTTCATTAATGACACACTAAAGTTTCAGTAAATAACAATATAGCTCAACTGTGTGCTGATGACCAAAAATGCATTCTCCAAATTTACAAGACATCATAGAAATCATGATTAAATTTCCATGAAAGGAGTTAGTACAGCTTTCCCCCCTCCTTCAGCCACAGAGATGCATGACGGGAACTGTTTTCCCACAGAATGAGGCAAGGATATGTTTTATTTGCTCGTTTTCTTAAGCACTGTCATTCATCTCTCTCTCAACAAAAAGCAATCCTCGAAAAATCATTAATCCCTATGAAGGTTTCAGAAAACTCTTTCAACCTGAAGGTCTTACACAGTTAAACAACTAAAACAAGAAAGGCCAAGAAGGGCCACCATGCCACATGTCCGTGTGACGATTTATCATTTTTGAACGCAAAGATGGCTTTTGCTTAAAAAAGGTAAACACTGGGGAACTGAACAACACCGTATAAGAAAGTAAAGCTATCTGTGCTGTGCAATCCACCCCTCACTTTTTAAATTCCTGTGTAGTTCTCACATTATAAACTCTGAAAGCAAAAAGAGCTAATTCATCTTCCAGGACATGAACCAGAAAAAGTAAACGGTTTTAACACTCTTACCAAATACTATTAACACAATAATTCTTCATGCACTCAAAGAACAACCACCACCCCCCCTCAAACACAGCCATCGATAATTCTGTCCTTCCACCCAGACCAACATCTCACTGGCTCACAGCCCATACAACAAGCTTTAACAGGGCTGCCTCCTTCAGCCTTCCAATCAAATAGACAGATGTACCTGAGAAACCAAGGTGGGTGCCAATCCCTGACACATTTTGCCTCATACCCTCTACCAGCAGCTACGATGACCAAAACAAGACTGTTTGTCTTGAATAATAAACATATGGATACACCTCTACCACCTATAAGCAAACATGCTCCTGATTAACAAACATTAAATATTTGGGAGGATGAAGGGCAGAGGAGATAGCTATTCAGCTTGCAAGAATATTACAGAAAATCAAGAACTTTTAAATTCAAAGCCACTCAGTGTTACCTGTTAAACATTTATTTTTAGTTGATAACTGGGTTTGTTATCTGAAAAAAAAAAAAAGAACTGATCTTTTGGACATTTATAAAACAAAATATTTACATAATAAACGTTAACTTAGTTAAAACCTTAAGCATGTGCTGGTTGGCTGCTCTATACAAACAGTTTGCAGGGCAACACAGAGCATTTTAGATATTTTCTAGAGCTGCAAAGTTTTATCTCCCATGCCCACAAGCTGCAGCCTGATAAGGCGTTCCACTGCAGCTTCTGAAAGGAGAATGTTGAACTCTGATAAAGAAGACAGGTTGCCAAGAGAATTAGGGAGAGTGCTAAACTTCCTTTTTCCTTCAGAAAAGTACTACACTTTCAATTATTCTGTATCCAATGAAGTAGCATAGTAAATCTTTTATCCTGTAACAAAAGCAAATAGTTGAAAACAAACTATTTTCATATCCTTGGCTTAAGCATCCAAACTATATGCGTCCTTTCCCCTCCACCTGCATCATCACAAAAAAAATTACTGAAGTTTAGATCAAATGCCCTTGTGAATTCTTTCACATCTCCTGTAATATGAGGCGAAGTTACCTTTTCTCTGCTCTCTGTTCCTCTACTCTGCCATCACAGTATTCCCAGTTCGGCACAGAAAGAGACGGTGGTGAGTCAAGGCAGAGCTGTCCCAACAGCAGACCAACCCCAGAGACAATGTTCAAAGTTCTTAATTCATTCCATGTGTTCCTTCTGTTTTCCTGGCTTTGAAGAAGAGGGACCTTCTTCCTTACAGCTGGGGGTTCAAGGAGGTATCTTACCCATTTTTGTCTCTAAGTTTCTGCATGCCAACTTCTGCAGCTGGTCTTTGGAGGTAAACTACACTAAGGCCATTTGAGCAAGACATGTTTTTTATTGTAAAAGTTACTCTAACCAGCATAATAAAATGAAAAGGAAATCCTTAACAACGATCCCATTTTGATGGCAGAAGGGGTTGAGAAGAAACAGACTTACCTTGCTGCCTCTGAAGAAAGTGTTTAATCTCTAAAGGCAGGGTGAAACATCCCTGCACACTGCAGGCGTATCTATCAGCAGCTGAAGGGCAGCAACTGGCTGGTGTGTCAAATAGAAAATAAGTAACTGTCCCGTATATCTGCCGCCAAACCGGAGTTTTTATGCCAAGTCCCCCAGTTAAACAAAATAAGTTTATTTAGCAGCCTGTTTCTAAAATCAGCGTTTACAGGTGACTTTTTCTGGTAGAAATTACAAAAGATTTAATTGCTTTCCAGATATAATTGAAATCCATTTTTTAGGCAAAAAGGAAAAAATGCAGATCACTTGAAACAAATGAAAACATGGAATTCAAAGAAAGTGTCAGGTTTGGATCTCAAACAGTTTTCAGTCTTTGACCAAAACACTTTACTTCCTTATGCCTCAGTAAGTACTGGGAAAACCAGATTGCAGCAAACTGCCAGTAAAAAAAAAAAAAAGCAAGACTACAATTTTTCTACACCAGAATTAATTCAGACAATGAGAGACTGTTATCTTGTTAGGGTAAATCATTACTCACAAAGTCAGATATGAAGTGTTAATTCTGTCATTACTACTTGCATTTTGTAAGACCTTGTTCATCATCTCTGCCACATACACGCACAATTTATCAAAAACTCTCATCCCAAGCTTCATTTTGAATTTAAAATAATTCTATGGCTCTAATCCTAGCAGCACACCATTTTTCAGAATAATTTAAAGTACTTCAGTGATTTCTTGTATCTCCCTTAACAGCTTCATTATTTAATTAGATTCCATTCTTCAGTTTACCAGCAAAAAGAAACAGAGATGATGAGAGATATCTAGAGATGTTCACACTGATTATCAGATGAGCAAGGATTCCCAAGTGGAATTTGTGCAGACTATATTCTTAAAGTGGCAGATTGCAAAGGATCACAAATCAAGCCGGAAAACACTCCACAGAGCCACAGAAGTCCAGAGTCACAACAACTTATACTAGCTGAAGAATTAACCCAATAATCCTGTATTATATTCTAGTTCAAATAGCCAAAACAAATTACAAAGTATAGCATCAGAAGTTACTGTGCTTTGGCATACAAAGGTATGAGACACCTAAACATCCTTATCCTTAAGTATCTTAAATCATACTTGTTTCAGAAGTTTCAAGTTTTTTGTTTTGTTTTAAAAAGTATCAGCAGAACAATCTCCCAGAAATTCCACAGCTGACACACAGACCTGCTCGAGGCCCACCTACAGCAGAAAAAAATAATGTACCAATAAAACTCAGCATTATAAAACAGCTTTAAGCAAACGTGCCCATGCACCTCGCATTAAATAAATCACAGACGACCGCACCAGGACCTACATTACACTTAATGGCTGCATTATCTGCACTGGGATGTATCTGTCACTACTTCTGTGATACTGGTGAAGACGAGTATTAGTGTAAGAAGCTAGGGTGGGGTGCACTCACCTTGATACCATGGGCTCTGCTGCTAAGGTTCCCATGTTCTCCTTCTGTTGATGAAGCTCCTGGAAATCTGTTACCCAGCTGAGCTGCATCAGCCCACAAAGCTGCCTGTCCAACCCCACCACCCACTTTTGCCCCTCACTTTATTACCCAACTGACTGGGGAACTTGTGTCTGGTCATACAACTGCACACGATCTAACTGGAAATACCCTGTTTTAGGACAGAATTCACCCTTCTTACCCAACAGGGCACAACTCAAGGACACAATTCCTGAAGACAGAAAGAAGAAATGGCCGAGTGCCCGGGTGAAACAGAAGCAAATACCAGCTGTGGAGCAAAGGCCACCATTTTATGTGGGACCAGCAGACCCGCATCAGCCACATGCTGCCTGTGAATTCGCGGCAGTGATCTTCAAACAGCCAAAGCAGTACAGGAATTGCTCCACTCTAATTATAGCAGTAAGTAGGGAGATACTAATTTTACCCCAAGGGTTCAAACAAGCAACCCTCCTGGGGATCTTTTTATCATAGCTCTTTATGGCTTCACACGGTGATGACCTGAGCAGGAAGCAAATCGAAGTCATGGCAACTTTTCATGTAACTCAGTCATAGAAAAGTAGCTGTTTCAGTATTTAATGGGAATTAATTTCAAACACAGCAAACAGGCACACCCTTAATCACAAAACAAACTTCTCAAAGGCAGGCTATCAACCAAGCTCCTTCTGAGTCAATTTCTCAAGTATGCAAACTTTGTTTTGCAAGCCATCTCCACGAGTGGGTTTTTTCATACTTACAAGAGACAGCATGTAATACTAATACAGCAAACAGCAATAAAACTTTGAAACTGCAAGACAGAGGTGAGGCCAAGGGAGAAAAATTTGTTATCTTTACGTTTCATAGCCATACAGAAGATACTTCCTTAAAAGGTTTGAAAGCGATCATTTCAAACTGATCCTACACAACTTGTTGCTAAAACACCAAACTTAAGAGAAGTTTTTCCCTACTCCTCTTTTTTAATTTCACTGCTCATAATAATACTGCAGAAGTGGGACTAAAAGTCTTAACACTCTGCAAAACAAGTGCAAAGTTGGGTGGTCTCAACTCCCTCACTACCGTAATAGCATCAACAACAAAGACATAATTATTGAAGTGATTTAGTTTAGCTGGAAAGATAGAAGACATTAACAGTCGCTTACACTGCTTTTCCAATTACTTTACTAAAAATAAACATTATTTTATGTTCCTTCTTCCCAGTATAAAAACTGCAGCTAATCAGGCCAAAATCACAAATCTAAACTAAGTTAATGAAAGACTTCAAACAGATCTGTAGTATATAAATTGTACCCACTATTTTTCTCAAATACCATCTTGCCAATCCGTATTTGCACTGGGGATTACCAATACACCACGGAGGAGCAGTTATACTCTGCTGGTAAAACAACGCTAACTTAACTTTAAGCGCTCTTAATACTCTTATTAGCTCCTATAAGTTTTCCAACATTTCTATGGTCAACATACTGAAATATTTTAACTCTTTTAAACTGAATATTAAAGTAGAAATTAGCAGCCGAACACAAAGCCCATGTATAAGCACAACACTTCCATGCAAAAGTCAGTATCTGTTACAGAAAACTGACCAAATATTTTACCAAGAATTCAAAAGGGCTGAAGACAGAAAACAGAACATGCTTCATAACATGAAGACAAATCCTCTTCTCTGAAGAAGTCAGATACATGAAACATTTTTCTCCTTACTTGACGTTGTTATACATTTCTTGGTTATCCAAATTAATATTTAAATATATGGTGCCAATTTTGATTCTGAGAGACTTTGCTTCTATTTGAAACAAGCACTGATGGGCTACGTATATCATGGTAAAACTAAATGAATATTAAAATGGCATACTCTGCTGGGAAATTTTTTTTTCTTTTTCTAAAAGCAGTAAAGAAAAATCTTAAAATTTGTATCCAAAAACCTCCACAGCAAAGAAATCCAGGGACAGAACTACCCCTGTGCTTGCCTGAGTACTGTGCTACACAGAGTACCAGCACTGTTCTTACACCATAGAAAAGCTTGCACACTATCCCATTAGTTAGCAAGTACTACTACCGCTTTTCCTGTACAGAAAGCAGGTACTGGGTAGGAAAGAAAAAAAGTAAACAACGACTGTCTTTACTTGAATTGCAATTGCCCATGTCTCTTTCAAATAAGCCTTTCATGTTTTAACAGTTTTATACACTACAGATAATTTTGCTGGCTTCATTTCTTATTGGATGCTTTAATTGTTTACCTTCATCAACAAATATGCCATAAAGCTATTATTGTTGAGCAACCCTGAACAGGATTTCAGTTTACCACTGTATATCAGTCATCTCTGGATAACACAGCATTAAAGTCATGACTTCCAACTACTCCCACCAGACTTCTCATTGGTTTATGGAAAAAGACTTGCGCAAGTAGCAGATGAATTGTTTCCAAAACCAGTTAAACTAGATTATTGCAAAAAAAACAACTAAGCTGACCAATGTGTTGTATTTTCCCTTCACCGTAAGTTGAATTCCATAGCACAAAGTCCAACTTGGATATAATACCCTGTAGCAGAAAAAGCAGTTTGAAGTCAGTTCAGTTAAGTTCTCTAGGAATGTGTTGTATTAGAATAACAGGTTACTTAGGGTTGGAATGAGGTGGAGGCCAAAACAAACTTTAACCAGGTGATTAACCTGGAGACTCTGGAGGGCTTTTTGCTGGCTGGAATTCAACCACAGCAGCAGGGGATTAATATTTAATCCATGCCAACAGGTTACTGCCTAGACTTGTTCTGCACTAACCTCAGCCAGCACAATTACTGTAAAGACATCACACTTTCACAAATTGGCCTAATTTTAGTGAATGGTTTAGTCACCTTAGAGCTTATCTTTATTAATTTCAAAGAAAAAGGGAAAGAACCAATGTTCTAGATACAAAAACCAAACAAACTCCTCCTTTTCAATGAAGGATACATCTAGTGTTATAAACACGCACGCGGTATCATCTACTCTTCTCTTCTGAATTTTCTACAAGATTTCCTTCTCCCCTGTGTAAGCTCACCCTTTTCTGGACCTGCAGTCAACTTCTTTCACCCTCCAAAAAAAAACAAAAAAAAAATCAATGCACTGCAAATATTTTTCAATGACAAATTGTGGCAGGATTTGCTGTTTTGGGGGTTGTTTACTTTGAGGGACCAAATCTAACAAAATTTGACTACTATATATAGGAAGAAATGATATTAACCAAGAATACAAACTGCTTTGAATGAGAAATCGAATTAAGAAGCATTTCATTTAGCTCCTTCCACTTCTAGAATAGAATCATAGAATATCCCGAGTTGGAAGGGACCCACAAGGATCATCAAGTCCAACTCCTCAAGTTGGACTAGTGTTCCTCATCATCTCACAAACCCCAGCATATTCCACAAAGGTATCAGAGACTTCTTTAACAAAGTACACTCAATGCGCTATTGCTACACTAATTTTAGTCGGGACCATAGAAGTAGCACTGCCTATAAACCAGGCAGTATTTTGCTTTGCAAATTTAAGATACAGAGCTTGAGGAAAAAAAACTAGGAGAAACCAAAACGGTATTCAAGGGCAACACCACCTATAATAATCTAACATGATTTTCACAATATCCTTGGCTTTCAGTAGTATATATAGCCTACTGCATTCTTACTTAGGATAAATGTTGTACCATCTTTGTTTTCTCAATTAAAAAAAAATTATGGACAGAGAGACAAAATTTATTCTTGCCCATAAATGCCGGTGAGAAACGTACACAAACCTTCCTAACCACCCACACAGTCCTATAAAAACATCTAAAGTTCTTTAAAGCACACGAAATCATCCAGCTGCTCTCTGCTTATACTGAATGTTCTTTTTCGTTCCAGTTTGGTCTCTTCCACATATTTTTCAAGCAAACTTCCAAAGCCAAAGTCTTCTCCAACTTTGGGTTCTAACCACAAGCCTCTTCATGGCTCATTTTCCGATGCAGCTAACTCCTTGTGCTACCACCAATTTCCAATATAACTGTAAATTCTTAGCTCATTTCAGAGAGCATGCAGAAGAGCGTCCATATGATGGACATTTGTTACAGGAACAAAAAATACCCAATCAGTTCTTCTCCTGAAAGAATTGCCATGGTCATCTCCTATTATTCTACATTCATTTCAGCTAAACATACATTGCATTACATCTACCACTAGTTTAACTGAAAGACATTGTTTTGTGGGTTTTGCAGAAACCTTTTTTGGTGCAGCATCACACCATGGTTAAGCACATAAGAACTGAGAATGTCTGAATAAATGCATTCATAGTTAGGACAGAACTCGTGATACTCTCATCTACCTCCTCAGCCACACTTCTCTGTAATTTTAAGAATCACAGAATCATTTATGTTGGAAAAGACCTTTAAAACCATTAACTCCCACCATCCACCCAACAAGTCCACCACTAAACCATGTCCCTAAGCACTACATCCACCTATCTCTTAAATACCTCCAGGGGGGTGACTCCCAGCACCTCCCTTGGCAGCCCACTCCAATGCCTAACCACCCTTTCCGTGAACTTGTTGATACCCAATCTAAACCTCCCCTGGTGTAACTTGAGGCCTTTGCCTCACATCCTATCACTTGTCACCTGGGAAAAGAGGCCAACACCCTCCTCACAATCACAACCTCCTTTCAGTAGAGAGCAATGAGGTCTCCTCTCAGCCTCCTTTTCTCCAGACTAAACAGCCCCCATGCCTTCAGTTCCTTCAGAGATAACAATAAAAAATAGAGGTATTTTTCCATACTGAAACGTGTCTACAAATATAGATGGATAGTTAGATATTTCTACAGATATCTTCATCTATCAACAGATGCTTCTATTCAACTTTGTTATCAAGAAACAACAAAAAAATCAAAGGCTTGTTGCCAGGCCTGAGCAACACACTTGTTTGTCATTGCCTGCATAATCTGTGTCATGTGGAAACAATAGGCCATTAGGGAGTCAAAAATAAACCCATTCACTTGACAGCTTAATGTAGCACATCATAAAAATGTGTGTGTAATACCTGCTTAAAGCCCTCTAGACTGAAGAGATCACTAATTGCACTAGAGACTCTTCGGGTAGTTCTGTAGGTAGAAAAACCCTAAATATATATACTCAATTACTTGCTTACTTGGTTATGTCATACATTTGGTGTTACTTCAGTGTAAATGCAGCTCATAGCTTCATTCTTTGTGTTGGAAATTAAGTTCTTTTTGCTCTGTTCTTCTCACAAGGCTCAGGACTGAATGATAACTGATGAGCTTGTTGCTCTGTCTTACGAGGTTGAAAGCAGCAGGAATAGCAATTTTGGTAACTTCAGGTTTACTGAAGAGGGAAACTACTACTATGAGAACATAATGGTTTTGCAAACTTGGTTTGAAACATCTTGACACACATTCCTGTGTGTTTTTTCTTAGGTGTTTTGCATTACTAGTGTGTACTAGGCAACATCCCATTTCACCTCAGCACACAGAGATGTGCCCTATTTACAGGAAAAGCACTACAACAAAGGAGTATTCTACCCCAAGGGTATTGCAGGCAACAGTTGTGCTAACTCCCGCTGAGGCATGTAGCAAAAAGCAGTGATATTACATTCTGGTTATGGAGCTAGAGCAGTCCCAGGCCTCCACGTTCACCTTCACTGCTATGACAACTGCTGCCAGGCACACGAAAGACGAAGGGCCTGCACGGTGTTTGTAGTAGTACACACCCCTCCCAGTCAACGGCTCGCCACATCTGAAGGACTAAACACGGTGTTCCCTGTCTTTCATTCTAAGGGAACAATTTATGAGAAAATATATTTGAATTCCCCATTTAACAAAAACATTTTAAATTATATCTAAAAGAAGTTAATCCATTTACCACCCAAAAAATACACTGCTTTTTCAGAATGGATTTGAGAGGAGAAGCCACCAGCTGTTGAGCTCAGGGAGGAAAATCATAACAGGTGGCTCTGTAAAGAGTTTGATAAACCAGGCAAATGAGTGACAAAGTCTAGGTGTGCTGGCAGAGAAGTCCTGGTAGATGGGGCAAGGTGACACAAAAGCAGGTACATGGCAATCAGCAGCATCAAGATTTTCTCAGAAGTGAGAACAAACTTGCTGTGGCTGGATGGTATGGGCAAGAAGAAATTCATGGGGAACCCAGCCCATGAGTTTGACTTTTGCTGTTATATATTCCCAGAAGCCACTGAGGGAAGGTGGAGGCCCGGACTGTTTCAGCTGGGGTTAGAGAAACCTGCTGGCAGGTGGAACTGCTGTGGCCGGGGGCAGGCAGTGGTATTCAGTGAGCTGCATGGAGTCCACATGACACTGTTAAGGAGATGCCGCATGTAGGAGCTACTCGCATTATCCTAAAAGCAGGGCAGACGGTATGCTGGAAGCACATTAGGTGTTATAATGCACTGTGTGGCACCTACTGTACAGATATGCGCAGAAGGAACCTCAGGGCTCTCGAGTTCCAGGTTTGCAGTACTAAAGAGGAAGACCACTCAAGCTGCAGTTGCTAGCACCCATCGTTAGACCAGACACTTGCTGATGGGGTCCGCTGCCTGACCCCAAGCCTGAGAAGAAGACCAGGGGTCACACAAGCTGACCTCTTAGCTCCATCTGCCTCCAGCATGCCACACGGTGCTGCCCAGGGTGCAGGCCGGGGTGCAAGCCACGGTGCCCTGGTTGCTGTCCCCGGTTGGACCAGACGATCTCACAGCTCCTTTCCGACCCCAAAGCGCCCTGAGAAGGCACCGGGCACGCGTGGGGTCACACACACGAGGGCAGCCCCTCGGCTCCAACCGCTGCCCCCCGGCCGTGCCGCTTACGGGTTCCTTACCGGGCATCCCGGGGGGAACGGGCGGGCGGTCGGGGCCGCCCACGCAGGTCGGACGGACAGACGGACGAACGGACAGACCTCGGGGGGGGGGGGGGGCTGTAAGCTCCGCGGTCCCGCCCCCGCCGTGACTCAGCGCGGCCCGGGGCGGGGCGGTGCCATGTGCTCCGCCGCCCGCGTGACCGCCCCGCCCCGGCCCCCCCGGTACCCCCCGGTCCCCGGCGCGGCCCCGCTCCCGCCTCACCTGGGCGGCAGGCGGCCGCTCGATCTCCATCGCGCGGGGGGAAGCGGCGGCGGCGCGGGCACGGGGAGAAGGAGGAGAAGGAAGCCGGTGCGGTGCGATCGCGGCTCGGCCGGCACCGCCCGCCCGATCGCTGCGGCGCCCTTCGGGGACGGGGGCGGCCCGGGCCGGGCAGGGTAGGACAGAGCCGGGCCGGGCCGAGCCGAGCCGGGGGCCACCCCCCGCTCCGCCCCGCCGCGGCCCGGCCACTCAGCGGCGGCGGGAGCCCGCGGGGGCGGCTCCTTCCCGGCAGCGCCGGCCCTGACGGGAACGGGGCCCGGGTGGGAGGAGAGGTTCCAGCAGTACGGCTTGCAGGCTGCTGGGGCTGGGGCCGAGAGATACCTCCGCAGTCTCTGCACACCCTTCCCTTGTGTGTCAAGGTAATGCCTCCTCTAAAAGTGCCCCGACTCCCTCGTCTCTCCTGTTTCTGTATTACGGCCCCAGTCAACGCTACAGGTGTTGAAATCATCGGCGTACCTTTTTTAGTGGGTTGACTTACACACTTGAATCTCCCGCATGGTATTTTCAAGATGGATGTAATGGAAACGCTCCTGGCATTCAATACCAGTGTTTATCAGCCAGGTGTTCAATTGGCATGGGATCAGATTAGGAGAAAACTTCATCTCTATATACCCTCTTCAGTCTTGGCCTTAGCACAGCTGTATACTTGCGGATACACCTCTACGTACACTTCATGTAGTGCTTGCTAGGTGTCCTTAGAGTCCAGTTGAACAGTGAGCTCAGCACTGGCAGAGGAAAGATGGAAGTCACACCAATGCCCCATGCAACGCAGACATAACCTACAACTGCTGGTGTTTAACTGTGGGGAGGTTTGTTAAGAATAACAAAGCTGGAACAACACTAACGGCATTGCAGACCTGCTTACATATCAGCCTCCTTCCTCACGGTAGGAGAATTCCAAACAAGTGACCACACTTGCAAACCAGCCAAAAGAGAGATAAGATAATCAAGGGTTTGATACACACAAATTGTTTTGAATTGATACCTTTAGACTCTGTCCCCCACACTGCAGTAATGTCAGCGGTGCTGATAACGTCTCTGTCAAACAGGTAATGTCAAGGATTTGACTTCTACAGGTATTTAACAAGCATTCAAGAGTGTATCGTATTTCTTAGGAGGAGCAGCACACCTAAAAGTGAGGGGGAATATTTTAGAGCTGGTGGGCCACAGGCCTGCATCCCTGCTGTGTCGTAGTTACCAAATTATTGGAGTGTTTTATCTTAAATAACCTGCCATTACTTGACAAATGACATGCATCGGAATGCAAGCTGAATTCTTCTTGGAAATTCAAGTAGCGGTCAAATGCTTGATCAGTTCAGTGCTCTGAATATGGGTCTGAAAGGGCACGGCCACTGCCATTGTGTTTGTAGGCTGCCCGGCAGTACATCGCACAAAGGGTGAGGTTGGCAGGGACCTCTGAAGGTCGTCTGGTTCAACGTCCTGCTCAAGATGTTTCAACACCTGCAGCAGGTTCCCCAGGGAGCATTTTCTCAGGAAGTACTAATTCAGGAGTAATAAATGAAGTGTCAGCAATTCTTCATTCCAAAGAACATTTTGGAAAAACAGCTTCCCAAAGTTTCACATGTACAGCTTTCAAATGATCCTTGGATCATCCTTTGTGCACATTTTTGAGGTTCCTTTCAATGATCTAATATAACCAAATAAGATGAAATAGGGATGCTTACGATCTTTAATAGAAAATCTAACTATTCCATTGCAGGCAATTATTTAGCTTCTATGGCTTGAAGCCTGGATGTTACTGTAGACTCTCTTCAGACTGGTGCAATACTCCTGCATTGGGTATTCACAATGCTTGAGCTGCGTTAGTTCAGCTTGCCAATGTAAAACAGGGCTAGTGTGAA
This sequence comes from Cygnus olor, assembly GCF_009769625.2. Taxonomy (NCBI): domain Eukaryota; kingdom Metazoa; phylum Chordata; class Aves; order Anseriformes; family Anatidae; genus Cygnus; species Cygnus olor. The sequence continues at coordinate 16,866,442 of NC_049174.1, read as the reverse complement.
GAGCTAATTTTCACATTTGCCCCACGTGGTGCAAGAGTATGACTATAAATTAAAAAAATATAGCACAAGTATGTAGATTTGGTAAATCTGTAATAATTTAAAAAATTTCTTTGTACCAGCATGTTGCAGGTGGGTGTTTACCCAAAAATATAGAAGGTGCTTGCTGCAATTATGCAAAATTAAGATATCCATTTGAAGAAAGAACCTGTAATATCAGTAGATTTATTATATGCATGTTTGATAACTGTACCAGATGCAGTGGAAACACTTGCCTTACAATGAAGGTTTAGTTAAAGCACATACATAGAGCCACTAAATATCTTGTGGAGGTCCACGCAGAACACATGCTGCATCGCTGAATGGACTAGGTGTACTGAAGTAGCTCTTACAATACCATGTCCTTGATTCCATGGAGGGATAATGCATGGCAACAATAAATCATTTATAATGGAAAACCAGCAGCAAAATTTTAAGTGTATTTCTGTTTATTATTTTTGTAGTACCAGTTTATTATATGGTCTAAAAGTGAACCCTACAGAATCCAACTGAAAAGACTGTGTTGGAGACTCTGGAGAAACAGGCCTCTAAAACACAAATTGGCTGTCACAGTTTAAAAAAACTTTTGGGTAAAGCTGCTCCCAGCTCAGGACTCCTTGCAAATGATGTCTTTTGATTTTTTTTTCAGTATTTAAAAAGAAACAGCAATCAGAAGACAGAACACATTCACATAAAATGAGTAATACACAATGTCAGTTAATGAAAAATTGCCCTGAAGCTATAAAGGTGTCTTTTCTACATGTTTTATTTAATAGAAAGCAAAATAAAAACAAACAGGAATCTTAGGCGCTGGTGTAGATTGTATCACAGTGCAGAAATTCCATGCAAAGCTAAGCAGCTTGCTTGGAGCCTGGGGTGAAAAAAAAAAAGCAACGACTCTTGCTGGCCAGGCCAGATAAAAGAGTATTGACTATATATTTCATTTGTGTTCCTTGCTTAATTTCTTTTCTCCTTTCCTTATCTTCATACCCTGAGCTTAGGCAGACCAGTGTATCATTTCTGATGAGCAAGGCAGCCATCCAAAACTCAGCTTAATGAAAATGCTGTATCTCGCAGCACTATTCCTCCCATACACCACTATTGAGCTGGGTGTATGGCATTCAGAGCTTTCTGAATCAATGTAAGCAATAAATTTACAATATTGTTATTTTCATTTGTCTAGACAATCTGAAATACCTGGAAACACATGCTTGTTTGTTAGTTGCCCTTCATAGCTTTTAGTATGGTAAAGTTTTGAAAAAAATGTTTTCAATTAATATTGCATGTTTCTGATCCAGGAGTTGTTTTGGCATATAGTAGCATCTTCATATTGTATATAGAGAGGATTAAGGACCTACATATAATGCTTTGGTCTCCATTTGAGATATTCCTGTTAGTCTGTGTTCATATGCCTTGACACCCATTATTGTGATATTATAGTTCATGTGCTAAGATTTCCAGGAAATTTGAAGTAGCTCAGTACATGAGCTAATTCTAATGTATTCAAGAGCAAACCATAGTGGTACTTTACTGAAGAGTAACAAAGAGTATAGAGGATATTTTTATGACATTTTAAATTTTATTAGTTGCCTGTTTTTATATGTGACATTCTTGCTATTCCTATTCTTGTTTTAGAATTTCTGTCAATCTTAATATGTAGAAAAGCATTTATTTTGTTATCAGAATTTAAAATGTTTTCATGGTCTTTTTAAAATGAAAGGAGAAAGGAAAGACTGAGCAATGTTTTTAGATGAAGGACTACTAACATTTTGATGAAGTTCTTTCTAAAGGATCTGTATAACATTTTATATTATTAGAATAATTATGAAGCTAGAAACTTCACAGTGCCACCTACTGTTGAAATTTTTAAAACCTTGCTAGTTTGGGTGTCTTCAAATAAAAGGGCAATGGAGGAAAAATTTATTCTGTTGGTGTAAAATATTTCAAACATCTGAAGAATGTTGGAGACACTTGCTGATTTGCTGAGTGAATTTCAGTCACACTGAATTTCTGAGCTTTGAATCAGTGACTATTTTGACTGAGGCTGTTTTGAGAAGTGACTTTCAGGATCTGGGATTTTGTGCTAGAACTTTTTTTGATGTTATATTCTTAACAAGGAATTTCATTTTAAAATTAGCCCCTGTGATAACAATAGAAAAAAACTGATGAAAGTATTGAGTGAGACAAAATCTATTTTCAACTCAGTGATAAGGACACATCCTCTGTTTTATAGAGAGGTCTGCATGAGATGTAAAACAAGGACCTGGAATCAGCATATGTGCTACAAGCTCCGTTCCTGTCTTACATTGCAAAGCCATAAGATGGACCATGGATCAGTGCTTGGTTGTTGACAGAAGAGCTGGTATGTCCCCAGCCACGGTGGCTGGAATTCATCTTCCCTAACCCTTACCATCTAAAAGTTAGATGAAGTTAATGTCCTGTTCAAAGTACAGTATCTGGTTCTTTCTTCACTTCTCAAAGAAGACTCTGTCTCTGTGGTTACCAGAAAAGTAACTGTATCCTGTAATCTTTTCCCATGCCCCAAACTGTATTGGTTATGATTTCATTCCCTGGAACCATGGTAATAAAAGAAGTCATAGGACTTTGTCCATGAGTATGAACAAGCAGAGTACAGACCTTTGCTTTTTCTTCCTGAGGAAGGTTCAATTTCCAATTCAGTTTCAAGGAGTCAGAAATGGTTTATCTTCTGCTGGTACTTGTCTTATCCTGTAGAATAAACTGACACTGTAACGCTTTGAATTCTTGACTGTCAGAATTTCCATCTTATTAAGGCTTGATGGCTTAAATTTAGAAATTAAATTCCTTTCAAGTTGAGAAATTCTTGAAAATAATGTGTTTAAAACAGATAAAAGAGCTTGTAATGACAATTTAGCCATTTTGATTTAGTATTTTAGAAGCCTTTTGGAGGAGCTCTGGAGGACTCCCCTTTTCCATTCACAGTGGAGAAGGACTGCTGTTGTGACAGTATTGCTCTGTTGTACTTAATTTTGTTCCATCAGGCAGATAACAATTTTCAGAAGTTTTTTGTAATGCTTATGAACATGCAGTCCTGAGTAGACATTTTACCAACGTTACACTGTAAGAGTTTTAAGTTAGCTTGATAAAAAGCAAAATAAAGGACATTTAAATGTTGAGCTTATTATGTCTTTCATGCAGTGAAAAGCATGTTTTTGGGAAAGGTCAATGAAACAATTATTTTTTTTAATTTACTTTCTGTGATACTTTTGTATTCCTAGTCAGGCTAAAAACTGTTCAATCCTGTGGGCTAACAGCTATCTTCCATCGCTCTCTAAATCCTCTACAGATAAGGGAAAATCTGAAGCTTCATGGACTTTTTAGTCAGGAACTGAGCATTGAATTTGTGGGAGAAGACAAACAAACCATCAAAGCTCTCCTCAAAGACCCAGTGTGGCAGAGTAAGTAGCCTGTGGCCTTTCTTCCTGTTACATGTCCAAATACTTTAAAGCTGCATCTTTCCAAAGGAATTAACAGGCAGTGATTAGGGCCACTCCTCTGAAAGGAGTATGGGAGTTCCTTCCCAGAACTAAAGGCCTGCATTGGTTGTATACCCCAAATTCCTGTTTTCCTGCAAGGGCGTTGCCTGAGACTGCTGGTACTCACTCAGCTTCTTGGGTCAGTTACAGTCCACCCGGTTCTTCTCACCTGTTTACCTCACTGTGCTCTATGAACTTTTAGTGTTAATGTGTATCAGACTAAATAATTAAAAGTCATGCATAGTGTATCCCAGAAAATTAGAAAGGTTGAAAATGTGCTGTGTCTTTCTTAAAGAAAAGCACAAGCTCAAATCAGAAGCAGAAGGAAAATGAATAAGCTATTTGGTGATACCATTTACAACAAAATAGCATAATAGAAGTGAAATTATTTAAAGTAATATTCAAATCATGCAGTCGTCATTGATTTAGTTTCCAGTTATACAGATATAGTTGTGTTAATGAAATGCCTCATTCAGTTTGGTGGGAAAACAATTGAAAGTTTTAACGTCCTGGCATCTGTAGATGACAAATTATGTGATCTGCACTCCTAACTCAACTAGAATCCTAATTCTTGTTTTACCCAGGGCATACTACTGTATAGGTGTGTCTAATGAAAGATGCTTCCATGACTTTCTGGAGCCAAGACAATTCTGGAATAATTCTAGAACAGAATAACTGTCCCAGAATTAAATATTAAAGTAAGCTAAAATAGGTGAATGGCCTTGTAATATAGCAATTTAAAATCCGAATTAACTTCCAGGAATAGGAACTTTTTCAACCTGCATTCCAATGAATGTATTCCAAAAAGTTTTGAAAGACTACGTTTTGCGACATCAACCGCTGAAGCTGACCTAACTATAAATAAATATATTACAAAGAGTTTGAAGAGTAGCACGTGCTTTGTAGTAAGACTCCCGTGTTTGATAAGCTATTGAACTCACCACCATCCTCAAAGTGTTTGAATACCTTTATGTCATAAGTGTGCTGACCCAGCTACTGCTCATCTTTCCCTGTCAATTTTCACGTCTTCTCAGGAACTCAGAGAGCCTAGACATCTCACAAATGCATACTATAATTGTTCACATTTTTTTGTTGCACCTTCCACCCCCCAAAAATAGAAAATGTGAAAGTAAGAACAGTACTGAGTTCTCTTTGACTTGCATTTTCTGATGCCAAAGACAAGATAAGCATTGGTTAGAATATCTGCCCTATCAAAATATTTTAGTATACTAGATGTGTCTATAGAAATAGCATTAATAAATCAAATAGTGTTTAATCTGTGATAATATTCATAAATCTTTGCTAGAGAAGACCTTACTCTCTAAACTCAGTATATATACCCTGCTGTAACAGAAGTGTTTGCTAAATAGGGGAGAATCTGGGTGTTCTATAGCCACTTTTTTTTTTTTCCTCCTGATAGTCACATGATGTGGGAATATAATGTGTTGTTTACTACTGCACCCTCTTGTCATGCCCCATGTGTTCTGCTAACCCAGCAAGCAATTCTTACCTACAATGTTTCAAATATAAGCAGCCTGCTGACTATTCACGCTGTTCTGAAAGAGCTGCACTTGGAGCAGCCACATGCACAGGATGCTCTGCTTCTTGTCCACAGGACTGTTATGCAGACAGCCTGTTAACTATCAGCAGCTGTCAGTGGCAAGCCTGTCCTGATGGATCTGGTGGAGTGCAGACTTCTAAACATGCTCGTATTTGTGAAGGTTGGCACAGGCAGGAGGGCAGACTGCTGTTCTGCCCAAGAATGCTTTTCCAGTCTCACTCTGAGCTAGGCTGCGTAGGTAATAGTCTGAACAATTTGCACAGACTTGCTTCCAGCATCAATGTGTCCTCCATGCCTTTGTCTAAAAGGAGTGGTCAGAGTTGCAGAATCCTTGGAGTCATGATGTTTCTGTTAGTATTTTGCATAGTTCTTTTTTTTTTTTGTTTTGTTTGCTTGTTTTAAACCTTTCTTTAGCTTAAGGTACATCTTTTTGTCCTGTCCTAAATATGCTATTATGTACGTGGTGTTGCTACCCATCAGCATCTCCATATAGTGTGCTATATGGAGAGTGTAACATATAGGCCTTGCTATGAAAGAAGTCTGTGTTTTGAATGTCAAATAATATCAAGCCATCAATGTGATCCTCAGCACTATACTGGAGTGTGTGTGTGCACCTACTACTTATTTAAGCGTAGGGTAGAGACAGGGAGGTTTGTCTCTGAAAGTGAGTTTCTGAGGAAATAAAAACTAAACTAATTTCTCAGAATATAAATGCAACCCTTATTTTTATGCATTGTTTTAGGATTTGCTACTAGAGTGATTTGGTGGCTGCTCAGAAGCAGCAGCTAATAGAGCAGTATTGGGATCTCTGGCAGCCCACTACCTGCTAACCTTTTTTTTAAACTTTGTATTTCTAAGTGCTCTGTTCCAGAATAAGTTGTCCAATACGAGTTCGCCTTAACCACCCTTAAAGGCTTGGACAAGTTAAACGTATGCACATATTTCCAAATAAATCTGGCCCTCTAGCCACTGATTATTTTCCTGGCTTTTTTCAGAACTCTTTCTCATTTATCTTTGTCTCTTTGATAGTGCTGTGGGTGGAACTGAATATTTAAGGCCAAAAACATAAAGAAAATGACTTAACCTTCTGCTGTTACAGCTTCTCATATGGAGCCAAAATTACATTGTTCTTTTGCCTTGCCATATCCCATGCAAACTTGCTTGTAGTTGCAGGGGGAGAAAAAGGAAAGTTTCCCATCATTCTCTTTTCTAATTCATGCTTTTTTGAGGTTATTTCTTCCACTGGAAAACTATTTGGATTATCTGTACAATATTTATCAGTTTGCCTTATTCTAGATCAAAACTATTACTTTTTGGGTGTTAATTTCTTTACACCTCGTCTCTAATTCTCTCTTCACTGGTGTTTGAAGCTTTACGCAAAGTACAACTGTAAATGTCAGCCGCACACTAGAGTTTACTTTATTTTCCCAATGAAGACATTTAAAAAAATTAGACCTCACACCTATATCTGTCACACCACAAACACCTCCTCACAGTTCAATATATCCTATGTCTTTGCCACACTGTACTGAGGTTCCCAGTCTATGCTGGGGTTTCCAGTGTACTGTGAGCCAAGTTCCAGAGGGAGAACCCTACACGAGAGCAGGAGCTGCAGTTTGGTGGCTGGCAGGATGAGGCAGCTGGGTGATAAACAGCCTGGGAGCTTCACGGGGAAATAGCTTGCTGCTGGCAGGGTGTCATTAGTGGCAGCAGGAGGACATAAGGAGGCAGGAGACACAACAAAACTGCATATGTGACTGGCAGAGGACTGCTGTCAAACGGTCCCAACAAGACCCACCCAATACTGTCATAACCCTCATTTGGGTTTCATCTGCAGGGCTGGTAATGTTGCCACTGTTAAGAGTTAATTGTGCTTAAGGGAGTTGCCCTATTTGTTCTGAGAAAGCCATAAAGCAGTCCCATTGCTTCTGCAGACCCTGTGTGTTAAATGAGGACACCCTGGTAACTAGAGCCTGCAAAGTGTAGTGCCAGCAACACCTACAGCGCTTGGCATGGAGCTGGGCGGACCCCAGCTGATAGGAGACGCCTGCTTGCCTGCATTCAGGGGACAGGTGGTCTGTAGCAGCAAGCGAAGTTACAGGTTTCTTATCAAAGCCAGTTTGAATTAATTTTTCAAGATTTTTATGGAACACAGAAACTAAAAAAAATCTGCTATGTTACATCTGCTGCCTTCTCTTCAGCTATTCCTTTTATAAATCTCTCTGAACAGATCACAAGTTTCACACAAAGATTTTTATTTCATAAAACCAAAATGTTTGTTGCTTGTGGTCCTAAACATTCCAGATGTGTGATTGTTGTGCAGTGTTTCTAGTATTATTTCACTAGGAACAGAAACTCTAAGAGACTGATGCCAAGTATCACACTTTTTTCTTCTGAAAATTTGTGAGATGGTTTGTTAATAAATGTTCCTTAGTTCCACACATCTATTGTGATGATAATTTATGCTATAATTACAGTAGGTGTAGCACATACATTCTAGAAACCATAGCAGAATGCAGCCAATATCCCTTGACTCCTGCACTGAATTCCTGCACAGGAATGTTTTCCTGTATTCATTTAAAAAGTCTTAATCAAGCCATTTTCAATCAAACCATTTGTTTTCAAGGTCATAAAGGATGTTTCTATTAGAGTTTGGTGTGTGTTATGTTAGCTTTCACAGTTTGTAAGTTCAACAAGACAGCTGAAGAGATATTGCTTGATGTAAACAAGTCCATAGGAACACGTATGATTTGCTTAGGTGTGCTGACAATACCAAGTAGAAAAAGCAGGCACAGAGTAGCCTTAGTGCTATAATTTGTGATGTTTAGGAGCTCTGCCAGTCTTTTTATGTTATTCTCCAAATTTAACAAATTTAACAAAAATAAGGATGTTTCAGGATGTGAGATTTTTACTGTAGCTCAAGAACAGAAATTTTTCTCTTCTAATATAGCCAGTAAGTTGGCTATATTAGTTGGCTAGCATCTCAACAAACTGAATTCCTGGGACTCTGCCTGCCTTCCTTGGAAAATTTGAAGCTGTTTTTAAGGAGGTTCTGTGAGAAAGCACAGCAGAGTACATTTTGCTAACTTTGGCCTGCTTATATGGGAAAGGCTTGCAGTTACCCTCAGGCATGAACTTGATTACATAAAGAGTAAAAAATAAAAAATAAATCATATTCTTTAATTCTAAATTACATTATTTGATGTAATAAGAACTTCCATACCAGATCAAATCTAAATTAGTTGTCTGACAATAGTAATTCCCAGATGTCGCTGAGGAAATTGCCCTATTCTTCAACCTCTTCCCCCGCCCCCCCCCCCCCCCCCCAGTATAATGGATAATTATATAACAACCTGACTGTAGGGGAAGTTATTTTCTAACCTCAGGCTGGTGGCTGATTTATGCCCTGAACTGCGAACATTTATATCCATTATGAATTTTTATCGGGTCCAATCTAATTCCCCACATAAATGTATGAATATGTATGTATAACCTTTTACTAAATCCTGCTAAGCACTTGGCCTCAGCAATACCATTTGCCAGCATGTTTCATAGGCATATTACTTTTGCCAATTTTAAATGTATTGCCTTTTACTTTTAACAATTATTACAATCAGTGCTTACTTGGGGAATGTTGGGGTGGCACTAGCCCCCAGCATCCTTTATCCTAGCCACCCCCAGTCCCAACAGCTCTAAAGCCTGCAGCCCCAGCTGGAGTCTCGGTCTTGCTGGACCAAGAGGTAGCAGTCTCCTGCCCCCTCACATTTCCTGCTCCATGCCCTCATAGACCAGACCTAGTCTTTCACATTATGTGTTGATGAAAGGCAGAGAGATGATGCTTTCAGTAAATGAACAGGTTACAGTGCCTCTAGGACTGCTATCATTCTGCTGCACCACAGCTTCCTGAATTCGCAAGTGTAATTAGGATTTAATGTTCAGAGAAGTATTTATTTTGGAGGGAAGAAGTTGTTTTGGACTGCAGGAAATAAATTAATTTTGATTTATGTAGGGCTATGTCAAAGAGATGATTTTGTCAAAGTCTGGGGAGGAAGGGGTCATTCATGGGGCGGGCTCTTATAGCAAAATTTTATTGTGAGGGGAGTGGAGGTTATCTTTGATTATAGGGAAATTGGTTATACCTCGTAAAAGAAGGCTAGCTTAGGATTAGTTCTGAATAGAAAAGTAAGAACTATTTTACCTAAAGAAGAAATTTCACTGTGTGTCTATGTGGGCTGACAAATAACATAAAATTGGAATGGAATGGAATGGAATGGAATGGAATGGAATGGAATGGAATACTCTTCCCTGGCTTAGCTTTGTGCCTTTGCTGTGCACCCTGCCGTCTGTTCCCAAGGAGCAGAAGCCGGCACCTCCCTCTCCGCTTCCTGTCCTCAGGAAGTTGCAGACAGCAGCGAAGACGGCTCTCAGCCTCCTTTTCTCCGGACTGGACAACTCAAGTGCATTCACAGAAACTCAGAAGTTAATTCCCATGGTTGCTAAAGGAAGACATACTCTTGAAAATCAAATCTTCAATAAGAACCTGAAATGAAAAGGAGGCCGTGAGACCAACTTCAATAGTTCATACATGAAAAATATTTAATTTGTGAATCCTTGTAACATACTCTCAGAGGGGAAATACCATTAGGTTAAAGAATAATATACATAATGGGGATCTTCTCAAAGCCAGCAGAAACATTCGGAATGGTTGTATCAGACAGCAGAATCTGAGAGGCACTAATTACATACAAGAACTTCCATGATTAGGGTCAGTATAGGGCATCCATGGGTGAAGCCACAGCGTTTAAATGTGGATGTAAATGCTTTAGTTTGAGAGTGCTGAGAAATGGTCTTTTGTTGGTTCACTTAATTATATAATGAGCAGCTGTGAAGTTTTTATTCGGATTAAAATTTCCCTGGAACTCAGGGTAATTTAGATCTGAGGTTTTGGCTCGGGTCCATTCTAAGCCCTGTACTCAATATAAATTACTGCCCTAAAACCATGACACGTTCAATTTATCCTCCATTTTAGATGGCTGAGAAATACATGCATAATTCTGTGCATACCACACATACTGTAATCTACTGTGATAAATAGACCAGGTGACTGAAACAGCTAGGTTAGACACTTTATTTTAGTCATGAGCCCACACCCAGCCTTAGTTTAAATACCAGGCAAAAAATGATGTTTGAATTATTTGACCTGAATCAATGCCAAATGCAATCTTATGCAAATTCAGAAAGAGAGAGGAAAAAAAGTCTTGGAATAAAACCAATGATTTATGTGTGGGAACATAAGGCAATAACAAGCAACAATTGAAGTAACAACAGGAGTGGACCACCATGAAAAGTAGGATAACTTTTTGTTGGAACTGCTGTGATTGTGGAGTTGGGAACAGGGTGATATTTTGACACACGGATGACTACAAGAAAAGTAGACTTGTGGACCAGCATTCCCAATTCCACCTTCTTTCAAAAATGCTGGCCAAGCTCTGCATGCCATGCTCCACTCACACTGCTTTGATATTCTCTATTGTCCAGTAAAATGGAAGATTACAAATATCCCCATTCTGGAGAGAAAAATGTGAAGTAATTATGACACAGTCATCTGAGAGATATTATACATTTTCGTAATCTAATTCAAAATAACTACGTTAAATTAAGAGCTGTATCCAGAAATGATGGGGCTTGGTGTTGAGTTTTGATGATCCAGGTCAGTCTCATTTGTCATTAGCACTGTGAGTTCAGATGTAGGGAGGTAAAGTAACCTGAGCAACACCTATGGAGAAAGCAGGGCTGCCTGGAATTTTGTCAGTGTTACACATCCCCTGGGGATAATGTTTTCCATGATGACTTTATACTCTGAAATGCTGCTATTTTTCTTAGGGCTTTCTTTACTATGTAGCAAGCCTTTCTAATACATTGATGTGTGTATAACCAAATGCTAGTAATTCAGTTCAGAAGGATAGCTAAGACAACTTTCAAGCTATACCTGCTGACTCAGACATTCAACTCAACCTCAGAAGAGAGAGTAGCGAGTAGTTACAGAGAAAGTTTGTTTTTGCAGTTCTGTTTGGCCACTTGTACTCAGGGAGACTTTGCATAACTGAAGTTGTGTACAGAGAGGTCTGACTCCTTGTATCTGTTTAAGCAATTTTGTCCTCGGCCAGAGACTTATTCCTCTAATTCAGTGCTTCTCAGTGGATTTTTTTTTCTGAATTGTCATGCCAAACAGTTGTCCACTTTTTTTTTTTTTCCATAGAAAGGCACCTGTTCAATTTTAGACACTGTTCAGTCTGTTCCATTTCAGTGGTCTACAGTGCTCCTCAGAGAGCCCTGAGCTTTTTACATATTTTAGGCTGCCAGCTCTCTTATGTTCTTTTCCCCAGCAGCCGATTTTGCTCTGAAGCTCTTGTGACTGAGCCAGCTTCCATTCCTTCATAAAGGGATACTCTCTTGTTATTGCAATTGAGGAGTTCCATAAGAGGCTTTAATGTCTCCAGAGTGTTGTTATGTACGATAAAAGCTTGAATTAAGCTTTACCTAACACTTGTTCATGCAATATTCATTTATTGGCAAATTGCATTTGTTTCTGCTGTTGATAAATACTTTTAGGTTTATTTCTAATACTGCAATTACACGATCAGATTAATATATGACTGAATAAAATGTTATACGTTCTGTTTGAGTAACAGGAGCAGCTAGAAGCCTGAATTCACTACAATGTACACTGCCATCTTGTGTTCTGAAGTTCTAGCTAATATAAAAATGCACACAATATACTGCAGCTTTTCTCAAAATAGAATTGGCTATGTTAGCGGAATATGCAAGGTTATCAAAAGATATTTATTGTCATTTTCTTTTCTTGTAAAATGGTAAACAGTCCTTAAAATAGCAAATCTCACTGATAACTCTGAATTCATCGATTCTAAGCATCCATTACTTTTAGTGATTTTTGGCTAACCCAGTCAAAAAAAAAAAAAAAAGACAAAGACCACAGAGAAAATTCTGGTACAGCCAAGCCATTCTCCTTTTCCAGCAGTGAGGTTCAATATGGACTCCCAGGTATAGCTCTGTTGTAAGGCAGCCTTTGAGCTGGTGTAGTGTTCCCCAAGTAGTTGTCTGCCAAACGCTTCTCTTCTGCAGGAAGGGTATATAATAGAAAAGAGGGTAGATTGTATTCTTAGCTGGAATATCTCTCCCTTTGGAACAATTGTCTTCTGAACATAGCTAGATCATCCCTGTGGCTGTTCCAGTATGCAACAGAGTACTGGCTAATTGGTTGAAAGAGGACCTAAGGTGACATTTACTTACAAAATGAAGAAGAAGAATTTAACATCTCTGCCCTGTGGTGTTTATTCACTGCTGGATGAAATAAGTGTTGCATGCTCTTCCTCTAAAAATGATGATTCCTTCATGACATGCTAATCAAACAAGTGGATTTGTACATGCATACTTCCAATTGTTTTCACTGTATAGCAATATATAGCTCTGCCTTTTTATTATGTTTTTTTTTATTATTATTAATTCCAGTTTCTTTATGTTGTCGTTTACTATTGCAAACATGTAGTAACACTCTTAAAACAGCTTTGAACAATGGCTCTATAAAACCCAAAGGATTTATTCCATGCAGCTGCTGTTGCCTGAAACAAACATAAGCATGAAAGGGAAAAGGGTGCCAAAAATCAATAACTAAGTTTAGAGACGAGGGGCAGGGCAAGAAATAGTAAAATCACATCATGGTAACAGATGCTGTGGTAGAAGGGCAGAACGGCAGAGAACATTAGCAGGAGGCAGAGTAGGGAAGCACACTTGACCTTGCTTGTGCAGAAGTTCCCATCGGATTAGTTGCTTTCCAGAAACCTTTCATTCTTCCTGTTTGGCATTTCTTAGCCCTTTTTTTTTTTCGTAGAAAGGCACCTGTTCAATTTTAGATACTGTTCAGTCTGTTCCATTTCAGTTATACTTTTGTATAACTTCCAATATAATTTTCCACCTCTGAAAGGCAAATGATTATGGCACCCTTTATGATTTGTGCATGCAATATCTATCTCCCAAAGTTTCTTTTTATGGCTTAAATATACCACAGCACAGAGTTTAAACAACCTCCTTCTCTTGTGAAAGGAGGAGTTAGAATGATTCTAAAGAGCTTTTACTCCTGTAACAACACTTTCATAATACTTTACTGCCTTTTACACTTCCCTTCAAAAGGCAATGTGTGCATTGTGGCCTGGTTACATAATCTCCTGTTTCAGTAAGATTAGAGTTAAAACTGTTTGCACAACACGTTGCATTGGTGTGTAAGTAATACAAAGCTTATTGAAAAGGACTTTGTCATTTCAAAGTCTGTAATGCTTCTCTAAGAGTGTTAATGCTATTTTATTTACTTCATCTGCCTGTAACTGTCCTGCTAATTTTCTTAGTTTCCTAACATACAGTCATACTGTCTCACTCTGTATTCTTTGCTGTGTTGCCATCTGAGAGATTCTCAGACAGAAAAAAATAATTGGCTGCATGTAAGAATAATAAAACAGTAACTCAAATTTTGCTGAAAATTATATCTAATAAAGCAGGAAACTTATCTGTAATCTCTGCACTACAGAGATTAGTGCACTAATCTCTGATGGGGCATACATACACCTCCCTGGTGATCAAATATCACTGTAACAGCTGTGTGGTCAAGGGAAAAGCAGAAGAGGGAAAACTACTGCAAGTAGAGCAGCTCTGGGAAGAGAACAGGCATCTACTCTGTCCTCAGTTCCTGGAGATGTGGGCGGACAAAGCCTGTGACTGGGGTCAGTTGAAGCCTTTTGAGCATTCCATGCCCCAGGTTTTGAGTGTCTCCTAGCAGTTGCTATGCTAGATTAGACTGTGTGGTGTCCTGGGTGTGGATGAAAGTTTGTTCTTCCATTAACTAGTCCATTTTGTCATTGTGAGACCTTTGCTGATGCTGGTAGGTGCCTGCCAGTCTGCCTATGCTGATAACTACCTAATGCCTAAAAGTTGATAGTGAGAGACTAAACATTAGGGATAACGCTAAGTATGCAAGAGGAGCATGTCACCTAAGGATGAGTGCTTGTACGTATTAATACCATCCCTGAGCTGCTGGGTTAATCCAGAATGTGAACTTTGGAGAAAATACTAGATCAAGTTTAGATTTCCATGTTCCTTTCTAGGAGCACCCTCTGACTTCATCTAGAGTCATAGGCGTTGTACAGAACTGCAGTCACCAAATGCAGGTGGGACTACCCAAATCTTCAATACCCTGGTGAATAAAGAGAACTTTCAGAGAACAAGATCAGGGCATGGTGGATAGAGTTGTATTGAGCAAAACTTCAAAGCATTTACTTATATTTTCTCCTGTAATTAAGGTTTATATTTCTGAGTTTTTTCAGTGGTACGAAGGCTAACATTCCTGTTACTTCAGCCTTTCATACTCCTTAGGGCAGTAAAATACCACTCATCCCTGGAGCACACAACAAGGCCCTGAGCTCCCTGAGGCCTTGCATGTATTTTACTGCTCAAGAAAAGTTGTCTAAAGAAAAAAGGAATGAGTAGGCCTTGAACTTAAAGTTATTATAGTTTTTTTTGATTTATTTACAAAGCTGCCTTTCCTGCAATGTGTCCATCTGCAGGGCTATAAATGTTAGTGAGAAAGCTTCTGCTTAGGTTTTATTTTCTCTAACCAAGAGCAGTTGGCCATCTGCTGGGTAAAAAGAAAGCTGTGCCTTGTTGCGTTTGGAAGCAAAGGTTACAAATACCACACAGTCCTTGCAAATGATACATTTAGGCCGTGTAATTTCTTTCTGATAAGGAAATGATTTGTTAACCCACCCTGCTGAGTTTACCAGATCTCCTTAGGTCAGAATTCAGTATTGTGCAATTTGAAATGCTGTTCCCATAGAGATGCTGCCTATGTAAGATTATTGCTGCCCCTAGATGCGGTTGGAGATATGAAAAGATGAGATTTTGGGGTACAGCTTCAGGCCCTGCATGCCGGTGCATGAGGCAGGGATGTCCACGCTACTGGGGGGGTCCCAGGTCCTGGGCTGGGACCATTTGTCTTCCGCAGCCAGAAGCTTGCTGTTAGTGCACGTGGCTGACAGAATCCGTCAGCTACTCAAGGCAGGCACATCTGCAGGCAAGCATCTGTAGTCCTCAAAGGGCATTCTGGTATTGGATTTGAAGGCAGCAAAGTCTGCCAGAACCACTGATCCTGATGCAGGGATTTGCAGGGCTGAGGAGAGGGCATCAGTAGCTCACAGCAGAGGCATTGATTCAAATCAGTTCAGCACTCCAGAAGTCTGGGAGATGTTTGTGTCCAGGGATGCTTAGGAATTGCAGGATACATTATGGGATACATATTATGACCAGGAAAAGAAGTCTGAGGCCCTTAGTTTTTCCTTTTTAATTTTTTAACAACATTTAGAAACTGGTTAGAAGCTATGTTAAAATATATTTTGACATTATAACAAAAGTTTAATGTAAAAAAAATGGTTTAAAGTTATAAAGTTTTAAAATACTTTACTAATAAACAAATACACACTTCAGATAATTAACAAACAATTGCTAAAAAGCTTTCTACGGAAGAAACGTGCTATGTCTGTGCATTCCTGCTCTGAGATCAGCGAGGCCTCCATCAAAGATCCAGCATGACAAAGCAGTGCTTTCAGCAGCGATCCTTTTGTTGGAGAGTTTGAGTGACGTACTGAGCAGTACACGAGGAAATTTAAACATCTTATTGGAGGAATGACTGAAACGTTCTCTAGCCATAAGCACATAAGAAAAATTCGGATTAGTGACTCAAGAATAGGCGTATCAGTGGTGTCTTGCTGTCCTGTGTACCGAAAGTCTCACTCTCTCCATTCCAGCTAAAATTTGATGTTTTAGGGCAGTTTTAATGCTGTTGCCCAAGCTGCTTCATGTCATGATATCCAGGGCAAGTACTGCTATTGTCACAGCAAGACAATCGTCTTGATAAATGTCTCAGTTTTCTAACTCTCCCTCGGCTGAATTTATTATCACAATTTTATTCTTCCCTCAGTCACAGGGCTGTACCATTATCCTTAACTGCCCTCTTCAAACTAATCCATACATTAGCCAGGAGGGAGTGCTCCAGTAGGGGAGCCAACACTATTATCCTGGAGTCTTAACAGTCCCTGTTCCAGCAGGCTTGGGAATGATTGCCCTGAGGTTTCTCACCAAGCTGCTTCCAGCTCACAAGAACACGAGGAGTCACTCAGTACTTCTTTTTATGCCTAGTCATTAGATATATTTACAGTAGTACTTTCTCCCTCTAAGTTTGGCACTGCTTTCTTTACCCCCACTTTCTGTTTTGCAATTGTTCCTTTGCCCCTAAACTTCCTGTGCTGAGGAGCCATGCACACAAGGACAGTTTGTTTTTCAACTTCTCAACATACAAAGAGTGTTGTGTTACAGAGAAAATAAATTCTGTTTTCTCTCACTCATTTGAAAGTGTCTACCTTCTTCAACGATATCATTGCATGTAATGGAGCAGTAAGCTGGTCCCCTATCACACAGAGAAAGCAGTAGAGATTAATTATCTCACAAATATTTTGGAGAATCAAGCAGTTCACCCATTTGTGCTGCTCCATTTCCCATGTTTTCAGCTGAAAGAGCAGGCTGCTGTCTAAATTGATGGCATCCTTTTCAGCTGAGACCAGCTTAATCTATTTTGTGTTCTTCAAAAAAAGGAGCTGCCTTTGTTATCCCTTGTATGCACCACATTTCTCTGTTGAAACAAAGCACTGGTGAACAGCATTGGCTTGACAGTGCCTGAGACTGGAGTCCTCAGGTCTGGCAAAGCAGCAGCAGTAAGAGCGTTTAAGGTGTCCTGCTAGTGCACATTCAGCAGTACAAGCTGAAGCTATGCTTTAATTTTATATACTTAATTAAACTTCTGCAATATGCAGAAGAATTAAAATCACATCATAGTAAGGAACGAAATAAAAATTTAAAAAGTTAAAACCAACAAATACTCAGTAATTCCTAAAGTGAAAGGGAGACAGCCTTCCAGACTGTCTTAGTGTCTCATATGGTTCAGTATGCTTTAGGAGTGCTTGCTTATTTATAGGTAATGATGCTTTTTAATGGTTCCTACCCATGAATGTCCACCCTGCCCTTCTCCAGGAGGCTCTCACTGTCATCACAAAGACAATTTTGCTGCCTGTGGAGCAGCTGCTGAACAGCTTCAGTTTATAGCCAGTTTATATTCAGATAAATTGCCACTCATTCCTCTTAATATACTGTGCTGTAATTTGCAAAATCCTGAAGATCATCCCTTTTCACTAGCATCTCTGATGCTAAAAGTGTATTTTAAAAACTGCAGCAGATTTGCCTCTAAGCAGCAATGTTGCTTTCACTCATACAAATGTTCTGTTCAGCTGCCCTTCACTCCCCAGCCTAAATTATGGTTGAATCAACATCTGTTTTGTTTCATAGAAGGAACTTGATTTACTTCTTGATCTCATTATTACTACTTCAGCCTGTCTCCTCCTCCTTGTTTTTGTTCCTCAGATAGGGCAAAACTGAAGAGCTTGGATACAAATCCAGGAAAAGGAGGATGAAAATTTGGTGTTAATGCTGTGTATTTCTGCTCAAAGCAAAAGGCAAATGGTACGCTACTGGTATAATGATAATGTATCTGAATGTAAACCAGGAAATTCCCTCTCTCTGCTGTGGTTAGCCACATGAGTGCAACACCATGCGGTGGGCTGCGCTCACCAGCTGTGGTTAGGTTCCCTGTTCACAGCTCTGTGCCTCCAGGTCCTCTTGATCCACTCTTCGGACAGCACATGAAGAGAGACCATTAGATGCCCAATACCACGACCTGTTTCCATCTACACTCTTCCTGACTTGCCTGATCTACTCTCATCATCTTTTGCATATATTCTTGAATATGTTTTTAAAATTACAGTCCTGAAGTATGTCTCCAAAAATGAACAGAAAAAGTATTATTCCCCTATATATAGTTAGTGCATGCTGGGAAAGCATCTTTGATTTGCCAGGAGGTACCTCTGATGTGGCAATGCAAAAATAAACTGGGTTAATCTAGAAAGAAGGCTGGACAGGAAATTACTGCGTGAACACTGAGGGAAGATATAACACTGCAGGATACTTTGCAGTATATACATATATATATGCATATATATATACAAAGGTACAAGTACAGTAGGTTAGGTTAATTGTGGCTGTATGGATAAGAGCGCATACAGCTCCTTGCATAAACTGCAGATCTACCATAGGATGTTAGGACACAGCTTTACCCATGCCCCTAGCACCGCAGCAGACCTTAATGGCAGGGATAATATTCACTCCCAGTTGTGTGTTGAAAGACTATGGATCTGAAGTATAAAAGGATATGGGTGCTTACATCTATAAGAACAAATGCAGAGGCTTCAGGGTAGTTGTACTTACCGTTGTCCTTACAATTTTCACAAGGTGCACTGGGAAATTCAGATGTTTAATAACATTACTTTTTAATAGTTATAAAAGCTTAACTTTCCATTAGTATCTACCTTTATAGGACAATTGTACTATTGTGTGGGAGATAATTATGGAGAAATATAGGAGCATATGAGAATAATATAGATAATATTGAGACAATGTTAACAGTTTTATTGTAAGCTGCAGATGCTTAATTCTCCTTTGACGTCTCTTTCCATAAAGATCATGGAAAAAACTTGGATTTTAAGCAGAGGGAAAAAATATCAATTGTCTCACATAAAAAGTGGAAAGTGGCTAAAACAATGGAATTATGTGAAGGGAACCATGATAGAATCAAACACTTGATTCAAATATAGCTAACATTAATTGTTTTGTTTTATTTTACTTTATTTTATTTTATTTTATTTTATTTTATTTTAAAGACTCACATGATTACTCATCAGCCTCCATTTGGGAATAGTTTTTGCATGGTGTATTCAAACACTTCTCCTGTCCCAAATATGGTGTTTACACAATTACACTGCTTAATTGTGTGTCTGATGTTGTGTACCTTGGTATTCCCTAGAGCACACTCAGGTAATTGTCTTAAAATGTAATAGACACTAGAAGAAATTGTTCCTTCTCATTAAACTCTGAATTTGGATTTGTAGTAGCTGACTTGTTTGTTAAGCTCCCTTGCTCTCTGATCTAGGAAGTGTTTTCATTGCCTTTTTTTTTTTTTCTTTTTTGAGTTAGCCACAGCAGTTAATGTTATATCTTTAACTGAAATATGTCAAAAAGTTTTACAGTTATCTGGTAAATGTTAATTTTCCACAGTACAGAATTCTGTGCTAAGACTCAGTCAAGAGCTGCACAAATATACTAGACTTTTCATCAGCACTTTTTTTGTATTTTAATTAAACAAGTAAAAATCCAACAGACTTAAATTGCATTCCAGCACCGTCAGCCCTTTCCATACCCTTGTATTTCTCCTCCTCCTGAGGTGTTATTTCTTACCCAGGCATAGCAGAGCTTTTGTCATACCTACAGACTTCTCAAAAAGATACATGAGAATTGACTTTCTATTTAAAACATACACAGCATTCCCTTCCACAGTACAATTTGTATGCTGTATAGCCTGAGGAGGTAAAACAATGTTTTTTAGCAACAACAGTATGTTTAGGGATATAAGCAAAGGAGATACAGAATTAAGCATGTGCCATTATTAGGTAATTTCTTCTTTTTTGGAAGTTCTGAGAAATTGTGGCAGATTGAGAGAATTTTAGTGCATCAAACTGCATACTTAGAGTGGATTATTTAACAAAGTGCTATAATGCAATCTAGCTTCCAGTGTCTCCCCTAAAGGTGTGATGTACGTAGAGATCCTAGCTGTATCTTGAGTTATCTCACAGTCCATACTCTTTAGAATGTAGGTGACAGGAGAGTGCCAGGATACAGGATTGTCAGGGCAAACTGTTGAACATGGTTAGTGTGCACTGCGTCCAGTTTCTCCTGCATCAATTCTACATGGAACATTTCTCAACTGTCTGCTAACAAAGCAATACGTTTTAGGAAAACATAGGAAGGAAAGCATATTTCCTTTCCAAACACACATAACTACCCGAATGAGGAGAGAATCATCATTTTATGAATTAATGCCAACTCTATTCAGGAGAAATTCATAAGCTATGAAAACGCTCATTCTCAAAAATGGATTTTCACTGTTTCAACACTTCCTGTCAGACTCTTCCAAAAGAGGGCATAAAGCTGGAATGAAAAATGGATGTTCTGAAAGCAAATAAAGGGAACTGAGAATAGTTATGAAACGAAGTCACCAAGATAAAATGCAGGTGTACAAGAGCTGCAACAGCCAAGAAAGCATAGAGGAGGCAAATAGTTTCCATAGAGGCTCCTTTGTCATGCTGGGCAGTTGCATTTCACTTTAATTGACAGCTCTGTTAAAGAAGGAGAAGGAGAGAAAGTCTTGGGGCAATAAAAAAAGAGCGTGGAAACCACACTTGAGCTTCTTTGGGATGCACACCTTGAAAGCTAAATGTCTGTAAATGTCAAATTATGCTTACTTTTACCAACAAAGCCACAGGAAGCCGTATGTGGTAACTATGTTTGGTTTTGTTGAATTGCCTCAGTAAACAAATACAAAACCTTTTTCTTTTGACAGGCTTTTGACATGCATTGTGGAAGGGTTGAAACAGGGCAGGGATGCACATCTCTGCACAGAGTTTTCTAGGAAGTTTGCCATTATTCCCTTCAGTTATCTGGATGCACCAGGACTGTCGTTACAGCAGAATGAAGAAAGTGAAATAAGAATTCATTGGGAACTTGCAGAGCATGTAAACTTACAAACTTATCTGCCACTCTTGTTACCAGTGGTGGAGTTTAGCTGGATTTACTACCAGAAGCTAACAGAGTAATCAAATAGAAATGTCTCTTACTCAGTTTGCAATGGCCTGCCTTGAAACAATTGATGCATGAACTCATCCATGCATATATTTAATTATTTAGCAAGTATTTTTCTTGTATGCAAAATACAGTATACATAAAATAGATCCAGATATATTATTAATACATGGATAACAACAATATACTAACTCTGCCCTGGGTCATAACAGAGGACTTAGTGAAG
Source organism: Cygnus olor (assembly GCF_009769625.2). NCBI lineage: Eukaryota > Metazoa > Chordata > Aves > Anseriformes > Anatidae > Cygnus > Cygnus olor. The sequence continues at coordinate 16,845,243 of NC_049174.1, read as the reverse complement.
TTGCAGCAGTTTCACAAAGTTTCACAATATGCATTTTTTAATACATCATTGACAAGGATTTAGCACTTGCTTCTCAATGATTCTTGTTCAGATATAGACATACTTCTAGGTTGTTCAGCCACCTGAGCCTCCTCTTGCTATAAGCTGGTAGTAGATGGATGGATGGATAGACGGGTGGATGGATGGATGCATTGCCTTTCCTTCAGGGTCTCTGTTGACTGTAAAAACGGCACAAAACCTGATAAATCTTGGACAAATTGTTTCCTTTCAGGAAAATTTATGGGCTCATTCAGATATCAACAAAACTCCTCCCAGGGCATGAATTACTTGGTGTTGAATGACATGTTCATCAACAGGTGTAAACTTTCTACATTTCTGGTGAATAAAATGACTAATCCAGAGGCGAGCTCAAAGGCTTATGCCCTTTTACCCCATCTATTGCCTCATAAGCCTCTTTTGAGCTCATGATTCAGCCGTGGATGTTCCACACCCATCCTGTTCCTAGGACAGCCAAAACCCCACCTTTTCTGTAGGTGCTGGCTTATTGTACAGGGTTGTAGAAATACAGAACAAAAAGGTGTTCCTCATACATTAGTGTCAATCATATCTGAATTGGACTGGAGAGAGAAACATCTAAAACACACCTTATTCGAGTAGGCGTTTTTTTCTGTTTTAACCTTGCAAGTAGACCCATGAAATGAAGAATCTTGAAAAAAAAAATAGTTCTTTTGCTCTGTTCATGTCCTGCTCATCTGTTATGAAGAAATCCGTTACTTTTGCTGTACACTAAAAATCTGAGAAAGAGCATTTTAATTACGGTGTAGTCATTCCAAACAATGTACAGAAAAATGTAGTGGTGTTCCTTTGGAAGTTGTTTCAAAATGGTATTTTTCAGTTAGTGTATCTAGGAGAAAAATGGCATTTTACTGACGCATGAAATATTTAAGCTAATATTTTAAAACCTGTCAGGGATAAGGACTGAAGAATCCCCGTGCTGCTTCAGACCACAGTCCATCCTGCAGAGTATTGTGTCTCTGATGCGGGCCACAAACAGACATCTGGAAGAATAAGAACAGATAAAGCATATGTGATATCTCCCCCTAATATTCTGCCATCACCTAATCATTTTCACTTTAGGGATTTTCCTAAACAGGCTACAGCGAAGTGAGGCTGGTGAGGGCCAGTGAGGCCTGGTAGTGCTGCCAGGCCCCTGATGGCATCCCTTGTACTAACATAACCTTTTTCTTGGGTACTGTCAACATTTCTCTTGGTCATTCAAGTCTTTTGAATTAAAGTTTATCTGTTTGTAAATTTAACTGCTTTTTCTGTTTCTGTTTGAAGCTACATTGTCTGCTTGCCATAGTTACCACTACTGATAGCATATTAAACTCCTAACCCACAATAACTTTACCTTGTGAAGAACTGTCTAACACAAGGTGCAGAAGATTGCTGGTTATTGTTACACGAAATGTGATCTATAATACCCTACAATACCTCTGCATTGTTCTTTCCTGTCACTTTTAAACTATCAAAGGACTCAATGGCTGTGATGCTCCATGATTTTTGCTCTTCACCTGCTGAAATCTTGGCAATTAGAAGTTAAAGCTCAGCGTGTTTTACTTAACTCTTCTGCCTCTATTTTTTCCTACCAGTGTAGGAAAAACTAGTTCATGTCATAGAAAACCAACATTTCCCATCTTTCTAGAAAACAGTGGATTCTTTAGGTTGCTCTTCTCATTGCTTCTGCAATGCAGTTTGCATCCCACTCACACTTTCAGATTCACTCAGGTGTGTGGGAAAGAAAGCTCACGGAACAGTAAATCCTGCTGCTTTGGCTTGGCAACAATTAGCATGCTTCAAACTACTGCCTTGTAGATCTGCTGGATTTTTTACTGAAATCGTATTTCCCTTTGTTGTCACAATTACATTACTTTCAACGTTGTTGTGCTTGCTAAGTTTTCTTTTTAGCACTTCTATATGAACCAATTAGACATTTTTTTTGAAAATACATCAGTGGTTCACTTCAGGCAAATGGTGAGAAAGAGCAGACTCATGATCTGCCAATACATTATGTTCCTACTCCTTTTCATGAAGATTGCCGTCCTTCCAAGGGCGCTGAGGAATGCCTTCACAGTGCTGCCAGGAACTCTTCATTCTCACAGTAAGAAAAGACCCCTCAGTTAAATCTCCAGGTGCACACGCCTGAAAACTAATATGGAACTTTTTGGAGAATTAGGTTCTGAGGTAGTGATAAATGTTTCTCATCAGATATTATATTCTATTTTTGACTTGCAACCTCCTATGATTAGGATCAAATAAACGAGCCCATTACAAATGATTGTTCCTTACCAATGAGTGCAATGCAGAGAAAGATTCTAGCAAAATCTGAAGCCTACTACAGTGAACGTAGTATCTGTCTGCAAACCTTCCACAATGTGGAACGGTTTAGATAACAGTGACTTAAAATCCCTCCAGCTATATCCAGCACTTCAGTAAACAGTGTGAATGGAAACTCAGTCGAGAGATCTGTGTTTGTTCCCTAAAGACTGCCTCCACAGCAGCAGATAGTTAAATGCAGATATGCATGAGTTAATTCAGAAAGTAGTATACAAATTACTCACAGGGGGAAATTTAACTCCATAACCAAACTATCAAACTGCCGGAACAGCTGTTTATATTGCAGTAATACCAGAAACCTAACCTAAAGCTGAGACCACATTGCAACTAGTGCAATTCCTGCCCCAGGAAAATTACAGACCATTTTCTAGTCAAGCACACAAAAGGCGTAAGATGAATTGGCCATGGTGAGAATAAAAGCAAAACAAATGGTAATAATACCTGGCTTTTATGTACAGCTTTCAATCAGAACGTCTTACGGTGGTTGATCCTATATTGTCACACAGACCTTAGTGTATTTATCTTCTGGTCAATCTCTGCAGGGAGATACTGTTACCCCTGGTTTCTTTATGGAGAGCTATGACTCAAAGAGACACCGATATTGCATGTGAAGTAGGGAACTGAACCAAAGTCTCTCTGCTTGTGCACTACATACTGCTCCCCAGAGAACTTCCTGCTAGTTGCTGCTCCCTAGAGAACTTTCTGCTAGTTACTTAGCTAATGGAAAGGTATCACACTGAACTATCAAGGGAGAAATAGGTCCTTGAAAGGGATTTGAAAGAGGATAAGGTAAGAGTTTTACGAATTTTCATGTGATTTATTTCATACACATGACAGAACAAGCATAGGGGTGCACGAGGAAGGAATGAACAAATAAACCAGCAGTGATAGGCAAAATATCATTACGAAAGTATTAATAATCACACAGATACTAGCGTTCCACTTCAACATTTCCATAAAGCTGACTGGTGCCATCAAACTGCTAAAGCTAATCATGAAAGTAGGTTGTGTGTGATAACAAAGTAGGCCTCAACTGTGTAAGGTATTTCAGTTCACAAAGTTGGAATTAATCTGAGTAGGTCGCTAGCCCACTGCCTTGCCTTGAGCGGATCTGGTTCTACTGGTACCATCTCTGGTAGATGGTGTGTTGTCTGTTCTTAAAGCTAATGGAGGTGACTTCATTCCGTTCTTAGGCAGGCTACCACAGTTTTTCATTTTCACTGCTATTGGAAAGTAGTCTAATACATACAAATACTGAAGTAATATCTTGCAGTTTGAGCTCACTGCTTCTCACCAACATAGCAGGGACATGATGGACAGATTGACTGGTCCCTTTTACTTCACAGCGGTCTTTTATATATTTGAAGACTGATAACATATTTTCTTGAGACGTCTTTAAGAAACGCAGTTTGTTCAGTCTTTTTTCTTTCTCTGATGAAAGAAAAACAAGCAAAGAAACAAAACCCTCTTGCCATTCTTTCTCTTCCCCTTTAAAATCTTTCCAGTTTCCATCTTTTCCCAAGTGGAAATTCAAAGTTGACCAAAGCACACTGGTGCATGATTCATTGCAGCAGACCTTATCTGGAGTTGGTATCACATCTGTATCTTCCCTTAAATCCCACTTCTCCCTCTTCATAGTTTAGGAATCTGTATAGGATGGCCCTCCCCATGACCTCACGGATGCTACAGATAATGAAAGGATCCGCCATATGATGTTATTATATTTCTTGCTTATCATTAAGCCGATGGTGGATTTGGACAAACTGAAAAGATTGCCCAGCAGTCAGTAATCAGGAAAGACTAAGCTCTGCAGGGTTAGAATGGTCATTGTCCCTGAAGACTGCCACCTTCTGATGGTGCTGGTATTACAGGATGAATCCCAGCTGTTCATACTGTCTCATGATCAGGATTGTATGGCAGTTCTGTACATGGTGCTGGCTGTCCTGGCTACAGAAAGGAATATATTCCCACCCACCAGGGTTTGTTTCTCTCCCATAAAGCCACACAGGAGGGGATTTGGCTAAGCAATGGCTATGGGCTAGGCTGATGTCTGGAGAAGAAAATAAATAAATAAATAAACAAACAAACAAACAATGCAAAACCCAGACCATTTTAGGTGGAACAGTTGTTCACCTCCAAGCCTCTTTGGAATGAAGAAGCAGCCAGTGGTCCCAAGTTCTCATCCTGCCAGGGGAGTCCATGCCCTGTCCTACAGCCTGCAGGGAATTCTGAGCAGATCTCAAAGGTATGAGTCTTGCCAGAAAGACCGCATCAGCTGCAAGAGGCAGCATAGGTCCGCACTGAGTGCAAAGCAGAGGCTGGTGAGTTGTGCCAGGTTAAGATGTTGGCATGATCATGGGTTGTGTGTGAAGCCACCAGGTTGGGGTGGGTGTGTGATCGCAGGGCCTGTGTCGCTCAGAGCCCTCCTCAACCCGTGTGGTGGCTGTGTTGGGTGGACCTGTTTGTCTTGAAAACCCCCAAGTCTTCAACGGAATAGATGCAAACCAGCCCGAATCACTTGACTGGGACACGTGAGGCAGTCCAAGACAACTACACAACACGGTAGCTTGAGTGTGTGAAGTCAGCAGACACTTGGCATAGGAACCTGGCTTGTTCCACAGCCAAAGGTACTGTTAGAAAACTTCAGCATTTCAGTGTTTTGTCTGGAGATCATGCAGACATTGTCAACGAAAGCTGGGGCCCTGCATTTAGACTGAACAGTCCTTGAGTAGAAACACAAAATAGCATAACCATTTGAAGACTTTGTTACTGTTGTTGCAACTATGGCACTTATGACAGAAATCTGAGTAACTTCAACACTATTACCTGGATATTGAGTTTTAAGTTTAAAATATGATCATCTTCCTATGTGAAAAACCTAGGTGATGATTATTTTGGGGCAAAACATTTCACTTGTACTGATACCATCTAATAATGTAAATAGTAAATTTTTTGAAGTATAAATCTATGGTAGAAGTGGTATCAGCACGTTCCTAACTCCACTGCTGTATGCGTGCACTGCAGATAAGCGTACTGAGGCGCAGGTTCTCTGCCTATTTCAGCAAAGCACCTGTAAGCTGAGGGGAAAGGGAAGGGCCGGCAGATCTCCCTTCACACGCTGGGACACTGCTGTCAGCAGCAGCGATAAGATCTGTAACTCTGTAGGACAATTTGTCACCCCACTAACCAGTTCCTTGAGCACCCCACCTACGCTAACGCCACCAACGAGCGTTTCGTAATGAGCTGAGGCAATCTCCGCTTTGAGGAGCAAACACCTCCGCGACGGAGGTGCCTGCGAGGAGCCTCCACGGGGACCCCGCGGGCCGGCCCGGCACCCTCAGCTCGGCGGGGATCGGGGCTCCGAAACCGGGTCTCGGCGCCTTCCGCCCGCCTGACCCCTCACCCGGCAGCGCTCGGCGGCACAACACGGAAGCGCGATGGCGGCGGAGGCGGCGGGAAGCGGCGGCGGGTCCCCGTCCTCCGCCCGGCGGCGGCTGCGCATCATCTCCGGGCACCTGCGGGGCTCGGGCCTGGCCGCGCTGTCCCCCAGCCCCTGCAAGGCGCAGGGCGGCCCCGCCGGGCCGGCCGCCGGCTCCATCCCAAAGAAGCGGTGGGTGCGGGCGGCGAGCCGCGGGCTGCCCGCTGCGGGCGGAGCGGGGCCGGCGGAGGAGGGCCGGGACCCGGGGCGGGCGCTGAGGCGGCCCCAGGGGCCGGGGGAGCCCGGGAAAGGCGGCCCCGGCCTGCGGCCGTCGGAGCGAGGGGTGCGTGGGCAGGGGGGGCTCTGCGGGAGGCGGGCTGGCGGAGGGGCCCTCTGCGCCCGGCTGGGAGACCCGGGAAGCCCGCACCTCACCGGTGTGCTGCCGGTGTATGCTGGCCCTGCCCGAAGTTTCAGCTGTAAGCATGTTGTCGGCCGCTCTTTCTGTTCCTTGTGGCACCTAGGAGCTGAGCATCTCAGCTCACGTGAGAGCGAGGGAGGGCAAATGGCACAGCAAACGGCACAGCTGTCCAGCTGTGAATTGTTCTGCTAGCTCTGGGATTTATTTCTCTGGTAAATTGAGTGACACAGTTAAGGCACCGTGATACAGGTTCATGTAACTTGTCATCATGAGGCTCACCTTTCAGGTAGGATGATCTTGTGATTATTTCACGATTTCCCCGTTTTCAGATGTGGATTTCCTATGCACGCGTTAGCTTGCAGTCCCACAGGAGCATCTTATGGTATGGGTTGTAGACAGCCTACTGCTCTCCGTCAGGCTGTGCACAGGCACTGGTCTGTTCTGGTAGCATGTGGAGGCATTCAGGAGGCAGGTAGGGCAAGTAGTGGGTAAGAGAGTTGTTGCTCCTTTGAGGAAAATCCTTTCAGCCTGTGATTTGCTCTGAACCTCTTTTCTCAAGCAAGCTTTGTGAGATCAAGGGATGGTCTGAATTATTCTAACGGATCATGCATGGCCCAAGCCAAGCTTGCTGCTTTGAGAGGACTGGGATGTAACGTTTGACTTCATGCATATGACAAAGTTTGCAAGCCTTTGATATCCCCTCCCTCTGAGGGGATTTGATGTTCTTGCAGGAGATGCATCAAGCAGTGCTGTTCACTAAGAGAAATGGGTTGTTTTAAAATTGTTGGATTCCAGGTTGAGTTTTTCTTTGGTTTGAGCTTAGGAAGAAATCCTTGTTTCTGAAAAATACCAGTTTAGCTAGTTCTCAAAGATTTACTTTAAATGAATTCTCATGTAATTTCTACAGCCAGTTCCTGCATCCCTGAAGAGCGGCAGAAACATGCTTTTGTGAAGATGCATGTGACCCTAAGGATAGCTTCTTCTGTGGAAACAAAGGCATGGTGAACTTACACCTGTACTTCTTCTACAAGTTAATGACGTTGGCCTCCCATACTGGTATTCGCTGTAGGAACGTGAAGAACTGATACTTCTGCACCATACAACTTGTTCTAGATTAATAATGTTATGTAGCTTCAAGGAATTTATGATCAAAGTGATGCAACTGCAGGATGCTTTGCTGTGAGGGTGTAAGGGAGCTGCTGGAAAGTTTGATCCCCGTCATAGGTGCAGCTGTCTTGATGTACCTAGAGCCCAGCACTTTTGTATGTATGGAAATAGAACCTTAGAGGATCTGTACCTCTTATTTTCAGGTGTTCCCTCTGAATATGAAGTCTAGGTGAAACATATTTGAGGTGGTAGGTGTTAAAAAGTCTGTGATACTTTAATATTACCTTGGGTATGAGGAGCTAGGTAGAGTTTGTATTTCAAGATAATAAGTTTTGAAGTGAGTGATGGGAGGGTAGGTGGAGATGATTCTGTTGCCTGTAGTGATTCAGACGTGGTAAGTGATGAATGCCTGAGTCCTGTTCCAGCAACTTCCAGCTGATCTGGAGCTGGCTGTCCCATTCAGAAGATTGGGAACGTATTGGACAGAAGAATTCTTGTCAGTTATATGTGGGTCTGAGTGGCTGTCTTGGTGGCTGAGATTACTTGGTGAAGATGGAGAAGGTCTAGGGGGTCTGGAATAACCATGGACAGCTGGGAAGGTCTTCTGTGCGGCCTTATAAATTGAAGTGTGTTAAGGGAGTCTGGAGAGGATGTGGGACGGATAGGGTAAGATTTCAAGATGAAAGTTAAACTATATTGAAAAAATAACATTATTTCTGAAGTTGTTCACCTTAAAATTATTAAATTCTAACAAAGGTGCTCTTGCTTGAATGAGAAGGTAAAGAGATTATTGGGATGGAATTGAAGAATGCTACAGACTGACTATAACAAATATCTGAAGCTTGCTAATAGTAAGGAATTTTTGAAATCAGCTTATTAACTTTGTTCAGCTGGTGAGAGGCTTAGTACTGGGCTCTCTCAGCATTTAGTTAAGCTCACTTCCGCCTGTGTGGTGGTTTTGCTTGGGTAGTGCAAAGACACTTGTATAAGGCTAGGTGCTATGATGAATGCAATGAAAGTTTCCCAGAGCTCTTTGTGTGGACAGAAATCTTTGGCAAAAGTATAATTAATAGTCCTTGTTTGAATATATGGTTTCCTTCGTTTGGTAAGCCCCTAAGCAAAACTGATAACAACAACAAAAAAGCACCTCTTAAACAAAAGTTTGGAGAATCAGGCAGGGAGACAGTCTGATCTCTGAGGTCATGTTGGGTGTAAGAAGCTAGGTCTGGAGCTCCTGTGGGGGTTTTGAGGTGGTGATCAGGCATAAAGAAACTAGTGCTAGAGCACTTGTTTGAGTGTATACAAGCTGTAGAAAATGTGTTAGACCTGAAAGGTTAATAGCTGAACTTGCATTTCAGGATGTGAGTACTGAGCAATGGAGCATGCAGGAGATGAGCTGGTTAAATACAATAGATCTTTGAAGTGTAAAGCCAAGTCTAAGGAGGTTGGGTTCTTTGGTTAATTATATTTTGCTGAAAAAGGATTGTGCCATGTTCCATGCTTGACCTGCTCTGGCAATACTTCTTTATTTCAATTCAAAGGTGTCTAGACTTCAGTGAAGCTGCTCTTTCAAGTAACAGAAGACACCTAAGTACTTTAACTTTGTCAGAGTTGTGAGTGTCTTTAGGTCTTCAAGCAGGTTACAAGGTCCTGAGACTGCTTAAAATAAAGCTTGAAACTTCTGAAGTGCTTCTGGAAAACTTTTGGTCTGTATGGATATTCACACTTACCAAGTGTGCAATTATTGCACCAAGTTGTAAGTTACCTTTAGGCTTGAAACAGGTTAATCTGTACCAAATTTTATATTGATATCGAGTTAATATTTTTTTTCCAGTCTATTAGTTTAATAGGGCTTAAGCATATATCTTTGTGTAATTGCAACTCGAGAGAGACACAATACTGAACTTGGCAGCTATTTTACCTACCACTCAAGGGAAGAATAGTGAGGATTTCAGAAACTAATGTGACATCCTGTGTTAGGAATATCCTGAAGACAGTGTTTTCATAAGTTACTGAAAAGCTCGACTGAAAAATCTGTTAAGCCTAACTGATCTATAGATGGTACAGTGATGCTGCGTGTCTTTCAGCAATATTACGACAATCCAAACCCAGATGCTTTCTTCCTGCAGTCTCCTATTAAATCTGTCTATGATGATTCAGCTTTTCTACCTCTTTTGAGCTATTAGTTGAATTTTTCCTAGCAAAGCTGCAGCTTAGGTACCTTAATCAAAATTCTGTGTTCTTTAGGCCTGTTGCATCTTTCCTGTAGTGTTTTGAATAGTCAAAGCTTTTGAGAGACACCTACACCAGATCTATATACAACACTCCCTTTGTATTGTATTGCTTCTGCAAAGTAGAAGACTTGCTATGACTAAAAAAAAAATGTTCTAATACTTATCCTGTAGTCACTAGACACTGACCTGTAGAAACATTGCTTTCTTGACAGTCTGAAGACCATGTGGGTAAGGATCTTACCCAGCCATTTTTCATCACCAGTGAGGATAGGAAGGAGAGTATCTGAGTTTCTGTGGGTGTTCATCTAATTGTCCCTATTTCAAAATAAAAATGCCTGTGAAGGCAAACCAATATGTTTGCAAGTTGGTATGTTTAAAGATTGTAGTGTGCTTCTTATTTTATAAAATTACCATTATCAAAAGGAAAAAATTATCAGAAAATATAAGCTACGCTATGCTTAGAGGATCATTCCCTTGAAGGAAGGATGCACTGTAAGAGTGTACTGTGTGAATGGAGGGCATTATGCACAACAAGAGTGGAGAGATGTTACTTCTTGGTACCATTCCTGGTTTGAATTTTATATTTTAATTCAGTGCTGCAGTGGAAGGTGGGGGTCACAGTTATAAATTGCTGTGTGTCTGAGCTTTAAAAAGTTGATGGGCCTGCTAAAAAACTTACTAAAATCTTGAATTGGAAAAGAATTCTTCCTTAAAAGTGTTTTTTTTTTACGTTATGCTGTTGACTTTTGGTGACTGGTAAGTCCATTTTCCTGGTGAGACTTAAGCTAAAAACTGATATGCAATTATTCTGAAGATTAAGTACACGAAGAGTTCAGCTTGTGCTACTTTGCAAACAGTAAGGTACTATAATTCCTCAGGACACAGTTGTACCGGGGTTATTGTTATATATGCTAGAAAGGAAGAGTGCTTCAGAGGTGGACCATGCACTGATGTTAATCTAGCTGTAATAGTTTGTATTGTAACTAACTTGAACTTAAAAATGAAAATAAAAAAAATATCCCTTGTTAAAAGGGAGTATTGATGAAGTGTAATAAAAGATTGATCCATTGGTTCATAAGCTTAAATTTTTTCTGTCCTGGAGCAAAAAAAGCAGGGCAGGATTTTCCTGATTTTCCCATCTCTTTGTGGGGAAGCTTTTTTCCTATGGGATGAAAAGAGGTTTGTGGCTCTCTTATGGTTGTTATGGGCACATTGTTATCTAGGATAAGCCAAGGGGTGAATGTACAGCCAGCCATCTGCCCTTTAGCAAGTTCAAACCCAGGCTGTTCAAGGTAACTTGTTGACATCAACATGTCTTTATCTGGACTTTTGCAATTCTTGCTGATAACAATGATGACTATGCCAAGCAGAAGTGTATAAGCCAAGTGTATAAAGATGCTAAGCCAAGTGTATAAAGATGCTTCTTGAATTTAACAAGTAACTTAAAAGAGGGATCATATTACCAGCAATACTGAGACCCTTCTTTGCAGTATGCTTTTTGTGTCATGTAAATTTAAACGATGTCTAGTGCGAATGCTAGTTTGTAATTAATGAGGTAAATGTGCATTATTCTAGTTGATCTGTAAATGCTGTTCTATGAAACCTATCCTGAATGAAGGGCTTAATTTGTGATTTCATGGTTACTGCATTCCTTAGGATAGTTTACTGCGGTTGGTAAAGAGGAATTCCTGGTATTCGCAGGAATACGCATCTATGCTCTTATGAGTACTTTAAAACTTCTAAAGACTTCTTGTATAACAGTTTTTATTCTGAGCTAAATTCATGATTTGTTAAGATTGGAGACTGGAGGATGATAACACCAAAGTGTAAGGTGAGCAACAGGGGTTGAAGGAAGTCTGGGGAGCGGAGGGAGTGTTTCTTAGGCTTAGCTTTTCTACTGTAAGTATCTTAAGTTCAGTAAGCAACATCAAAATTTTGTTTGAAAGATTAGATTCCATATGTGACTTGTTAAGTGTTGGTAATAGCACTAACTCTTTAGGAAACAGTGTTTTTTAAGCAAAACTTGACATTAAGCTAAATCCTGGCATAGCCGGCTTCTGAGCTTAAGGTAGTGGAAACTAGGCAAAGAAGGAAAGGGCTGGTCCCTTTAGAGTCTTAAATCAAAGAGCACAAGCCTGTTGCATTGAGGAAGGTGTGGCAGTTCACAGGAGGCTTTTTGTGATTGCATCAAAGCAGGTAATTGCTTGTTAAGGTTATTGCTTGAAGTATAGGAGTAGATAAGGTAATCTGATTCACAGAAACACTATCCTGATTAAAGAAGATGTCATCATTTGAAGGCAAACATGACTTCATATGCAACAGCAACTTCTATCTATTATTTAAGTAGTCATGTCTTTGGGCAGATGGCACGTAAGAAATGTCAGACTTGAATTTAAATAAATATAATAACTATCCTGATAGATCTTTTGATATCAAGTAAACCAAAGTGAATGTATTCATTGGTTACGTTTTACTAGAAAAAACATGCAAATAAAAGTGTAAAACATGCTTAACATATTAAAGTACAATATATATTATTACATGAAAATAAGTAGCTACTTACATGAAAAGCAGAATTTTGTAGATCAACTTCTTGATATCTACTGAAGTCTTAACTGCTGCACAAGAAAGTGAATGTACATAGCTATTTAGTTAAGCCTAAGATTTGCTTAAGTTGAATAGAACAATCTTTTGCTAACACAATAGACTACAATAATTACTTTGACTTCCTAGAAGCTACTTTGACCGGAAGTAAACTAAAAACATCTGCCATGTGTGTAAGGGTTGCAGTCAGCTGGAATTTACTGTAATGTTACTATACCTCTTAGTAGAGAATAAATAATGTGAAATATGAAAAAATCAGTTGTCAATTCAATGTGATGGACAAGCATGATGTCTCTGTGGCCTTGTTACATCCAAACGTTGTTCTTGTATGTAAGCCTTCTGGGTTGATTGTATAGGCCAAAAAGTATTATTTAGTGGTTATCTGATGCATTTGCTACAGAGCATGCTAAAAATCTTCTATGTAATGGGTAAAACAGTCTTGTCCAGGATCTGAGCTTGTTTTACTTGAGAAAATAAGCAGCATACTGTTCATTTGTTAAATGGAATTTTTGAAGATAGTGAAGCAGGTTTCCTGCTTTTGGAAGCTTTCAAGAAATACTTCTTACAAGACTGATCTCTAGTGTTTGAGAAGCGTTTAAGTGCTTATTCCTTTACTGCCTGGAAGTAGCCATGTGCACGTATTTTTGCAGTAGAGCAATCCCTTGAAAGATAAAAATGAAACTGGTATTGACTGAAGTAGTATATGGAATAGAAATAGCTTCTTTTAAGGTAGTCCCTTGCATAAGGATCATAATTTGGCTAAGTGTATACTGAGAAGCATAGGTATAATATCTTGATTTTCTTCATACTGATTATAGTGGTTAATCTTTAATTCACTTAATTCACTAAATAACATAAGCTTTCTACAACAGAGCAGTGGAGAAACACCAATTTACTTGTTCCTTGGGGCTTTGCTAATTAAAACATGGTGAAATGTGGAGTAATGAAGTAGTTGAGGCTAGTATCATGGGTAAGGAGAATTAACTTTTTTTTTTTGTCAGAACAGTTTTAAACAAACAAACAAAAAAAAAAACACCACACAACAGTACTCTGGAGTACCTGGTTCCGTCAAGTCTTTTATGCCTAAAGTTGTGTCTGCATTTTCAGCTTACAGTAGATTTAAACTACGGTAAATGTGAACCCAGGTTCATGTTGCTGTACGAGGTATTTAGCAAACAGAATAGCAACAGTATTAGGTGTATGTGTAAGTGCAGGGGTTTGTCTGGAGTGCAGGGTGAAGAACCTCAATGTGTCTCAATTTATAAAAACAGGCATCTTACTTGACTTGAGAACGGTTAGTTCTGGTTTGCTGCAGGGGAAGGCTCTGCAAAAGGGCAGAAGTATAAGTATGACGAGCACAGTAGATATTCCCCGCCTGCAGCCTGTCATTCTTCTCTGGATAAATAATGCTTTCACAAAGCGGTTCTTGAAGTGGTTCCTTGGGCTACGTTCCCTTTCCTAATTTCCAGACGCCTAATCCTAATTTACTGCTGTCTCCAGAAGCTCTCTGGAGTGGCTGGCCGGTGTGTGGTTGAGAGGTGTGCCTGTGTAACCCACACAGGCCTGTGCCCCACAGCAGAGGGAGGGCGACCTTGTGTGGTCACCTCAGGGGATTCAGAACCCTCTCCTGTAGGTGTTCTGAGTTGGTAGCCAAAAGTCCAGCTGAGGTGAGCTTTGAGTTGCTGGTCGGGTAACGTCCTGCCTTGCGACTCCTTACGCAGCACCATAATACCACACCTGCTCCCGGCCTCGCAAGAGCACCGCAGCCGGAAGGACACGTGTGTTCGTGTGGCGATGTGAGGCAGGCAGCCCGCGCCAGCCCACGTGCGAGCCCTTCCAGCTGCCGCTTCAGTCTGGTTTCCAAGATCGTGCGGCTCTTGGGCGGCACAACAGGAGTGGTGTGTGTCTTAGGTGTGTGGTGCTTAAAGGCGAGGCGTCACCTAATGACTGAATTGAAAACGCTGGTGGGTATTGTGGGGAAATCGCTGTGGGCGTTTTGGCTCCGCTCCACCCGAGTCGCATTGATTGGTTGGATGGCACCATCTTCCATCCTGCCGTAGGGTGGCTGCACTGAAGAAAATGAGAGAAATGATCATTGCCCGTTTAGCAAAGTAGTCTTTCAGTTTGTATGATGCACTAGAGCTTCAAGTTCTTTTGTGGAAGGCCAAGGGAGTTCTGTTGAGGTTTGTGTGCTTGGACAGTGTATCTGTATAACAAGGAAAGGAGTTCAGCATTGGCACTCTTCATTAAATCAGCTGCTGCTGCTGCTGAAGTAAAATTCATTGATTACTTTAACTTGGTTCCAGTATTTCACAGAACGTAATCTTGTAACTTCATAAGTAAAAAAAAAAAAAAAAAAAAAAGTCTGCTTCTAATGTTACCAATGTGTTTTAGACCCACCTGGAAGATAAAAGGCTATAACTAACTGTTGGTGATATTTTTTTCTTTTAAAAGTAAAAACTCCTTCTTGATTGTCAGTTCTATGTATTGTGTCTGTAGTTATTTGGTGTGTAATTGTTGCATGAATTTGGAACTGCTGAAAATAAGCATCTATGTTGTAACTTCCATGGGAGTTAAACTTTTGGACGCTCAGCTTCGGTTCCTGCTGGAGGCCCTGTGCTGCTGCTTCAGTTTTCTAGGGAAAGGAAAACATTTTCAAGCAGTCATAGTGCCTGTCACTAAAACAGGAGATTTGGAGAGAACTGGCAGATGTTGTTTTAGTTAAAATGCTTGGGTTTGGAGGACTCAGCCTGCCCCGGCTGGGGGAAGGCTGCCACCTCGTGGGCTTCTGTGCGATTTTTAAACGCCTTTATTTTATTTATTGTGTGTGCTGTGGTCTGCACAGCTTCGTGCCTCATGTCTCTGTGGTTGTTCAATAGCCAGTTCTTCAGAAAAGTGAAGAGAGATTTTATTTGTTGAAAAGACTTTGATGTTAAAATGCAAATATATATAAACTCTTATTACATCAAGTCAAACTAGTATTTCAATGCTGGGCATTGTAACGAAAGTGAAATGTTTAAATTCAGTTAACCTAAGCATGCTGTTTCCGCAACACTTGCTCCTATTGTCACTGTTTCCATGGTAACTTTTTTCTTTCATTTTTTTTTTCCCTTCAGGCAATATCATTACTTATTTTACACATATATTATGTGTGTGTATATGTAAGTGTGTGTATGTATAATATCAAAAATGTGAACCAAAGCTTGCTTTTAACATTTTTATGTTTAGCACTTCATCCATTTCTGTACTGAAATTAGCGTTTCAAAGTTAGAAGGCAAGGAAGAACTGATCACTTTCTAACATTTCTGGCTAAAATAGTCAATATATGTCAAAGACAAAAGTAGGGTTAATGAGCTTGACATTTTGTTGAAGTCAATGTAGCTGAACAGGAAAGCTGTCATCTTTAAATGAGACAACTCAGGTACGATATAAAACTTAGGAGCACTGAGTTTAAAACAAGAATAATGACAAGTGTTAGGGAGAGGCCATGTTGCTTACCAGAGGCCCTGTCATTTATGAATTGGAGCTGAGTAATCAGACACTTTCCTTTATATTCTGGTCTTCTAGGCTTCTTCTTTAGGAAGCCACATGCAGTATTTCCTCTAGCTCCGTGTAGCGTAGGCGTGAGGTGCTAGGAACCACTATACGTAAATCAGATAGCGGTTCCCAGATTGGCAGTGCTCCCTGGTGTGATGGAACAAAGGAGGGAATAAATGTCAGATGACTCAGTACAAAACAGCCCTTGCTGCCTCCAAACAGAAACCTTGGAATTGCTTGGTATAGCACTGAATGTGAAAATTAGATGTTTGCAGTGAACTTCCTGTTGTGTTTACCTGTCACGAGATACAAAGCTGTCCGTTATGCCGGGGGGAATGCCCGACTGTGTGGTAGGAGGTAGTTGAGATGTTTCAGAACCAGCTGTTCTGCAAACATGTTAACTGTTGTGTTAGTTTTATGTAATTACTCTCAACACACCACTAACGAGCTATGTTGTCTTTCAGAGCAAACCATTATATGCTTATTTCATTCAGGAATAGTCGATCCTGAAAACTTACAAAATTTGACTTCTTAACCTCCATTTGGTATTTTAAAACCTGATGAAAGCACCAGGTACTTTAACACCAACCTAGGAAAGCAGGCCTGCAGGAAGGGCAAGGAACAGGGAACTAAGTCAGCTTAGCAGAAAGAGCTCCTAAGTGGATCTCTGCTCACGGCCTTAATAGTGCCTCCCCTGAATTTGGGGAGAGATGTCTGTCCCTACAGACATCAGGACTGGTGGTAGTTTCAAAGCTGCACTTACTCGGTTTACCACATGTCGGCAGCTCCTTTAGTCTGGTGCTGTGTGTCTTGATCTGTCTGATCACCTCTAGCTTTGTTGCTGCTTTCTCTGCCCTGTTCCATGCATCACACTTAGCAGCTTATTTTGGCACTGCCTTGAAGGAGCCACCCTTCAAAAATAGGGTGACGCTGCTTAACTTTTTCTCAAATTTGGTTTATTAGTATCAGGTCTGTTCTGACTTTACATAATTTGATAAACCAGAGATCAGGTGTATAGAAATATTCCATTCAGTCGCCAGAGGGAGAAATCTTGCCTTGACAAAGACTGCAGTCCTAGACACTGTTTCATCGAACAGTTTAATTTGGCTGCAATTTTAGTCAATTCCTCAGTGTGTAGGAGCAACGTGCACTGGCTGTTTGACAAAAATGTATCAGTTACTAAGTACTTGAAGTTCCCTGTAAAGCTTGCTTAAGAAGTGCTAAGCTTGTCAAAGGCTTGTTGAAATGTTGGTTTCAAACAGCTGTACTAAGTGCCCATGTTTTCTTCCATTTGATTCCTTAAAGGCCATGTGTACAGGCAGTTTGAAGAAAACGGGCTTTGATTAAGGCAAGTCTAATTACAGCACAGGTAGTATGTCAGCAGCCCATGTTAGCGTTATCTCTGTAATGAATGCCCTTGGTAATTGATCAGCACCCAGTTACCTTGCATGTAAAGCTGGAGTTACAGCTGCCTTGAGGCAGAGGTTTCTTTGAGTTGCAAAGTTTTTTTTTGAAATAGTCACCACTGATCATTGTCAGTAACACTCTATTTATATATATTTATACTATTATTTATACTATACTATATTTATATGTATTTATACTATTTATATATATTTTTTTCTCCTTTAAGGCAAGAACTTCTGAAGTGGAATGGATGGGGGTATAATGACTCAAAATTCATATTCAATAAGAAGGGTCAAGCAGAATTTACAGGAAAAAGGTAAGCTGGAAACTTATATCAGTGGAGTAAAGTATTTAATTTAGTAATTTTTTTGAAAAGCGTTTAAAAACTGCACTGTTCAGTTAAGCTGAAAGCAGCAGAAAGCTTCCTGTATCGCATAGAATAGGTCATTAGTTCTGCACTTAACAGGTTTACTGAATTTTACACACAGCAGTGAAACTTACCCCGGAGGAGTGGAATCAGACCAAGAATCTGCACCACCACCTAAAGATTTAGGAAAACATGCAGCAGTTCTGTGGAGTTGGGCCAGTTTTGAGAATCTCATGAAAGTCAGCAAGTTGCTTTACTTAAACTTCCGATTTGTTTTAGGTTTCTTAACCTTTGTGCATGGAGCTACTCTATCCTCCTAGTTTTAAAAACAAAAATTGCTCTACAGCTGCATGTTTTGTGGTGGCAGCATACATTTTTGATCTATTGCCTACTAGCCCTTTATAGAGCAAGTTTGTTTTTCTGAGAAATATCCATTTCAGTAAAGACAGCATTAACTCTACTTCAAGATCTCTTTACTTTATTCCAGTGTATTTTAAGCCTGTCACTTGGTATCTTACTGTTCCCTTTTGCCTGAAAGGAAAGGAGTCTTGCAGTCTTTTTAGTTTAAAAAAAATAATATACTTTCAGTAAGAGTAAAAATAATGATGATGATAATAAGGAAGATCAATAAGTTTGCTAGGGTACTGTCCTTCAGAAAAACTCCTCCTTGTTCTTTGAGTTTCTGTAAACTAGCATTAGCTAGTTTGAATCAAAGCTGCAAAAATCTGTCTCTGGTGTTGAACACTAATGCTGAATCTCTTAATTTTCAGGCCCAGGTTAAAATGCAAAGCCTTAACTAAGGCATGAGTTTACTGTATGCTATTCAGGGAGATCGTGACGATCTCTCCTTTTGCCAGGATTCTGACCCTTGTCACTCTGCCAGTCATGCTTTCATCTGATGTCTTTAGTTTATCTGGGGTAGGTTACGCTGCACAGGAAGAATTCAGGCAGGGTGATTTGAAAGAGGCAAAGGTGTAGGGCTAGACTTGATTTTTTTTTTTTTTTTCATGAGGAAGCACTGAGGCTGCTGTTTAACTGATGAGTACTAGTCCCCCTTGTAGAAAAAGGGGAGAATGGTGTTTTTCCCCCCACCTGCATTTTCTCTAACTGTATGAGAAAGTATTAGAAAGGCCATGTTGGCCCCCACCAGTGTGGTTTTCATGGAGTAGTTCCTCTCAGTGGTGAAAGAAAGGTGGGGCTGTTTAGAGAAAGAATGGGGGCCTGGCTTCTTGTGATCAATTGCGCTTGTAATCCAGTAGCATCTGCAAAGATTATGTTGGAGATGCCTTTTAGTATCCAGTCTTGTTGTTTGCACAAGACTCAGTTGTATCCCCTCCTCCACCTTCCTTCCATGCTGTGAGGAGTCCTGGGCCCTTTCCAGTCTGTGCTTGTAAGGCCTCTTGGTCTTTACAGTGGCTGTTCTCTGAACCCTCTCCAGCTCTTTTACATGTTTTTGGAAATGCAGAGCCAAAAGCGTGCACAGCACTCAAGATGGAGATGCACCAGGGTTCTGCAGATCAGTGTAAAAAAATCATCTGTCTTGCTTCTCGTACCTGCCTTGATTTTTTTTTTTTCTTTACTGACTACTAGTCTAGTTCAGCAAAATATGCATGTAATGCTTTATTCGTTTGTTTGTTTGTTCTTGTGGTTACATCACAGCTCATCTTTCTTCATTTGTCTGCTCAGTTAGGACGGAGCTTGGGACCTTAAAAATACTATCAGTGTGCTATGTCTACTTGGAAGACCTTAGTATCATTCACCTGTTTGGAGAGTCCACTGTTCGTTCCAAATCACTGATGCAGGAATTAAGTAAACTGGACCCAGGACCAGTGTGTGGCAAGTTGCACTCCTGAGTCTCTCTTGGACAGTGATCAATAAGCCCTGACCCTTCAGCCTGAAGAAGAACCTTTCCTTCAGTACTGTAGCAACATATTTTCTTTACTAGCAATTGAGGTAGAACCCCTGTGGAAATCCAGAGGAGTGTGTTCACTGCATCGCCATTATTCACTTTCTTTTCACACAGTCATAGAACTCGAGGGGTTAGTGAAACAGGAATTCTCTTTATGGAAGTTATGCTGACTGTCCCAATAGACCATGCTTATCTACCTGTCAAATGATCTTTATTACTGGCTCTACTATCTTACCAGAGGTAGAAGATACTTGTCTGAACAAATAAACCTGTTTTTTCCGGGGAGGAAAGTGAGGTGGCTTTTTTGTTTTGCTTTGTGTTTTCAGGGACTTCTTGCACGATCAACATATGTACAAAGCTTACCCCTGAGTAACTAATCGTAATTGTGTTCTGTGCAGTAAATTCACTAACTCCCTCTCTCCTGGGACTTTTGTCTGTCTTGAGTTAGAAGTTGTTAGATTTCTGTTACCTTTAATTTGTCCTTGAATAAGTTAAGATTACCTTTGTAAGCTAGCTGTAGCAATAGGTGGGCAACACCAAAAAGTATGTCTAGAGAAGAAACACCAAGCTGAGCCAAGATGCTCTATACCATTGCAGACTTCCAATTTACGTTAAACTTCTGTCGTATACATTTGTTGCTTATTGTGCTTTCCTGTCTACAGAATTCACTTACCTGTTCTGTATGGATATGATGATATATAACAGCAGTCACAGGAGGGATCAGAGGGATCACAGAACATAGCCTTCCAAGCTGAAGAGTCTAGCTGAGTTAAGATATAGTTGTAGCCTTTCATCTCTAGGAATACTTTTTTTTTTCTCCAATGAGGTGAGCTGGAAGGTAGTTAAGATGAGGAAACAAAAGGAATTTTTTTTTTGCACAACTGGTGACTTAATTGTAGCTGAGAAGGACAGAGTCATAACTGGATAGCTATGGTAATTAAATAGTCGTAGAAGAAAGATCCATGGGGCCTAATGCAGTGACGTTATATACTATAGGATTCTCAACTGCTGAAAACTCGTGATACCAAAGGAGGGTATTTGTTTTCCTTTTTTCAGAGAATGCTTGTGCATATATCATAAACATGCACAAGGTGTGCAGATGTACACAATTAAGTTTCTACCTCACTAGGGTTTAAGTATGGGCTCAGCCTCACTTGTTCTTGCATTTGGTATGCATGATTATAAACAGCTTCTCTGTCCCTTGTCTTGTAACTAACTCTTCATCTGTCACATGGCTAAGCTCTTGCCAAGGGGGTTGTGACAGACACATTCATGGCACTTGATGGGTTTTGATGCATTCTGAGGGTGAGAGCGGAACCTTTGACTCTGTTTTTCTTGAAACCATCTAAGGTATATTGAGCTGGGTTTGTGTGTCTGAGGTTGCTTTGGTTTACATTTCAATGTGTCTATACATACATGCCCTCTATCTGTAACTGACTTGTAAACTATGACACTTTCTACATTACTGGGAGATCTTTCTTAAAAATGAAGATGGGGGGGTGGAATGTCTGAAAAGCCACATGCTGCAATTCCCAAATATCGTGAAGGAACATAATTTCTAAGTTGTTGACATTTGATCTGATTTTTGTGTGAAGTATAGAACATATAAATACAAAGAAATTATGCAGCTGCATGAAAACTAAATGAGCAGAAGCTTTGCAGACTTCTTTAAATCCAGTTTTTCATCTAACTTACTATTTGTGCTTACTTAGAATCAAAAGAAGTGTATCTGACATACATTCTTTTAATTTAAAATGACCCTATGTAATATTGACTTTTCAGGTACAGATTAGGTGGTATGGTATTGCCAACTTTTAAGGAATGGATAGAAAAAACCTTTGGAGCAAGTCTGGAGCACAAAACTACCTCTAGAGTAAGTAAATAGCTGAACCAGTTCCCTTGAATGTTAGTCGTGGTGATTGTCAAAACCAGATTGTTAGAGATGATTCAGCTGTTTGTCCTGAATGTCGCCTTCTATATAAATGATTTAAATTGTGTATTATAACACTTCAGAGTTGCTATTTGGTGTAGAAATATTACATGAAACTTTCAATGATTTAGCTTGACTTGTCATTCTAGATCAACTGGTATGACTGTTTGTGATAACATAGGTGGAAGATACAGTGACATTCAATTGTACGGTGTTTTTAGTGTATTTAATGTTATCCAAGTTCTTATTTGACAGTAATATTTTTTCACATCTGGATACTGAAAACTGGCTACCAGAATACCTAAGATTGAACTGAATGTTCAAAAAAAAAGTCAGAATATTCTGGGTTTTCTTAAGTATACATATTATGCTTTTCAAAAAGAATAACTCAACTTGGAGTGAGGTCATTTTAGGAAGAATTCCTTTGAGGCTGCAGGCTTCTGACTCAGTAACTGCCTAAGCAGCACTGGAAGCAGGCTGTGCTCTATACTTGTATGATGACTGTATAGTGACTGCAGCGATACTGCTTTGGTAATGGTTTTTTAGCCATTACTTGAGTGAGTTTAAAATTTTGTTTTCCCTGAAGCAGGTCATCTCATTGGGCCTGAAAACTTGAGCACTTCAGTCTTCTGCTAGTCAAGCCATTCTTTCATCTGCTATAACTTATGGTCTCTCCATGTGCCAATATATTTCAGAAATGTTTGTCTTGATGGGGTTGTTTTCCTCGACTGAGGTTGGTCTTAACTGGCAGGTGCTCAGAGCAAAATTGCTTTAATTCACTGTGACCAGTGGTCCTGAGGGCAGTTGTTCCCTTCCTACATGTATAGAAAATACAGAATAAAGCAGAATTGGGGGACTAGGGCAGATTCTTGAATACTATCTTGATTCCACAACACACCCTGAAGAGCTGGTTCGCAGGATATCTGCCATCAGTGTTGCATGCTTTCCTGTTATACTATGCACCTCTGGTTCTGATGCTTTTGTTACAGTCTGAAACAGGCTGGCTACCTTGATGCAGAACACAATTCTTTGGAGTCTCCAGTGTGTATCTGGACTTCTCATATCTAACTTCTCATAGCTATTCTCAAGTACTACTGCAGGTCCCATTTTCATGTCTTTCTGATAGCTCCTGGTTTATATTTCAGGTTGTCATACTGTATTGGTTTTCACCATCTATTGTCATCAGAGCATAAAGGAACTCAGGTATAGGAACAACAGCAGGAAAGGGACCTCTTGGTCCATATGTCTTTGTCTCATCTCTTCCTGCCTCTGTTCTATGGACTGCAAGGGTTCCCTGTTGCATGCAACCTTTCTGTTGTAATTAACAATAGTAAATGTACTTGCTTTTCTGATGCTCAAGGCCTGATGACATTTTTTCCTTTTCAGTCTAGACTTATTACATACAGCAGTTTAGACCTGGTTCATGTAGATTTCCTGTCAAGCCTTTCAGTGTACAAATCTTTAAAATATCTCACTCCCATAAGAATAAATAAAATTATTTTTGCCTGGAATTCTGCATAGGATTTATATGAATATTAAATTTTCAGTCTTGAAGGTGAAAAATTAGAGGACTAAAATGCTTGCAAAAAAGAAAAAAATCAAGGTACTTAGTTATCCATAGGGAAATGCTATAGCTTTAAATAGTTCATCTTCCTCCTGTTGAAAACCAAGATTTTCCAGCATTTGGTGTTCAACTTGAAATGAAACAAAATGGTTCTGTTTACAAAAATCCATGAAGAAACAAGTTTAAACTAGAAAATGTAAGCAGAGCTAGCAGGGATTTTCTTTACCAAAGTGGTTTAAAGATCTTTGTTCATTTCATATTGGTTTGTTTCTCATGTTTTCCAGGTTTGTTAAGAGTTCTGCTCTTTGGGTTAGCAAACGGTGCTGTGTGAATGTGCATTAATAGCAGACTAGCAAGAGCTAAGAGCAGCAATCCAAGACCTGACTTCCCATCTGTTTATTCTGACTGGCCCCTAAAATCATGATCTCTTAAGAGCAGCATGCCTCTCACCTGAACAACACAATCTCTAGCTTCTCTATTTGTAGGTGACAGCGTGAATATGTTGGAGGGAAAAGCCTTTTTCTCAGATGTCTGACACCGTATTTCAAGTACAGCATCACCCTTAAAAAGCCATTCAAAACAGCACCTCTCTCTTTTTCCCAGGAGTAAATCATTATTAAAACTGTATTTTCATTAGGTCATGTGTCCCGTATGAAGAATGTAAAACAAACACTTGGCTATCATTTTGTGCCTCTGAGGCTTTGTGAGCCATCAGACATGAACCTAACTAACGCAAATATTCTTTCCTTAAGTGATCCCTATAAGTACTCTTAATTTCTGTGTAACCTTGTGCTTTCTTCTGAGGTGGACCCTGGTAGGCAACCTGTGGATCTAATTACTTGAAAACTTTCCTGGTGAAGGTTAAATCTTCTCTTTTTCAGATCTCACTGCTCTAGGAACCATCCCTTTCAGAACAGACTGCCATGGTGGCAGATGTGAGACTATAATCTTTTTTTTTTTTTTTTTTCCCCTCTCACTGTTGGCTTGGTAACTGGTGCTATCTTCAATGCTTTTATTTTAGCAAGCCCCCAGTTACATGTTGGCAAAAAGTATGAGCACTTCTGGAGGCTATATGCAGAACAAAGAGGAGTGAAACTCTTTATTCCAGGAAAGGAAACTTGGATGGGTGTGTGTGTGTGTGTGTGTGTGTGTGTGTATATATATATATATGTATATATATATATATATATTTTATGTAGAAGGCTGAAAAACTTTTTTCCAAGGAGCTGATCAGGACTTCTATCTAGAGGTTTTTTGAAAACACCTGCATGTTAATGACTGCACTAGGATTTTATGAAGTCTTGCTGATGTGTGAGGTCTACTTAAAGCATTCCTGTTATATTAGATCAATCACACTTAAATTTCTGGTATGTGACAGAAGGAGGGGAAGTGGGTTGGTAGAAACAGAACTGAAAGTACCGAGAACTAAAAGTACTGGAATCTGCTGCATAGTATATGGTGGCCTTAGTATGTATTTCTCTGTATTGTAGGAGGAATTTATGTTCAAAAAGGAATTTTTACCTTAACCTTTATCAACAGGAGAGTCTTTAGTCCTATTCAGGCAGTTGTTTTTCTTGAATTCTGTAAAACAAAGTATTTTGTCTAGTCTGCCCTCATAAGCTAGTTCATTTCCCCAAATCTGTTAGGAAGAAAAAGGGAAAGAATGCGCTACTGGAATAAAACTTTGTGTGCATCTAGTCAGCTGAATACTAAGCAGGACAAATGGGATCAGTGGCTGAAGATGAGGAAAAGAACTTCTGTATTTCTAATTTCAAATAGCTATGTTTTGGTATCAGTTAGTGGTAAACTGTTTTTTTTTTTTTATTTTTTATTTTGTACAGAAATGTGGTAAGAGGGAGCCTACCTTTAATTAACATATTTTTTGTATCATAGGCGTCCTTAAATGTTAATGATGTACCTCCATCCATTGTAAATGAAGAATTTCTTCAGGATCTTAGAGCCACTAATATCTCATATTCACAGGATGCGGAAGATAGGGTATTCAGAGCTCATGGTAAGAGAACTTCATTTATATAAGTGTACTTTAGATGCTTCCTGTTTGAACTTGTTAACTTATTGTTTGTGCTTCAGGTCACTGCCTACATGAGATATTTGTTCTCAGGGAAGGAATGTTTAAGAGAATTCCTGATATAGTTGTATGGCCTGGTAAGCTTAACTATTTTTTTCTTCTTCCTTCTCAACTGTTTCTGAATTCTTGTGCTTTCTTGTCATGGGGAAGCTATCTTTGTTCATTGACTTAACTCATCTTTAGAGAACCTAAAGGATTCGCTTCATGAGGAAGTTGAATTCATTATTAAATGTAGTTGAAGTTTCAGATGAAAGCTGAATTCATGACTTGAGTAACCACAGCATATTGTGAACTTGTATGTGCAGCAAGAATAGTTGTCTAAATGACACCCTAAATCTTGTTTTTAAAGGAGAATGTGATGATAGGAAGGTGGTGAAATCTTTGTATTAAAGAATTTGGTCTTATGACATGCAGTTCTTTAAAAGTAATTCTAAAAGTACGACACCTGTGACTCCAATCAGAAGACTTTACAAAGGATCATTGACTTGAAGAAATGGCAGTGCAATCTTGAGTACAGGCTAGACCCATTTTAAATAGAACAGAATAATCGCTAATGCCGTTGTAGGTAAGAACGTGTAGCAGAAAGTAATGCTTGGTTTTATCTAGTAGAAGACAAATATCTAAACTGATAAAACTTTATGTGCTAACTCGTGAATTTTCTGTTTGCAAGTCAGATTTCTCAGGTCACTAGGACCTACTTTCCATGTGCTGTTCTTCAGTAGCTAATGAAAAAGGCACCTGGTCTAAGTACCTAAGCTGTATGAATCCAACTTTTCTTTTTCCTTTTATTACTTTCTGAAATTTCAATAGCTGCACTGTATTAGAAACCCCAAGATTAGTCTTAGCTCAGTTTTCATACTTTATTTAGGAAAACAAAATTGCATGGGAAGGATAAAAAGAGACGCTGTAAGATGCTTCTGAAGATTTGAGGACAGTTACTGACATGACAGCATTGGTGACTATGAACAGCGTTCATTACCACTCCACTTTATTTTGTGCAGCTCTGAAAGCAACTGAAATAAAATGACTGTATTGGTTTAGAGCTGATCTGTATGGCCAGAGCAAAATAGCCAGAGTTTGTAAGCCTATGTAGTCAGTCTTGCTTATTCTCTGCTGTTTGCAAACACTCAGGTACGTGTTACATCTGATCTTTATTTGATAGTCCTTTTCCTTCCCTGTGCACGTGCATTTCTGCTTCCGCCTTTGACCTGATGTACAATACATTCTGAAAAAGTAAATTTGACCAGTAGGTCTACTTTTGAAATGGAACGTCAACCAGGAAGAAAAATATTTGTTGCTCAGCTCTCAAAAAGGATTAATTTCATTTAAAATAGATTGGACAACCTATTTTCAATAAAGCTTTGAACTTAACTTGTTCTCCAAGATACCTCAATTGTTAACTGTTTGGTAGCCCGTCTTGCCCTGAGAATTCCCAGAAGGTCTCAATCTGTGAGCAGTGACCAAGTCTATAGTAATTTCTTTATAATTTAGATGTGAAACAATTCTTTTACTGTAGAGCTTTGCTAATTTTTGGTCCAGCCCTTTAGTGTCTACCTCTTTGAAATGTCTTCCTTTCTGGTGTCAGAAGAGGAGCTGCTGAGTATCTAGACTCTTGATATTTAAGCAACAGTAATAAGTCCAAATCCTCTTTTTAACTGTTTGTTGTTTGTTTGTTTTTAGTTTGCCATGAAGATGTAGTTAAAATTGTGGAATTAGCATGTAAACATAATCTCTGCATAATACCATTTGGTGGTAAGTATTATTAAATCTCAAATCTGTTTAAAATCACTAGTGCAAAAGTATTGTACTTCAATTCAATTAAATCTGCAGTTTTAGTAATGTATCTATAGTTCAAAAGTTAGATCTATTAGCAGTACATTGAGTGCTGTCAATTTTCTTGCAGTATTAAAAGCTGCTCTATTCAGTTTAGCAAAAGTCAGAAGTGTAAAAACCATGAATATTAGGGGTGTAAGGAGAGGTTATAAGAGGTTGAAATCTACCTCTGTGCTTGGAACTCTTCTAGGAAATAAGAGAGACAATTATCTATGTTTAAGGTATTTTTTGGATACATTTCTTGTGCTCTGTTCCCACAAACACCTATAAATTAGTTTGTTCATCAGAGTGCAGTGTATCGTTGAATCTCATAGGTCCAAGGAGGATAGTTGTCAGACACAATTTTGCAAAATTGTTAACCATAATTCTAATTTCTTTTTAGACACTAATCAACTTGGAAGTTAGAATAGATGTTTCTCTTGTAAGGGGTTTTCAGGAAATGTTCTGGGTTTTGTAGAACATAAGCAAAAGCCTGTATAATCTGGGTCCTTTTCAGTCTAAATAACTTCTAAGGAAGCTCACATTATTAATTGTGTATGTTGTTTCCTCTAAACCCGCTGAGGTAGTGTGAGTTACCTGGTTTTGACTTGGACAGCAGGTAACATGGGATGTTGGCTCTCACAAGCTTATTTCTGTAAAAAGTGTTTTGTCAAGAACTCTTAATTCTGTGTGATAAGTCTAGGCCTTGGTGCTTATGCTGCAGGCTCATGTAGGAAGGATGTTTACTATTTGAGAATATAAACGTCATTTCGGCTCCATTAGTTTGATATGATGCTTGTTTCTCCCTAAAATGCTTGCCAGATACACTTGGAGAGCTGTATGACTGCTACAAATCATCTTTGGTACCAGTAAATGAGTATAGGTGAGAGCAGAAATATTGACTAGATCATGTTCACTGATGGGGATACAGGAAGATCTTCAGATTTTGTCTAATCTGGTATATTTAACTACGGTCAACTTCCAAAGCTATTGTAGGGGTTGGTATTAAAATATCATCTTTCCTGTTATTGGAAACAAAGATGATGTGTCTTGATGCAGCTGAAGAGTACTCGTGTTTTATTAGCTGGCACCATCTCTGTACTTGCCGCTGCTTGTTCTTCTCTGTAGTATTCTAGTCTCTTTTTTTCCTATGGCTTTTGGAGTCTTTGAGAAGCCAAAGGCTTCTTGGACACTGTTCTGCAACATGCAATGAAGATGCACTAGAAACCGCCAGAGAAGTTTGGTATTTGTTTTTATTCATCCATATTTATAGTTACACTCTTTCAGTTTGTTTCTTGCTTTCAGGTAAGTCTTGCATTCCTAAATTAAGTAGACCTCTTCACTTCCACCTAGAAAGTGGGCTGTAGTGCCCTTTGTAGTGCTCTCAGAAGAATACATAGAAACGGCTATCTCTGTTTCTTGGGTGGCTTCATTTCTTATCCCTCCCTGCTTGTAAATTCTGCTCCAGGCTTTACAGCAGCAGATGAGATGGTCACAATTTCATGGTTTGTTATCAAGAGCTGTTAAAGCCTTCTGTTTGCTACAGTGTTGCCTTGATTTTGTGAAACTCTCAATTCAGAAGGACAGCTTTAGAATATTAATCATTAGCTTCAAACAGTTAATTTCAGTGATCTTACTTTATTAAGCTCAATGTTCGAAATGAGGGAGAGAAGGATGGGTATGTGGGGAAAAGGTTACCTGAGAATTTTACAATTGCAATATCCCTCGCATATTTTCAGGGGGAACAAGTGTCTCTAGTGCCCTTGAATGCCCTGAAGAAGAAAAAAGAACAATTGTCTCACTGGATACATCGCAAATGGTATGTATCTCTTCTGGGGGGAAAAAAAGTTGAAATTTCTTTCTTTGTTGAAGAACAAATCTGAGATGTAAGTATTAACTTGTACCATGTATGATTAAATCACTGCTCCTTCAGTTAAAGTGATATTTTGTTTAAGCTAGCCCTGTACTTTATATGACCTGTGTACTTAGAAAAAAAAAATTCCTACTGTTGAACCTTCTTGTGGCAGCTTTACTTAAGTCAAAATCAGAGGAAGATACTATTCTTCTATATTGGAATTGTCAGAGTTAAGTGAAAGTCTAGGAGGAAGCTATTTGTTCTTGTAAATTACGCTGTTTTCTACAGACCTAAAAATATACTTCAACAGTGAAGGATGATAAGATGGTGTAATATCTATAACTCAACCTGCAGGATTAACTTTTTTAAGAAATAAAATAAAAATCTGGAATTTGTGTAGATATCATCTCAAGAACGTGAGGTTCATAGTTTTACGGCATTCCGGAAATTAAGTTCTGTCAAATTTAGTCCTAGTTCTCAGCTTTCCTTTATAAAGAACTTCTATAGTTGTAAAATGACCATTTTGTGGTTACATAGTAATGAGATGCTTCAGAAACAGCTCTGTGTCTCTTAATGTTAAGCTGTACTGTTTCTTAGCTCCTGCAGAACTTAACTCCTTTATCCTTCAAGTAATACCTGGGTTTTGGCTCCCTTTTTTCTGCTTATTCCATGATGGTTGGGTTAAGTTAGTAGCTTCTGAGTGTTTCTGGCTACAAAGTGACTTTTCTTCTACAAGGCAGTAGTTGTGCATTGAAGGAAACTCTTCATTCACCTATGGGGTGAAATTCAGAGTACAATATTGGCTCAGGCCTTTGTTTGAACTTACTGACTCATCGCCCACAGCTTTGACTAATGTCTGGTTTGGGGGTGGAAGAGGAATGTACTAAACTCCTGCTATGATCCTTTTGTGTTGGCTAGACATGTAATTATATATATCAGGTCAGGAAACAGACCGCTTTTTTGAATGCATCTTGAATAATGCTGCCAAGCAATTTTTGTGGTCATTGATGTGGAGTGAAAATAAAGAAACTAGGGTGGAAAGCACTCCCGGGGCAATTAAGTTGATCAGACAAGTTTTACTGTTTTAATAGGCAGTTAATGGTTATCTTTGTCTTACATGTAGGGTCTGTGTTGCATAAAAACTCATTTATGTAGCATCTCAGATCAGTTAAGTAGTCCATGTTGAAACTGAAAGTGTTTTCAGAGTTAAAACAGCTTGCTATTGAGGGGAGAGAATTGTTTTAAAGTTAATTGTTCATAGTTTAAGCTGGACTACAAAATGTCCACATTTGCCACTTGAGAAAGCAAGGCAAACTGAAGCTAGAGCTGTTCTCCTTCTATGCAATATAATAATGCAAAATTATACAAGTGCCATAGAAGTGATTTGGAACACTTGTAGGAGCTCCCCTGTATCCTTTCATTTTCATGAAATTTGTTGATTTCAATAATAAACTTCTCATCTGACATCAATTTGGGCATACATATAAAAATAAAATGTCTTTGAGTAAAAGGTGAATCAGCAGTCTTCTGCTGCAGTAGACAGCTCTAATGCACCACGGAGCATGTAGTTCAGAGCATAAATACTGTAAGCATTAAGAAATAGTGAGTTTTTAGCTGTATTATATGGAAACTGCATACATGACTGTAGAAGAACTGTATCCAGAAATGTGAAGAATGTTGGGCAGTGTTGTTTTTGGCAAATGAAGCTTGATGTATTTTTTGTCAACAAGTCAAGGCTTAAGTTCTGTATGATAATTAAGACTTCTGAAAGATGCTGAAGTTGAATAACCAAACTGCCAGCAGTTTACCTACCAAGTCACTGTGTGAATGTGTAATATCTACACTTAGTATATGGTAGTATATATAAATGTAAAAATGTGGCTCTAGTGGTCCTTCAGATGGTAATTCTTGTTGAAAATGAGTGATATTAGCTTTATTCAGGGAGACAGACATAGTACATAGTACACATACTATTATTTTCATTTCTGTGATGTCATGTTAATATAAATACAGTATTTATGCTGTAGTCTGTTCCAGAATTTGCAAAGTAAAGGGTTGTTGCATGTTTCCTTTTTCTACTGATTTATCTTCATAAAGCTGTTTTTTTCTGAACTCTCAGTCCTGGATAATAACTCTACAATTACTTATCAGTGAAGAACTGAAGCTGAAGCTTCTGTGGCATTCTTGCTATACACAGAGCTAAAAACAGATTTAAGTTTCTACTTCACGTGGATTGTCCTCATTGATAATTACTCTTAGTGTATCATTTAGTGTTTGCTTCTTTCCCTGTTTAGTAGATTATGCTGATGGGTCAGTAAAATGGTATAATCCTTCCAGGTTTTCAGTTTCTTCAGTGTGTACATTCTCTGACATCCTGTAGCATATCTTTCGTCCCATTCAGTCTGTTTAACTCAGGGATTATACTCAAGAATACTTTCCTTGGCGTATATCCAATGTCCACATATTTGGATTCAGGCACCTTAAATTGTGTTCATTGTGGAAAAATGTTGTATTGCTTAATATCTGTAGGAGTTTTGGCTTAATATTTTCTGGATTTTCTGCACTGTTTCTGTAAACGTTCCCAGTATGAATTGAGTAATAACTATAATGTTATTCACTTACAATAGTGACTTTGTGAATTGTAACCTGTTGTATCACTGTGTGAGGGAGTGAGCGCTCAGCTTCTGCTGCTGTAATAACTGGAACTGTATTAACAGTAACTTATATGACCAAGTATTTTTGATCATGTAGCATTAGGGAAGGAAATAAACAAAAATCTTTAACACTGATTCTTAGTTTTGATTGGCTTTCCAACAGAATCGGATTCTCTGGATAGATGAGAAAAACTTAACAGCGTGTGTGGAAGCTGGCATTGTTGGACAAGATTTGGAAAAACAGGTATTTTTTAACTTGTCAAACATCTGGTATTTCTCCATATCATTCTTTGTTGTTCCTCATATCTTGTCTAAATCGCTGCATTACATACATGGTTATGAACATTACGTGCATAGTTAGGAACCACGTTGGATGCTGTATTTGATACACATTTTTAAATTACAATTTTTCTTTTAGATGTAGCCGCAAAAGACATGTACACTAAGTTGTTACATCCTATGAATTGTCACTATGCTTTCTACTTCAGACCTTGGATATACTCTTGTGGTTGCCAGGCGTGACACATTGTGCTTGTTTTGTGTACTACAATTTGAGTACTGTGATGATTAACACCTGTGCAAACTTCCACTGAAATACAGATAGAATGCAGATACGCATTTGGACAGTGCAGCAAAGGGAACTGCTTGAAAGACTGTTTTGCAGCTTGCTAGTGTTAACTAGAACACAGAGGGATTTTCACATTAGGGCAGCATGAGCAAGATAGAGATGAGTAGGGTAAAACAAACAAACAAACAAAAAAACCTCAAAGGTCAATACTATGAACATGTGGTAAGTACAGGTAGTTGAAACAGGCAAGGCTTGGAGGGAAGAAATTGAGTTCTGGTGGCAGGTAGGTGGAACGTGTAATTCGCATGAGTTTGGATCTACTGCTTTGTGCATGCCCAGTCAGTTACAAGTATTCAAAAACATGGTCTCTTGCTGTGCTTGTGTTTGTACAACTTGTAGACATCTGTAAGCTGTGACTGAAGCAAACTTCTTGTCCTCTGAGGGTATGACAAGGCTTCAACACTTCCCTAATGTGATCAGGAAGCACTTAAAGTCACAAGCTCTTCCAGTAAGAGAAAGGACCATGAGCTGGATGAGTCACCATAGACATTACATAGATATAACTTTCAATCACTAAAGTTAGAATCACTTCGTGGTACAGAACATAGTTAATAAGCCACATTATGTGGTATCTACTTGGATGTGGGTATTTGAGTTGCCCAGTACAAATTGATCATCTCAAACACTAACACAGTTATCACTTAATGTGAAAGTGCTGGGTCTTTAATTCTTTCTGTCCAACAGTTTTGGTATTGCAATTCTAAGGGCATCCAATCAACCTCAGGTGCTGTGCAGATGGCAAAGCCAAGCTAATACAGAAAAATGAGAAACAAGTGACTACTTAATGTACAGGAATGCGTGATCTGCATCACAAATAGTTGACAGCGTTGCATACAGGAAGCCCAACCAGATGGCTGTATATTAAAACACATCACTCCTTGAGAGAATTAAGTACAGGCAATTTGCTCACGTTTTCTGCAGACCTGCTGCATATCACATTAGAATGGAAAGAACAAGAGATTAAGTGCCTTATTTATTGGCAGCATTTGTGCAAAGTTGGCAGTTACTTAGTTATGATTTTTTTCTGTATGTATCTGAATTCTCACCTTCTTACAAACAATAGAGGTCTTAGTTTTAAAATATGGAGGAGGAGTATTATAGGTTGATATATAGCACAACATATACCCAGGAGGAGCAGAATCAATTTGCATTTCATTTATATATCAAAGACAAAATTTGCGCCTGAATAATTGTGTGTGTTATCAGGATATTTGCTCTTTTAAAGAAAATAAACCTAAAATATTCAATACTAAGCAAATGCAAGCTCTGTAGAATGTATTTTTACTCTCTTCAGCTTGGTGAAAGTGGCTTCTGTACAGGCCATGAACCAGACTCCATGGAGTTCAGTTCACTAGGAGGATGGGTAGCAACACGAGCATCAGGCATGAAAAAAAACATCTACGGAAACATTGAAGATCTGGTAAATATTTCTAATACTTTTTCTAATTAATTACTCTTTTGGTTGGTGGTTTAACTTGTGTAATGACATCAAGTGAGAGGGAGAAGGGAGAATACACTGCAGTTCTGTTAACAAGTGATACAGTTTTGGCATCAAATCTTGACTCAGGAGCTTGTTTGCTAGCTTTTGGTATTAGTACTAATAAGCATTATTGCTTATCTAAAAGCTTCACTTTGGTACCCACTGGCTAGCTTCAGGAACTGTGTTGTCTTATCCTGTCCTTGCTGCCTTCTTCCACTGTTTCATGCTCTCTATTAATCCAGTGTAATAATTCTGTTAAATATGTAGGGTAGTTTCAAAAGGTGCATGCTCTCTCCTACCTGTTGTGCTTTCTTGAAGTTGTCTGGTGGAATCACTACATGTTGACAGCAAGCTAGTTCCATCTGCCTTCCCACTTCCGTAGGCTAGTAGATTGTTTTTCTTCAAATCAGCACACTGATCTAATTGATCCTGTGTGCACACAACAGTGAATTGTAATCCCACTGCATAGTATGTGGGGGCAATGAGGAAGGAAGCAAGGGACTGGGAATGGCAGTATTCTACTCTTAAATCTGTTTTAAGCATTAAAATGGTTCATCTTCATATTCAACCAGGTAAATTGTTTCCTAAAGCATTTTGAATTAAAAAATACTTTTTCTGTTTTAGTGAGTATCCCGAAGTCAAATCCTGCCTCCTTGCTTTGAACTTCTAGCTCTTTCTCATAATAGCCCTTCCTTGCCTCTTTTTCCCTTCCCTTTCCTGCAGCACACTTTTTGAGTCGTATCTTTAACACCTCAGGCTTTTTCATCATCTTGTAGTTCACAAACATGTCTGTTCTGTGCACAGAACAAACACTTTACTATCAGCGAATGAGCTTGGCAGCAAATAAGTAGTTTTTATTCAGTAGGTCTTGTTGAACTAAAACTGCTAGCACTTGTATCATCTGTACCCTACTGCCTGAAGTGTTCCTGTCTGGTGTTGTTTTTCTTGGATTGGGAAATGTGAAGCAGAAGGCTTTTCTATCGCAGGAGCATAACTTCAGACTAAAATGTAGCTTCTGAAATTTTCATTAGGAGGGGATAGGTTTGAAAGTTGACTCAGAAACGTTCATGTTTCCTAATGTCACAGTGAGAAAGTTTTGGGGAGGTGTTTACTTTCTGAGAAAATCTTACATCTAGAAATAATGTGTTATATAAGCTGCCTAAAATCCACTTGTTACAGAATCACCAGTTCATAAAATACATATAACAAAATTCTTGAACAATTCAGAACAGGATGAAAATTACTTAGCTACATGTGCCTGAAATTTTTAATGCCACTGGTTGAAATGCAGTAATTTTACTGTAGTTGAAAGCTTCACTTGCACCAAGGAAGGTTTTTTTTTTAAAGAAATTAGTACAGAATAAAAACAAAATCTTAAGTCTTC
This sequence comes from Cygnus olor, assembly GCF_009769625.2. Taxonomy (NCBI): domain Eukaryota; kingdom Metazoa; phylum Chordata; class Aves; order Anseriformes; family Anatidae; genus Cygnus; species Cygnus olor. Next base: position 16,810,449 of record NC_049174.1, on the reverse strand, counting down.
AGTAAGACTGATACATATGTAATATTGACAGTGTATTTCACTGTTTTCCTTCTTCCTAGTAGAAGTATTTCTGTAGCAGCTGATGTCTAAATTAGATTAGCTTTATCAAGCAACAGTTCTAAAGCAAAACTTAAGCAAGAAATAACATTTCTTCTGCTGCAAGCCATCTTTTTTTCCTCTCTGCAGTATTGTGTGTGTTGTGAATTTAAATGCTAGTATTCATGGCGAGCACTGTCTACACTGAGAAACAAAACAGCCTTAACTGGTACTGTCTGCTTGTGGCCAACAATTGATTGGATTTGGCATAGAACTTGGAGCAATCTGTTGTGTGGGCAAACCATGCTGCATTAGAGATAATTGTTTGTAACAGTCCTGAGGTCATCCTGAAAGTTCTTTTGGGGCTGCCTACAGAAAGTATGAAGTCTGCAGAGCTGAACTGTATAAAATGCATGTCATGCTTGATAAAAAATAAATATCATACAAAAAAAAATCTGTGTTTAATGCTAGTATGTATAGTCATTGTATATTGTTTAAACAGGTGATTCATATAAAAATGGTAACTCCCAGAGGAATAGTTGAAAAAAACTGTCAAGTACCTCGCATGTCAACAGGACCCGATATCCATCACTTCATTATGGGATCGGAAGGTATAACTCAGTAACTTCACATAAGTGCATCTTAATTCAGCTTCTATAATGGCTTGATGGTTTGAGCATATGTAATGCTGTTGCTTCTGGTGTGTCTATGGGTGGCATTCTGCAGGCATGAAGTTTTGTGTTAGGATGATACATTGAGACCTTTTTTAGGACCAAAGTTATGCAACTCTGAAAAGTGCTTAAAACAGATCTGTGGAGTTACTGTACACATCTACTGTAGACATCATGATTTAGAGGGTGTTTGTAAGAATTCACCATGTAAATTGTCAGGAACAAATTGCTTACTACTGCAGTACTGAATTTTTGGGACTTCTGACTTAGGGTACTTCATAACACTATGGTAAACACTAGTTAAGTTGTGTGATTTGCAAGAATTCCGTCTTGCAGCGCTTTACTACTGAGTTTTCCTTTTCTTCTGAAGGAACGTTGGGAGTGGTCACTGAAGTTACAATAAAGATTCGCCCACTCCCTGAATACCAGAAGTATGGCTCTGTGGTCTTCCCCAACTTTGAACGAGGGGTGGCCTGCTTGAGGGAAGTGGCAAAGCAGGTAAGGAGAAGCTTTATGCTGAATTCATGCAAGAACGCTGGTTCTAACTAGTCCAGGATCTAGGACTAGAAGTATGCTGATGCTCTAGTCTAAATTACCAATTACTGGAAAGGAGTTGAGAGGATATGAACCTCATAAGTATGTATGGCCAACGAGGCTTTTGGAAATGATGCGATGGATGATTGATCATGACCATCATTTGCTTGGCATTCTTAGCCAAATTGTGGATATGCCTTCTGATGACTTCTTTTTAAAAAGTGGGAGTTGTTAGCATATCTCAGCACAGAGATTTTGGCTCTGTATCTTCTTCAGTGAAGAGCTTTATCCTGAGATTCATTTAAGGCTATGTAAAAAGTGACCAGTATTTAGAGGAATTCAGTTGCAGCATGCAAGTAAAGGACAGTTGAATTCATGGTTCTAAAGTGAAAAGGAACAAAAGTCATGCAGTGGAAGGATGTGACCTGTGTTTACAGGGGATAGAAAGCACTACCTGAAGCACGGCAGTGTATTCAGATGAGCTGGCTGTTTTAAGGTGGAATTGTACTTATGTGTTAGTATTTAAGTAGAGCCTTCTGAGTAGCATGATCAGACAACAGGGAAGTGGATTTCAAGTAACAAAACTTGGACACGGGTATTCAAATTGTAATGTTTTTCCCGATGGCTCTGCTTCCGAGCAAATCTTACACTGGCTAGCCTCTTTCTTTATCATCCTAGGCTAACTTTCCTTGGCACTGTGCAAAACGTACCAAATCACTTCTGTGAAAGGAGGAATATATATCCTGAATTGGGGAAGTAATTTCAGAAATGTTTTAATTAATGCCAAACTAAATACAGCTTTACATTTTTCCAGTGATGGGTCTAAATTAATGACTTAATGTTCCAAGCCAGATGTTCAAACTGGTATGTGAATGACATGTATATGCTATTCAGCAGCACTTGCCAGTTCTTCTGTCACATGCTTCTACTGCTAGTGCTTGTTCTTCCTATTAAAGGTATCTAAGCAGACTGTTTCGGAATGCTTAATTGTATGGCTGATCAACATTTTAAGTCAATTAGGGAACTAGTGTCTATTCCCTAACTATGGGTTTAGAAGAGGAAAAAAACCCACAATATTAGCTGCTGATGTTGTTCCATTTCTAAGCTTCTGTTGCTACTTCTGTTTCACTGCTTACTAAAGTCTGAACTACTTATTCTTTTCTTTTGGTGCTGCTCACATCAATCTTTTTAGCAGTTACAAAGATCTCTAACAGAAAAGCTATTTTTTGTATTTATTAGTCTACTTTTATGTAAGAAAAAGCTACCTGCAGGTTGTAGGCTGGGTTGGTGTCTTTAAAACCACTCATCCAGCCTTTTTCTGTCAACCTGCCTGGTAAGATATTATTTTACTTTCTCCTTGTGTCCTTTTTCCTGTTGTGTGACAAAATATACATTAGCAATGTGATGGAGGGTGAACATGTATCAAATTAAGTGATAGAGGAATACTTCTATATCTTTGTGATTAGGTGAAGGCTAGCCTAAAATCCATGCTTTGTTGTATTCCTCTAGCTATATATTTCATTACATGACTGAACACAGCCATCACAGATTGCATGTTGTAAGCATATGTATGACCTAGAAGCTTGCTTAGCAGAAGGCAGCTATTCTTACTGTTTTTCAGACTTCTATATAGAGCATAGTTTTGATTGAACCCAGGCACGGATTTTAATTGTGACCTGATGACAGAACTTTAGTGTACCGGGTCTGAGCGGAGTTATTTTGCTCATAGCGGCCCATATGATGCTATGTTTGGATTTGTGACCAAAACAGTGTTGATACACACTAAGGTTTTAGCTGTTGCTGAAGAGTGTTTATGCAGTGGCAAGGCTTTCTACATTTACTACTCTGTTCCCGTAGTAGTTAGGGGGTGGGCAAAAAGTTTGTAGGTAATGCAACTGGGACAGTTGGTCCAAATCAACCAGAGAGAGATTCCATACCACATGATGTCAAGCGCAGCAATAAAGCTGGGGGAATTTCCTCAGGAGTTACCATTGCTTGGGGACTAGCTGGGCAGCGGTTGGCTGGTGGTGAGCAATTGCCTTTGCATCACTTGTTTTCATGTTTTTATTTCCCTTTTACCTGTTCATCCACCTTTATCTCAACCTATAAGTTTTCTCACTTGTGCCTTTCTGGTTCTCTTTCTCCACCCCACTGGAGGAAAGGGAGTGAACAGCTGTGTGATGCTTAACTGCCTACTGGGGTTAACCCACAATAGTTAGTCTCTTTTCAATGTATTTGTAATGTATATATATTTGTGATTACATAGCAGCATAAGCTCGATACTCTAATCAAATGTGGTATCTTCAGTGCATTATGGCAATACAGCTATTTTATAGAAAAACATTCAGTACTTGAAGGTTAAAGATCTTGGGGTTATGCCTGTGTTGCCTTGAGTGTAAACTGAAAATTCTCAATGCATTATATTTAGACATGCCTAATAGGTGTTGCTTCTCAAATGAAAACAAGTTTATCAATTTTCAATGATGATAATGGCCATAGATCTCTTAAGTTTGCTTCTTCTATTCTCTTTTTAAATGAAAATGTCGCTGTCATGATTTTTGGCACATCTGTTCATAAACCTTTTATTCTTCCTTCCTCTCACTCCCCTAACTCTGCCTCCAAGAGATGTGCTCCTGCATCAATTCGCCTTGTTGACAATGCACAGTTTCAGTTTGGTAAGTAGGTAGATTTTCTCAGGTGGATACCTGTTCCCAAGAGCTTTGATTGTCTTAGTATTTGAAGTCTGTATCATTTGGGAATTCTTTTGCTCAAAACTAGACAAAGAAGGCAACGATCCCTACATTCAAATTCCAGGTAATGCTATAATATGTACTTTCAGAAACAGAAATGTGTCTTAGCCTCTAGAAAAATGCTGTCAACTACAATAGTTAGTAAAGAGCCTTGCTGTGCATATAGATGTGTAAGATTTTTTTGCAACCTTTCCATTTAACAGCACATAGTCTTCTGGGAATTTTGAAATACTGGAGGCACTACCTCTATTCTGCTCTAAAGGAGTGGAAATGATAGTTTTGTAAATATTGTTCTTGAAACATTTGGTTGTGAAGAATATTAAGAAGAAGTTGGGTATCAGAGTGCAGGGGAGATTCGGAATGCAGGCATCTTACTTTGAAGGTAAGTTGGTTGGTTAAAATTGGTTGATGTAAATTTCCTAAGAGCGTCACAGTGTGTACAGATTCCTGAGAAGTAGCAGTTTGTTTTGAAAATATTCTAATGTGACAATGATTGTTTGGGCGGGGGTGAGGCAATGACACATGTTGAAAATGAGCTGTCTGGCTTTTTTTTTTAAAAAAGTTCAGATGTGGTAAATACCATAACTGTATGCAAACAGAACTAAGCTGTTGGCTTTTTTATTTTTTTTAAGTATAGAAAGTCAGTGAAGCTACTAGAGTGTTACTAAAGCTAGACATTACATAAATAGGACGATGTCAGACATGCAAAGCAATCATTTTTGAGCCCTTTTTAATGGAAAGCTGTCATTTTTAACGGTAGAAACTTTGGCAAAAGATGTGTTCTGGCTCAGGGCCCTCTTTGAGAGAACCTAAAGTTCCACAACACACAACTAGTAGTTCATAGGACTCAAAGCACTTCCTAGGCCATGCAATTTTGATTAGGCACAGAAGATGAAAAAGTGAATTGTGATTGACCTTGATAACCTCAATGTTAATACTACGAGAACAAGTCAGAATCTGATACCTGTTTTCGAGAAAAGTCTCAGTAATGAATCTTGACTTTAAATGGCTTTAATCTGGAGGTGAGAAAGTTGTTTCTTGAACCAAGTTAGTATCTGTAACACCTGAGAGCCCAGCAAGCATTGCTGCCTGCTTTGGTCATCACTGTGTTGTACTCTCTCACAAACATGTACAACAGAAGGCAGATGCACTTCTTTATTTTTATTTGGGAGGAAGCTTGACCAATTATAAGCTTTAAGTCCAACCCTAGATAAATAGATCTTTTCTTTGGCTTTGATCTGATGTTGCGGCTTATACAATCATCTGCAAAAAGTGACTCTTAAGTTTTTCTTGTGGTTTTATTAAGTAGGCTTAACTCCACTAGTTTTTACAGATCGTGTTTTAATAAATTAATGTCCTTTTGTTATCTGCTGCTTTTGTATCCTCACTTAAGTGTGCTTGGAGGCCTATTCCTTGGCATTTTCTCATATCTGCAGGGAGAGTACCTCTTTACGGAAGAGGGAAGGAGGCAAATGAATTACTGAAATTCGTGCTTTATTCAGGAGGAAATACTTCGTGAAGTATTTTAGAAGGAAGTATTGTGTAAATGGTGCATAACTTTTTTTATGAATTGGGCTCACAGCGTGTAGGCCAGATGCAAGACTGTAAAAATGAAGCAGTAATGGGAGTTCAGAAGTTGCTTGTGACTGAAAACAATGGAACAAACAGTAAAAGGCTTTCATCTCAATTAAACCCAGTCCTGAGGCAGAGATGTTAATTTAACAGACTCCAAGACACCATTTATATATCCTGGTAATTTTAGTTCTCCGTATGTGATTAAGGAAGCAATTACTAGCTTTATGTAGAAAATTTTGCACAAGTGACATAACCATTAAGGAAAAAACTGCTTAACTCTTCAACTCGCACCATTTTTGGCTATTGGTTTCAGTGGTTTTGGCATAACTTTAAAAAAGGTCAGTGGTTTTGCTTAGTTTTATAGTATAAAACTAATTAAGTGTTCTTTCAAAATTTTCCATGTGCAATATACTTGTGAAGATCTAAACTACGACAGCCTTAATTAAAGTGTCAAATGGAATATTTGTGCGCAGTTGTATGTATGCCTCTTAAAAATTAATAAAAACCTTTTCTGAAATCTTCAGAAATCTTCAGAAAGGTCCCTTTGATTATGATTAAGTGCTCTGAATGATTCTTGCAATTTTATGTACCAAGCTTTTTTTTGGTTCCTTGAAGTTAGAATTTTAAGAGCACTGATTATCTTAACACGTTTTTTCTACTTTTTGCGAAAGGTCATGCTCTTAAACCACAAGTTGCTTCCATTTTTACATCATTTTTGGATGGACTGAAAAAATTCTACATCACAAAGGTAACTGTTTTGGGGTTTAATACTGCTTGAAACTTTGCATGCTATCCATAGAATTCAAGACTGTGGGTATGCTGTCTCATGCAGCTCTGAGTTTGTCTAACAGATTGTAGGATTAGTTAGAGAATCTCAGGGTGGTTTAATCCAAAATAAGATTCTGTTTGAGGAGTTACTCCATAGGAGAGATTCTCACAGGTGTTTTCACCTTTCACACCTGTAGATGAGATTAGTGTGTCTTGTCTAACAGTAAGGCAGTGACAGAGCGAGACTGGAACCAATTTACTGAGCTTGTGGTCCGCTGCAATTCCAGTCCTTCCAGCTCTGCAAGAGGAACATTTCAAGAAATGAAAGAAACGCTATGTAACACTGACACAGGCTCCAAGCTGGTGACACATCTGGAGCTCTTATGCTAGGGCTCAGTCTCCTGATGTGTGTAAGCAACTCGCACTTCAGAGATGCTCCCAGTTGGGTACAGTATTATATAGTACTATACAGCACAGTGATACTTCCAGCTGGGAGTAGAGAAAGCATTTTTAATGATTGTGAGATTGATACAGCAGGTGTACTGGGACCAAGGTACTCAAATTATCACGTATTTATTTCATCTATGAATTGCTCCCCCTAATTCATGTCGTGACTCATTATGGATAGTGGCAAGCTCTGAGATCTCTTGCCATATGAAGACTGTTGTGTGTCTTGGTTTCTTGCTTGAATATACCATTGATTACATTAGCTCTAGTACTTTAAGCTTTAAAGTAAACATCAGAATACAGAGCACATTAGACTAATGCTCTATGCTTTTTATTGAATGGAAGAGTCATTTAACAGATACCACTTACAAGAACAGGGACAGTCTTCCCAGTTTATTCCTTCATATAGCTTGGGACTGTTCACTGATTCACAAATGCTTTAGGTATTGTTTGCGTTTACCAATTCACGCTGTAGCTAGTTCCTCTGGTGCCTCTTCAAGAGAATTGTAAGGTGCTTCCTGAGCATTACAGTCAAGACAGCAGAACAGAAGGAAAAATTCACACTAGATGAAATACAAATAGTTCTAGAATGAGAAGGGACAGTGAATGGCATCTTAGTAGACTTCTGTTCCTGTGATTGGAGTTTATCACTGTAGTAACAGTATTTCTTTCTACTTATGTTAGCTATGCTGGCTTTGTAGGACTAATGAATGAGACAGATTCTTTGCCTAGGAAGATGTATTGTTTCATATTAGTGTTCATGGTGTTTTTCTGGGGTGGTAGGATCCTTTTCAGAAATTCTAACTTGGACGCTTTTAACTGGCATCACCTCCAGATATGGATCTTGCCTCTTCAGCCCTTATTCCTGAAAGAAAGCCATACAGGCTCCCTGACTACTTTACTGTTAAACCTTTTGTTTTCTCCTTTCAAATGGGCTATGCTCCCTGCCACAAGTTTAAAGGTTATTTTCACTCCATAGCACTTCCCAAACTTAGAGATTTTCTGTGGCACACTGCTAATAAAACTGTTTTGAGAGCAGTGACATTTATTGTTGTCATGGTCATCCGCGTGCTTTAATAAAGGAATAGTTCATAGAATATAAATGTCTCCTTATTGCTCAAATCATTTATGAGATGTTCTGTCTTCAGGAGTAGATACAGCTGTTGTCTATCTTGCTTTTTTTTTGCCAGGAGGAAAAAAAGTGACAGATCAACTCTGTTACTTCAGTGGGCTTGTAAATGTCCTGTCAAGAAAAAATTTGCTTGCTTTTGGGGTGATTTTTTGAAAGATGTTTTTCCCTAATCTTTCCTCATAGTTACAACAGCATTTACTAACCAGAGGGTACGCTATGTATTTGAAAAGCAAAAACTTGTTGCTTGCATTCTACCTCATAAGCTATGACACAATGCAATGATTTTCTCTTTGCAGTTTAAAGGATTTGATCCCAACATATTGTGCGTAGCTACCTTGCTCTTCGAGGGTGACAGAGAGAAGGTTCTTCAGCATGAAAAACAAGTCTATGACATTGCCACCAAGTTTGGGTATGCTTTTCAAAGATTTTTTTTCATATGAAACTGAGAGTTAACTGTCCAGGAGAAAACAAGGTTACCATTTTTGTTGCAATTAGCACGTAGATCTGTTCTCAATTTACTAGTTTGAAGTGGGAATAATTGATGAGGTACTGAGTGTTCCCTTTAATAAATAAGTCTTGTGTTAATTCTTAATAGGTAGCTTTAAAGAAAAACTTCAGCTGTCTATATACTACATCAAAATGAGTATTTGACTAAATACAGAATTGGTGGTGTTAGAATGGAAACTAGCCCTTGTAATTGCTTACGGGCCTGGAAGCTGTATGCTTTGCAATACTAGATTATATATTTTAAAATGGAGGATGGAAAGACAAAATCATAAGGGTATTAGGACTTATATTAAGTCTTTGCAGGACTGATGTGAGCAAATGAATACACAAAGCTTGTTTAAAAGAGGCATTCATGTAGTTACAGGAATGTGCTGATTTTCTCTGTCCTACAGGCTATTTTCTGTTCTTACAAAGGAATAGAAAATACTTCACTGTAGCAGTAGACTGAGTTTCTGTTTATCTGCTTTGATTACAACAGTGATGAAAACTATCATTAAAGTGTGATATATCAAGAACGTACTATTTTCTTTTTAAGAAAGTTATTGCTTGTATTAGTCTCAGCTACTCAAAAATGTCTCATCCATTTCAAGGCTATGATTTCTGAAATTTGTGCTTTGAATTTTCCGTTTTATAAAAATGGAAGTTCATGTGAGCAGCTTGCTACCTTTCAGTGACAAAACGTTGCCCTTCATCTTAAAGGGCACTTCAATTTTAATGTTGTGTGCAAGAAGAGGCTTCAACTACAAGTCCTCTTGTATTTGGGTAATTCAAGACAGTGAAAGTACTGGTAAGGGAAGGAAATTTGTCCGTTAAAGGCTTGTTAGAGGATGCTGTCTGTGCTACATCATTTCAGGCTATTAGTTGTTTAATGGTTTAACCTTCTAGTTTTGTGTCTAAAAGGCATATATTTTGTCCTTCTTAAAGTTGTCTGGTTTTCCCCACACACGTCAGATTTATAGGAAATTCTGGGAAGACAGATTATAGATACACTGCCCTTTGTTGTTCTAAAAACCCAGTACTTAAAAGCAAGCAAAAAAGACTATTAATGCTCTTAATTTGTTAGGTTAGTGAAAATAGGGCTTTCTTTTTCTTTTTAGGGCTCTGTCCTTTTCATCCACTCATCACGTAAACTTTTGGGATCTTAAGCCAGTAGTCTTGCTATGATGACCTGTTAGAACACAAGTGCACAAATCCAACGTGCACTTAGAAACATAATTTGAACAAATGTTCATTTACAGGAACATCTGGGATATGTACTATGTCTAACTCTGTTTCCTTTGTTCTTTTGTGAAGTTTGAAGGCCTCACCTTAGTCTTGACAGCTGAGCTGGTAGAAAGGAATAGTCTGAAGGATGTTGCATTATGAATGACTACACTACAAAGTTATTCCTATGAGAATTGACTTCTTTCCCTGATTTTTCTTGTTCTGCCCAACTTTCTTCTTTATGAAAATCTCAGTGTGGAAAATGTGACTTTTATTTACAGAGATGCTATTACTAGTGGCTATTGTAACACAACTTAGAAACAGCTAAACTTGCACATATTTTTGATAATCAAAGTATAGATTTTTCTAATTATTTTTGGAAACCTGTGAATACTCTGCTGGAAAGTTTAATTAAATTCTTTAATTGCAGTGGCTTGGCAGCTGGAGAAGATAACGGACAGAGAGGATATATGCTGACATTTGTCATTGCTTACATTCGGGTAGGTCACCTCTTGCCTTCCTGCTGAAATTTATATTAATTAATAAAAAAAAAAAAAAAAACACCACCCAAACATGTCTTTTTGAAGATCCTCTCGAATTCTGTATGTAGGTTGCCTTGAATGATCTCTTAAGCTTGTCACCAGAGGATTGTATCTCTTCCATCTCATAGAATTTTGTCTGCAAAATACCTTAAAAACATTAATTTGAAAACTTAAGAAAACAGTTACCAATACAGGTTAGGGAAAAAAAAAAAAAACAAACAAGTTTGAAGGAGGGTCTACTTGTGGCTGCTAAATAAACCAGATCAGACTTAAAAATCTACAGGTTGAAAGTAATCTGAGCCTGGGAGAGTACTCAAAATATGCACGTACACTCAGCTCTTTCTCTATGGACATCCACTTATGGCCATGGTTTGAATCAGAATTCCAGGACAAATGGATTTTAGTCTGAACTGATGCAGCTGTTTTTATTAAATTCAGTCTTAGTGGATTTAAGAGATTTTTTTCAGAATATTATATACATCCTGAGTGCTACATTTTAGTTGGCTTGTATTTGGTACAAATCACTTAATTTCTTTTTATTTCAGCAGGCTATAGGTAAAATGGGCAGACTATTTCTTGTCTTTTTTTTTTCATACGTAGAACTTAATAGAAAATATTTATTTGAAATTTAATTATGTTGCTGGTTAGAACAGTGCAGCTCTTGGATTGATGATGGTGGCGCAAATATTTGATTAGTGCAAGTGTACTGACACTCTGGCAAGCTGTCTTCTTATAGCCATGACATCAAAATGTTTGTTGTCTGTGTCTTGGAAGATCTGCCCTACATCCATAACTGTAAACTAATGTCACTAGGACAGATGGCTGTTTTTGCTAAATAGACTTGAATGAGAAAGACACAGAAAGTCAATCTCAAGTTGCTCAACTGCTAGCCGTGTAGCCTACACTGGAATTCCAGATGTTGGTGCTGAATGTTACTGATAATTTCCTTTCTGTATTTATTAGGACCTGGGCCTGGATTACTATGTAATAGGAGAATCATTTGAGACATCTGTTCCTTGGGATAGGTAAACTGACTATTCTTCAGAGTTGCTTAAAACCTTGTACCTGATTTCATTCAAATTATTCCTAACTCATGCTTACTCATGAGGAAACTTAATTTAATTTAGGCCTTATGTGTATTGGAGGCTCCCTGATGTGCCTCAAATCTTGCAGCTGTGCTCTTGCTAAAGCTGTTGGTAAATTATGTCTCAGTTTTCTAAATGCGATGTAGGCAAGCATTCAGTAATATTTTTGTTTAGGTTAACTTACTGTAACAAATCCAGCACTTGAAATTGCCCAGCTTTGTAAGTTGGGTAATGGCTTCAATAGCAGTATTGTGGGGTAAGCAGCCGCATGTATGGGATCAGCAGTGTATTTCAAGCAGAAAAGTTTGTAGTGAAGCTCACAAAAAATATTTAAGTATGTTTAAAAGTTGTTTTTCCACCCAATAATGCAGGGAAATGAAAGAAATAAAAAGATAAGCTTGGTATAAATATCTTAATCCTGAGCAAAAGTTACTTCATCTGTTACCTGTAGCTGAGAAACTCTTGACCATAGCACAGTTTAACATACAAAATGATTTTGGATGCTTCTGTCCATTTGGTAAGCCAGAAACCTCTTAAAGCAGGATCTGAACTGATTTTAAGTTAAGCTTGACATTTTTTGATGCAAAGTGGAATTTATGGAAAGTGTGATGTAAGCTGGTAAGCCAGTGGGTGGGAAAGATTTGAAGAGGGTGATTTTTAAAGCAAAATTGCTGTTTATTTTTGTTTAGCTTTATAGATCTTGACATATGTTAACTGGTTAGTTACCAGTTTATTTTGGTTTTACCTGAGAGAAGGAGTTTTTATGTAAGAATTTCAAATATTTTTCTTAAATTGTGCTTACCAAAGCAACTGCTTTCAAAACTTTTTTCTACTTTGACTCATAAGAGCTATGCAGTTTTCCACAAATCAGTCAGTTACTCTGCCTGACTGGTTGAAGATACTTGAATAAAATATTTAACTTTACTTGCTCATCCACTAAATGGATAAATTTCTCGTATATATTACTCCTGTCAGCCGGAAAAGTAGTTTTAAATCTGCATTAAATGTCTAAAAATCTGAACTGCACAGGATGGATAGTACTGCAGACCTTTGAGGGAGAATACATAACTAAAGAAATAGCAATTTGAAAAATGCTTTCTTTAAATTGTTCTAGTGCTTTGAATGTACCTGGCAGGTCTGCTGAGGTGGGGAGGGAAAGACAAATCACTAAAAGCAAAATAAATATGGCTTATGACAAGCTTTAATAACACACTACCATATTAATACTATAATGTTTCAAGCTCGCAGAGTATAGCTGGAGTCTCCAGTTCTTGCCTTGCAACATATCAAAGCTATGGCGTTAGCTGAGTATACAAGGTCTTAGACCTCGCAAGCTTTCTACTATGAGTTGTGTTTGTGAGCTACTTTTGAGGCTGTTTTGCTGAGAAAATAAAGACAGAAGTGGGCAACCTGTATTTCCTGCTGAACTCTTTTGCCTTCTATTCCTTATGGAAAAGAGCTTTCATTCCTTGCTGTACTTCAGAGTAGATTTGCTATTCAGGAATGGTATGCTGGTGAAGTCTTGATGGAGGATTGTTTTATTCTTAGAATAAAATATGAAGTGGTTAAAACTAGTTTTAGAAGGTGGTTTTCTTTTTGTTAGATTTTTTTTAAAAGGTATAAGGTTTACCAATGTTGAAGTTACATTTTTCTTTAGGAAGTGGTATAAAATCACGTATTAAGATTTTATATTTTAACGTGTTTTCTGTTACAGAGTTTTAGACCTCTGTAGGAACGTAAAGGAAAGGATAGTAAGAGAATGCAAAGAAAAGGGTGTTCAGTTTGCTCCCTTTTCCACCTGCAGGTAAGCTATTCAACAACTTAAATATTCACTTTTCTGGATCTTTTATTAGTAACGGAACTACAGAAGTTGTTAAACTTGCTACTTAGTAGATATTTTAAAGTGCATCTATTAGTGATAGTACAAACACTAGTGATCCTGACCTTAACCTGCAAGTAGGTTACATATAAGAGTACTTATTTAAAGGGAATAGTGGCACTTTATTAGTCTTGACACTTATACTTTACTATCTGGTGCCCACAAGCAAAACAGGATTAATATAAGAGCTTCAGCTCTTTGAAAGTGATAGCCTTGATTCGGATTTGCTCCTATGAGGTAGGAGCAAAAAGGAAACAAAACTCTTAAAACAAACAAACAAAAAAAGCTACCTTTTAAAATCAAATGAGTGACATTATGGATTGTGTAGTATGACATAGTGGCTGGATTAATACAATAAAGCTCTGTTTGTAATGCAGTTCTCTTCAACAGGGTCACACAAACTTATGATGCGGGTGCATGTGTCTACTTCTACTTCGCCTTTAACTACAGAGGAATTAGTGATCCTCTTCATGTCTATGAAGAAATTGAGGTAATGTATACAAGAACAACAGTTAAGGGGGAGGGTTGAAGCTGATGTTCCCTAGCATATGCCAGACCCATTGGCCAAGCTAACTGAATTTTGCAGGAAAGATCACAAAAGTCTGTTAATAAAGCTTTGATCATAAGCTAGGAAAAGAGGCACACCTCAACAGTGCACCAAGTAGTAGAAAGACTGCAAGGTGAGTGTTTTAGCTTGAAAGTGTTTGAATATTTCTTCATCAACATAAAAATTTAAATTTTGCTTTCTGCCAAAAACTTTACACGCAGAAGAGTAGTCAGTTGTGAAGTACCTCACTCAGAATCTTGAAAATCTTGGTCTAAACTCCAGCCTGAATAAAGAACTTCAGTCACTCTGGGGATTTTTGTTTTCAAACTTTTCTTTTTTTTTAGGTTTCTTTTCAGTAGGCACTTACCCATCTTCTGGATGAGCTCCCCAGCCCACTAGATTATTTTGATTTTGGCAAGGGGAAAGTGATCCAGGATATTCCGTTCTGGAAAAATAGCTTTATTGTAACAGATGTGCTTTGAAATGTCTTGGTTTTAGTAATGTTTGTTTTGAAAATCCCCACTTATATTAATATATGTAGACTTGAACCAAAGTGTTCACCTTTACTGTGTACCCTAATTGTTTCTGAATTTTTTCATATACCTGTTCAAATGAGTACCATAGCAAGCATTTCACTAAAACCAAACGTCTTGTGCATTTAATGTTGAATACCTTATCTTTCACATCTAGAGGGCTGCTAGAGAAGAAATACTTGCCAATGGAGGAAGTTTGTCACATCACCATGGAGGTATTGTTCTTGTTCTCAGTCTAATGTTAATTTTTTTTATACCGCTAAATATTAACGAGTACATCAAATACTTTTCAATAGAATTTTGAAAAATATTTCACAGTCATGAATTGAAATTACCGGAAAAATATTTTGTAAGTCTTTCAAGGAACTTCCCAGTCCTTTAACAGACTTTTAGGGGAAATGTCAATACACCCAGTTCGCTTGATGTCCAATCACACAATATGGTATGTTTATGAATGCCAACCGTTGATAGGAAGTCTACAGGCTGTCTGAGAACCTGAAAAGGTAGTCATAAGCTTCTACTAAACCTCGTGCAAACAAAGGCACATTCACTTGCGTAGACTAGAATACCAGTTTCATAATTCTAGGAGAAGCAATTTAATGTCCCCTGTGGCTAGGTGAACACTGTTAGCCCTATTTCCAGAGCATTTAGTAAAAGTATCTGCCTAAAAGAGTTGGAGACTTTAACTGGATTATGTTGTAGGTTACCATCTGTTGCATAATCGATGTTCTGCAAGTATTGACAGTACTGTCTTCCTGTCTGCTAACTTGTGATTATTTGGTTTCTTCTCTTGTGGTTTGGAAACAATTTGTCATGAGTTACTAGTCTCTTTGCAAACTATTTTTGCACTTTAATAGTAATGTTAAGAACCAATGCCATGTATAAGTGTTACCCTGATAATTTAAATAGGCTTCTTCCACGTATTCAGGTAGCCTAATAATTTTGATTGCATGTGCCCTATATAATGATGTAAACTCAAATGTCAGGAAGATTTTTTTTTGAATTTGGTTTGATTTGTGTAGCTAACTTCTTTAAACTATTTAGCTTAAAATACATTTCTTCTCTCTCGACTGTCTTGGGGTCTTGCCTGGCCACAGAAGTAAGAGCAAAGAGGGAAGAGTTCTAGTGGTGTAAAATTAAATCAAAATTTTGTAGTTCTAAGAAAGCTCTATATGGAGGGGAAACCTGAAGAGTAGAAGCAATGTTTTAAAACACGTTGGTGAATTCCTGGGCTTGAAACTTAAATCTAGGGCTGTGTTCAGGCATACATCTTAGATAGAACTTGGAATTGTCTCTGCTTCAGCAATATCAGGATATTGGAAGACATGTAGATAAGTGATAACTTGAGTGGAAATGGTTTCAATATTTTTCTAATATGCTTTTATTGTCCTCTGACTTTTTACTGTATTATGGTGGACTGGTCAGTTCTCACACATGGATGTGGAATTGCCCTCTTGATCTACTAGTGTGCTATCTCCTGCTGTGGCAGCCATGATTTACTGTGACTAGCATTTCATCCATTAACTCAGATGCAGCTGTAGCTTGTCATGATTGGATGTATTTGCCCTCACCATACAAAATCTTGTTTACAGCATGTCGAGCAACAACAAAAAAAAAATACTTCTGTAGCATTTTCACACACTTACATACTTACTTTTTGGCTCCACAGATTCAGAAAATTTGGTTTCTATCAGACTTCTCGTACTCATGTTGGATACATGACTGCCTAATTCTTGATAAATATTTTCTGCTTTAAGTGTCTTTTGTCTGGCAGTGCGTGATTGTGTATGATACACAAGATCCATTTTTCACCCTGTTCTTAGTAGATGTGCTGCTGAGAATTAGCCTAATAGTTTTATTTACCGACCTTGAGGCCTTGTCATTCCTTGCACTGAAGACCAGTCTATTGTGTGGGGTAAAAGAAAATACTGGTGCAATTTCTTTTAGTATTTGTCTTGTAATTGTGATTAATAACAGTTGTTTTCACTATCTGGAAACAGACAGGCTGGTTTGTCTGCCTACAATCATGCTGTGATAAATGGAGCTATTTTAACTCTGGTTTTGTGTATCAAAGAAAACAGATGTAGTCTGGGACTTGAGGCTATAGGAAATACAAAGCCTGCTTGAGTCAATCTTCATCCACTCTGAGTGAAGAAGTGGTCATATATGACAGCTTGAGATGTGTAAAGCTCTAAATTACTTTACATCTGGAAAAGTACTAACTGCAGGATACCCATAGTAGCTGTTGTGTAATGAAAACTAAAATAGCAATGCTCTTAATTTTATAAGGATTAACTTAAGAAAGTTAATCCCAATATCTCTTCTCTTCCCCTCCTCCCCCAAGCTAATGAAAAATATCCTAACTTCTAGGCAGGACTCAGCAATGCTGTGAGAGTATTTCCTGATCCCCCATGACAGCTTTTGAGTTTTAAAACTTAAAAGAAGCATAACTGCAATTTGTTAATGGATTACACTTCAGATCACACCTTGCAATATGTAAGTGGAAGAACATTCCTGTAAAGAAATTGCAGAAGTGTATCCATACTAGCCTGTTAAAGCAAGCATCTCATGGACACAAGTCACTGTAGCAAAGCCAGACATACACATTAGTGTAATGAACTTGCCCTTTCAATATAACAATAACTTGTATTTTGGGGTGGAGAATCCAGACTTCTGGATAATATCTGAATATCATTTCTATTATGCTGCAATTTAAAACTGACGTTTTTCTTTTAATCAAATTGTTTCTTTTTTGAACTTTCTCACTCTTGACTTTCAAATATTTACATCTAATCAGTAAATGTCAGAATTGTTTTTTCCCACTTACTGTTTCTGGATTATGTAATGTACAGAACTTGCATTTATGAACAGTCTAAGGCACGTGTGTTGCTATAAAAATGCACCCAAAATACATAGCTGACCAAGCAAGCATTTCTTATGCTGGGGGAACTTAGCCATACCCCAGCGCATCAGGAATTGATTCCTTGTAGAGCAGGTTATCAGATTTTTCATGATCCCGGCAGTCTTGTCTAAATGTTGTAGGTCTGTTTCTCGCTAGTTTTTTGTGAACAAACTGATGAAAAGTTTTTTACAGGTTTTAAAGGAGTTTTTAATGTGTGACTTTGAAGTGGTTTCTTATGGTTTCTTTGTCTCTTTTAGCCAATGCTATGGCATAATATGCGATTAACTAAAACGTTTTTGAAAGGTAGTAGACGTACAAGTTGTAGCATTTTTTATTTTCTTTTCCTACATAAGTTTTTACAGTCTTGACCACGGTTTTCACCTTGCCTTCACTATGTCCTGCATTTAGGAAGTGATTATGTACGTCTTTGAACACAGCTTTAATCCTTTCGTTTTTCTGGCCAATGAGTGTCCTTAGACTTGAAAGTCCTATATGTACAGGTTGCTAGAGTCAGTTAGCACCTAGAAACTCAGCATTTTCAATGCAGCATTAGAAATGACAACTTAATGTAGATACAAGTTTAAGTTTAGGTAAACAATTTTTCTAATGGCAAGTCCTAAGACTGCCCATATGATGTCACTCCTTGCATTCTTGAATCCCTGTTTTAATGAAATGTATGCTTTTCTGTATAGATAAAATAACGTGTTGAGGAAATAATAACTAGGTAGGACTGGTTTATAAATATTATGTAGATAATATATATATATATATAGTATTTGCTTTGGAGTATGCCATCTGAAGGGAGCTGGCTGGATTTGGGCTTGATTCCTTCTGTATTACCAATCTAAGCACTTCTGTAAAAATAAAAATAGATTGTTTCCATTGCAGGGAATGTTCTAACTAAGAACTGGTTACTTAAGGAAACAATTATCAGTTTGTGGATTTGAGCAAAATGACTCCATTTAGATACTTAACATAATAGAACTAATTTTCTTCCACTTTCTAGACAGATTGACTAGAATAGAGGTTAATGTAGCTCAGGCTCCACAGGTTTAGGTATAGTATCAATTTCCTGGTAGTTTGTGAAGAAAAACTTAGGCAGAAAAAAAAAGCAGTAAAACTGATGTGCCTTCAGTTGCATGTTTGACATTGCAATTCTTTGGTATCATTAAGAGGCCATGGCTTAAGCCGTATAGCACAGTAATCCCCACAAACTACAAAATCTGCAATTATAAAATTTCCTTGGGGGGCAGGATGGTGGAATTGGACAGAGTCTTCTTTTCTTTACACATGAAAAATATCCTCTAAGCTTTAAGTTAAGCTCTGGAGACTGACCATACTATTATTTCATAAATTAAGAGCTTACTTGTTAATTAGATTGAGAAGCTTAAACTCTGACAATTGTCAGACCTGAAGTAACCCTATCATGTGAAATAGTATAATCGCTCAGTCGTATTTTCTTCCTTAGTCTGTAGAAAGTCTAAATGGTATTGTTATCTTCAATGCCCCTTTTCACCAAATAAACACAGAGGACTTTCTGATTCTTCAACACAGAACTTGAAAGAACTTGAGTTGTTCAGGCATCAAGAAAAAGTGTGCCAGATGTTGGACAGTAATGGGAAGTGTTAATTATGTAGTAGACTCCAGGTATGCTGGTGCAATGTACTCCATTTCTACTGAAGTATTAGATTAATGCACTGACCTTTCTCAGCTCTCTTCCAGAGCTCTCTGGAAGAGTAATAACCTGTTAAGCAACTTCTAGGAGAGGAAAGATGCTTCCCATAGAGACAACCAGCTTCAGGAAGAGCATTCAACAGCTGGAAGAGCCTCGTCCTTTTTATGACCTATGCTACTGTTTCTCCTTCTGCAGAGCTATTGTTCTCCAATAACGGCCTCTTTAAGTTGGAAGGACTGGAGCAGAGGAAGCCTAGTGGCACCGCACATGGCCCTAGAGCCTATTTCCCCTGGGACCACACACTGCTATAAATTTCATCTGCACTAGGGGTAGAGTTATTCCTGGGATCCATCAGCTACACTAAAACTTCCCTTACAAGCCCATTTGTGTGTTCATGTACTTGATTTTCCTAAAGTGAGAAAACCAATTGCTGCCTGCTGTTTGCTAGCTCCACTCATAGCCACATTTTTTGCAACCATCCAGATGCATCTTCAAAGACAAGCAAGCGTAGCCTTTATGAGCCAGTAGAACTTTTCTACCATTTTAGCTTCCTTTGTGGCCAGCAGGTATGCGATGTCCATCTAATGCACTTCTATTTGAAAAGTCATGCACATAGGAAACTGTCATTTTTGGCAGAGAGTGTAATGTTAGTGTTTCTACAGGAGCAGTATGTGGCTTCACTTCACCAAGGTGCATTTTATTCCCTAAAAGCATGAACAACTTTTCTAATAAAACCAGCTATGGGCTGGACCAGAGTTAATTTTTTTTCAGATTACGTTTGTTTCATACATGGACTATAACGATAATAAAACCTGAAAATTAACTGCAAAAATAGGTCTTGGACTGTCTTTTTCGAGTTGCTACTGAACAAACTTGTTGGCTTTCTGGTCTGAGGTACTTGATTTGTTTGAAGTGGATTCTTTGTCATGCTAGGGTGTCTGCACTCTATGTAATACAGGCTAGGCTTTACATTGAATTTGGCTTGTCTCAGTCCTGTTGCCTGCTTAACAAACTTTCTGGCTTCCTAGCAATGAATGTTTTATGGGGTGGCTGACTGCATAGCACACCTCAGGAATAGAGTACTTGCTAGGTTTAAGACTTGAAAATTAAGTATGTCATAAATCATTTTGGATAACTAAGATGCCAAATTAGGTGTCTTCAGAAGAAAAAGATGAAAGTATGTAAGACTCTATATGTTGCCAGTTGGTTCAACAAATATTGTGTGTATAATGGTGTATATAGCAGGGTAACTTGTATGCTCAGTTTACAGTGCCTGGACAATGTTATGCTGATTTGAGAACCTTATTAATTCCATTGTGATGTAGCATATAAAATCAGGTGAATTTTATCTCCTGTCAGTTCTAGATAAATGGCATCATCCAGCCCTTAAAACTAAATGTAGTTTTGTAACTTAAAACTTTCTGTAGGTAGAAACTGAAAGGTTTTATCTAGTCCATGGAAAAATCAGGCTTAACTGAGACCTTTTGTTACTGGGGAGGTTGCGTCTTCCTTGAGCCCAAACCCATTCTCTGGCAAGGCTCAGAGTGGAGTTAAGCAATTTTGCTTCTTGGAATTACTTTACATTCATGGTAATATCTTTTACTGTTAGGGTGTTTTCTTTTCCTTTCTCATCCTTGAACTTAACTGTATCCTCCTGTGGAGGAGGAAAAGAATACTCAAAAGGCAGAACTAACTTGAAGTGAAACAAGCTGTGTTGTTTTTCTTCATAGTACTGTCATCTGCACAAATCTTTTCTTTCATTCAGTCTGTTTTCTAAGCAGGTCCATCCAATTACATAGAATTTGAAAAGCAAAATTACTTCAGCTTATTTTTTAATTCTGGTACAAGAACTTGGAGTAGCTGAAAAATCCACATATATCTTAGTGGCAAGAATATTAGAAGCAGGGGCTCAACCTGCTGTTATCAAGGGGTTAAAATCTTCTCATTGAACATGTTTGTGAAGGACCACTGGTAACTGTAGTACAGCTTTTTTTTCTTTCCAGTTCACTAACCAAATGTATGTTAGATTTATTATTGCAAAAGTATAAACCATAGAAAATTTGACAAGATAGATGTGTAAATTATCACTTTGACAGAACTAATGATGCACTCCAAGCACCTTCTGTTTTCCAGCACTTGGTGAGCGACTTCATTAAATATGCAACGACTGTTTGGTGCTGCTCAGACAGTAGTTCAGTTCCTTGTGGAATTGCATTATTACTGGAGGTGTAAAAGAGGCAGGCATGCTAGCTGTTGGGCATCCTGCTGTGATTCTAATGTGCTCCATCTTGTTGGAGCAGTTGTTTGCAGTCTTTTCAGGACAATTACATCCATAACCACAGGACACATTCACTGAAACTATATTACAGATAACAGTTGAGAATCATAATGACTGTTCTTCAGCTGCCTGTGTATGAGCCAGTGTAACTGACTTGAGGTGATGGTCAGACCCCATCCATACATCTCTGGTTGTTTGTGTGTGTGGTGTTTTTTGTTTGTTTGTGCGTGCGTTTTGGTAGTATTAGAATCAGAGTATTCCCAGATAAAATTCAACTGAATCAACTTGGTCAGTCTAATTGTAGCGATGGTTTATCTACAGATGGGGATATTTTCTGAGCCGAGCTGCAAAATACAGCCACAGTTCCTATTGCATGAAAAAATGCTTTTGTCCTTCAGTTATGATCTTTGCTCTTGACATGTATGCTGGTAATAGTTGTTTTCTTACTAAACTGCAAATTTCATTCTTTCTCACGTTATTTGCTTTTTCAGTTGGTATTGTAACTAGCTCATTCCTTAAGGTATAAACAAATATATTCTGCTCTCCAGAGGTGTCCCTGTAATTTATTATTCTGATGACAGTTTGATGGCTACCCTGAGAACAGGGCACAAAAGATGGCTTGAATTTAGCTTCAGATATTCTTAAAGCATCTGCCTCTCAAACCTTTACTATATCACATCATACTGACAAATGGATTGTGGTTTAGGCTGACAAGCTAAATGCTATACTGTGTTTAATGAAAGAATGGCCTTTATTTTGCATGATCTGTTAAATCAGAGTTGATGACTTGGTTAATTAGTATATGAACACTTGGCCATTTAACAGAACTATTGTGGGAATTTACTGAAATGAGTTCTTAAATGGCTAGTGTTTCAGCTTTGCTTTATAATTGCTGTGTGTTGTGAATATACATTTTTAACATGGAAAGTAAGCTTTTGTGTGATAGCATGTGCGAGTACCAGCCTGTGTAGAAGCTTTGGAATAAAATAAGATATTCTGTTGACTGAAAACTAGACTTTAGGCCTTCTCTTCAGAAAATAAATTTTGATTATTTAAACCAATGCTGTTTTAAGGTTGTTTCTGATTTTTGAGAACATTCTTACTTTAAAGCAGTTCAGAGGCGTGGGGGTTCTTCTTTTTAGTAAGCTCATCTTTGGTTTCCTACTTCAAAAGATTAGTTTGGTAGCTTTTCAAAACTTACTGCCAAGTCGCTATTTTAATAGAACATGTGATTTCAGCCTAAGTTTAATCTAAATTTCTTAGTTTCTAAAGAAAGTAGACAGTGTGGAACACAGTCTTCCTCTGGGAGTATGCTGAGCTTAATGAGCTTGATAGTCTGGTGGGCTCAATAAATCAAATAAAGCAAAACATTTCTCATTTTTGAATAAAAGCATTTATCACACAGTGTTTATTCATTCATGGTCACAAGATTGATTGGCTCCTAGAATCCTGCCATATATTGAAACACTTTGTTTTTGTTTTTCCAGTAGGCAAATTGCGGAAGCGCTGGATGAAGGAGAGCATCTCTGATGTTGGCCTGGGAATGCTGAGATCTGTTAAAGAATATGTGGACCCCAGTAACATCTTTGGAAACAAGAATCTTTTATAAAACCCTGCACAATATGATGTACTAAAACTTCTTCAAAATTACTGTTGAAATTCCGCCACTTTCATTGTACTGATATCCCAGTAATCAAATATAACATAGCCTAAACTTTAAAACTAGTATCTTACATTGATTTTGCCACCCCCTTCCCCCAATAAAGTGTAAACATCACTGTTAATGTTTATGGATTTTTACTTACAATGGTCTTAAACTCTTAAAAAAAAAAAAACCCGGTGGGCACAAAGTATGTTACCAACTCGGAAATGCAAATTTGGTTTTCCAAGTTTGGTTTAGGCAACACAGCTGACAGTATTTTCAATGCTGGATACAGCCAGCTGTTTCTTACTAAAGCATCCCCTGCAAGGAGAACAAAGACTGACAACAGTGTTTTCTACAGAAGCAGCTGCTCAGCCCAGCCTCTTGCTACAGGAAAGCTGCTAGGAGACAGATGAGATTACACCAAGGAGTACTTCTCTGTGCTGAAGGATTAGGTATGTAACAGACCTGTAACCAGCAAAAACTTAAAGCACAAATGTAGATTTTGGTCAAAAAAGACAATGCAAGTCAAACCACTTCTGAAAACTCAGTAGTTTCCCACCTTAATACAATTGGAAAATCATAAACAATTGAGCTGTTCTGAGTTGTATTTGCATTGCTGGGATAATCTTAAATTAATTGTAGGTTAGTCACTATAAGTTTTGTACAAAGGACATTTCTCACTGTATGTTGAAAACAGGTTTGTAACAAAACTTTGCTTTCATCTGTACTACAGTCCTAGTGTGTATGGGTTTGCTTCTGTTTTTGTTTGTTTTGCAGAGATGCAAAATATCTTTTTCAGTAAAAAAATAATTTTGGCTATTCAAGTGAAACTGCCCAGCACTGTCTTTTGAAACAGTCTCAACCGTTTAATAAAACTTAAGTGGACAGCATACTATCATCCTAAAAGTGAGGTTTCCCTTTTTAGTTTTGTACAATTTCCTATGGCCTTGATGAATCATTTATCTACTTCACTAGTAGCAACAACTATAATTGTCCATTTAACTAAGAAAATGAGATTTTCTTGATCAGTACGGTATGTAAGCATTTTTACATTGAAACTTGAGTCTTAATCAGTAAAACAAACTAAAAGTATTTGTCAGTACTCATGATCCATTTTTAAGGTGGGTTCTTTTCTTAAAGCAAGTTATCGAACTTTTTGATAATTAATGTATATGATTGCATAGGATAGAAAAAAATAAGGACTATCCTTTGAGGACACAAGGTCTCTCTAGCCAACTGCTTCACAGCTCTGTAGTGTCAGTTTGGACACCTTTTTTTTAGGTGTCTTGTTTTTTTCCCTTAACAAGAAGAAAGATAAAATCGCATATTTATTTTTAAACTATTTCAGGATACTGTCTAACTAGCTCTCAATCTTGGTAATACACCAAAAAGAGTATAAAATGCTCAAAATACTGCATATCAGACAAAACTTTGAACTTGTTTGAAGATTAATTTCAATTCTGTAGTTAAAATGATCAAAAGCCCATGAATATTCAAAACATCACTTTAAAATGTATGCTGTCAACATACTAAAGGAAACTTTTTTTTATGATCTGCAGGTCATAAAATGGGATGTTAGTGTGATGTTTGTAATGCGGCTAGCTTTATTTCTAATGCCGTTTCACAACATTTCAACATAATCTAGTCTTTTGTATTTTTGTTCTTGGCCCATAGAGTTCGTATTTCAGCAGCAACCAAAACAATGGGTGTAGTCTGTTTTAGAAAACTGACTTTTCGCACTGTGGCAAGTGTTCCTTAATTGTTACGTACTCAAAGTGTCTCAGCAAAGTGAATCTGTACATGTTTATGCAGGGGAATTCCTCATCTCACGTGCTGCACAGTGGTGGCTACTTGGCCACAGCTGGACTCTTGCAGATGACTAGTATCACTCTCAAATTGAAACCTTTCAAGGAGCTGGTAAATATGAAGGGTGTTTTATTATGTGCCTCAATGAAAGTATTTGTTTAACTATGAAGAATCAGTTTTGAAGGAAAGTGTGTGAAGCCTTTTTGCAGAATGACAGCACAAATATAATTAGAACAAGTCCATATAGCTCAGTAATACCTGTCTTAAGATTTTGACTTGAAGTACTACACTGTTCTACAACTTCCTCCCTGACTCTTAACTTTGACTATGGCTTCCCCATCCCTTGTTTTATTGAAGTTACACAGGCAAAACCTCTTTATGCTTTCTATTTCCAACCCTTAAATAGCCACTGGCTGCTGAAGTGATTTAAAATGCAGTAAAGATTTTTACTGCACATCAATTGTCCTACGGGAAGGTGAAATAACAGGTTATAAGGGTCCCAAAGCTATGTCACTGCATAGCTCTGAGGAAAAGATTAACTATGACTGTAACAGACACTTTTTTTTTTTCTAATGGCCATCTGATAGTTGTCTTCCTAAATATTTTTTCTGTCTTAGAAACTAGTCTGAGTTTAGTGAAATCACAGTTGAAATGCATGTATTACTGATGGTCTTCAATTCTTTCACATTTAAATTTCTAATGAAAACAGGGAAGTGTAATGCAAGTTCAAGAGCCTGTTTAAAAGAAATCTTCCCTCTTCTAGTACTAGTAGTCTTCCACTACTCCTTTCTTTCTGCATCCTCTCTTTGTTTATAAAGACTTAGTTTCCGTTAGCTGCAGCCTGTTCAGAGATAGAGCTTGATCTGTGCAGATCAGAAGGGTATCTTGGCATAACACTTTTTTGTTTGGTTGACTGTTTTGGCTATGTGTAAGTTACAAGCAGTTTTAATTAAGATTGTCATGACTTTCTATTACACAGTGTCTGTTCCCTTGGAAGGAAGAAAGTGCAGAGTGAGTATAGCGTGACTACTAAATGTATTTTTATTGGAGAGAGCTTTCTAAAAGTTTTGAGGGGGATATCATAGAAGAAAATCCATTAAAAAATTGCCACAGGGTCTACATCTTAGTCTAAGAAAAACTTGTCTCTTCTTGACTTTACTTACAGTATAGTGGTTGCATTAGAGATGTCATCTTTGCCTTACAGCTGTGAACAGAGGTCAGGCCAAATAGTTCTTCCGTATCAATTTTAATTAACTGAAACCAGCTTCAAAGGCAGGGATACATGAGCACTGAAATCCAGAAAACACAAGTCATTTCTCAATCTTGGAAATGTATGTTTATCAAGGTTGTAATTCAACTTTCTGCAAATAAAGCCAAACAGTGTTTGTCACTTTAGTGTGAGATTAACTGTAAAACTTTCAGTTGTAATGTTAAGAGATTATAGAACCTTATATTATTAATAAAAGGAAAATGGGCCTAAACCGGTATGTGTTTCTGTGCTGAAGCTGAAAAAGTATATTCACCGAACTTGTCATCTTTGGTTTGTTTTAATTTGGTGGTAAACTGTTTCCTAAGGAATAATGTTAGGAAGGTTTGAGCACCTTTCGAGAGAGAGGAGGATGAATTTTTAAATATGTGCTAATAGAACCACTGCTTTTGTGTCCCATGTAATGCAAAATAGGCATGTGAGAAGATTTCAGTGAAGGAAGGGTAAAACAACACTTGAACACCTTAGCCTACTCAGTTCAGAAATTTCTCTTCCTTGTTTTTTCTTGTTTGAGCAACAAAGCCACCTTCCAGTGCTCTGTCAATATAATACGGGAGCATACCTCATCTTACCCTACCCCATTGTGTTAAACTATTGAAAAGGCATTAGGTTTCCTGCTGTTGTGTTCACATCTGATTTAAAAACTACTTGGTCAAGGTCCTGGAATCTGTTTGAAAGTGCTGTGTCTACAAATGCAGAAGAGAGATTTCTCAGTTATCTGCATTGTTGCTATAAAACTTTTATGCCCTTTGAGCTAAAATGGGTGCAGTTACATCTTGCTTGAAAGATCAGTTCAGGTGTTTTGTGTTAATGCAGTTTATTCAATGCGCTTTATACAAAAACTGTAAGACATAGTATGCAGGGGACAGGAGTCTTAATGACATGGTTTCATTTGTAGAACTAAAAAAATTTCTCAATATTATCTGAAATTTCCAGTGTCCTTGCTCACAGGATGGAAAAAACTTGTCATGAAAGCATTTCATTTGTATGTTTCCCTCTTATTAGCAGCATAAAATGCAGCATTTGTTATTTACGTCTAGATAGACTTAATACGAAGGAGATCTTAGATGCTGGTATGATTGTCTCAGGATGACATTCAGATCCCATCGGTGTTCTCTTCATTTAAGTTTTATACAAGTTGGACCTGAACTGGCAGCTGTGTAGATATTAAAGGCTTGCTGTTTATGGGGTTTTGTAGTCCCACTACTGATTCTCAGTTCCATGTTACCTTTAGGGAAAGCCATCAATTACTGTTAGGCTCTTCATGCAGAGCAGAATTGTCAAATGGTTGCTCTGTTCACATTCAGCTTTAAGGTCTGACATGGTGGTCAGAGGTAATTTGAAAATATTTGCAATACTGTTTCTGAAAAATATCAGTGCTGTTAGTTTGAAATTAACAATTTGGTTTCAAAAATATTTGAATCCTGCAAGTAAGATTTAAAGTATTGTATTTACTAGTGCAAGTTGCAATAAGAGGTACCTTTACTGTAATGCTGTGAAATGTCTCACTTATGAAGTTGTTGGGGGGGGGGGGGGGGGGGGGTGTGAAAAACAAAGTATTGAACTTTTTTTATGGGAAGCTTTACGAATGTTTAATTTTGATTCAGAATAAAGCAAAATTTATTTCAACTGATAGTTCAGAAACTCCAGTATGATATTCCTACTTGAGGAGCATCCTGTCTATTTCTGTTTTCTTGGTGAAAGTGTTGGGATTTAACAGCTTTTAAATGAATGTATTTATTGTAGTACTATAAAATATCTCATAGTAGCCTTCTAAAGGATAAAAATGGAAGTGCTGGTCACAGCAATGAAGTTACATGTATGCAAGAAGATGATGGACAAAACCCTATGATGCACCTCATCATGTGAGGTATAAGCTGCTGCTGCTTCTAGAACTTCAAATTAGAAGATGAGTGGAAAAAAGAAGTTTAAAATTCATTTAAAATTCCTTATTTTTCTAATGATGAAGAATGTCAAATGACTTTCCAAATTTTGCACTTCATTTCGGTATCACTTGGCTTGCTACTACAGAGTAAAATATAAAATGGACACAGACTCAAGACAAGGTGTTGATAAAAGTATTCTTATTTCAGGCTATTGGAAGGGCTTGGCTCTATTCCCACGTATAACACAGACACTGTGTGTGTGGGCATTGGGTGTTGCTATCGTACCAGTCAGTGCTAGTTCAGTAAAGTAAATGCTCAAAGCAGTTTAAAGACAATGAATGGCATTGATGTAATATACTCAAGTGAAGTTCTGCAACTACTGAAAAGATGAAAAGTTGACTTGGATATATCTGTGCACAGGCAGGACAATTGGACTAATTTAATTAGCCATAAATTGATTATTGACTGTGGCATTGATAAATGGTTGAACAGCAATCTTGAATAGCCACAGGTCTGAGGATATGGGGGTAATGAGGAGGTACAAATACAACAGTTGACCTTTTTTCCTTCCACCCAGTGGCAGCAGCCATGAGTATTTCCTGTTTCACTCTATTACTGCTGCTGAACAGGAAATCCTGGCTGCCCAGAGGCAAGGGTTAAAAGCCCTTCTGAAACATGAAGTGATACACATGCTCACCTAGCAAATACATAGCAGCTGGGTAAATACATGTGGAGATGAGGCAATAAAAGCCAGTCATTACGGGGAGTAAATCTGGCTAATGTTAGAAAGCAAATGTAAGGAAGACGTGGGTGAGCTGAATGCTGCATGAAAACCTCAGGTTTAGAATGACATTTGTTGACAAGAGTTGTGTGTGATACTGACCATGTTACAGAGCTAGAGCATAGTCCTAAATATATTCAAAACTTTTTTTCCTTGACTTGCTTATGACAGAAATCTGTGTTTAGCCAAATTTCTTAAGAAAGCAAAGCAAATACAATCTTTTTACTGCTTAGTTTACTCTTCTTTTTGTCTACTTTTGTTCCCAACCAAAGATTTTGAGCTTTGTGAAAGGCTTCAGCAAAACTTGAATAGGGTAGAAGTCTCAATGTATTAAGTTCCTAGATGTCTTTCTGGAAAACAGCAACTTTAATTTTGTGCTGGCAAGATAAAAGCTGAAATGTTAGTTCAGCCTTTGCTAATACAAGAAAATCTGTGTGGTAGAAAAATGAATGTTAGTTGTTATACATCCCTTCAGATGGTCAGTGTGCTCTGCTATGTGGTTCTTCTTGAACCCATAAAATACTTTAATGAGTGAGTCAGCCAGAATGCAATCTCTTCTTTACAGTACTGCTGTTTCAAGAAATACAGGACAGCACTGTTCTTCCAGTTAGCTTTTTTGTTTCAAGATATTTTCAATAAATAGTCATTTTGCCTGTCTTTGTTTATGCTTGTAACTATACTATGACCAAGTCCTCAATTTTAGTTCTGCATAGGACTAACACAGAAGCTAACTGGTTTCCTTGGGGCTGTATTTGTTTGGTTTGCGCATGGTTTAAATGTGCAAAAGTGCCTTGGAAGGATCTTAGTTGAAAGTCTTCTCCTTCAGAGGGCAAATCCCTTTAGTATAGCATTAAAGCAGACTACAGGGGACAAGAACAAGCTGTGAAAAGAGGTTGGGGAGAGAGAAGACACTGGAAGAAGACAGCAATAAGCTGATTCTGTATGTGTGTTAATAGAGTCCTAGCCATTATGATGAAAAGTCTTTAGCTTTTCTAGCTTTACAGATATGGAGACCTTCTGTGTTGTTATCTAGCATGTGGTTAAGGAAGCAGGGTTTACAGTTTTAGGTGGAGGAGATGAGTGACTGCTGCACCAGAGGAGGTGGAGAAAGGCTTTCGAGAAGAGCTTTTGTGTGGTATGAAGATTAGCATTGCAACCTGGAGCACAGAGGCTTTCCATCTGTAAAGTTCCAGCAGGCAGCACAGTCTATCAGCATGCTTAATAAAAACTTCTTTGTACAGCTTTGCCTGTCTGTTGCATGACTTATTACTAAAGAAATAGTGACCAGGAAGCAAGAGAATTACTAACAGAGAAAACAGAATGAGGGCAGTGCAAAGCCAGTGTCTTGTGTCTATGGCTAAATTGCCTTGAAATGAACATCTGGCAGCAACGGCCAAGCAGAAGGGACCTGGTTGCTATAGAGAAACGATAAATTTAGGATGGTAACAAATCTGCTAACTTAGTTACAACTTAGTAGTTTTTTGAGGCTGATGAGAGGAAATCACTATCTCTTCATTTGTAGAACTGTGTGCTGCTCTGTGGACATGCATAAAACACAACATTATTTCCTGTTCTTTCTGGTAGCTCTTGCAAAACTCCCCTATGTATCTGGGCTCGAGCAGTCAGCACTCAGGTGTTCACAGCTGAGCACTTGCATAGCTGAGCAGGACAGCCTCCTACAGTGCTTTGGGTCCTTCCACCTCATCTCTAAGCATGATTTTTCCTTTGCTATGCCCAAATCTATCCTTATAGCTGTTGCAGAACAGGTAGACAGATTTTTATCCACTCCTCCAAAAAATAGTAGAAGAGCAAAAGCTTTGCTTTAGATTTTTGTTGTTCTTCTGTTTGTTTTAAAAACACATGCTGATAAGCTACAGCTGTAGGCCAGGCAGCCCAAAGCAAAGTTGAAACAGCTGTGAGTGGTGGGGTAGCAAAACTTGTGATGAATAATGCATTGGTAATGAGTAGCACAATTGCAGAGACACTTGCAATCAGCAAGATCTTCAGCTAAAGCCTTGAGTTTTCACTGTTGAAATTAAAAGCAAATTTCCCTAACAACAAGCAAGAGCAGGAAACAGTATCCAGAAACAACGTTGCCTGCATCCACCAACCCCTGCCAGGAGAGCTGTGTGTGTGGTGTGGGTGCTGTGTGAGGTGAACCGATCCTCTGGGGTACGCTTCTGCCCCAAGTGTGAGGGCCAGGCTTTGCTTATGGCCTTGCAAACAAACTCCTCAGAAACAAAATGATACTGTGTGGCCCTGTGAGGCTGGCTGGGGCATCACGTGAAGAGACAGCCCAGGGTTTTTGAACTCAAAGCAAACATAGGCCACAGGCTGGACTGTGGTAGACATTTAACAGAGAGAGCTCAGTGAAATATCTCATGAGTGCTGTTTTCATTCCCTACAGCTGAAAATGTTTGTCAGCATTATTCCAGCTGGACCCTCTTTGCTCTGTCTAGCTGTATTTTGGTGCTTCCCTCACAGGCTTGCCCAAGCAAGCCTCACCTGCCCTCCTCACAGGGCGGGGAGGGGGCTGCAGGCAGGGCCCTGCACACCTGTGTCCGAGGGTCCCTCACGGCCCCACCCCAGGTGCGAGGGCTGTGGTGGGGCTGCAGGCCTGAGGCGCTCTCCAGAGCAGTGTGGCCCAGCAGAGCTGGCAGGGGCTCCCCTCAAGGTAAGAAAGCTGTGGTCGTGAGGACAAAAGTTATTTTTATGTCTTTCTGAACGTTTGCTGTTACTAAGGTGAGGGCTTGGAGCGGGTGCCCAGTGTGGGCTGTAGAGAGGGGGAGGCGAGAAGGGAGAGACGTTTAATGGCTGCCGTGGCCAAACATGGTGTAGTGAGAAGAGCCTTGGGGCGAAGGGGCTTGGGGGGGGCAGGCGAAGGGGGTCCCCACACGAGCTGTGCTCTCCAGGGATTGGCCTGTGGAGGCTGGGGAGCCCCTGCCCTGCTTGGCAGAGCCAAGTGTCTGCCTGGGGCAGTGGCAATGTGTGAGAAAACATGGATTCAGAAAGTGTGGGTGCCTGGTGCCTTCTCCTGTGGTGTTATCTGCGCGTTGGTGGCTGTTTCCTGGCTCTGGCTCTTGTTTCACACGTGGCTCTAGACAAGCACGAAATCCCTGTTCCCATGCAGCAGAGGGCAGAGGGGACTGATCGTGCAGGGGGAGTGAGTCCCTGCCAAAACGTCCCCCTGGCACCGCAAGGGTGCCCCAAATCTGGTGCCTGATGGTGGAGTGGTGCTGTGGGCCTGGGTAGAGCGTGTGGCAGCACCCAGCCACAGGCTGCTGGGCAAGAAAGAGCAGAGCTGCTGTTGTGTTCCTGGCACTTGGCTTTAGGTTAGTAATAAGCTTGAGGAAAGCAGCTTCTCTCCCGTGGATAAATTATTACTTGTGCTCTGAAATCGCTTGGTGATTTTTGGAAGAAGTTTCTTTTATTAAAAAAGAAAAAAGTATCCCAATTTTGCCTGGTCTGATGAAAAAAGGAGGCTCCTGCTCCTGCCGTGCTATGTTGTTTGTGGGTGATGTATTTCTGCTTTGGTTTTTAATATACTTCTTTTGCAGTCCATTTCTGTTGACTTTGAAAGGTGTGATGGTGAAATTTTGGTGGCACATGCTCACGTGGATCTGAAAGACTGCTCCATTTCAGTCTTTGCTGCTTTTTGA
The DNA here is from genome assembly GCF_009769625.2 of Cygnus olor. Taxonomy (NCBI): domain Eukaryota; kingdom Metazoa; phylum Chordata; class Aves; order Anseriformes; family Anatidae; genus Cygnus; species Cygnus olor. The sequence continues at coordinate 16,778,341 of NC_049174.1, read as the reverse complement.
AAACAATATGTATGGAAAAACAAGACAACAACCAAAAACAACAAAAATTCATATATAGTGGAAGCTGCAATTGAATTTGCTCTTAACCACTGTATTACTGTGACTTGGGTAGAACCTGCCTGTAAAACTTCCCAGCTGCTCGAGCTCCTTTCCTGTCGGAAGGCTGGTCATAGAATAAATTAAGAGTACAGAACTGAAACCAAGATGCGAAATTAAACTTTTATTAAAGTAAATCAGGTCCTGGATTTATTTTAAAGACTGAGGCAATAAAAGTGAACATATAAAAAATTGCAATTTAAAATAATGTACATTCTTTTATGTCATTTCTCTGTTTTCAATTTTATTGGTACAACTGAGTTATATTTACTTAAGTTGCATACCTATGCTTTTCCAACTGCGGTGGTGGCTTGTGCATTTGATGCTCTTAGCATTCAGGATGCTGTGGAGAAATTAGGGTGAATAGAGCGGTAAAAGGAAACCGCAGAGTTTGTTATAGCTCCCTGTTTCACCACCATCTGGCACCAGCGCCACACGGGGCTGCCCAGAGGTTGCCTTACTCCACCGCAGGGGAGGAAGCCTCAGGCCCCTGCCCTGATGTGAGGGTGTCCCCCCTGCAGCTCCTGAACCTCCCCAGCCCTGGCAGGGAGGCAGCTGCACAAGGTGGGGAGCCCCCACCACTGTCCTGGGTGTGGATGTCGGCAGAGAGCTGGTCCCTCAGGGTACGCTGCACACAGCATCAGGGTGAGGGCTGCAGGTCACACTGTATCAAAATGGAAACCTTCCCTGTAGCAACCCCCTTGTGTCCCACTCTGCAGCCATATGGGCACACCTGTGATGTGTTGTAATCAGCAGCAGGCAGCTGGGGCACAGGAAGGAGGGATGAATGCAGGTGAGGGTGCTGTATGCAGGTGCTGGGGGAACGGGCTTGGCTGGGCAGTGGACTTGGGGCATCAGCAAGTTGCTTTTGTGGGCAGGAAAGGGGGGGAGATGTTTGATTTCCTTCCCTAAGGAATCTCACTTCTCAAGAAAAACATGGAAAACTGACTAGCCAGGCTCAACATTCAGAGTAGACTTCTCCCTGCTCCAGTAACAATGGCAGCAGGAGTGAACCTTTTAGATTGTACTGAATTATGTTACCTGTTGATCTTATTGATGTGTATTGCTTGATTTCACAGAATAGAGGGTCTTCCCTTTCACTTCAGGACCTGCTAGGGTGAGGAGGGAGAACCCTTTTTTCTTTTCCGGATTCTTCTGCATGACTTTTCTTTGCACAGAAGGAGCAGTAATTGCTGTAAAAGAGCATTTTCCAGTGTGCTGTGTGAGGAAGGAGGTAAAGGCTATGGCAGAGCAGGGAAGCGTTTAAGTAGGTGAGGTAAATCTTGTACCCAAAAGGGATGAATAATGTGTTTGCCATAGATGCAAAAGGACGAATCACCTGGGTGGAGTGGAAACCTGACTTTAGAAAACTTATTTAGCTCTTCTGGCATTGTTTGCTTGGTCTCTCTGCCCTATTTGTTTATCGAAGTGAGTTTATAGAATTCAGTCCTGCAGCTCCCAATTCCAATTGCCGTGTCCTTTTTTAAATTTTTTTTTAAAGACCTACAGATTGTAATGGATCAAACCTATGTCTCACCACCATGCCAAAATGCTGCTCTGAATCCATAGCAGTGCCATCTATATGTGGCTAGCGAGGCTAGTCACCTCTGTCATAGACACTACGGTTGCTTTCAAGCACAAAAATGAATTTTTCACCTGTTCGCAAATGAAAATTGCCCTATTTTTATACTGTGCCAGCTAGTACTGTATTCTGGTGTTGTTTTTTTTCTGTAGGTTACACCAGCAGAAACAATTCCTGTGCATCTGTCGGCAGATCCCTTTTTGGATGATAGGGACATTAATTGAGTCTGCACTGGTAAAGTTGTGTCACTTTCTCATGCAGGACGACATTCTCCTGCATCACTGGTTCTCCTGGTGTTTGATTAATTCAAAGGAAACAACTTATCCCTTTTGCCTAGTTTACAAAGCTGAAAGGAAATGGTTTAGGTTATTTCAGTTATATGGAAGATGAGATTTACAATGAAGAGTCCTGAGCCAGGACTGTCCTCTGTAGGAGCACTCATGCTTCATCAGCTGGAGAATGAACCTACGGCAGATCTGTGCTTGTGTTTCCTGATTCTCCTAGTGCAGACCCTTCTCTCCTCAAATCTGGGGTAAGATGCATACTTGGTGGTTTTAATTCACATCAACATAGTCCACGTGGAGAATTAATGTAGTTTGCCAGAGTAAGGCAACCATCGTGTTGCTAATTCATTGTCCAGCTTACTGTGCTAATGCCTCTATGTGGTTAAAATGCAAAATGAACTGTCCTGGAGCTATTGTTTCTCAAAAATTGCACAGTTGAGCAGTAGTCTGCAAGAGCAATGTTCCCTTCTGGCATTTGAGTGTGGGCAGGGTACTGTGCTGACAGCAGGGTGCCATTCCTGCTGCCCCATGCCCGCTGCCCTCCAGTCCTTTGGCGCTGGGATGGGAGAGATGCAGAAGATGTCTGCTGCAGTGCTGGGGCAGAATGGGGCGGGCTAACGCTCTGGTGGCTTCTCCGCTGTTACCAGCGCATTGCCATCTGGAAGCCACTGAGAGCATGTTAATTCACTTTTATTGCTGTATATTTTAAAGACTGTCAGAGAAGCCCAGGGCTTTGGGACAGGTCTTCATTTTAGTTTAGTCTAAATCAAAATAAATAATAAAATCCTCATGAAGATGTACAGGCACCATGAGATACTTATCCAAGCTGACAGGATGAAAAAATAAACTAATGATGTTTTATAGGCTCATGAAAAAAATATTTACTTACCTCATATGAACGTGCCAATAAAGTTTTAAACAGATTAAAAGTGAAGACAGATGCCAACGTCCATACTGATCACTTTGCACATGAAAAAAAAAAAAAAAGGAAATACAATTATCTCAAATTTAAGCTCGCCAAATCCAATTTAAGTTCATCAATGTCTGTTGCAATGTGTGCTTGTTTCTCATCGAAGACTAAGCAGGTTTTGCTATAGACTTGGCAAGCCCTTAGCAGTAGTTGACAAAAAATGGTACAAATGTATATTGGGTAACACTTTGGATCAAAATACGCAGTTTAGGAATGCAACTAAGCTTGAAATTAGGCTATTTCAGTCTGTGCAGTTATATTTCTAAAGATGCATCTGATGTACCTGATACACCCACAGCTGTCAAAATGAGGCTCTGTTCACCAAAACACAGGGCATTTGCAAAGCAAGCGTGTGAACCCAGCTGAATTAAGCTGAATGCCACAGTGAGTATAGGTACATTTCTGGTCAAGTGTTCCTAAGTGCTATACCCAGGATGTGTAAATGCCTAGAAATTTGCCTAGAGCAAATTCTCTGTCTAGTACAGTACTTGCAAAGTCCATGCTGCTTGCCAGAAATTACTACTTCTGGTTGTGTTTGCATTTTTTAGACAGGAATTACTTCTGGCACAGAGCTGCACTTCTGCTGTGATTTCCATCCTCTGCTAACGCAGTCCAGACTGGTAGCTCTCTTTTTTTATTTTTTCCTAAACAAGAAATCAATGGTACGTTGAGAGGCTGTTTAAAGATGTTTGCTTTTTTTCCTTGAACTTGGTCTCCCAACAAAGTCAATGTGATATGCAAAGATCAAAAATGGGAGAGAATGTGGCCTGGGCATCATGAACGAGCCTGGGAAACTGCAGCGGGCTGGGTGGGATTCATGGTAAGAGAGATGTGATCTCAGCACCACTGAGAAACTTAGGGCATACTGATCTGGGGCTGAGCTCGAACTTTGAAAGAGCTTGGCTCCTCGTAGCAGTGTGCTTGTGAAGAAGTATATCTCAGCTCCACAGCTCTTCTCTCTGTCTTCTTTCTAGATTAGAAAGACCCCTCTATCTGACTTATATCTGGGATGAGTTTTTCATAAATCGACATACTTCTAAGATATTTTTTTTTTCCGTAGCTTGTTTATTTTAATGTAGACCTGCAGGCTAGCTTGTAAAACAATGTGCAGAAATTGCCTGGAGTATTCTTACCCCTGGGATATCTGTAATTGGCTTTTTCTTTTTTTTTTTTTTTTTTTGGAATCAGATTTTAAAATGTATGAGCAGCAAAGAGTGTGATAAAGATTAACTGCTACACAAAATGACTGCTTTCAGAGAGGAGTGCAGATCAGAGCTCAGTGAGAATAAAAGATGTGAGCTCTGTTAGGTGATACAAATCTATCGTGAAATGCCTAGTAATGCCTATGGTCTTATCTCTATTTTTTACCTCTTTCCTTCCCTTGAAAGAAAGAAAGGGGAGGAAAAAAAAATTGAGATGCAACAAGATACACAGGCCATTCTGTGATATTGAATCAGTGCAGTAAGTAGTGACCACCACAGCAGAAGCCAGCTTATAAATCACTATGATCAGCATTCGGAGGAGCATGGGAACCTCTTGGTCCCCTCTGCTTTGCACGCATGTGTCGTGGTTTGAGTGGCCACAGTGGATGTTTCTGGCCCTTTTCCAGGCATGCCCATTACTGCACAAGTCTGCAAGTTGGCCTGCTTCCATCCTCAGCCACTTTCAGAAAGACTGACCTTTTCATAATTTGGTGCTACAATAAAAGCTGTCTATACACTCCCTGGCAGAGTAACCCTGCTTCTTAGCATTTGTGCTAAGCCCTCGCTGACCAATACAGCTGCCACCTCTCCTACCTGCTGTGCTGGCTAGGGAGATCTCCTCTATCTTCTGCAGCACTGGCCAGAAGTGGTCTGAGAATAAAGTAAATCTTCATTTACCTCTAGATCAAAGGCCTGATGACTGCACAGTTAGCTCCCACTTTAAAGCCAGATGGTGGAGGTTTGAATGCTGAGATGATGTTGGTAAACAAATGAGAGTAGCCAGGATGCTAGAGTGTTTGCCTAGGGCTGCTGGACTTTTCTGTTCTTCTTAAAATGTGTTTGTTATTGCCACCACTTAGCCAGAGATCAGTCTGATGGTAGTACCTTGGTTTTCTGCAATGAGTTTAGGTGGTGTGAATAAAACTTTTTTTTTTCCGGAATTAACAAGATTTTTTAAGTAAATGCCTTTCAAAATCACTGCCTTCATTGTCCCATTGCTTTTATACTCTGCAACAATCTTAACATTTCACAGAAAAGCTAAGCAAATTGATCATTACTTTTGTCAGCATACCCTAGAAAGGCATCGCCTGGGGTTGGCAAGCTCCTTCCATCAGTTCTTTTCCAGTGCCCATCATGATCTGGAGGACCCTTGGTCAGAGAAGAAGGAAGATTCCCAGTACTTTTAACCTTTGGGCTCTCTTGAAGCGTAACAACAGGAGAATTTATTAGTGCTGTTCCTTTTTAACGGCCTTACTAAAGGCCAGCAACTCCTCAAATGTTTGGTGGGCCCCTAGCCCAGCCATGAGTAATGAAGTGTCTGTGACAAGCTAATGTGAATTCAGCCTGCACAGGGCAATTCACTATAAACATGAATTCACTGGCTTCTCTTCTGACAGAGATCTTACCCTGGCTCAGTCCTCAAGAGAGTATCTGCTGCAAGGATCCCAAACTCGGAGGCATCCAAACCCCTGTACAAATACTGCAGTTCAGGACCCCTCTGGCCAAGAATTAGAGATGCTAAACAAGATGCTAAACTGCAACATCAGAAAGGATAGTTCTAGAAAACATCCAGGAAAAAAAGCTTTAGTTAGGTGAAAAATTAGCCTGTTGGGTCAGAATTAGCCTGCTGACAGAGGCTGCTACCTCTTTCGATGAGCCCTTGAGCTTCGCTGTAGTCGCTTCTAGGTCTGTTCTCCTGGTCTCACTCGCTGCTGCAGTCCCATGGTCAACAAGGCATGCAACCCCAGAGAGGAGACTTCCTCTTATGGGTTGGTTTTGTTGTCTTATATGAAAATATAATTCTTTCTGTGGGTGCTGGGTTACTGTTATGAGTTGTTAATGGGCCCTGGCAGAGCAATTGCACATAGTGGAACATGTTAGGGGTTGATACAGGCCTTTATTTCATTCTTTCTAGGCTGTAGCTTGGGTATGTGTTTGTTTGCTGTTTGGCTTTACTTCTGTCCCATCGTTTTCACTAGCTTTTGTTTCTATTCTCTTAGGTTGAGCAGTTTAACAGGGCTTCTGCCTTGCAGAAATAAGAGCATGTGGATCTCTGAAGCACCATTTCTGGTAGTTTGCTGATAAATACTGTTTCCCCAGGGAATGGACAGGATCTTTCTGGTCCTAACTTTGTTGTGTATTTGAATTTTTCACTGTTAATGGATATTGCTCTTTCTTTGTTCCTCCTCAGGTTGCTTCTGTTCATTATGATAAGGATTTGTTCAAAAGTTAAAATGCTTGGGCTGTCCATAGATTCAGGTTTTTTTCTGATCTGTATTGTGACTTTGTGATCTGTGGCCCCAGGCACAAGGAGCTGGCAAGGAAGCGCCTGAAATTGTGGTTTGGCTACAGCTAGGTGGTTCAGAGTCCTGTTCCTCTATTCATCTGTATTACAGACAATAGCCCGGATTGGTGCAACTCCACTGGGCTTTGCTTCAGCAACCCAAAATTTATACCAGCTGAGAATGTGGCCCAATGTCTTATTTATAACTGAGATAAAATTTCCAGAGAGGGGTAATAGCTTTTATTAGACCCCCTGATTTATTTGAAGGTTTTAAAAAAAAAAAAAAGTTTTTTTTGGTATGTAAACCCCTTTCCAGGGAGAAATACCTCTGTGAGAATGCCACAGGAGTTGGTGTTACAATAAAAAGACTTCTGGAAAATGTGTGTTTGAGAAAAGTACGAGTACTGTCGAGGTGCTGAGCTTCCTCTTCTGGGTGCTGAGCTCTTCCTGGTGCTGAGCCCTCCCTTTTGTCTGAGCTGTCTTAATTGGGGAGGAGAAGACCTCTGGTCACCTCCATCCACATGTGGCAGTCTCCCTGTGTCTTCCCACAAGATCCGCTTGGGACAGACGCCCACAAAGCGGAGGGTGGCAGTGCCTCTCACCACTTGTGTGCTCAGTCCCAGGTGCACAGCTGGCCTTTTCCAGCCCTCCCCAGGGGAACGAACGCATCCCTTCAGAAGGAGGGAAACAAGAACCTCTTCTGCCATCCCCACCTGCTGCTGCCTGCGGGGCCTTGGCCGGGCAGTCCCCGGCTCTGCTGCAGATGCACTGCTCGGTCTGGTAGCATCCTGCCTCTGTCCCAGGGCTTTCTGATGTCCTGGCTGCATCTGAGGGGGAGAGCAGGCTTGGATGTCTTCTGAGTCATATGAGAGTGTTATAGGCAGAATGACCTGGGGGGCTCAGGCTGAAATGGGGAGGGGAGGGGGCATAGCAGAAGGAATACATCTTTGTACCCCCTGTCCTGGCCAGATGCACCGTAAACCTGACACACTCAGGAATTTATACAGAGAACAACATATGTTACAGTTTTCCTTTCTCTAACCATTAATCAAAAGGTATTTTGTATAAACAACATAACTGCTTGCTCTGGCCAGCATGGGTGGGCTGACAAAGGCTCTGCGGTCCTCCCCGCCATGCCCAACCCTGGGAGCTGTGAGCACCGCGGCGGTGCCAGCAGAGCGGGGCTCTGGGCTGGGGGTGTGAAGCCGCGCTGCAGTGACCCGAGTGGCTGTGCTTTCAGAAACCCTGCCTGCCCACAGCTCCCAGGAGTGATTGCGTATCTGGCACCCAAACCTGTACTTGGGGATTGAATGTGGAAGCCCTGGCTTTTGTTGGCTGTTCCCCCTGAAGGATGATGTTATTTATTGTCACCTATTGTACAAGACTTCTTTGAGAGCTGTGTGTAAAATGTGCTGGCTGCTCCGCAGCCCCTGCAGAGCCTGCGAGTGCCCACAGCGTCAGCTCATGCGCCAGCAGCCAGAACTGAGGATACCGGTGTCTCAGAATAGACAAACCCTCCTGCACCTGTCCTTTTTTTTTGTTGTTGTCGTTTGTTGCCAGCCCTAGCTGGTTTTTGTGGGTTTCCAAAGAGCTGCTGAGAACAAGCTCAGTCTTTGTGAGATCTTAAAAAGAATGAAAATGAGCCAAGGCAACAGGCCCCTGCATAACAGCTTCTTAATGTGTTATAATCTGGGTGGTGTCTGCTCGTTTGGTTGGGATACAAAACCTGTGATTTTTCTTCTCTTACTTGCAGCCAAAGAATTTAAAACTGCAGGCAAGACAGCAGAATGCACGTTAGCAGACGGCTTTTTGCCCACACTCCAAAACAGCCAAAATCTAGGAAGGATGAGAGGATTTCCCCTTGCTGCAGGGCTGGGAGGGTTGATGGGGAGCCAAGTGCAGGGTGCATTTTGTTGGATGGCAGGGTGCTTGGTGGTGGTCGACTGGGACATCAGTGCTGGGCAGGAAGCCCTTCTGCGATCTTCTGACAGTCAAACCCCAGGGCTTCTCTGTCGCACGTGAGCAGGACAGCGGCATGGGGCTGGCACCTTTGGCACCTTTGTCCTGAGGGCAGGGAGCCTTCAGCCCCACAAGAGGTCTCCCCTGTGAGGAGAGGGGGCTCAGGCAGGTTGTGGGGAGCTGGCAGGAGGGGACAGGGAGAAACTGTGACACTTCACAGTATCAGAATTATTTCTCTAAGGGACAACATTTTATTGTCCAGTTTTATGCTGCTATTTTGCACAGAGGTCGTTTATCTCAGAGGACACTTTCTAGGCTGCTGGTGCCAGGTGATTTGAAACTGCAGTCTGGCCAGGGCTCTGGTGCCAGGGTGATTTTGAATAGCAGCCAGCGTGAGCAAGAAGTGCCAGTTTGATGATAAAATGCTGCTTCTGAAGGCACTTCCAGGAATAAGCAATTTATTTTAATTTTAAGAAATTTGACAGTTCTGTGAGGGTAATTTCTAAAGCTCTGGGATGGATCTACCAAAGAGCCAATGCTCTGTATCTCTTCTTCCAGAAATATTCTTTGAGTAATTTAAGATACCAGACTTACAGTAGGATTAATGCACAGATGGCACCAGAAACTAGCATCCGTGTTCCGGCGACAAAAATCATGCATCTTTGTTATTGCTGTCTTCGTCTGTTGGGAAGGATCCCATCAACTACAGATCATCTCTCCCTCTTACAGTTACCAAAAGCCCATCGGTGGCAAATGAGGCTAATGCGAGGTGTGAAGTATGCCACGGGGTCAGCAGTCCTCCCCCTCACCAGTTCCAGCTGCTGTATGGGGTGGTCGGTTCTGCTGCATTTAATTTCCCTAGAAACCATCATAAGAGCAGCGGACACAAATTAATTCATCCATACAAGTTCAAATTGCTCCAATATAGTTGCCCTGGAGGGTTTTGTGCTCATCTTGGGCAGCTTTAAAGTGTTACAGAAAACTTAAGATTGCATGGAGAGAGATCAGCCGCAAGCAGCAAATTTCAGAGCCAAATCTTGGTGCCCACAAACTTGCGGAGGTTTTAGACTGGGAGTTTTGATTTAGCCATTTCTATAAGTACATCCTTCAAAACCTATTCTGGAGCCAGATGTGCATTCCTCACTGTTTCAAAGTTTAGGGCTGGCTACTTTGTGAGGAAAGCAGATTTATATTTCGGTTGTCTTGAATTGATTGAGTTGCGGAACATCAGATTATAGAATTTGCTATAACAAATTGTCGGATCGATGATCTAACACACAAGTATGCTGTACTGACAACATGGGATGATTCAAAGGCAACAAACATATTTTGCTGTGCCATCTCTTAGGGGAATAATTTCTTCCTGACACTTCTAGTGATCATCTTACACCATGAAGCATGAGATTTGATTACTGATACTTTAGCATGCATAACTACAAAGGTTGTTATTTTTAATGGAGTGGACAGCATGTCTCACGAGAGTTATAAACACATCGTGTGCATTTGAAATGCGATTGTTGTGATTTGGCTGATTCTAATACAGAAGGCTTTGCGTAATTAGATTAGCTGATGGAAACACAGCATTGCTCAACAAATCAGCAGGACTCATAGTTAACATTATTCATGAAGTCTCTATGTAAAACATTATTTTTCCCCTCAATAATGTGTCTAGCTTTAGCAGCAGCAATTTCTGCTGAGAATGCCGGGCTTGGGAACAGCAGCGTGGAGTTGGATATTCCAGAAATGTCAGTGTCTTCATCGTGACCATAGTAATGACAGTGGTCTGTGATTTGGAGTGACCCATCAACTATGATTTTTCTATCACCCTTTTGGCCCTGTCTCCCATGGTGGTAATTGTATCTCGCAAATGAGAAGGACTGCTCTTCCATGAACGACTTCTTATGCTATCTGCAACCAGTTCTTCAACAGCTAGCGTGACCTGCCTTCAATCTTTGATGCATCGGTATTTCAGAAGTAGCAACATGCTAAAACCTTGGGCATACCTTCAGGCTGCCTCAGGGATTTCTTAGTTTCCATATATGTGTTGAACAAATGCTCTGTCTTAATTTCTCTAAGTAACCAGACATAATCTGGGCTCAAAGGCTGCGCAACGAGTAACTTTCCTCTGATTGTTTTTCATTTGATTCTGAAGTACCATATGAAACAAGAGCTAAAATAATGTCAGAATGAGCGACTAGCACAGCTAAGCCTATTTTGCCTCATATAGTTTATGCGACCACATTATGAAAGATTTCCTAGAGCAGAACATAGCATTTGCTCCTAAGCTGTACCCTGCACACGGGATGACAATAAAGGTGAGGACTTGTCACCTTTGGTCCCGTGCCAGCCTATAGTTTGACTGGCCTGGGCAATCCATTCAAGGCCATCTACAGCCCAAGTGCTGGGCTTACACCCTCTTGGGCATGCCCTACCCATAAAGTACATGCACCGCATCAGAGCAGGCTTTGTGATCGGACTTAGTCTTTCTGCAGCGGATTGCTCTCCTGAAGCTTCTGTTCCTGTTACTGGATGGGTATGCTTTCCTCTCCCATAGGATCAGCATGGAAAACTGGCAGCAGTCTCAAAATAGGGCTATGTTTTGACACATATGTGATTAAATTCAGCCCTCTCCTTATTTCAAGATATAATGAATTTTTAAATCACAGCAAACATCTGACTTACTCTGTGTAAGCTGATGAACGCATATCACAGAGAAAAACTAAGTTCCTGAGGACACTGCTGCTTCAAAAACTGGTTGGGGTCCTTCTTGGCAATGCTTCCTGTTTAAAATGAGCTTTTGAGTTGTCCAAGAGGTACTTTTAGCTAACGCAAGTTTAGGGGGAGACCTCAGCCTAACACAAGATTAGGGGGAGACCTCAACTCCTGCTAACGATAATATTCTCATCAGTCTTTAACACAAGGTAAAATCCTTTAATGTTTGGGTTAGTTCTAAGTGCACAGCCACTCATTTTTCTTCTGACTCTTCCCAGACAAATGATCCAAATAGGAAAATTCTACCTGGTACTTTCCTCTCCACTCCCTTGGCAAGGGTCACTGCCATTCACAGCACCCTTCATGACCCCTCTTCTGCTTGGCCCATTCCCAGGAGATCGAAACACCTGAATAGATGAATAAAGTTCATGTTATTAAAATAAATAAAAATCACCCTTGTGCTTGCTGTTATTACTGGCTGGCTTATCTACAGAGGAGGGTATGGGAGCTCAGTTGTGGACAAACAGCTGAACCCCAATCAGCTCCTTTTCAGAGTTAAATGCTGTGGATCTAACCATGTTCTCCACCTACACAGATTTTGGACCTTCAATTTCTGTGAAATTAAATGGAAGTTACAAGTTGCCTACTCTTAAATATTTGTTATTTTTAAGGGCAGGTTTTTTGTCGCTCCCTCCTACTTCCCTCCCCTCCCCCCCATTTCTTTTTTGATGGCTTTCTCGGTTAGTGCTTTTTGGATCCAGTCCCTGCATTTATATATCCCAGGGGAATATCTTACCCACATGCCTGCCTACCCACCCCACCTTTTGATTTTACGGAGACCTGTAACAGTGACTGCATTTACAGTGTGGCAAAACAGAATTTAAAAACAAATTGAATCACACCTTGTGGCCACCACAACTCAATCCAAATGCTGCAAGCATGAGGACCTTAAGTTATTATGCAGAAACCCTTATTTTCTTCAAATATGTGGACCAAATGTTCTGTGTCTGTTTCACCTTTTCTTCATTTCACCTTATTTGAAATCAGAGTGACAATGGATATAGAGCATGCCTGTCTGCATATGTCTGGCAGGATTTAGTTCATCTATGAATTCATATTGCTTTTTCAATATTGATAAGTGGTAGCTTTATTTCTAGGGCATGCAGGGCATGCAGAAGAGGCATTAGGCCTTATACCCTGTAATAAACGCAGTGGCTGAGCTCGCTGCGATATGAATTCACCAGTAAACTAATGTTGCCAGATATATGCAGTCAGTTAGGAAAAAACAAAATTTAAAGTGTAACCAAGTTTGTTCTCTGGACTGGATGTTGAGATCAGGTATTTATTTGTTATTTACAGCAAGTGAGAAGAAAGGTGAGTGGTGTTAAGACATGAGTTGCGATGCTATTCTGGACACTTTTTAGGGGATGCAGGGGGTGGCTCACCGAAGGACTCAGCGTTCATTCTTGAAAGGAGACTTGTGTGCTTCTGGACCACCAAAGCAATATTGGATGACAATTATTCTCTCCTGGAGAGAAGTGGTATTGAGAGAGTGCTAATATGAGTCATCTCCCCCGATGTTATCACTCCGACATTTCCAGTTCACACCAATAAACACGCTCGTACTTGCTATGGCAACGCTAGCAACCTCAGGGGAAAAGCGAGCCTTTTGTGCCTGACGGTAGTGTTACGGAGGACATGCCTCTCCGCCTGCGCCCGGCCGGTTTAGCATTTCCGACGGTTTCATTAACCGCTCTTCTGACAGCTTCTCAGCTTTAATAATGGGTAAGATGTAGCTGCAGGAGGTGCCTCTGAAATTAAGCCCGATGCTGAGGGATCGCGCAGCTCCTCTGCTCTGTCCCTACTATGAAAGGCTTCTTCTAAGCCCTGCTGCAGCAGCTGATCTCATGAAAGACTTTCTAGTTATTTATTTTTATGTCTTTCATTAGTGGCTGTTCATAATCACTCTCCGCCTTCTTAACTCTCATGCTCTGACATTTTATTTGTTCTAGTTCATATTCCCTTTCAATTGACTTCAGTTGGGCTGCCTTTTTTTTTTTTTTTGAAAGGCACCTGTTTGGCTTGAACAATATCTTGCCATTTGACCATTTTATTGCTTTCCCCCATACTTTCCTGCCTCCCTCACCCCCGCACGCCTCTTTTTTGTGCTTTCCGTGATTGCATTAAAGCTTCTTAAATAGCTTCCATGCTGAGTCTAAAGATTTTAATTTCCTTACTTTTGAATTTAAAGTCCTTCTAATAGCTACCACGCTTAAACACAAAGCTTCCTTTCCATGCTGCCCCTCGATGTGGTGAGCTTGTCCCCAGGATGCCAAGGGCCAGGTCCAACCCCGGGCACTGCTGTCACCTCTCTCCCCAGCCTCCCGCTCGGGCAGCGGGTTCATGGACCTGGCAGAAAAGTGAAAGGTGTGGGATCATCTGATGTACCCAGGAGCAGGGTGAAGCCTGTTTACCCCAAGTCTTTATTCGTCTTTAAGAACACTGCTCTGACTGATGGTTTGAAGAAAACCAGAAGGTCTTTTGATAGGAAATTGTGTGAAAAACTGCAAGCTGGCAGAAGTGGCTTCATGCCTGTCTTCAGGGATCCTGCTGCTAATTACCGGAGATATGCCCAGACCATACTGCTCTTTTATGGGGGCACAGCGAGCCAGTTGTGAGGACAGCTCTGACTAATAAAATCATAAGGACTCTCTATAGATTTGCAGGCAGACTAATTGGGATCAGAAGATCTGGAAACAACAGCAATTGGTGGCTTGGGCTGGCTTTTTGTTTTTATTTTTCTTTTCTGTCAGTGTTGTCTAATTTTAGTTAGTACTATATTGTGATTACCCTCCAGGGAAAAGCTAAGTGTGCATTTTAAATCTCCTTTCATATTAGTGTTACACCCTAGCCTGTTTGTTTGTTTGTTTTCATCTGGATCAGGGTTATGCTCCCATTGAGCTGAAATAAACTCCCTCTAAATCAAAATAACGCTGGTACCAGGCAGTTTGCACCAGTTTAATGAGCTCCTGAAACCTGATTTTACAGAGTTCACTGATACCGTAGAATTGTGCCCTGCTACACCGTACCAGCCTTGCAGTGACCCCATGTGCTTGCAGGGCTGCTGCCTCTGGCTCCAGGCTGTCCCCATGCACAGGCTGCTGGGAGCCAGAGATGCAGCTTGTCCTGGCAGGTGCCTCGTGCAGTGTCCCATCTCCCTTCACCTGTTTCCCTTGTGGGAGCTCAATCCAACAGAAGCTGTTTCCCATTGTATAACTAGCAGCATAAAGACTCAGGCACTGATACTTGGGGTACACAGGGAAACCTGCCTTACCGCTTGGGAGCAGGTGTTTCTGTTCTGTCACGAGGCTTGGTGATTCCATTTGGCACCAATTCAGGAATGGGATGAACGTGGTGGCAGCTGAGGAGTGCATAACTAGCGTCAGGAGCAAACATTTTTTGGAGAAAGTGGCAGGTGGTTTTTGTAGTTGTCTAGGATTAGCTCAGCCATGCACCAGGAAGGCAGGTGGGTAGGTAAGAAATCAGGTGGGGTCACCTATGTCTGTTGAGTTGTTGGTGTGCTGCAGACTTTGGTTGGTCCTCACTAGTGTCCAAGAAGTCAATAGGGATGAACAGACTGTGAAAAGCCACTTTGGAGCACATGCATCCAGATGGAAGAGTTTTAGGCTGCTCCTTTCAGGTTAGGATGCCTTTGTTTTGCACGTTGCTGGTGTTCAGTGGACAGCAGGAAGCAACGCGCTGAGGTGGAATACGTGAGTGCAGTGCAGTGGGAGGAGGACACTGGCCTCTCCTACCTGAAACACCCAGCGACTTTGTGGAAAGGAGAAGCCAGTCTTTAATTTTAGTGGCATAACTCCAGGAAATTTGGGATACTTGGGAGCGTGGTGATAAAATCAAAATGGATACAAATTCTTTGGGCTTTAAGGCAGTTCTTCTCTAGAGTTTAAATCTTTCCTATCGAGGGCTGGATGAATGGAACAAGAATCTGAACTTTGCAGAACTGAGTAAGAGTTGTGCCGTTCCAGCTTGGCTCTGGTTTCCTTCTCTCTGCACTGTTACCGTGAAACTGTCGAGCTATATTTTTAGTTATTAATTTATTTTTGCCATTCTCTTGCGACAGAGCACCAGAGCGCAAAGTTTCAGCCACAAACAAATCTTTATAACCAAGTTCCGAAACCCTGAAGCAAGTTATTTTATTGAATGTACTTAGGCCTTTAACCAGAGCTGTGCTAGTAGGGGCTGCACAAAGGCATAGCAGCGCAGCAAGTGCTGTGGCTGCTCTCTATTCCTACCTAAAGGAAATTCAGGTTGTAGGAAAAGAGGAGAACTTCACCAAGTGAAGATTTCCCCATGGCCAATGGGACTGCACTTGCTAGAAGGGTCCCTTGACCTTTCTAACAGGGTAAGGCACGGAAAATAAATTATAAGAGTTTGTAATGACTCTCTATCATTGCAGAAGAACTATGGCCAGTGAGGACTGATAACAAGTTTAGGTGACTCCCTAGTTTTGTTACACTCCTGTGCCTGGAGAGTTTATTTAATTGAACTCCTGTGTTTTTATTACCAAACTTTCCAGGCTTCAACGTAATACCAGGCAGCGCACAGGGAGAGGTGTGCTGGGAATGCACACAACAGCTTTAATTGTTTCAGATCCCCACGCACTGTCCCTCCTCTCCTCCACCACTGTCTCTCCAGAGGTGCCTCTGGGTCAAAGTCAAATTGAAAAGTCACTTAACGTGAGTGCTTTAGCATGCCTCGGTCCCACAGGCAGCGGGCAAAGTACCAAACTCGCTGAGCTTTTAAGAACAGCTTGAGGATGGCATGCCATAGCAACACCACTGCTGGCTGCAGCTGTGGCTTGTATGCTTTTCTTCACCAACACTGCAACTCCTGCTGCACTTTAAACAAGAACAGATACTGTCCTCCAGGTTTCTCTCCATAAAGGCACACAAACGGGGCCAAACTCTTCCCTCAGTCATGCTGAAGTAAATCAGAAGTAATTCCACTGACAACCGTGAAGGTCACAGTGAAGTTACACCAGCTCGCAGCGGAAGGTGGGCTGCTGTGGCTGCGTGCGTGTGTAACAGCCAGAACTGCTGGCCAGGCTGAACTGCTCATTTACTGGAGCACATGGATAGCATTAGTGTTGCTGGAGACTTTGTTTGGGTAGAAGTCAGTGGTTAAACACCTGAAATCTCAGTAGACAAAAGAGAACACTATAAAGTTTTATGACTGTAGAGTAGGAGATTGCAACATGTAGGTTCCATTAAAAAAAATCTGAAACTATGTTATATTACATACTTTAGAGGTTCTGTCACTGAGTTGATTAGTATGACTTAGTTATTAGCTGTTACTAGAAGCTTTCCACTGAGAAATAGAATTAGAAATACCAGTCGCTGTATTTTTATTCACAACCTTGTTGAATTCATCTTGGTCTCACAGATGGACCGAGAACTAGTCCAAAGGCTGTTTTATGTGTTTAAGTATTTGCCTATTCTTTCCTTGTGGGAAAAAAGAATGCAATCTATGGAGACAAAACCAATGTTTTGAAACAGCTGGGCTTCAGATGCACACGCGGAGCAGAAAGGGCAGAGGGCTGTCAGCCACATTTGTGCTCAGGCAGCTGTAATTCTGGTGACCGGAATAGTTGCTTTCCCAGGCCCGCATTTGTACCCTCATTTTTAACTCTCTCCAGCATCCCCTGACCTTCTCATATCCCTTCAGTTTCCCTTCTCTTTACTCTGCCATCCTAGCAATTCGCCTTCGCTCCGTACCTCCTGCCCATGCCCCATGAGAGCTGCTCTGACCCTGTGCAGAGAGGCAAGGGATTCAGTGAGAAAGCCCATTTAAAGGACAGCTTTTGCCCTACACCCACAAGAACCTACAAGTAGACTTAATGTTATTGCTCATTCCTGAAACATATTTGGCACACGGAGTATCTCCAGCCAGTCCAGTACAACCAGCAGAAAAGAGATCTAGCTTCCACATGAATCAGCTGCCACTACATGGAGTTCACTGGACAACCGTATCACAAGGCAGGAAAAGCTGGCGTTTAAGCACACAGATTTGAGAGGACAATTTAAGAACTAAAACAAGCTTTTCAAAGTGCTGCAGACCCCAAGCCAGCCACCCCAGTGAGTCTGACTGCTGTGTTGATGGCAGCCAGCAGCCTTGATGTTCCTCCAGCCTCTCTTAAAGCAAACAGATAAAGCTAATGGGCTGGTTGCAGTGCGTCGTCCTCAACTAACGTAGCAGGATGCTTGCAAGTCTTTCCTTTTGACCTGATCACCAGAGACCTTGATTAGAGCATAAAACATTGGTGATGTGGATTGCTTTCCCATTTGTAGTTGAGCTTGGTATCCCCAAGGGACATACGGGGGTGTTCAGGAGTCAGCGGGTAATTTTATTTTACCCATTTTTATTGATTGAAAAGTATAGGGTGTTGGTTTTTATTTTTTTTCTTGTCATGTTTTTGCTAGTGGAGAAATGCAAAGAAAAGAAATCGCTTTTGGTACAAGAAATACCTGATGTTATACTTAACTTCACAAAGAGTACATTTTATTGTGCACCCAGCTAATTTATAAATGTGATCTCTGTAACTCAATGCTTTTAATTACAAGGGGAAAAACGGAATTAGTTCATTAATGCTGTGAAAAGGAGCAGTGACCTACCTGCCAAGTGGCAAGGTGGAAATAATTAATCTGGTCAATTAAAAAGAAACTGATAAATTAAAACACAAAGCCTTCCATGTGGCGCATTAAATTAGGGAGTCGTGATCACCAGAATGTGTGCTTATTGTTAGACTGGATCCCTCATTTTCCTGCTTGACTTGGTTCTGAGTTTGGCCAGGTCTGTTAGCAAGGTGTCTGGTGTTTGGGACTACCGTAAGAATTCGTAGGCCCTGGCACATTTTGCAGAAGAGAGGAGGATCCACCTCCTTCTGAAACGCAGCTGATGAAAAGTGCATGGCTTGCTTTTATCATCACATACAAACCTGCTCGTTGCCTTTGCTTGGCTTTGCTTTCTTTCCCACCGTTAAATGTCACTTGTCTTTCCTTGGGCTTTAAATGGCTCAGGCACAGTGCTGAATTGCCTGGGTCATCTCCATCTATTTATGACCTTAAAAATCTGATCCCATGGAAACTACCGAGCTGCTGGAGCTGAACCCTAAAGTATACAGCGTATTTGCTCCACAGAACTGGAAATAGTAAAACAGTTTCTTTTCTATAAATACCACTAACTCCTCTTGACATTTACAAGTGCGTAGTATTTTTTTTACACACTGCATGATCTCAGAAGTGCTTAACAGATCAGTGAACTGTGTATCTGCTCAGCATAGGTAACTGCAAAGCCATTATGTGCCCTGCACCATCCCTCACAAGCGCTGAGGACATTTACATTAGCTCCTGTCCATCTCAAGGCCATAAATTGAAATAAGAAATATGGGCTACTTGCTGAATAGTTGACCAGTGCTCTGGTGCAGCCTACAGGAAAATATGAATGTTAGTGTTTACTTTAACTAGGGCATATATCATACAGAGCCAAGGTCCTCTCCTGTGTTGAGATGAGAGTTGTTCTCATCAGGAATACTTCGGGGCACATCCTGTTGCTAGGGAAAAAAAATTAAAACGCAAAAGCTGAGCAGAGGATGGTCTGAATGTTTTCTGTCTGAGGTGTGAGAATTGGCAGGCATTAAACATACGGAAAAAGAGTGAGCAAAATCAGGCATTTCTGGGATGTGATAAAAATGAGCAGTGCACGGTGCACCTCTTCAGGAGGCGTGGGCTGCGGTGCGAGGAGGGGCAGGACCGCGATGGAAGAAACAGCTGCGGCCAGAAATCAAATTCCTGGCAGCTCAGCAACTCCGCTCCTCCTGTTTCCAAACTACAAATCACCGGTGGGATTCCCCTTGCCCCAGCTCCCGCCAGCAGCTCTGTAAAATCAGCAGACAGCCCCTACAATGTGGTTTAACTCCTGAATGCTCACACGTGTCGATAGATCTCCTCTCTATCTCCTGACGACAGCGGGTTCAGAGGTGCGAGGTGCTCTGCGCACCCATGTTTCCCATCCGAAGCAAGTCACGGCCAGTCTCCAGCTGGGACTTTCCTCCCTGGGGACACACACAAGTGGCTCCTGCCAGGGATGTGTACAGGGGCAGCTTCAAAGAGAACAGCACAGTAAAGAGGTGGGCAGGGAAAAACAATTTTATTTACTGCCAATGAGCATAGAATACGTAAAACCTGTCCTGGGATATGAAACTTGCTGAACTCTGTTAAAACCATCAGGTTTCCCAACACCTGTCAACCTCTGCTGTAACACCCTTACAAAAACTGAGGTGGGAGACATTTCTGTGCGATGACAGCTGTCCCAATTGAGGAGATAAGCCCTCCAAAAGCACCCAAAATGTTGCTGAGGCTAGGTGTGCATGGGGGCCTCTCCTGACACAGCAAACTGTACAGGCATTGCCAAAGCTGAGGGAAATCCTGGCACTCTGGTGTCCGCCAGTAGCAGCTGTAACCTGCAGATTTCATCCCACGGGTTTGCAAGCCTTGCTCTCCCCTTGTCCTTCCCTCTGCCTGGCTGGCCGAGCATCCTGTTTCCGAGGCCCTGAGCAGGAGGTGAGGGTTTGCTGCCGGGAGGGGCAGGGGGCTGCTCCTGGCCCTAGGAGGCGAAGCCCGGCCTGTTCCTCGTCCCCAGCAGGGATGAGCAACCTTGCAGCAGTAACAATGCACCCGTGCAGATATGCACATTCAGATGGTGTCTTGGCACATCGTATCCCAAGGAACAGATCTCCAAAGATATTTGGGAACCTCTTGCTGAACCAGGGAGGATCAGGTGCCTGCACACCGTAATGCCCTCAGCCTGCAGGCTCCCTTGCTTCACCCACAGTTACCTCATCCGTGTCCTTGGGGCAGAGAAGCAAATGGCAGCGGGGCACAAAGATCTTTATATGCCACTTCTGCACCCAGGGCTTTGCCTCAGCACCTGTGTGGCTCAGATCCCCCTTCGTGTCCCTGCATGCAGGGCCAAGGGACTGGAGGGGAGCGCAGTATAGCCAGTACACATGCAAAATCTGGGTCACATTTGGCCTTCCCTGTTTATGGAAGTCTATACTTTTCCAGATGGCTGCTCCTTAATCTCCAAATGCAGATGTGGGTATTGTTGGTGGTGCTGGTGCCAGGAAAGGCTCCTCCAGGACTGGCTCAGGTTGTGAGGGTTCAAAGGCAGGAGGAGAAGAAAATGGCAGTGAGGAAAACCTGTGAGGGATTCTGGCTGTTCAGCGTCAGGAAACTAATGCCAGCTTCTCTCAAGGCATGGGAAGTGACATTGGCTGCCAAATGCAAAGTGCACTCCCATTTCATGGGAATAATTATGACAGTGAAATATTTTCTTAAAATAACCTTGGGCCACATACTAAATGGAAAGAAGTAAATGTGGCACTAGAAATGCAAACTGAGCCACAGGAACTTACACCAGCTTTACAGAGCCTGCTCCACAGGGCCAGATCCTGCTGTCACTACACTGGTGTGAATCAGAGTGTGTTTTGCTGAATTGGATGGAGGAACTGGGGCTTGAAGGGGCCAAGTGCAAGCATAATTTAGCAGCTGCTGAGGAGCGCTGCCTTGTGCAAAGGAGAGGTCAGCGGGATCCTGGCTGAGTAAATGGATAGATTGTGGAGTCTGCTCAGGAGCACTGTGAAACAACAACAAAAAAGTAGTTGCAAGCCACGAAGTTAGCTTTCTGCCCCTCAGCAAGCATGGACAGGATTTGCTATAGATGTGGTCTGAGGGGACAATTTGGCACGGCAAAGTTCTAACCTGCATCTCGTCATCATTTATGGACACCCTGCCGGAGATAATTCACACACGGATACTTTCTGACAGGCTGAGTGCGTGCACACTAACAGCTAAAAATGAATCTCACTTTCCTTTGCTCCACTTGGTACTTCTGAATATTTCTAATGTGTTTATTACCAATCTAGTCATGCTTGTTTGCCTCCTGCATCTGACACCTCCTTAAGGTCAAATGAAGAAAAGGTTATTTTTACAGCTATTATTACGTATTTCCTTGTACTAGCCAGCATCTGCCATTAACACCCAATGGTTCTAGGTTCGAGCAGCAAACAAAAGACATTGATGGGAAATTAGGTGAGGATCTGTTTTGCATGCTCATTCTGAGTTCATTTTCCCCAGTTTAATTCAAAAATAAAATTTACAAGAATAAAAAATGTGACACCACTCTATTATTATGACAGTTCAAGCAACACCTGGAATTAGGCCAGCTTATATTTTCATCAGATAAAGGGAGAACATATTAGATGGGCAAAAGGATTTTAGGAAGGGAAATAAAACATCAGATCCCACTTTTGGTTTATATTTCTGCAGTAGTTACATGGCAGAAATATTAAGCAAATGTGGTCACGTAGATTGCCTTCCCCACCATCCTGAACACAAAGCTGATCTCTTAGGTTAAAACTAAAAATGAAAGCATTAGTGGTTTTTTTTTTTGTTTGTTTGTTTGTTTTTGCTTTTTTTGGTGCAAATTTATGTCCGTTTGGCAAATGGAAATTAGAGGAATAAATTCCATGGAACTTGGTACAGTCTTAAATTATGGGAGGTTAATCCAAATCCTCAGTCTTTTCAAATGCAGAGATAGGAGGTATCCATTTAACGTGCCTCCCGAGGGAGGAATTACCTGATTTCTGACATGAGAAACCACCAGAGCCAAGGCAGAGGCCTGTTGTTCCCCCGTTCCCCCATCATGGAAGAACACGTTCCTTTGAAATTTCATCAGCTAGAAAATCAGTGAGTAGGGTTTTGGATTTCATAGAGGAATTTTACTGGTTTTTTTTTTTTTTTTTTTTTTTTTGGCCCAAATGATAAAAATGCTATAAATTCTATCTTAGACTCTGCAAGTGAAAGGTTTAAGAGATTATGTGAGTAAATCATTCATCCCTTCTGAATATCCTGCTGATAAAAGGGATCCCCTGATGTGATATGTACTGTCAGGTTTGAATTTGAAGCAGAGAATTTCTCTCAAGTTCCCTTTAGGGAATCGGTACGTTTTACACTGAATATTAGGATCACCTCTCCAGGCATGGGGAGGAAGCTAGAATGAGACCCTGAGGCCATAGAGAAATTATCAAAAAGAGATAAACTGGTTTCCTTTTTTATTAAATTCTTCTATAACCAGCTTTATAACCTAGCAAGTGACAAAAATTTCACAGTACATTACACATACTCACTCGCGGGCATTTCACAAGATCAGGGAGGCGTCGCTGCATTTTCTGCTCTGGACTGAGCACAAAGGCTGAGGGCAGGGCTCCAGCACCTCCGTTCCCAGGGACTCCAGCCCCACTCTAACAGCTTTATATTTTGTTGACTGTTTCATTGCTATTAACTCTCGTTACTGGCATTTCATGTCATGATTTCATTCTTGGGCAGGAGCAGGCCAAGAGGCTTTTAAGCGCGGCATAAAAGAAGCTGCCACTCAATACACTGGGTAGAGCTGTGACCATTCCCCACCCCCTGCACCCTCACACGAGTGTGGGGGTTCATTAGAGGCTGTTGGGGGTGCCCCAAATGAGTGCTCCCGGAGAATCTCTGGTGAAGCCTGTGTTGTGCTGGGGACCCCCAAAACATGTCTGGCTCAGACGCTGCGGCCACTCCTGTGGGAGCATGACAGGGGCTTGCGAGGGGTGCTGGAGGCATGGGTTGCACGGCCTCACCTGCATCACTGGGGACGATGAGGCTGCCCCCCAGCATGCTGGCAGCGGTACCCAGCGGCTGCAGAAGGAGCTCACTGCCTGCCCACAAGTATCCTGGCCCCGTAAGTATGGGGAGAGCAGCAACAGGGAGCTCCTGGGGAGCCAGAGAAGGGGCAACAGCTGTGCTTGGAGGAGCAGCCATCTCTTCAGGACGGAGAGGAGTGCCTTCCACGACTCTGAAGGCATTTTGGCATCCCTTTTTTCCTCCCTCCTCTTCAAACAGGAGGAGTAGCAAACTCTAGCGTGGGCTAGGAAAAAAAAAAAAACAAAAAACAAAAAAACAAAGAGGCCGTGTTTCCATTCTGTGTCTGGAGCGACTGCTATAGCTGCCAGCACTTGCTCATATCCCTCTGCCAGCAAGCTGGCTGCCTCAGGGGTCACTTGCTCGCTCTGCCTCCCGCTGCCTGGTGCCTTGGGGCCACGCACAGGCGTTTTCCTAGCAGAGCTGCCCCACACCTGCCCCCTGCCCACAGGGCGCCATGTGGCTCCAGCAGCACGGTTGTTATCTCCTTGCTATCGGGATGGCGGAGCTGGTGTTTGGGTGACAGCCATCTGAGGGTGTGTGGAAGCGCGGAGGATTTATGTGTCCCTCAGCCCTGACGGAGAAGTAGGGCCTCCAACCGTACTTAGAAGCTGCAGTGATAAATACCACTGGCACTGGAAGAAAATCAGATACGCCATGTCAGAGCTCCTGCATTTCTGTTTGCCTGCTGTTTGAGCAGCTGTGAATCAGTGAACGCGGACACAAAGAGCCCTGTGAAGCATCTGATAAACACGTTTAAGAAAAATCCGAGCCGCGTTAATTTTAATTCGGAAGGCAACTGTTAGAACCCAACAGGATCTGACTGTTAGCCAAACCCTTTTGCCCTCTCCCACGGGAAAGAGGGCTATAAAATAAAACTGACTCATAAAAAGCTGGTAGTCAACCTGTTCCCTGCTTGTGACACAGGATGGCAAGGGTCCTAGAGGCATAGCAGGCAGGGGGAGAGGGGAAGGTAAGCAGCAAAAAAGCCTGAAATTCGGAGAAGGGGATGACTGTATGCAATAGAGAATGAAAGTGTGTAAATTCACTCCTGAAAGTTTAAAAGTTCTCAATGCCCTGTGATGATTCCCGTGTGGCCGGAGGGAATGGTAGCCGGGGCGATCCCACACCGAGCCGCCCGGCTCCACGCCGCAGCCCCGTGCCTCGTGTTTTGCAGCAGCAGCGATGTTTTCCTAACGTGCAGCGGCTGCACCAGGAGGAACGCGGGGTAAGGGGTGCTCTGAGCAGCATTTTATGTGAGTGGAAACAAGGTTTGTTTTGTTTTGTTTTCTCACTGGATTTGAGTGGGGTTCTAGCATTTCAGTACCTACAAGACGCTGCTCCTGGATGGCCCAAAATAGCAGTCTATGAAAATGGATATTTTCTAAGGTGTCAATTTAAAGGTCACTGAAGTCAATGGGAACTTTTTTATTGGCTTCGCTGAGCTTCAGTTTGGGCTATAAACTCCACTGAGTTTAAAGAACCCCAGAATAGAAACATTCTGGACTGAAGCTGTTGGATTTGGCAGGGTCTGCTCTGTAATGGGGCTTTGTTAGCTAAAATTCAGGCAAGGTTAAGGAAAATGATGCTAATCAAGAGGTTCTTTGTAAAATGCGTCCAAATGTCTCAATTTTTCTACTTAATGGAAAAGGGACGGCCAAAAAAAGAGTTGTTTTGGTGAAAGTGAACACTAGAAGTTTGTCAGGACCCAACACCTCTTTTACTTCATTTAGACACTGTTTCTTTGGGAGCTTAGGCTAGGTCGCAAACAAGGTGCAGAGGCCTGAAAACCAGCTGTTTGTTGTAGCACTTCAGTCTGAAAACTTCCCTGCAGCAGAACGTGTGCCCACTGGGCACTCCTTCATCACTTAGTCATGATAGCTTGACTGAAGCTGGAAGATTTCCAACACTTCCTGGGTTCCCTGCACCAGCGCAGAGGGACCAAGCCATGCGTGCCCACGGAGCACAGCCAGGCTGTGGCTCCTGAAGGTCGATGCAGCACTTCATGCAGTCACAGGAAAAGGTGCACGTCCCGAGAGCAATGCACCAGCACTGCAGCAGGCGCAGGGGGCACCTTGCTGGAGCCTACTTAGACGTGGTGGATGTGCAAGGCAAGCCTAGAGCTGCCCCTCACAGTTCTCTGGTTGTAAAAAAAGGTGGTATTTTGCCAGCCTCGCTTAGCTCTTTGTGCTAAAAGGTGTTTTTGCAGGCAATTGTTTTTGTGTCCTGGTTCCTGGTAAGCCAGATGGTATTCATGTGTTTGTCTTTCTTTCTATATGAACAACTCACCACGATGTGAAGATGCATGTTGTCCCAGGAGCAGTCACTCCTTACTTTAAGAGACAAGCAGAATTTAGCAGAGGCACAAAATTTGGAGGTTTTATTTGCTGAAAGTCTAAAGGGAGATGAAGGAAGAGAAGTGTGGGGGGAGAGAAGATGGATCTTTCAGTGCTTATCTTTCAGCCCACACGGCCGTGCTATCACATCCGTGCCCTAGATCTGGAAACCGTTAGTCAGGGCTGGACTCTGCTGCCATTGCTGGAGGATACAGTTTTGAACTCGGGCATCTGAAATAGGATGCTGTAAGATGCTGTGAAGCAGGATGCTCAGCTCAGCTGTTATTCTTGTAAATGTCACCATTTTTAGAGAAACAGCATTCTTCTCTTCCACCTCCTAATGGGGCTTGCTTACCCTGCAGAAATACCCACATCTTCCCTGAGGAAGTCTCTGGCCACACTCCGCCCCCAGTTATACAATAAGAAGACTCTTTTGTCTCGGCTTTTGTATGTCTCAGTGTAAAGTCAGCCACCCCTTGATTACTGACATTTTTTGATCAGCTCTGACTGCAGGGCTGACCACAAGTGGCCCCGGCATCCATTACTTCTGCTCCGCTCTGCTCAGCTCCAGGTGTTTGCCCCCGGCAGCCCCCCAGGAATAGGGCCAGCTGCTTGTAGGTGGTGGGGTTTGTTTGCATTCTTTTAAATGAAAATAATGATTTTTGGTTACGAACAAAAGAAGGACTGTACTGGCTTAGGGCATTAATTTAGACAGATTTTACTGTATTTCTAAGAAGCATAAACCATTATTTTGTGTCCTCCCTTTCCTCCAAATAAAACCGTATGCGTTTTCCTTTAAAAATGTATTTTGTGTGTAAGTCACATAGTGAAACATTAAATGCAGTATAAAGGCAGTAATAAAAGTGGTTGTAACATTTATATATTTTTCATGACCAAAGTGCTTTGCAGTTGGAGATGCCATAAATGCATGTTTTGCACAGCAAGCAGCAATACACTGCAAAAACCTACAGTGGCTGGACCCAGCCTCTGTGGGCACCAGAGGGTGGGCAGCTGCCTAGGACAAAATGGGGGCCGGGGTGTCCATCCTGGCCATGGAGAAGCTGATGAGGAACAGGCTTTGGTGGTTGGGGTGGAAAATGCTGCTAGGAAGGGAGGAGGCCCAGCTGAGAAGCACCACATGAAGTCCTTACATAGCAGCAGAGGAGGAAGTGTGTCCCAGGTCTCCTCCTGGCATGTCTCAGTCCTGCCTCTTCCCTCTCTCCTTTCCACATCAGAGGCCGCTTGGCATTGGGGTCGTAACATTCAGCACCACCTAACTTGCTAAGTAATCGTGGGTTAGGTCCAGGCCAGTCCTGGCTGCACACTGTACTTTGAGAGGAAAAGCAGATAAAAACGTGATGTAAGGGAAGAACAGGGAAAGTATTTCTATTGACATTTTCCCCGGGGGTTTTCAATGGTTGGTTTTTGTTTTGGTTTGGTTTTTGTACATCTGATTTGTCGCAGCAGGATGAAGCATATTCCAGAGATGCCGACTGCCCTCTAGCCACGCTTTCTGAAACAGCCTCATCTTGCATAACTGAGGAGCTCCATTTCCTTTCATGGGGATGTTTTCTCCAATTAGCAAAGTGGCTGCTCAGCCACTTTCTTCAGTAAATCCACCAAAGCTGATGTTGGCTCCAAAGCGCTTTCTGTAGGCACAGCCTTCTACCTGCCACACGCATTTGTTTCCATGCTGTACACCAGTGTTTCACAAACGCTGTGTGGTCACTAGATGTGGGCAGGGTGTGTTAGAGCCACTTGCCAGAGCAGTGTCCCTCTTACGGAAGAGGAGACATTGCTTTGTGGACAGCATTGCTGCAGGTGTTGGGGTATTTGTTAGCTGCATTGGGAGGGAACAGGAAAGGCAGACAGCGCAGGGAGCATCTCTCCCTGCAGTCCCTCCCCACACTGTGGCTGAGGACCCTGCCCCTTCCCCAGCAGCTGACAGAAGCAGGAGCTGTGTGCCAGAGCTGGCTGTGGACAAGTCTCTGTCCTGCTCTCAGTTCCCTTTAAAATTGCTCAAAGGGCATAGAACATTCTCACAAGCACCAATCTGCAGAGGGATTTTTTATTTTTATTTTTATTTTTAAATGTCCACTGACTTTTACGGAATATGCACAGCGAATATGAAAAAAATCTCTGATGTTCCCTAAGTCATTGCCCATAGCCCGCACTTCATACTCCATTATGTGGTGTGACTTTTAAAAACTTTTTTTTTTTTAAAGGTCATGCTGTTTATGCTGCATAATATGTAATACAATTCTACTGTAAATTAGAAACATACTTTCCAGCCAGCTGCTGTGCTTCATGAAGGTGAACAAGATTTGAAATCACAGGTCTCTTCCTCATATGGAAGCAGTAGTGGAAAATATTTCAATATCATCGTAATGGGGGGTCCTGGATGACTTATGGACTAGTAACAAGCTACAGAGGCCGTTCCAGGACCCCTTGCGACATACTGCTGCTGGTCTGCCTACAGTAGAACGTTCTCCCATTGTTGACACTAAAGACAACTGTGCTAAAGTTGATTTTACTTTGCTGTTAGAAGAATTTTTGAGTAAACTGTAACATTCCTAACCCACAGCCATCTACTTTAGCTATGGAGGAGATGCTCAGCCTTGATGAGTTTCTCTCTCAGGATAAAGCAGAGTTGATTTCCTACGTGTTGAAATAATTACAGGCATAGTCTCCAGATACACCAATTCCCTGGAAGGATTAAGTATTTCATTGCTTGATAGTAGAACAACTTTCAAAAAAATGCTGTCCTCTTCCTTTCCAGGTAAACGGTGGCACAGAAACTGGATTTTGAGAGACATGAAGTCTCATTCTGAAATTCCCATGACAGCTCTTCAGGTAGCCAGGGTCAAAGGTAAGCAAAGGAGTTAAAGCTACAGATATTTGACCCTTGTTTAAAAAACTTCAGGCCACACATTACTTCAGAAGGAATAATAAACAAAAAGGGGCACAGAATGAGATTTCAAAAAAGAGTGAAAGGTATTTTGATTTCACCTCTGTGTAGAACATGTAGTATGTCTGAAAAGGTATGGGAAGACTCTGAATAAAGTGTCTGATACCAGTGTGATGGAAATGATAAGTAAAGGAATTAAGTAAATAAACAGGGTTTCAGAAAGCTATTGGAGAAGCAGGAACAGTAAGTAATACAAGGAGGAAACTGAGAAGTGGATTTCTTCCATTTAAGGTCAGAAGTGGTAAGTTTCACTTGAAATTGTAGTTATATGCTTTTCGAGCAATATGGAAAATAATGTAATTGTACATTTGCACGGTCTTGTACCAGATGCTGGTATACTTAGAGCAAAGGGGCAGGCCAGGCCGCAAATGAAAGACTGCACATGTAGCAAGCACGTGCTGCCACACAGGTCTGCAGGCAACAGGTGCTACGTGGATGGTGCTGGCAAGGGGATGCTGGGGATCACAGCAGGGGAACAGGAAGCACCAGGCAGTGTCTCTATAGCTCCTTATGCCCACTCATGATGCTCTCCTTGGAATATATTTTTGGTCTCTGTATTAGGTCTACAACTTGCCAGAATAATCATGCTGATTACTGAGTTTACAACAAAAGGCAATGTTAATTTTTGTAGGAGTGATTTTTTATTATAAAGCCACTTTTAATGTTTGAATATACTACGAACATAGTCTGTGACATATTAAAAATAGCTTGAAAGAAGCAAAAGAAGGAAGTTTTTCACACGCAGGCACAAATAAGAGAACTGAAATAACTCTGTTTCTTCAATATCTGTGCTAGGAGAGATGGTGAGCAAATTATTTTCAACTGTGAACAATGTAAAGAAACTTGGTGAAAATTTCACAGGGATAAAATATTTTACAGGTGAAAACTCTATGGTACTTCTGTAGTGCTTGGTCAGTGAATCTTAAGGTGTTTATGACGTGACTGAGAATGCCCCTAGTTATTTTGGTGCATGTTAATTTCACGCAAATATTTTATTTTCCACTGAATGTTGTTAAAATACAGGACAAAATATTTAAATGCAAGCAATCAAGAAAAAAAGCAGACCACTAAGTACTACCAGGGTAAGCATCACCCCACAATCTAAAAAAAGATCAGACACAAGATTCTAATCTCTACTGCACAGGAACCTCATTTACAGAGTCCATCCAACAATCTTATACATCAGTGCCCTCAAAAGCCTGGCTTCATACGTAACTGTATTTTTCCCACTGTGCATCCTCTTATCTTCGAGTGGCTGCTCAATGACAGCTGGGATGTTTCTTCCATACAGTTCACATTGCTTCAGAAACTGAATGCACTCTTGAATAACGCTGTCACGTAGCATGATCATGTGCTTGGACATATTCTCCAGCAGGGACAGGAAACACCTTTTGGCATAATACCACGTATCGGTGCTTAGTTTTTTGTTATACGGCTCCAGGCTTTTAATGACCCTTGAAATCCCGAAGTCGTAGTTTCCTTTCACGCAGTAAAGGGTACCAATGACTAGATTGACAATGCAGAGATGGTAGGTGTTTTTCTCAGGATCACCATAGGACAGTTGTTCTTCCCCCTTCTCAATCTTCCTCATCAGTTCCTCGGCGTCTTCGTTCTGACTTGTGAGGATGTAGGAAACACAGAGATTAGCCAACACAATGGCACTAACGTGGAGAATGTTGTCATAGTGCTTTTTAACTATTGGCTCATAGAAGCTAATAGCCTCTTTATACTTGTTTTCTTGCATGAAGAGCACATGAGCCACGTTGAGCTTCCATACCTCATATTCATTACAGAACTCTACCGATTTGCGGAATATCTTTTCTACCATTGTGTAGTTCTTCATGTCCCAGTAAATCTTTGCCTGGGCCATCAAGACAGGTATATATTTGTCCAGAGTCTCATCGTACTCATTAACGGCCTTTTTTACAGCTTCATCATCCCAGTTTTGCCTAGCTTCCTGTACCTGCTTCGTGAGTTTTCTCAGCTGCTCGGTCAGCATCCCTGCTGAGTCATCTAGCTTGTGGAAAGCCTCCTCGGGGGCAGTCTGACAAGTAATAATGGCATCCAGGAAATTGTACAAGTACGGCGTGAGCAGTTTGTAGGTCAAATGGGCATTCTCTGCCAACACATCAGCCGCCAGGTCATAGTACTGATGCTTGCAGTAGAGGAGCAGCAAGTTTCCGAAAGTTTCTGGCGGACAGGGGTTCTGCAGCAGGAGAAACTGCAGTTTTTCAAACCCTTCGGTGGGCTGGCTGTCCATGTTCATCAGCGCTTGGTTGTGCAGCGTGACCGGGTCCAGCTCCTCCTCCGCCCGGGGCGGCATGTCTGTGAGCGCCTCCTGGGCCGCCTTCAGGTTGTGCAGCTGGTACTCGATGGCAGCCTTGAGGTTGAAGGCCTCCACGAGGGCCGTGCGGTGCAGGAGCAGCGTGTTGCCCACGCTGCGGACGTCGATACCCTCAGTGCTCATGCCCACGCTGAGCTCGGGGTGCTGGTGGATGCCGCGCTCTATTATGTCGGAGATGTGCTTGAGGGCGGGGGCATACTGCTTGGCGGCGTAGCAGCACAGCGCCATGTTGTAAGACAGCTCGGGACAGCAGCCCAGCACCTGCATGGCGCCGGCGAACTTCACGCTGGCCTCCTCGTGCCGGCCCTGCCGGTACAGCAGGCAGCCCAGGTTCACCTCGGCATCGGCCCGCTCCGAGGGGTCCTGGGCTGCCCCGGGACCACCGCCCTCGGTGGCTGCGGCCAGCGCCTCCTCCACCAGGCTCTCGGCCGCGGCCAGGTCGCCCTGCGCGTAGCGGACGGCGGCCTGCAGGCGCAGCGCGCGGCCCTGGTAGGCTGGCCGCTCCAGCAGCGGCCCAGCGGCACGCAGGGCCTCGCCGTAGAGCCCGGCCTTGTGCAGGGCCTGCGCCCGGTACAGGCGGTAGGCGTCGAGCTCGGGGTGCAGCGCCGAGAGCTGCTCGTAGCACTCTGCCGCCGCCGCGAAGTCCTGCAGCTGGTAGTGGCAGTAGCCCAGCAGCGAGAGGCCGCCTCGCGAGCGGCAGCCCCTCTGCAGCTCGCGGCTCAGCAGCGCCGCCGCCTCCGCGCAGCGCCCGCCGCGGATCAGCCCGTACACCACGGCCGTGTACTGCCCGTCCGACACCGCCGCCTCCATCGCCGCTGCCACGGCGACGGCCCCGCGCCCCGGAACGGCTCCGGGCAGCGGCAGCGGGAGGCGGCGGCCGCGGGGCGCGCCGGGAGCTGTAGGCGCCGGGACCCGGGGCTGGGAGCCGGCGCTGCTGCTGCTGCTGCACGGCCCGGGAGAGAAGGGGCAACGGCACGGCCCCGCCAAGGTGCTCTGCTCGCCTTCAGGCAAACTGCGACAGTGGCCGAACTCAGCTGTCCCTCAGCTCTGTACTTAATCCAGCAGCTGCCCGAAGTCAACAAAAATCACCAAAATCTATTACCTGGAGAAATGAGTTCCCCTGCCCACCCGCACGAGAAGGCCGAAGGTGCCGCTGGCACCCAGAGCCTGGCAATAGATGCACCAGCAACGCGCCCGCTGCCCCGGCACCTGCTGCCCTCGCTGGCCTCCGCCAGGCTCCCTGACCCGACAGGCCTCGTGCCCAGCAGTAGAGAAGCGCGGCTGAGGACAGACAATAGAGCAGGCCAAACCCGCCGTGTGCCCACATCAGCTCTGCCACATCGGAAAAGCCACTTTAAGGGCCTAATGCTGGAATAAGATGGGTTTACGGTGGCTGAGTCCTTGTTTTTCTAGCAGCCACGATGCGAATGAGACCTGATGCCTTAGAAAGAAATTGCGTTTTCTATATCCGCCTATCATTTTCTGTTCCCCTTTGTGCTTTTATCTTCCAAGTAATAAACCGGAGAGTTTAATAACAGTTCTACAGCAGCTAAAATAGAAATAGTGTCCTTAAAACACTACTTAGACTTGAATATTTTCCTCATTTCAGTATTTCCTGAAGCCGACAAGAATAGAGAGTAAAGTTAAAATTTACTGATGTTTTTCAAATCCTTTATTTCTAAATCTTGAGTAATTGACTTTAAGTACTCCTAAGCAGTGATACTATAAGAAAAAGCCCTAAGCTAAATGCGCAGCCCTAGAACACAGGACAAGAAATATTTTATTGATGTCTTGTGCTTTTTGAATATGAAACCTTTACAAGGTGTCAAGAGCTTAAGTTTGTAAAGGCTGATGGAAGGAACAATGCTGGTATCCTAACAGAATCTGACAGCTCTCCTACTGCTTTAAAAGCTTAGATCAAATATTTTCCTACTTTCTGAAATTGCTTATTTCGACAGTGTCCTTTTTCCTTGGAGGGAACTATAGTTTTTTTTTTGTGGTGGTGGTGGTGGTGTTTTCCCCAAGGATACATGGTATTTCTACAGAATAATGACATATCTGGTATCACAGACTTGTACTAATCTGTATATTTTTTATACGAGTAAATAGTTCTGTTAAAGTCATTGGCTAGATTTGGTTTCTGATCGTTCCAGAATAATGCCAAGTGCAGCTGGTAGAGTTAGGTTTGCTCCCAGGAATGAGTGCTGCAAGGTCATGCTTCAAAAATTGTATTTGAGCTGCTCAGTCACATGTGTTTTCACTGCTCTTCTATTTGCGTAGTTCAGAAATCAATACATACAGCTCTGATTCATTCTGACAAGGTAGTTTCAATGAAAAATAAATAAAAAAAATAAATCACAGGAAACCATTAAAGTGATTTATTATTTTTAGAGAGACCAGTAAAACCAAGTTGTTAATTTCAAAAACATGCTTTAAAAAGCTGAATCAGCATTGGTTGATCTACTAAAGCAAAACAATGAGGGTAATTATCTTAAAATGCAAAAAGGAAAAGGAGGCAGAAGTCTTTCTCAGTATTCATTTTTGAAAGTATATAGGGTACACTTGCATTAGAAAATACACACACTATTTCTGTGCATGTGTCAGTTGTTTCCCATACACAAAGATTCAAAGCTTACAATGGTATTCCCCACACAACTGTAAGATGCAGTGTCCAACACACTTATAAATTGGTAATTAAGTACAAGATGATCCAAGAAAGAAAAGGTAACAAGCGATACACAGTATATATTCCAATACTGTCACATTCAAGTCATGAAAACCTCTGGAGACTCTCCTTTCAGCTGATTTATACCTCAAATTTCATTGTTTTCTTAGAAACCATTCACACGATTTTACTATTAAAATCGTCAGTTTCTTGGAAAAGCCAATAAAAACATGTTACACTCTACATTTTCTTGCCCAGAACATTCTTAGCATTGGAAGTGTCTGTTAACATGTTTTATGTAGCCTTGAAAGAAACCTGTTCTAATCTGTACTCAGTGCATAAACTGTCTATAACTTGTTTAATCATATGGAGGGAAAATAAATATTTGGCCTGCAGGCTGAAACACTCCAATTTTTCTACTAGGATTAATTAGTCTAAATATTAAAAATGATCTCAGGCACTGCTGGTTGCAGTTTTCAAAAACAGTTTGTGAGTACTAGTATTGGCTTTGCTGATAACTACAGGCACGTTATGAAATTGCAGTGCACTATAAGAAGGAGCAATTAGCAAGGACAACAGTCTGGAAAACGCAGCTGATGTACCAAGGACACCATCTGAATGAATACCTGAGCTAAAAAGAAACGCGCTCCTCTACTCTATAGTCATTTTCTGCAGGGCACAAAACATACTAATGGCCTTCTCAGCAAGATCCCTGGTCCGGCAAAGAAGTAAGAGCTATGACAGAGCTAGATGGGGAGTTACGTGTCTAACTGCCACATTAGGCATCCAAATTAAACTTTTGTGAGCTTCTGCTGCTTAACCTTGTGTGTGACACAAAACTGTGTCCTGCCAGAAGCAGATGTCTAGGTCTTGATCAAGTTATGAAGTTTTCTTTTGCCTGTAGGTCCCAGGCTGGGAGAAAGGCAAAATGATGGTCCACTTTGAGGGCAAATTTTCTGGTTGTACTATGACCAAAGACACCTACCTCTTACCCATCTTGTCTGTGGGAGGTGGGAAACCCTCCTTCTGCCTGATGTGTAGGAGACCCTCTGGCCCTGGTGGTCTTTGCCTCGAACAGTGCTGGGTTTCCAGCTGGGGTCACAGTGTTGTGTTGCAGGGGCGTGCTTTAACCCAGGAGGATGCACCCAGGGCCCCTCCTGTGCCACCAAAACCCTTCGGCTCTGCGCAGCTCCCCAGGAGCGAGGTGCACACAGTGGCAGCACCTGGCGGACCTCCTGTCTCCTTGCTGGGCACCTGTAAAGGGCTTCCAT
The DNA here is from genome assembly GCF_009769625.2 of Cygnus olor. NCBI lineage: Eukaryota > Metazoa > Chordata > Aves > Anseriformes > Anatidae > Cygnus > Cygnus olor. Next base: position 16,743,858 of record NC_049174.1, on the reverse strand, counting down.
GGGAAGCCCTTGTGGCTCCCTCCCAGACGGTGGGGAAGAAGGTGCACCTGCAGTTTGAAGCCTGCTCCAAACCAAACAGGGCTTGAACACCAGGCTCCCTTCTGATGGCCCTAAGTGATGCTGTAGCATTTAGACCTGTTTTCTTTGGTGAGGAAGGGTTGATTTTGGTCAGCAGTCTCACAGGTAGGAATCCTGAGTGGAATTGCTGCCTGTCCAGAACTATTTTTGAGGACTGCATTGCAGCTGAACTGGCTCAAAGCACCTCTGGGGGAGAACGCAGGCCCTGTGACCCTATGGACGTGCCTCATGTTCACTGCATTTTAGCACTGGAGTTGCAAATACTTGAGTCCCCATTCAAGGCAAAATTTCCACTAACGGCAGGGGCAAGGAAGGGAGGACTCTTCTGTTGCTGAGCCAGAACAGCCCGTGGTGGGCATCTCCAAGGCGAGGCCACGTGGGAGGCACCCTACTAGTACTGTGCTGGGTAACAGTGGGCTCTCTGTCCTCTTCGCCCTGTGTCCTTTGTCCTTGCCTCTGCTGGTCCTGTGTTTTGTATGCAGCCACAGAACTAGTGTGATTTCAATGGGTTTTCATCTGTGCTCGTGCAGTCAGCAGGGAAACAAGTCGAAGGAGAATTCCGATTTCCTAACCCATAGTCATCTCGTCTGTGCTGAGTATGTCTTGGGATAGTAAGCACTAGTTAAAAAATGTTTCCCAGCATCTTAAATACGAGAAACTTGGAATATGCTTCTTTACCTGACAAAGAATTCCATAAAGGATTTTCTTTTTCTTTCAAACACGAGTCTTTCGTTGATGCCTAAACTGTGTTAAAAACATTTAGCATGTTTTAAGATATATATTTTTTAAAACTGAGCTGTATCACTTTCGGACATCAAATTCTGTTCTGCGATACGTCACTGTGACCTCCTGATTTCAGCAGGGTTGCTTTGTTTTTCCTGAGAACAATTTGATAAAGATCTAACTGTGTGCTCTCATTTTCCTCCTTGTGATGGAGGAACGGAACCAAAACATTAGTCAGCACTTCTGATTTTTGACCCACAATAGCAAAGATACCAAAAGACAGGAGAAATAGATGGAGGCAATTACAAACAGTCACTTGATTGATGGTTGACATTGTTAGAGCTTCAACTGTATGTCAGGTTGCGGTGGTGCTGAATTCCCATCACTGCCGGTGGGTGTTGCCATGGGCAACAGCGCACTGAAGCCAATAAAAAGGAGAGGAAATGAGGGGAAACTCAACCTTGGGGGGAGCCGGAGGGCACGCGCTATAAATTATGTTACACTTAGCAATATGCAGTATCAAAATTCAGGAAAGCTATGTGTACCTGCCAGCAGTACTATGTCAATTCCTAGTATGTGTTTCTCCCATAAAGCATGTGTTACAAGTTTTATATGGCTTTATGCTTACTATCCTGCATCTATCTTTATTCAGGGAAGAAAGAAGTGGTAAAATAATAGCAGAAACATTTCTATTTGGTGCATGTATTCACTGCTGTGCAATCTGGATCCCTGCTCCTTCCCTGCTTCTTTCTGATAGAGAAAATGATGTGGTTCAGTTGCATGGTAACATATTGGCTTGCAACGGTACTGAAATTCCCAGCTATTCCCCTATACATATGATTAATAGCACAGAGGGTTTTGTTTTGTTGTTGGTCTGTGTTTTCTTTTTTTTTCTTTTTTTTTTTTTTTTTTTTTTAAGGAAGTGATCAGCAGATTTGTTGTTTCTGTTTGATTATCAGACAGATGTAGTCAGCTTTTCAAAGCTGCTAACGACTCACTTTCATTGGAAAGCAGGAAGGCTCCTTATAGCATCTGGTCCACTGGGCCAGGTTCTGATTTCCATGAGGCTGGTGTCAGTTCAAGGTACCTCCATGAAGTAAGTGGACTTTGTCACAGGTGTAAAATTAAGCTGAATTCAGCTTTAATTTCTGCTGCCAGACAATGCTATATTTAGCATCGCATTTTTCATGGAGTACAAAGGCTTTTCTTCTCCCATGAATGGGAACTCGTAAGCACTGCAACACGACTCCTCTTGTGCCCCGTCACGCAGCAGAGAAAGCACCCTCAGTTCGTAGATCACAGTTTTGCTACCCTAGTGATCCCTGTACTAATGGAGGGAGACCAACTTTCACATAATACCAGCATCATGACATAGAACTGGACATGTTTGGTTTTGTGACCTATCGTGTTTGATTAAACTTTAATGAATCCCTCTACTGCACATGTCTATGTGTGACCCTAGGACTGCACTAGCTGTAATAATAACCATCTTAAATTGTACTGAAAGAACTGCAAGAGAAGAGGTAGTCAGTCCAATGATACTCTTTCTCTCCGTCATTTCAAAATACTCATTCAGCTGCAGATTATACTAGAAAGGCTTATCCACGGTCCAGTTTTCAATATAATATAAACCTGAAGCATAAGGCAGCAGATTTTCTTTTTTATTTTTATTCTATTTTCATTGAAGCCCATTATTTTTTTCCTTAGGGGACACTGTAATTTAAAAAACTGTGTTAAAGGAGTATTTAAAAACAAACAAACAAACAACAACCCTCTAAAATTACCATGCAATATTTTGCTTTTATGCAAGCTTCCCGTTGCTGAGAAATTTACTGCATTGTTAATATGAATTTCTCAGGGAAGCAGGGACAGATTGGTATTTTTAAAGATAATAAAGTTTGTTGTTAAATGTAGCAAAGGTAGGCAATTCTAAAGGCCCTGATCAATCACTAAGAAGCTTTGTTGTAAAAAAATACTTCTTCAGAATACAAAGCAGGCTTTTCAGAACATCCAGGCATAAAAGAGGAGGGAAGAGTGAGAGAGGAACATCACAAAAGCAGGCATAATTGATTCATAACATGTACTGAAGAGATGCAAAACAATGTAATTACATACTATTCTGCTTTCCTGCAGCTCCTTGCATGTGAATTGACCAGCTTGCATCCCAGTTCTGCTCTGTATTATTAATTTTATTAAGCTGCAAGTTCTTATATTTCAGTCTGTTGTCAGCTTTACAGATTTTTACAGCAGCAGTTGAAATGGAGCGGAGCTGAATGAATGCTTCTTGTGCTGTCTTCCATGTCATTTCGGAAACCAGCGCAATCTCACCGCAGGCCTTCCCTTCAGACTGACTAAAGCTCTGAGTAAAACCAAACTAGGCTGCCATCAAGATAATATCCGATCAATTAAGCATGTCTCTGAAAGCATTTCTTAAAAAAAGTGGTGTGCCAAAGCTTACGGAAGCCTTTCAGACAGCTTTTATCATAAATAGACATTGACATTTGCAGGCTTAATTTATGTCTTTGAGAGACACGGTAAAGCTAGAGGAAAAGGAGGTCGAGGATGCTGCCTGAGAAGGAAGTCTTTTTTGGTGCAGCTCCTCCCATTTACCTCTGTTTACTGCCACAGAGTCCAGCATAGGCTTCAGTTTCGCATTCAGCTTCACTAGAGACTGGAAGAAAATAAAAAAAAAAAAAGGGAGGGGGAGAGAAAAAAAATATTGATGGTATTTCTAGTCTGCTGATGGACAGACTAGGGAGTAACATGGTAAAAGGAGCCTGATCTGCACCATGCCCCTCACCCTCCTCGCCCCTGGCTGTAAATTCCCACGTAGGTAAAATTTTTCATTCCCTTTGAGATTTCTTTATCTCATACTCATTTGACTTGAGCCTTTAAGTAAGCCACCAAAAATGTCAAAAAAAAAGCACATAAGGTGGCAGAATTGCCGCACAACTACTAGAGCTTTCTTGTAATCCTTACAGATAGTCCTTCTGAGGCATCCCCCAAGTGCCTGGGGCTTCTTGGTTACTGGTAGCTATGAACTAGTTGGATGGCAAGCTGGACAAAGCTGAAATAAGCTTCAGATTCTCCCATGTGCTAGCTTCTTATTTCCTGCTATAGATGAGTAAACCACAACAGTACCAGGCTTTCCAAAGGTGGCAAAAAAATCCCTTTCTGTGTCCTCAAAGAAAAAAAAAGAAAGGTTTCTTTTTAAATTCCACTGAAATCACCTCTTTTCTACATACCCAGTCCAAAGCCCACAGAAGCCAGTAAGAGTCTTTTATCTGTTTTCAGCTGGATTTGAATTAGCCCCCAAATGATATAATCCCTGTGCTCTTTTGCTAGAAGTTTATTTCAACTTCCTGTTTCATATCAAATGTTTCTGTGGAAAGACAGTAAGTGTTTCACATGGCTTTGTCCCTACATTGAAGAGAGACAGAACCCCATCAATAGCAGCACACGATGCAAAGAGAGGGTTAACAGCTGCCCCCAGAGTGGCCATGTGCTGTGCTGGTTCAGGACAGAAGAAGTATTTTTCTTTTGCAGCTTGTTTCATTGGGAAGAAATGGGTTTTGATGAAAGTTGGGTATTGCACTTTCTCTGATAGCATGGAAACTGCATACTTGCCATTTGAAATAAAGGATTGGTGCAAGGAAAAAAAAAGATGGAGAAGGCAGCAAAGGTTTATCTTCTAAAAGTGTAGAAAATTATAATGAAAAGAAGGGAGAACAGAAAAGGAGAAGGGAAGAAGGTACCTTTGCAGTTAATTATTTTCTTTTTATTTTTTTTCTTTTTTTGTGTGTGCTTTAAATAGCAGGCCTAACAGCAACCATGTTAAATGGTCCCCAGAGCTCAGACACCACTAAAGAACCGGACTTTTTATAGCTAGCCTGTAAGCCATGGAGCTTGGCTAGCTACTGAAGTAAGTCTCGGTAAATTTTTAATTGAGCTATTATATGATAATTAAAGGTTAATGGCCTGATTTTAAGATGTGCTGAAAACTTGCAATTTCAGTTGACTTCGGTAGCAAATATGAATGCTCAGCACTTCTGAAAAATCATGCCATGAGTAAGTAGCTGATTTGTGTGGAAGTTGAAGCAAATCTGCTTGAAATTATTTCCTGAGAATATGGCACAGACTGGGCAGATAATTTTGCAGCTTTGGGACTGAAGTAAGGGGTAGTGCTTACTGCGGTCTCTGCCATGGACACTATTGCTCCCTGGTGGCATTTGTGCTGTTTTAAGAGTGGCTGTGGGATGTAACACTCCTGGCACCATACCTCACAGCTCCCTGTTTTAGCTCCTTATTTCATACCATTATGTGTTCTCCAAACCTGGTTTGGTGGAATCTAAAAAACAGGATCAGCAATGCAATAAAAACACCTGTCCGACGAGCTCACTGCTGATGTGCTTAGCACCTGCATGGCCTCTGCCAAATCAAGTGTCTGGAGGTAGCACTTCAAACATTCAAATCTTGACAGCAACTTAGCAGATCCATTCTGTACGAAGACAGTATCCATCCAGAGTTAAGCTTGCTGGCATTTCTTGAATCTTCAAAAAGTTCTTGTGAAGCATTTTTTTCAGTATCTGCTTAAGATTTTTATCCTGTGTTTGAAAATCAGTGCATTTCAAACATCTCTCTGCACAAATACGGCATTCACACCCCATCAGCCCCAGGATCTACAAGCACAAAATGCCGTGCAGTGTTTCCATCACAAACGTATCAACAACCTGTATCTGCCTACAGGCAGCATAGAGGAGGAGTTCACTGGACCGTAGGCTCTGTCTCAGCGTGTCTGCTCCGCTCGAGGCTATGGCTGCATCTTTTCTGTACCATTTTGTTACCAAGACTTAGCACAAAACCACATTTTCAATCCTAGAGCCAGGGAGCAAACAGGGATCAGGGCATGACCAACTGCCTGCCCCTCCAGGCCTAGGCATGTGCCATGCTCTTACAGTAGGAGACCAGCTTCTGACAGGCAACCTGCATCTCACTTGGGACCAAAGGTGCCGGGAGGACAGTGGGTGCTTGAGCTGCTGAGATCAACTACCTTTGTGTTGGCTACAGCAGAAGCCCCAGTTGATCAGTAATGGATTCAAGAAGCACCCACACCCTGTAATCACCACATCTTAGGAACTGTAAACATGTTATTAAATCCAAAAGGCAATACATAGCTTTCCCAGAAATGTATTCCTAACTGCATATTATGGAGTCTGATAGCCCAGACACAACAGAGGTCACTAGGTAAATAACCAGAATGGGTAACTAATAACATTAACTGTGATGAAAATAAATTAAAAGGAATATTTAAGAAAGAATAAACCATGTCTTTGATATTCAGTTTTACCATAGCACAAGCAATTAACTCTATGGAATGCTGACAAAATATATAGTGTAATTTTAAGAAACTTTATTTTGTTATACATTAATTTAGAATAGGGATCTCGACAGTGCAGATTTTGCACTTAATCTATAAAACGTCTTTATTCAGACATTGATCTGATGTTTAAACCACTGCTTCTGTATTTAGTATCCTTTCACTTTGGGACTCTTTCATTCTGATCTAGCCTTTTAATTAAACCAACTACTATAATTCCTATGGAAATTAGCTTTTATTTTTTTTTCCAGCTAGCAAAGCATTTAAGTAGGACTTTTCTGATACAAAGTACACAAATTGGATTTTACTTCTGCTTGAGATGTAATTAAAAACTCATTTGATTACTATATTTCTGGCTCTGTTTAAATTATTTAACTCCAGTAATCAATTTTCTTTTATGAAGCTTCTGGGAAATTATCTCAAAAGCAACACATTTCTCTCCCTTCTGGCAGGTTCTCGACTATTTACTGAATTACATGCATAGCACCTGTTCCTGATCCGGATTAAACCACCAATTTATTCCTAAAGCTATTTAGGTTTATTTGGCTGTAGCCTAGTCAGGGTTTTCTGCCTCCTGGCTGCACTTTTACTTTCCATTTTACTGCATGAACCCCCCCTTGATGTACTGCTCCTCCATGCCACTATTTTTGATACATGCCTTGTACAAACTGCTTTGCTGTCTAATTTGCTACCCAGCTTCTTAAGGGCCAATTTATTCTTTGCTTCAATAGGAAGAGACTTGGTCTTCAACAGCTGACACAGGTTTACCCCCTTTCCTGTAATAGCTGCTCATCATCACAGAGTGATAAAGCATGCCAGGAGAGCGGTCATGCTGGTGGCTTGTGCTCCAGCATTAGGAAAAGCCAGATAGGTTTGCAATTCTCTTCTGCATCTATGTGTTACCTCAGGTATGTGGCTAAGCTGTTTCTCAGAAAGTTACTGTACAGCTCTGAATTTTTCCTGTCACCTTCAGTGATGTAGGTCTCTTTTGTGACTGTGTACTGCTCTGCCCATAACATCCTTTCACAAGGCAACCTCCTCTTATGGACAGGCTCCTCCACTACAACAGAAGGTTACTGGCACTTCAGCACCCACCCAGCACTGTAACTAAAGCATAGAGAATGCAGAAAGTGTAGAAGTACCAAAACCAAACAAACAACCACCAAACAAAACCTTCAGGGTGGGAGTGACAGATAGCAGCAGAGGCATTTGTTGGTAGATCTTCTGCCTTCTGGGTGGAAGGGCAGTGGTGAGGGGCAGAGGACTGCAGCCGCTACATCAGCGTCATCTTGGGGAAAGGATGTTATCTGAACCAGCCAAGGTGCAGCACAGATGTGGCCAGAATCTAAACTACTGCTAAAACAAAGACAACGTTTTGTTGTATTCTGAGACTAACACCAAATCATTTTAAAGGGCGCATTGCATGCCCTAGCTTACAAACACTGCAGGACCTCCAGAGGGTGTCTTTTTTCCTTTTTTCTTTTCTTTTCTTTTTTTTTTTTTTTTTTGAGGTTCTCATCCAAATATTGCCCAGTTCTGACCTTGTTTAACTTATGCGCCTTGACAAGATTATGGCTCACGGAAGTATGGTTGCGGGTCTAATATTTGTAAAGCGAGTTTATGGAATAAGACCATATAAATTCAGTTTTACGACTGAACACATATCAAAAAGTTATAGGTCGCAGTGTTCACTCTGCTTTGGAACCCAGTGGTTTCTAATGAATCACTTTTATTATGTAGGCAGTTTCTGAGTTGGAAGGGAGGACTAGTGACCGAGAAGCCATAGGGATAAATTCAGACCTGGTGTAAGCATATGAAGCATTGCTGAAGTCAAGAGAGTCGTGACCAGTTACAGCAAAGCTGAATTGGACTCCTGAGTTTTGCTGAAGTGGCTTTCATGTAAGAATACATAGGCCAAAGGTGAGCCATCTATCTGAAAATCCTTGAACTTCAGATTAGTTCAGATAAAAGGGATCTGTACTGCAGTCATCCACGGATTTGAGCCTCATAATACAAATATTTGATGGAAGATGTTAAGAAAAAACAAAAGCATTTCTGCACACGTGTCTGTGTACTAAAACCAAAGAAACAGATAAAATTCTACCTTCTGTAGGCAGAATACATAAAATACAGTGATATAGAGAAGATGCAGGGATTAACTTATATGAACCTTTGACTGTGTGCACGTGACTTAATTATTTGCCCTACTGATTCAGGGTCATATGTAATCATTAGGTTCCAGAAGAAATTACTGTATTTGGGAGGCGGCTGAGTTCATGGGGGAAAAAAAAAAAAAAAAAAAAAAGACTGGGATCTCATTGTTGATGGAGACTTTGTTTATTCCTTCTAGGGCTAGCTGAGGGCAGTTCCACGGAGTCAAATACACAGTGCAGATGTGCATTGTTTTTGCATTTCTGCCAGTGATTTTTCTTTTGATGCCTAAAACTGTAATTAGGTGAAATGAATACACTAACTTTCCTGATAGAAAATGGGAGTTTCTTTTATGTTCCGTATAGAAATCGTTAGTGGTGGGGAAGAGAGCTATTTGTGAACAGAAAGGGATCTAATACACATATGAGCATTCAGCTCTTCTGCTGTGAATCAATGTTACATTTCTGGTGATGGTACAGTAGCAAGAATAATGCTGCACTACTTTGTAACTAAACGTACATACTATGGAAGGCTGATTATAAGATTCTCTGGTAGTAAGATATGCCAGGTACTTTGGGGGGAGGGAATATGTACAGAGTTTCTGGTAGCAAAGTGTGTTCTGACCAATATCAATGTTGCTTTGCTGTCAAAGGGAAAGAGCAATACAGGAGTGGTACCTACCGAAGTAGCTCAACTGATGTGTTGCTAGAGTTGTAAATGATTCATGCGTTCATAATAATTTCATGAAACTGAGGGTTTGCTCAGAAGAGTTAGTGTTTCATAAACAACTTCTTATTGGTCTCTACTGTTTATGGTTTTGATTCTACATCTGAAGTGTGCAAAATGTAAAATGTTTCTACGCCTTCTCCTTTCAACATTTTCGCCGAGCAGCCGATCAATGTCTTCTGCCATACTATTAAATGGATTTTGAAAAACTCTTCAAACCGTATCAGCCTCATATCCTTATTTAGTTCTTTGAATTTGCCCTCAGCTGGGAATTCTGCAGGCAACTGTGATTCTGTTGTGTTAAACACTTACTTGAAGTGTTTCATCCATCATCATTTCTAGTCCTTTTCTGATGCAATGTAGTTTGTGCTTTGTCTTTCTTGAAAACTGAATGGCTGTTAAATTATCCATTTATCTTCTTTCAGATTTGCTGTACAATTTGAGTTCCCTCTATTGGCTGTCTCTTCTACCTTATCTGCCAACTTTTCAATCTACTTCCTCAGATCTTTATATGCATTTCCATACACAACTGCATGTCCTTCGCAACACATTGAGCAGATAATCCTAAATAAAACAGCAACAGAAACTGTAGTATTATGAATTATTCACTTCTTCTCACAGATCATGGTGAAAGCCTTAGTGAAGCCAAGCTTCAATAAAGTTGATGGCAAATGTTCATTCTTCTGTATTCTCTCAAATATCTCAATTGTTGACCTGCCCTTTCAGTTGAGATCTTTCTGGCATTAGATAACTGAGAAGTAATTTGAAAAATACCCTTGTCTGAAGAGAAAAATGTTTCTGCTGTCTCTTCTTCCAACCAATTTGGGAAAACTGGTACATTCCTGAAGTTGTCAATACTAATACAATGTTTCATCAGTAATCTCACCAAATTACAAAAATCCTAACAAAAATAATTTCCAAAACCAAAAAGAAGCCCTGCCTGCTCTCAGGAAATGAGAAAAGAGGATGAAGATCTTTGTGTCTCTTGTAAAAAGCTGTCTGTGATACTTATTGGCACAAAAATCCTTGTTTCGAAACCAGCAAAATTATGCCTTTCCATATCACTTAGTGACTGACTTTGAGAATTACAAGTAAAAGCATTCCTTCTTCTTTTTCTGGTTTTCTTTTATTGTATAGCTCTTCTTCACCTCTTCTCTCCATTAGTATATGAGTAGCAGAAAAAATAGACTCTTAAGTTAAGAATAACGAGGTAACAAAAACAGTCTGCCGATGTTTATCCCATTACTGGAAGCTGTAATATAGTCAGAGTACCTGAGTTTTCTGAAAGTTCAAGAGCGTTCATTTCAGGTAGCCTCGATTACGTTCATCGTTGGTAGACAAGCAGCAGGGCAACAAATGTGCTGAGCCCAGCCACGTCGCTATTTCAGGGCTACAGAGAGATCGTTCTGCAGTGCAATGTCTCTTTTCTCTGTGACAAACCCTTATCCCTAACATAATCCTTAGCTACCAACTCCCCCCCAGCACTGGCATTTGGCATAATTTGCCTGATTAAATTTCCTCTGAAGCAGATTCCTTACAAACACAGCAGAATATGCTGCACCTGCTCATCCTCAGATAACATTACCCCCTGGATTTCAACAGAAAGTGAGACTAATTTAATCTGCCAATGTGTGTGCAGCCTCAGTCCGTGGTTTATCACAGACTGCATCCTAAGCCTATCTGCCTTACTAATCCTTGTCAGCTGGGCAGTCCCAGGAAGCATAGAGGCATTCTCTCTCACTCTTTGTGTCCAAGCCATATATCAGAAGTAAGCCTTGCTAATGTCTTTTTGGTGTTCATTAGGATCTATCAAAAGTTATCCTGCTCTTCCCTCAACATTCTATAAGGGAAAAGCTGATTTCAATGAGAATCGCATGGAGCTGATGAAATTCCTCCCTGTGAACACATTTTTCCAGTTTAGTCCTGATTCCCCAAACCTACCCACCCCCTTTTTTTTTTCTGTTGAAATACTCCTCAAGAACTCGCGTACAAGTTTCAGTGAATGTCTGTGTATTGTTCATAGCGAACAGCTCGCTACATAGTGCTAGCCCTGTCCCCTAATTAGGTGCAAACAAAATAGAACAGCAGCGCTCTGAATTTTGTGTCAGCAACCCCAGTTTTGGGTGAATGCCGGGTACAGCAAGCCATTGCCAAAATGTTCATACAGATAAGATCTTCCTCCTTTAAATCAATTTATTTTTTTATTTTTTTTTTAGTTATTACTATATTGAGGACAGAGACTTTCAAACCAATAAATTGTTTTGGTTACATCCAGTGACTCTTGCTTGGATAAGTACTAAGCCATACCATACGGCCCATTTTGGACTTCTAGAGGAGTGGTCTGAACCCTGACTTTCTTATACAATATTTCCTTATGCAAAATTGTCATTGAGGGACTGAGGGAAAAGGATAGATTTGGTATTTGAAGAAGGGCTGTATCAGGACACGGCAGTGTAAACATGATTGTTAAAGCATACCCCTCCTTCCTTTCTGCAAAGAAATATTAAAAGGTTAATCTCCTGCCTTATAATTGTAGCTAGAGCATAAACTTTTGGGAAAAAATCACTGTGTGTGAATATGAAGTTCTAATTCAGGGGTCAAAGTCAATTCTTGAACTGGAGAAATTAAAGCAAAGATGTAGCCATGATAGCTGGAGACTTCTGTCCTTTTTTTTCTACACTTTGTAGAAGCTCTGCCACTTATTATACCCCATTCCTTTAATATCTGCTAACAAGTAGGATAGATGTTTTTGCAGCTACATCACCATAGGGGAATTACTCTAAAGATGGATTTAATTACAAGGCAGGACATTATCGTCTGTAGGAAGGCAGGCATATCAGAGCACTTGGAGTTGTAGACAGAGTGATTAGATTTCTTTCTAAGTCTGTCAAACTGTGATAAAGAAGGGCTCTGTCCTTCAACATTTCATTCAAGTGTAAAACATTTAAAGTACTTGCTAGAATTAAAAATAAATGTTTCTGCTCTTCCCAGATTCTCCCTAGAATCTTGGAAGGAATAATGCAACTTCACTTCTGTATATACCATTATGTGTTTAAAGCTCCTACTTCCCAAGAAAATCTTGAATAGCACTAAAACAGAGCAATTCAATGGAGCACCAAGGTAGAGGTGAGCAGGGCAATCTCAGGCACACATAAGTTGTATGTGCCGTGAGCTTCTTTATCTTCCACAAAGACATCTCCCTTAAATTTAAATAGCTGCTGTCATTGTCACTGACTACCTGACTATGTATTTATCTGCCCAGAAGCAGAGTGCATGGCCTTTGGCCCTGCTATTCATAGTGTTACTGTCTCTGCCTAACAATGCTGTGAACAGAGCTGGGCTTCTGTTAGCATCTTTTGTTTGAAGTGAATCACTAACGCTTTGATGTTGTTTGTGAGAAAAATAATGATTAAAAAGAATAAGATCTTCACTCTCCTGCTCTGTCTGCTCCCTACAGAGAAATCTGATCTGAGTTAGGAAAAATCTGTGGCTGATCCTGTTTTAGGTACACACACACCACAGAGTCCAGGAGAGGAATCTATTGGTGTTGAAACTCTTAGTATCTCTTTACAGGAGGTTCAGAGCAGTAATTTGTCTTAATGATTGAAATGGTGCTCCCGTTATACAACACAAACATTTATGTTCAATTAAGTACATAATACTTTCCCTGCATGGTGAATGCAGCTGCCAGTGTGGCCATAGTGCTTTATTTTCAGCAGGATGTCAGATTTTCTGCTTTAGTTGCATGTGATTCGCCTTTATGTAGTGTTCTACCAAAAAAGGGGATGATTACTCCATACTGAAGCTACATTAGTAGATTTTAAATGCTCTACAGATCAAAAAATGCATTTTTTCCTTATAAATGATTATTCTAATAAGCTTGTTTCTCATCTGTCTACTGATGAATGCTTTCCTTGCTGGCATTTTTGAATGAAGAGCAAATGTGATGCAGTAAAGCATAACTAAAGCCCCTAAAATCAGAACTTCAGAGTAAATGGGTGGCTGTTATGCTACTCAAGGCAAAAACTTCACTGTCACATAAAAATACTCTGATCAGTGATCACTACGGTAACAAAAAAGTAAATTCAATAAAATTATAACGTCCAAAGTGTAATAAAAAGAAATGAACAAAAATGGGGAAGCTTTTATCTTCACAATCCTTTGATATACAGTATGAAGGAAACAGATTTGATTACTACAGTATTTTGAAATTGGAGGTGGCTTAATTCCCACATCGAGCAGCAAATGTGGGACAGATCGAGGGAGCAGAGCCACAGCTTACCTTGTGCCAAGAGTCAGGCTTACAGAGTAAAAACAAAAAGGTTTTGATTTAGTCACTTGGATATGGGAAATCTGTGTATAATTATTATTATTGTTTTATATCCTAGTTATCATTATGCATTTATATTCAGCTTCAAGCTTCACATTAGCTTATATAGCACATTTTATACAGCTGTAACCTTCTTCAGGGTTGGATTGACATTCCAAACAGCAGTCAAACAGGATGACTAGCAGAAGGTGCATGGATCTTGAGAATTTACTAGTCACTTGTAAACATTCTTACAAAAAACAAAATGGGCCAAACTCAGAAAATGGTTCCAGCCAGATGAGCAGAGGTACACATTTCCTGCCATGTGTTTGCTCTATCACATTGCCGTGATACACATCTGCCTAATAAAGGAGACTTAGGTCATCCTTTACTTGGGACAAAAACTACACCTCAGGGTGGGTTGTCATAAGCTACCCTGAGGAAAGCAGGAAGAGGAGAGCAGATGCATATAGAGGAAGTAGAGACAAGTCTCCCCAGAAGACTGATTAAATCCCAAAGAATGTTTCAGAATGGAGGAAAAAAAGGGGGGGGGCAAAGAAAAAAAAAGCTTAAGGCAAGGAAGGCCAGAACTCTCTAGAAAGCTCTGCGAATTATCAGATATTCCTTGTGGGCACTTTGACATATGACTTAGCTCTGGACTCTGGAGAAAGTATGGTTTGTTACAGCGTAGTCAGTGGCACCAGGGTGGTGTCAGATCACTCCTGCAAGTTTGTGCTGTGAAGTTCCTTCCATACTGTGTACTTCAGAAATGTGCAGCTGCCAAGGATAGCCTGCCCTCAGGACTACTTTGGGTAAAGAAAACTTCAGGGGGCTCTGCTGGTCTTTTTAAAGTAAAACTCCTCTCTATCTGTAATGGTAGTTGCCAGCATTCACTGATTGCTGGGACCATCTCTACAGTCTGGGTGTCAAGTAAAATGAAGCACAGTGTTAGGTCCTGCCACAGCAGCTGGGTTGGTATGGAAGCATGTGTTCACCTGCAGAGTTCCCTTCAGGCCTCTGGACACCAGGATCTGCCCATACGGATTCAGGACTTCTAATCACTTGCATGGAAATAACTATATCCAAAAGCCTTGAGTTTCTTCTCTATGGTTTAATGTTGTAATTTTGGTATCAAAATGAGCGTCAAATGTTTGTCAAACATAAGGTTTTTATAAGCACTATGCTGGTGAGCTATATAAGCACTGCTAAGGTTTTACTAATTTGTCAGCTGCCACTCTGCCTCTTTATGTTGCATTTGTAATGATGTAACCCATTCTGTCCCTACAACACATTATAAAGGCTAGAATTTTAAGGAATATATTTAGAATGAAAAAAAAAATAATAAAAATTTAAGACTTACCCATAGTTGTAGTGTGTTCAGCCAGCCCTAACCAGAGGATTTACAGTGTCTGAATACACTGCTGATGTGATATGTGTATTGAGGTTTGATTAAGCTGGATATGAAAATTAAAACTTGGCTTCACATTCAAGAGAGAATCTCCCGCAGTGTGGTACTATGACATCAAGTTTTCTGTTTACCCCTAAGGCTGGTGCTGCAATGACTTCCAGGTTTGATGGTGTCTCTTTTTTAAGTTGTTGAGCAGCAGGCTAATAGCTGCACAGCATGATGCAAAGACAGCAGAAAGCAGGGAAATCAGATGTGAATATATTCCCCAGAGATCTCCTGCTAAGATGGAGCTAACTAACCAGAGCATTAGTGCTCTGATCTAGTCTTCTCCTGCAGAGGATGGTCTGATGATCAGCTCTTCCTGCTTTATTGTACTTTTTGGGATTAAAAATCATGAATTCTGGTATAATATGCATTATAATGTAATATGAACTATTATATTGAATAGAACATTGTTTTTAAGAGTTTTCCTCCAGTGTCATTCCCTCCCTCTCCCCTGTTGGTGTCCAAGATGAGCTTATTATTTAAAAAGAAAAAAAGTATGTTTCTATGGGTCTTCTGTGCTTGCTTTGTCTTAATTGTTTGAAGTCCATGGATTTACAGTTTATTTTATCATGACAAATTCGGACCTGAGGAAGGGACCAGATCTATTGGCAAAGCAAAGCATTAGTCCACTTCACTATTTACACCAGCACGTATTCTTCCTGTCACACAATAGGAGTTGTCTTTGCTACTAGGCAGCCTCAGATGCCACGAGGTACGGAGGGCAGGGTAAACAGATCATCCTTCTTACCTTTTTTGCTATTGGTGACATATCTGGTCTATAAAATGAAAAGGAACTGCTAATCCATTTTCCTGTGTGGACAGGGAGGCTACATTCGTGCACAATTTCAAGAGTGCAGCATTAACATGGGAGCTGGTACCTACTTTCCAGCTCTTGGTTTTGTTCATCATTGCAGAGATGAGGCAGTTTGGGGTGCAGGGAGAGTATTTTTGCAGTTCCCCCAAAATGGCCATCCCCATGTTTTTACAGATAGCAATGACCAAACGGGCAGTCTTTAGTGACATAAGGTGGTCTGTGTGGTTTCAGTGTGTAGGAGGAAAACTGGCGGACACAGTTATCAATGGTTAAGTTGCTTTAGCCTTATTTTCCATTTATCATTCTGCCTGTGTAGCTCTGCTTTCTATATAGATAACAGTTAAAATGGTGAAGTTCACATTACGCAGGAATCAAGTTCTGAAGCTGGTCTAATCCAAAAAGAGGGAAGCATTATTCTGGTCAATCAAAGCCCTAGTTAAGTAGTACTTGAGGGTTTACACCTTATACCAAACACCCAAGCAGTCTGTGCAGAAGCATTGTTAAAAGAGTAAACTCCAAGTTAAGCAGCACGCAGCATATATCGCAAATCATTTGCCACTGACCCTAAAGGCATAGCCTAGAGTGCCCCTTAACAGTTTGGAAAGGAAGCAGAAGGGAGCACAAAGGCCCCGTGTCTCCTTTTGATTCACAGGTATTTGGACATGTGCCCAGGCACAAGTCGGACAGCAGCACCTAATGAGTCCAGCCCACCGGCACCACTCAGCAGAGCACCCCACACCTCGCCATGATGAGAATCAGTTTGTGTCAAGCATAATAAAATAAATAGTTGCCTAAACAACTTGGAGAGAAATTATATTTGCAGATATTACTGGCCTTCAGGGAAACTGAAGATTTCTGCATAGAATTCAGACTTTTGGTAAAGTCAAAGAGAGATAAAGCATTCATTCCAAGGGCCTTCAAGGCTGCACAGTAAGCTCTTTTTCCCTAGAGAGGCAGGAACAAACTTCTCTGGACTCTACAAGGAGCAGTAAGTAAAAATTACCTCATACAATGGCATGCAGATGCTATCAATCCACTCGAGCTGCAACCTGGGTAGTTCATCTTTCCTGTTCCGATCAAAAATGGCCTGAATTGAGAAGGGAACAAAACTGTCATGCTTTATTACACTGGAGTATTTTACAGATACATCATCCAGCACTTCGGAGCTATGATCAAATTCTCAAAACCAGAACACTTCGTAAACCATAATCAATCTTTGCAGCAGTCTTCCTACTGCTTTGTCTGGCATGAAAAATAAACTGTTTATTTTCATTTCTGTTTTGAAATTTGTAGGCTGAATGTATTTAAATTTTATAATTCTGAAATATAAAATAAATGCTCTGCAGTTGGAGTTGAGATGGTAAAAAAAAACAAACAAGCAAAAAAACCACCTCTGTATAAATGTAGATACCTTTGAGGAGAAATTTTCCTTTCCTCGTACAGGGTCTTCCAGCTCAGCAAAATGAACAGTGATGGATCTGGCCTGGCTCCCTTCCTCCCTCCCTCCCAATTAAAGACCCTTTTTGCAGAACCAGCTATGTCTGTGAATCCAAAGCATGGGGAGTCAACAGAGCAGTCTGGGGAGTAGTTAGCAATTTGTTCTTCTGGATACAGCCTACTTCACTGCCTGCTGCACTCTCTAAAGAGGAAATTAGAGAGACCTAAGTCAATGTTTAAGAGGCTCAATTATTGGCTGTACTGCCTTATAGAAGATGGAAGAAACTTAGTTCTGAAGAGTTCAAACATAAATTTCCTCCATATCCTCCCTAAGGTTACTTGGTCCATCAGTTTTTTTTCTATGGGATCTTAATCCTCCTTCTAGTGGTCTATCACTAAATTTCTTCTTTTATTCTCTGAATATGCCAGGTTTTAAACGTTCCTGTCTTCTTATGTGGAAAATCTGGTTTTACTATGGGCCCATTTCCTCCAAACTGATGTCTCCTGACGAAACTTACTTTCCTTCTCAACCTTTCAGAACCTCCAAACTATATATACTACATTGTAGTAAATGCATGGTTGAAGTCTTCTAGTTGTGGCCTGCTCTTTCTAACATACACAGTTATCACACAGTTTATCTAAATAAGACATGGAGCTAAGATTTGAGGATTCAATCCTAAATGAGAATCTTGCATGTCAGTTAGGATATTTCTGTATTTCCTATTAAAATCATTTTGAAAAATACTGTCCTTTTCAGATCTTCATAAGGATGATGCAAGAAAAAAATTCCATGAGTTCTAAGTTAAGATATCAAATTATCATGCTGACTAGCAACTCTCTATCTGAACATTTTCTACAAGCTTTTTAAATTTTTTGACTTCATTACATCCCCACAGGTAGTACGCTCATGTGCCAGTTACCAAATTAGAACAAATCTGAGCCACTAGAATGGTCTTTTTTATTTTTGGAAGCATAAGCATATTTGCAAATAGCTTGTAAGTTAAATTCTTTAGAAGACTTTCTAGTTTCTCTTCTCACATTTCCTCCAGACAAGTTTGTAAACATTTTGAAGTATTTAACCTGGATGAGGCTTTCTCTTCAAATCATTCACCGAAAATCTTTATGAATTTTTTTCTTAGTTCGTGTTTGAAACTTTATACCCATCTGCCTATATTCCAGTTAATATCAATTTATTCTTTCAAAGTGTTGTATTTAGTTGCATATCTACAGAAATGCTTTTCAGCATTTGATATATCAAATAACACAGATATCAGACAACTGCAGCATAAAGTTTAAATGTCCCTAAGTATCTGGTGATTTTTGATTTGAATTCTATGTATGAAAAATAATACCCATTGCTTAGAAAATTAAATGACAGAATAACCTTGGGGTTAGGTACAGAAAATGCGGTTGGGCTCAAAGCAAAAGTGACCAAGTTGACTGGAGAGCTTTTAATATATGGCTTTCAATGAATCTCCTTATTCAACAAAGCTCTTATTTATTTCAAGATGCTTCTTTTTATACCAGTTATTTTTTCTGAATGAACCCAATGATATTTTCTTATCCTGTTCAAGTGGGTAACTATTTCAGAAGTGACAAAGACTTACTGACGGGGTGAGTTTCAGTTCAGATCTTTCTCTGTCTCCTTGTTCAAAGAACTCACTGGTTACCAGCTCAGCCGCCTAAAACATAAATTGTGACAAAGATTAGAGTTCTTGTAACGTAATTTTTCGGGTACTAAGTTCTTGCTCAGAGCATGACCTCAGTCTGTGCTTAACTGTAAAGAAGTTAATAGCCCCAGTTACGTGACTGATGTCAAGGCATGTTTGTATACTTTTCAGAGCTGGGCATACAAGTGGGTGTAAATAGCCATGACCACCAATAGGCACATTTAGCACCTTTCGGTAGGGAACTGACTGGGGAATCACATTGCAATGTACAGGTAGCACTCACTGCATTTATATGCAATTTATTAAAGTATTGAGAACAGAATAGAAAATGGTAACTTCTTGTTGGCATGCATAATTACATCTATAAAAATGCTTTGTAAAGTGTGCAAGAGCTCTCTGGGTATTTACAGGCCGTTGCCTTGTATAAACAACTTCACTTGTCAAAGAAATTTAGTTAACCAGTAACCTCTGTTGTCTTAATTTAATGTGAAATCATAAAGGTTTTTTCCCCGCTAGACTTTATTTTTTTTCCCCATGACTGTCATCACTATAGGACCTGAATATAAAATATGAATTCAGACTGTTATTATCATATTTAATCAAAAGCAAGAACTGGTAGGTTGGAAGATGTCTTTCTGATTTTTGTGAATGAAGATGTTATTCTACTCAGCAGATGGTTGTGCTCCTCAGAAGAATATGAGATTTAATAACAAAATTAGTTATGGAAACAGCAGGAATTTTAAGAAACCAAACTAAGCAATCCTGATATGGTAGCCTTATGAACTGTGCTTTCCTCAAGTGCAGGGCTTAGATGGTAGGTACACGTGACACTTCAGATATAAAAAAAGGAAACTCACCTACTGAAGATGGCATTCAGTCTGTAAAGCTTCTGTCATGTCTGCTTATTGTTTTCAAGAGTTTTCAAGATAGGAAATGATTTTGTAACACCAAGACATAAGAGGGTGAACTGAGAGAACCTACACTTCATAAAAAACTTCATAAAATCTCAAAATGTCTTGGTGTAGCAACTGCACAGTAGCTAATGTTCACAAATCCTAAGCTTGCTAAAATTGACACCAGGGAATATCAAAATATATTAGAAATAGGTGAAGTGATGTTATAAAGTATTCTTAAATCTTGAGCCTGGCTATCACACAGTTTGGAACTTTATAACGTAATCCCAGTGCACTAATAACATTCTGGATCAATACTCCATATAGAGGAATAATTTAACAACTTAGCAGCAATTAAGTGTTTGCCAAGTGTATTGTATGAAAATAATCAATATATAGTCTCACCCCATCTTACTGCTACTCTGATCCTGTTCTCCTTGTGTCCCTTTCTCTCTTTCATCTATCTTCTTGTCCTGATTTTTTTCTTCTCACTTTTAATCTTTATTCCTTTTGATTCACATATTGTAATCTTTTTTTAGCTCGCTTTTCATGTTCCTTTTCTTTAGGCGCAGTTGAGGTCCAACTATTGCCCCTACTTTCCCTCTGTGGACCATTTAGCTTCTCTGCTCAGGCAGGTAATGCTTCAATCAATCCCAGATGGGATTTTTCAATATAAAGTAAACCTGTACACTAGGCTGCAGGGGAATTTTCACCTGCAGACCCCAAAAATGGGAAGAATAAATAACAGTTTGCCAGAGACTTCATCACTAATTCAGCACCGTAACACAGAGCCACAACATGGAAAACAGACTCTACCTGACAATTTAGCTGTCAAAGAAAATGTAGAAGCTAACTGGGTTAAAGAGGAGAAATGAGGAGGGATTGCCTGGACCTCAGCCGTGGCTAGATGGCACTGAAAAGTCTTGAAACTCATTTTCCCACTGCAGGATAAGAGCAACTTCCCTGATTTCTGTGAGGTGATTGCATTCAGGCTGAGTAATAGCCTTTGATGGACTATTGTTCTAGTCTGCTTATAAAAGCAAAAAAGGTTCATCTGACAAAACTGCAAGTGGAGCTGAAGCCCTCAGCACATGAATGTGTTTTTACTGAGTTAACGTGCACATAGTTTTGCTGCAAAGGAGTGCAAGTCTCTTAGCTGCCACATCCTTGTCCTTCTCCAAGAACTCTGGCTGCTTGTACTTCACTAGCTCTCTTGTCTAGCTTATCGTCTTCAACCCATCTTAACTGTCACTTTGTCATTAAGCCAATCAAACTCACTCCAGCTGCTCACCTACACTCAGCTGTACTGGTGTATTTCCTATTTGCTTCTTCATGGTGTATATTCCTCCAAACCCCTATTTCCCTATGCAGCCTGCCTTCTACTGGGTGGTTGTGGACCTCAGTGAAGGACACAGAATTGCTAGCATGGGAAACAGGAAGTATTAATGATGGGTGCTGAGTAAGGAAAGATGCCTAGAAGTGGGAAAATTGTGTGGTAAAGGACGAGACTCTTGGGACAAGTCTTGATCCAGTAAGCCAGATGCTTACTTTCCCACATTGTAATTATTTCCTGTAGTCAACGCTTGGACCCGAGTTTTATGTATATGCTTCTAAAAGGCCTTCTCAGCAGCAGAAGACTGAGTTTTTTCTTTGTTTCTAAGTACAGGATGCTAAACAAAACTCTACAAAACACTTGCAATTTTTTTCCATCAATGAACGTACTTCTAACGGAACAATCTGATGTTAATCCAAGTTTGCAGATCATCTGCTGATTCAGGAAAGATTCTGTCACTGCCAAAAAGAACTTTGGGACAAACCAAGGAAGTGCAACTGTATGTGGCTCATGCTTTTTTTATTATTTTTTTTTTTTTAAATATAGATCTAAAAGGTTAGTAAGAGGAGAGGTTGTAAAGCTGGATCTCTTCAGGTACCTACATACTGTTCACCAGCATGTGCACATAGAAAGATTAAGCAATAAACTATTTCTTGCAGAACCCCCCTGCTATTTTTTATAGCATTAATACTGCTGTAAATTGATTCCAGTTTTGGTCCCTTGTAAGTCAGGGCCCTGGGAATATTGTCCCACCAGTCCCGCCTTCTCCCAGCCCTGCTATTAATCATGACTTGCCTGTCTTGAAATCTCCCACGGTTTGGTCACAGCTCCAAGGTCACAGGCTGTCATTAGCATTGATCTGAAAAACAGAAATGAACAATACAAGCTGAATCAACCTTTGTTGGATTTCTAAACAACTCTGCTCTGGGTGCATAAATAAATAATACATATATAAAATGTCAGCCATGGCACCTTCTTTTCCTCCAGAAAAGAATGACATGTTTGAAATCTCAGCCATCAGCATGGCTTTTACATCACAATTGTGCCTGGGAAGGCTAATGTATTGCAGGTCATCAGACAATGAATTTTTGGTATTGTGCACTGCACACTAGAAAAGAAATGGTATTGCACGGGAGTAACTGCTAATTTTGCAGTACTCCTGCCACTACTTATATAAATGCATATAATATACCCGAAAGCATGTACGTCACATGATATAAGTAAGGGTATTATTATACAATAATACCTGCAAACTGGATTAATTTATATGCCTATTTGTAAGTGACTGCTGTAGCAACAGAACCTATAATCACAGGAGGCAACACAGACACTGCTTAAGCAGTTTCTACTGCTCGTCTACAATAAAAATTTAAGATTTACAATGAGCTGTACTGTTCCACTGTAGTTTAATACCTAGCTACAACCATGTTTTATATGCATTAGAAGAAAGAAACCATTCAGCTGGAGAAAGCGTTTATGTACAGTACATGATGCAGATAAAAGTCTAAGAAAGTTTAAACGAAGAACAAGGGCACTGAAAATGAAGCATCAAATATATTGCTTGAATCTAAAATCAGGAATGAGTGAAATGATATGGAAAATAGAAAATGGCCATTTTTTCAGTTAAAAAAAAAGACACCCAAAAGGAAATAGAATTTTAATGAAATTTCAGATAAATTGAGACATAATCATATATGCATATGCAAATACGCACGTGCATGGCTCAACAGTGGCGTGTACCCAAACCAGCCACAATGTCTGTAGGGTGCATGCTCCAATCATTCCTGAGGGCTAGAAGAGTACTGTATCTGCAAATTCCCAGTTACAAACTACAGGAGCACAAAAGCCCACAGAAGAAAATAGCTGGGAGGAGGAGGAAACAGGAAATGGGAAAGAAAGGCCTTTGGGTTCAGAGGCAGAATATTGATGCTTTCTGGAGAAAGATCAGAAGGGCTGAGCAGTAACTGGTGAGGCTGGGAGAAGGGGAAAAATATGCAGCAGAGGCAGAAATGGGAATGGAGAAGGTGAGGTTATACTAATTACATCCCTGCTAAGTTTGGTAATGTTTAGAAATCATATCATATATATCATCTTTTATTTTTAAACCAAGCTGCCTTCTCTTGTTACTGTAGTCTTCTTTCCACAACATAAGAAATTCCTTAAACAAAGTCTACACTTTGAAATAACTAGAAAGCAAGAAATGTTAGTGCTCACCGAAATATTTCTCGATGTTTCTTTATATTCCAATCATAACCACCTTTACTGACAAGTTCAAAAAACTCAGTCCTTCTCCTGCAACAAAACAGATTATCAGAGAGGCAAATGGATAGTTCCAGTGCAGCACTGCAGTAGAAACATGGTTCTCTGAGTGATATGAAACCATTGAACCTCATGTATTATTGTTAAAGATGTTACACTGACAGTCCATTTAAGCGAAACATACTAATTTCTGAAAATGTTCTATAAATGTCTGTTATCAATGTCAGAGCTGCCTAGTAAAAGCAATACTGTATTTATGGCCTCTGAAGATAAGGAAATAAATGATACAAAAATGTTCAGTCTTCCATGGAAGCATGAAATGTTTGACTACAGCAGTGGACAGACAGACAATAGAAATACCCCTGAATTATACGCACACTTCACTTTACTTGTCCTTGCAAAATGTTTTTTTACTTCTGGATCCTGAAGGATTTTTTAGAGCCTTGTAATTACAGTTATTTCCAAAACACAAAACACCGAGATGCTGTGGATGTCCTGAGTCAGTAGTCCTCACTGACTTTAAATTAGGTCTCCCTGCTTGACCCCATGCTTTGTCTTCTGGAAGATCTTGCCAATCTCCTCAGTGATGGACAAAACACGAATCAGGACATGTTAATGCTCGCTTGGTGCCTTTAAGTACCAAAATTTGGACTCATCATAGTCTGTAATTTTTATCACAACTCACACTCGAACTTCAGTGGGCTCTTACTGCACATAGTGTGACTACACATGCAGTGTGAAGCAGATTCTGCCACAGATGCAGCAGAAGTTGAGGTACAAAAACATGGAACAACTTGCTTAGAGTGACACAACATATTAGCACCAAAGCTGGAAACAAAATCCCTATGTTTTGGGTGCCAGTCCAGTGCCCCAGCTCATGGGAAACTGCTATCTATCTCCTTGCCATGTGGGCACGTCATTACTAGATTCCTCACTGGAGAAAGCTTATGGCTTTTTATTTTCCACATTTATGTCAGCTGGACTGCAATTTTGAACAGTAGTTATTGAAAGCACAGTCTGATGACAGTGAGTGCAAGTTTTATACACAAGGAGATGCAGGCTTTTGGGAACATTGCCCTTGACGAATGGACAGAATTTTACAGGGAACTTGTTGTGTTATTCTGGTCCCTGAGTGTCGTTATATGACCAGTCTCTCCTGCTTGAGGGCCCTTCTGTAATGGGTATGATGACAGCAACTAGAACAGGGAGAGAGAGGGACTACATGGTGATATCTAATCCCTTATGCTTCTTGAAATGAGATGTAAAAGAATTTTACATTAGACTATTTGTGAGTACAATGCAAAGTCATACATGCGGAAAACAAAATTCAGTTCATGTACAAATTCATAGCATCGTGGCCCCACTGGGAATAAACATTGCAGTGATGAACATTTTAATGGCCAAGACTACTTGGCACTTAAATCTTAAATCAACCAAATCCTGAGCTGATCATCAATAACTATGTACTTCATTAAGAGGGAGAGTGGTAGATTTTTGCATCCTGTATTTCAGTGCCCAATCTAAGTGTAAAATGTGGTAATTCTTTCATTTTGTAGTATTGGTTATTCTGCATAATTCATATGTTACTGGACACAAAATGGGCAACAATTTTTAAAGCTGAAAGGATTTAAAGATGTCAGGAAGCTGACATCTCAGAAACCTCAAACATTCACATTTAAAATACAGAGATTCATAAACAGTAGCTGAAAATGTTGCGAGTCTCAGGGCCATACAATAAGATGAAAATTTTAAATTAGGAATTTGCTTTGACATCCATTGGGATAGATGTAGATGTATTAGACTAACTCCATAGGGAATTTCTAGTATAGGAAAGAGTCAACCTGAGGAAAGCAGTCATGTATAAGGAAACAGTTTAGTGTTTCCTACTGGTTACTCAGGCATGGTATCCAACAGGAAGAGGTTTGTTGCTATTAAGCAAATATAACATGACAGGATTTAAGAAATAAAGAGAATGATAACGATTTGGGAATGTTTTTGAGTAGCATTGACTCTTGTATTTAGCCTGAAAGGGAAAGTTGACTTGCTACATATAGCAAATGCAGTTGCTTTACAGTTCAGTAGCTCAAGACATCATTTCAGCTAATTTCCATAACCTTCACTTTGGTTCCATTCTTTTGCTTGCTGTATTATCTATGAACATCATTTAAAGTTATCTGCTAAAATCAAGTACATTTTCCATCTAATCTTTTGCTGAAAGTCATCTTTTTGTTTGTTTGTAGAAAAGCAGTGCCTTGAGAGGGTCATAAAGCCTTGATCTGCCTGAAATTTTGTTGCTATTTTGCTAATTGGATTTTCTGTTCATTAGGTTTAAGCATTGTAAGAATACTGATATGATAATTTCCTTCCCTACAAAAATATTGAAGACATGGCAAACTGAAAAAACAAGTTAGAATAGCAAGGTTCTTGTGTGGAAACACCTGTTCACATCGGGTGGCTTTTAGAAGTGTAAACCAACAGTGATTTCAGGGAATCATTTTCAGGCACTAATAGAAGTAGAGTAGCATAACCACCATCTGATTAATGAATCATAACATCAGAGGAAAAGATAACTTATTTGCAGACTTCCGAGTAAAGAGGTCTCATTTACTAAAACTTTTCTGATTCATATAGCAACTAAAAATCAATTATGCAAGCAGGGAAGAATCATCTTGAAATTCAACTGATGTCCCTCTTTGGACTTTATTTCTTTGTATTAAAACTAGAAAGACAACTTGACCACGTAGTTTTTCAGCATAAGGCAGGCAGGGAAAAGAGCTTCATCATGCCTGGGTTGCCTCCTAAGGCGCTCTCCAGGGCACAGTCTCCAGCTTGTTCAGGGGCTGCAGGGCCAGCGGGAGCGCATGGGGCCATGCTGGGACAGCTGCCCTCTCAGCCCACTAACCCTCATCCTCTCCTTACAGCACAAACCAATTCTGCAGTCCCCATTATTTGCAGGTAGGCAGTAGAACCTCTACTGTCACATCCCTGTGGTCCTTGTATCTCACTTAAAGCTGTCAGCAAATTCCACTGCCATACCAGCCCTCCAGATCACTAGCTAGCCTAACAGACAGCTTCAAAAATAATGTGTTTTAAAGGGTTTATTTGTCTTCCTGTGGACCTTCATGTCAACAAGCAGAAATTTCTTCACAGACTGATTTTTAGTAGAAACCTCTTCATGGGCTAATTTTACAAGTTATTTACAGTAAAACTATTCATAAAAACCCTTTCTTAATACAGCTTCTCTGAGAACAGACTTGCAGGAAACAAAGAAAAGTGTCTTTACTGCCAGTATTGTTCAGAAGTAGCCCTTAACAAAGTAACACAATACTGGGAGAAGAAAAAAAAAAAAGGACAACATCACAGCATCTCAATTAGTATTTTAGTATTTTTGCAATTAACAATTAAAGATACAATGTTGATATAGAGAGTTGAATAGATAAACTATGCCTGAAGTTACCTAGAAAACTGGTTTGGTATCAACCATCAGCACACATAAAGGGGGGAATACATGTATACCCCTCCTCTAAAAGTTGAGAAAAACGTTACCAAATGCTACCCAGAGTCGTATGAGATAGGATCCTAAACAAGAATCCCTAAGGATGGAGCATTGTCAAGGCTGAGAAGGCAGCACGTAAAGCTGCACACCTGCCAATACTCTCCCTGTAAGCCAGCCACAGATGTGCCAGAGAGGGGTGATCCAGAAGCATAAAGTGCTAGTGATACCATGACTCCTCCGGCTACACGCACACTCCCACACAGTCTCACTGCAAATATAACTTGGTAATAATTAGCAGTGTTTGAAAAACAAAATAGAACCAACTCTAAGTCTGCTTAGAGATTTGATATGCAGATGAGAAAAAAAAAGATAACTGGATGAAAGGGATCCTATTACACTTCTCTACAGTTAATCTTATTTCTCATCTGATGCAAATTGGCATAATTTGTCTTCAAAGAAGTAACATGTAAGCTTTCATTACCTCAGCATCCGTCTCTTTTATTAAATACAGTAATTTTAGCATAGGTGGTTAGAAAGTCTGAAATGGCGGAAAATAATTCTAAAATGTCATTGATTTTCTACATGCCTGAAAAAACGATCACAGAAGGGACAAGAGAATTATGGGACCAAACTGTAGCTGATTCCCGGGATCGCTTTGAAGTATGAGCCTGGGACTTCATTTGATTTTTGTTGATATAGATGTTACACATTAAAGCAAAACTGACTTGGACACTTGAGATATTTCTATTAGCCTAAAATATAGTAAGTATTAGACTAAATCTCTTCAACCACAGCTAAAGACTAATTTCTCATATTATATATCCTCATTGGTATTTAATAGGTCATTAGAGTATGTTCTTCGAATTTTCATTTGTCAAATACAAGAAATGCCAATACTTACTCAAAATACAGAGTGAGGTCTGTTGCCAATATCGATTGCTTTAGAAGCTGCATAAGGTCACTGTAGTCCTTAGAGGACAAGTTAGCAAAGATGTTGTGACCCTATAATGAAAGAGATAAAGGAGGTAAAGGACTAGCAATCAATATAGGTTTTTAAAAGGTTTTCTAACTCTTTAGCCTACTGTTTCTCTCTAACAGAAGCTTTTTCTGATTCATGGCAAAACTATGACAAAATAATAATGTTAATACTGTGGAGATTACTTTGGGGAGGAAGAGTTGACGATTGTAATCAAGCATCTGGGATGTTTTTCTAAACTCTACTGAAATTATAGCCTCTTGAGAAAAGATTTACTCTTTGCTCTGACCCTGCACAGTCTCAGTTTATGGAGGAAAACTATGGATACATCTCAATCTTCCCTCTTATTAAATGTTTTTGGGAGCTGTGCTTTGCAGCTTTTGAGTTGTGCTCCTAATAGATTTATCTGAGCTGCAGCTTGCAGGCACACAAACTGCTGTTAGAGCAGCCAAAGACACTAAATCAGTTTTTTCATTCAAAACAGCCTGTTTGCTCACTCTGACCATTACTGTATTCTTACAGCATTACTGTATTCTTACAGCATATTTTCTGTATATTCTTACAGCTTTTCCTACACAGGTTGAAGAACTGCAACTTTATGTGGTTTAAAGGCCCAATAGGCTACTTCCTATGGGTCATGGGCTAAGAATTTGAAAGGTGCTCCATAGCCAGAATGAAGGGAAGAAAACCATTTAATACTGTTATTCAAGAACATAGAGGTGCTTTTGTAACAAATTCTGAAAAAATAATAGGGACGGAGATCCTACAATTTCTCTATGAAATCCTGGAGAAAATAAGCTGAAAGAAACGAAATTAATGAAAAATTCTAACAGTAATCTTACAGAAGTGATTTCTGTGGCACTATTCACATAGGATTAAATTCACGTAAATAAAAGTACTATACTTTTTTTTTTTTTTTAAATAACCTGTAGAAACAACAATGTTATTGCTAAACAGAATCTTATTTTGGTGACATTTTGCACTGTAATGCATGCATTCAGTATGCACTGCCATCTACTGCTTAGGAATATTAAAATGAACTTAAAAATGGGAATTTTCCAGCAACAGAATTTTTATAACCATGATGGTGTGAGGACATAGACAAGATAAGGTCTGGAGGTAGAAATGATAATTTATTTATTTAAATAAATCAGCTAATTGTTGGTCTAAAAAATAATTTGTCATACATAAAAGATGATCTCTTTGTGACTGATTTTTTTTTTATTATTATTTTTAGCTAAGTGATGAGAAAGATTTGAAAATCTAAAGCTTATCTATGAAAACCAAACTTATAACAAGAGTAATCAGAAAAAAAAAAAGTATCAGGAAAACAGCAGCTATTACAATAGGAGTAATTTACCAAAGTGTCTGTTAATCTATAACATTGTTTACCTTGTTGACCTGTTTCATCATGTATAAAACCATACCTCTACAAAGTTCAATATCGCTTATACTGAGGCTAGTATGTCAAGAGTAAAGGATAAATAGCTCTTTTGTCCGCCATGATAAAAATCTACAGAAATAATGCAATATTCTATGTTTCATCCTAGATAGTAAAGAGAGACTAGAATATCAGTATTAGTGCACAGGATATAATCTAGTTTCAACTTATTTGAGGGAAGAGACTGACTGCACAGATGGTGTAAGTTGGTGCATCTATGTAAGAGCATTGGAAGATGTAAATGTGTATTTATTCCAAACCGAGTGGTGTTGTGTCCCCATTAATAGACAGTATCTATTGGATAAAAATCCTCTGTGATTAATTCTCTGGTCCACAGATGAGGAGAAGAAGCTGCCTGAATGACCAAAGCAGACTTTTGGTTCAAGTAATATTTTACATCTACAAAAGCAGCTAGATTCCAGGAAGAATCCAGAAAAGAAGTAGATTCCAAGACAAAACATTATTTTGTAATTTTTTTTCATTATTATTTCTAAGCTGGATTTTCTTTTAAAGCATGTAGTCTGACATGAGCTATAAACTTGCATAAAGTCATCCATGTATTAAGCCTATCTTTGGAAGGACATTCAGTCATGATAACTTCAAGAAGTGGGAAAGCTTATTCCAGCAGTCGAACAGTCTCATTGTTTTAAAACAAATCTTCCTTTTTCCCTTTCTGAACTAGTCTGTTTAGCCTTTAAATGCTGCTTTTTGTTATACCTTTCTCTGCTAGTATAAGGAGCCACTTAGTTGGGTATCACCATTTAGACAAGCTAGGCTAAACTGAGCAGATTGAGTTGTTTAAATCTCTTGCTGGGGCTCTCTTTTCCCATTTCTACATTTTAAATATAATGTTGAGCAACTGAACACTAAAACCACAGTCAGCATCTCATGACTGATCACTGTGACACTGCATACAGGGTAAAGCCATCACCCTGTTCTCATTTGCCACGGGACATCCCCAGATGCTCTTCAAAAGTTACTGCAGATCAGCATATAGTCTCTGATTGTGCTGTATGAACAACACTTTCATTTTTGTATATATTGAATGGATTTTGTAACAAGCTATCTGCGTATATTAAAAAAATGCATCCACTGTTTCATAAGAATTGTGCATCTTTCTACTTCTCCCACTTATGACATCTCTAGGGTACTACATGCTGCATACTGTTGCACATAAGGTGTTCTAGGCAGGAACTGTGTCCTGATATGAATCTGCAAAACAGCTAGTGTACTTTGGACAACACAATATTGCTGACATTAATTTAAAAGAAGTAATTTAGGAAAATAATGCAAATCCACCCCAAAAATAGTGATTACATAAAGTCTGTCAAAGAAATTAAATTGGTCCAGTAAAGGACTGAGATACACTGAATACAACACCTGTGGGGAAAGGTAAGAGCTCATTTTGTCTCCCTGTACAGCACTGAGCAGGATGTTAGAAGACTGAGAAAAACTGACAATATGATTAGGATATGTTCTCCTTGCCCCTAGCTGATTGAGACAGATATAATCTCTGGAATCTATGATCAGCATTTGTAGTTGTTTAATTTTGTGCTAGTTGTGACCTTTGAGGTAACCAATAAATAATTCCTCAAGGAGAGGGCATTAAAAAGGTACTGTGTGTGGTATTTCCTTTCCCTGGCTGAAACTGCCCAACAGCTTACAGTGAGATTAATAGTAATGCTTTTGTACCTCACTTTGGAGAATCATGACAGCATGATTGAAATGGTGGTGCTCCAAGGTAGCAGAGGTGCCATAGAGCTGAGCTAAGGCTGATCCGCTCCTGAAACAGAACACAGGGAGTCAACAAATACTGCTCGTCTGCTTACGAAGCAGGTTTCAGAGACAATTTAGTAATGAAAGCATGTAGCCACACTTGCCTTCTCCATGTCAGCAAACATACTTGAGAGAGTTGGCCAGAGCAAAACAGTCACTTAAAACCAAATACACGGCATTTATGTTCCAGACCTTGCTAAATACCATCATCTGACTAAAGATATTCCTGGAACTCCATGAAGTTTTGGAATGCAACTTCCAAAGCACCTCAGCAATGCAGCAGCACAGGCACGCACCACTATGCAGTAAAAGCAGGCAGTAATGTCCTTGAGCAGGTGCCAAGGGACTAGCTCTTCTATTATTACCTTTCATTTTCAGTTTTTAATAGATGTAAAAACAATGGATTACAAAGGGTGGCTACAAATGCTTTAAAAACAAATAAACAAAACAACTGCAAATGCTGTAAAGTCTTGTCTATATGTGAAACCATACACTTAAAAAATTAAGGTAGACATAAAACCAGAAGTGAGAGCAGTAAATATAAAAGTTTAGCCTCTGTCTAGAATGTATTTTCTGATCATGTTTATTGTCTAAAACAAAATTAAGCTTCAAAATGCACAGAGCAGGTGGATTTTTCAAGTTTAAATAGCAAAAACTTAGACAATGCAATTGAAAACTGTATGACCAATTGTAGCATTGAAAATTGTTGGGAGGTGCAGAGAATTGGACTGGACTGTCAGAACAGTTACTGTTCACCATTACTTCACTTCTGGGACCCAGCCTTGAGTGACAAGATGGGTTTTCTTTCCAAAGAAATGAGAATAAGAGATTATGCTACAGACAAACAGAAAGAGTCTCCTAGGAGCATATACTATAAAACTGCACCATACTGATATTTAATTATCAGAAGCAGCTATATTAGAGAGAAGGATGTCCAGGAAACATCATCCCTAGGGAACACAGTGTTGAGATATATAACAGAGCCATTTCAGACAGCTGTGATATTGCCTTCATCGTATACCTCTTGAACTTTCATCACATAGAACAGTAGCATTGAACACTGAAGATAAAATAGGAAAATGTGATGCTTAAATTTGTAAGTCAAGTTAGAGGAATAAATAACAGCTGCTGTATGAAAACTGCAACTTCTATTTTCAGGGATATTTTATATGTGTAGTAATGTTTGTCTTTTGTTAAATGTCTTCAGCAATTTCTTTATGGAGTCGTAAAATGGTAGTCTCCTCTTTGTACTCAGTTGTCAAAGAAGTATAAGTGATAGCAGTCTAACATTGAAACCTTTACCTTTAACTCAGCCATCCCTCTGCACAGGAGATACGGTTGGGTAATATTACAGTAGAGAAGTGGTTAACTTAATCAGAGCCTAAAAAGGTCTGGATGTAAATCTTAGGTCTCATGTTGGTAAATTAGGAACATAAACATCAATCAGCTGAACCTCCCATTTGTCTCGTCTTTTTTGATTCTCTTCAAGATTCAGCTGCAAACATGCATCTAGCGGTGCTTGGTAACCTTTGCACCACGAGCTCTGTCTTGAGAACTGCAATTGATTTTTCTTGCTGTGGTGATTGAAGATCCAGACAGTGTCATTGTTTCATTGAAACTGTACAGCAGCAGCAATAGCTCAGGAAATGGTGGCTTAGCGAATATCAGAAACATCAATTTGAGTGATGTTCACTGAGGCTACTCACCCCCAGAAATGCCGCAGCCAGTGCACATATACACTGCAACAAACAGGCTATCTTTGCACATAAAAGGGTATGACAATAGGCCAACATACCTTCACCCTGTCTTTCAAATACTTTGGACAACCATTTGACCACTTCCTGTCACAGTGTAGGATTAGCAGTAATGCAAAACAGACAAATCTGCAAACACATTCTGAGTTCTGCAGAACAAGAGAGCCTCAGGGTCTCATTTTCTGACTGTAGAGGGCCCAGGGAGCGAAGAAAACCACACAGGATTTGGATAAGGAATCTCTATGTCTGACAGCTTCATTTCACAATTTGTCCAGGGTGTTGTCAGGGGACATTTCCTACTACCTTTCAAACACAGATTTTGGAAACAATTTGACCTTGGTCGACAGAGTTCCCTTACCACCACAGTCTGAAGTACCCACAAACTTTCCATTAACCTGTGGCTACTTCAGTAACATGTCTGAGGGCAGCAGCCTGGACAGTAAAAATAAGTGTGAATCAGGGTTGCCGGATCGGGTCCTAAGCACTTTGAATAGAATAAAAATCATTCTTAGAATTGCAAATGATCCAGAGAGCAAGATGTCATATAGGTGATGTAAGAATCTGCCTGCGAGATACCTGAGCTTGAGAGAAACATCAGGCTTTGGTACCTTGTTTCAATATTTGGTGTCTGCTCACAAGGAGTAACCCAATCGACAGCCTGATACAAAGGACAAGCCAACAGTTACCACAAAGAACAGAGAATTATAAAGATGGATAGTCCCTTACTATATACAGGAATAGGAATACTTAAGCCTTGGCCTGGGAGGCCTGAAATTAATGCTTAATTCTTTATCCTTGGTCACCTTTTGCTCTTCTGTGGAAGAAAAACAAATTAAAGTAAAAACAATTAGAAAACTTACTTGGCTTGGAAGGCATTGTTGGTTCCCCTGTGGTCAAGGTCGTGACATAAGCATCCCACAATCAAAGCTAAAATTTCAATTTCAGTCAAAATCTCCTGAAATCCTGCTGTCTGAAAGCAGAAAAAAATAGCATCTGTAACTATCTGTAACAAAAAGGATAAGTAATGATAGTCCATTGAGCAACAGTCAACTTTGTTTTGATATCATGAACATTTCAGTAAGGAGAAGATAAATGCTTTATTGTCATATTATGTTCCCTGCTGTATGTTAGATGGTTAGCAGAATAGATAACGTTCTTGGAGTGATCTGTTATTATCTCTCTGTTGCATTTCCAGCATGCCATTTCCCCACGACCCAGAAGGCACTAAAGGCAAAAAGAGATGGAAAAAAACCACCAATAACTACACACTAAGATAGCAACTGAAATTTCATACCATAGAAATACAAAACAAAATTGATTTTGTTTTGAAATTATTGTTCAGAGAAGTACTTTAACACAGATTTCTTCAATCCTGAGGTGATCATTTTAGTTAATCCCTACAGTCACTAAGATGTTAAATCAAAAGAGGTATAAAAGAAGCCAGCTAAAATATAGTCTATGGAACTATTATGAACTATTAAGTGATTTGTTATCTGGGACATACGAAATGAAATGACAAGATTTAAAGGGGAAATACCTCAAATTGCATAATTCTGCTGCAGATACCCTCTTGAATTTGAGAAAGAATTTTGAAAATGTATGTACCAAAATTCCCCATGACCACCTCAGGTACACCTGTGTGAATGGAGAGCTGACTTACCAACATTTTTTGCCATTATACCTCTCCTTGTAGAGGAGACCTGCTATAGCAGTTTTTCTCCCTGAACTGTCTCATGCCAGAGAAGAAACACTGCTGCTGTTGCTAACCTCAGGCATCCTGAACAGGTCCTGTTTGAGGAGGTACTGGAGGCTGCGTGGGACACCCCTTGTCTGGTGCCTTGCACCTTACCCTCAGCAGAAACAACCTGGTACTTCAGCTCTTCAGAAGCACAAGGGCACATTGCCTGTTAAAAGGACTGACTGAGCTGGAAAATAATTAACACTTGTCTTTCCATAGTGCCAGGCTCCAACCACACTCTCTGACTAGCCACATATTCTAGTTAGCATGAGAGAGATTAAATAAAGAAATATAAAATACATTTACATTGGAAGATCAAAGCTAGGCTGAACACTAACACCACATAAGAAATCCTTAATTCCACTGATTCTGAGTGGGGAATATTTTCACCCACTGGCAAGAAGAGTGTTAAGCGATACAAAGACAATGAATAACTGTGGCATTTGGTGTCCTTACACTTCTGTAGGAACATACTGCCTAGATGCCAGTCATTGCTGCAATACCATGTGAAAACTCTGCTATTCACCCTGAAGACTATAAATTCTACTTAAATAAATGCTTATCCAAACCCCAATATTCTCTGTTTTCATAGTCTGAAAGGCAGTTGCAGTTAATTCTTAGGCAGTACAGAGAACCAACTTTCCCTGAGTGCTCAGGAAAACATTTTAATGTGAACTGAAGAAGTGCAGGACTTGCTACAAAAGCTTTATAACTGCGCATCAAAGTTTATATATCAAAAAGATCAAATGTGAGGAAAAAAGATTCCATTCAGGAAGTGTCCACTGGTGTTCAGATTAACTTGAATATTTATGAAAGGGCTTCTCCTGCTTCCTAGCAGCATTGCTTTTTAAAATTTCTGTAGCAGCTACCCAGGCAGAGAAAATAATTTAAAAAATAGTGTTTTCTCTTTTTACTTTTTAAATATTGCTCTTATATAACAAAGAATAAGCAAGGTCTATTTAGAAAAATAAAAATAAGCTTGTAACTGACAACATACCATGTGTCAAGTTTCAATCTAGAAAAAACGTTCAAAAGCTGTGTTAAAGCAACTTAAAATAGATGTTTCATAATAGAAAATTGATGGTGCAATAAATAGCCTTTAGCATAACAGAAGCTTTGATTAAACTTCAGGATTCAACCTGCATTATAAATGCAGGAAAACTGATTAAGGAATTTATTAACAGTAGCAATATCTCAAAAATAAATTCAACATTTAATCAAAAATCTTGTCATTGAATATATGGGAGAAATATAGCATATTTCACTTAATAAGATCATTTAAAATAAAACAATGTTATGATAAGAGGATATTTGTTTTCTTGCATTATATTCAGACCAAAGGATTACATTTCCCCATTTTTTGAATTTACGCAGAGAGAAAAAATACATAGCTATAGACGATGGTGCAGTAAAATTTATTTTCACCAGAAAAGGAATGACCCATAACTCATGAGTGGCAGAGTCTCCAGTGAGTTATGGAGGTCATTCTTTCATGTGAGGAAATGAATTGCATTCATTATACCTTGCTCCACATTTATATGTTTCGTTATTAGCACACCAGATGGGATTTTAATTTTGTATTACTTACTTCAAAAAGTAAAAATGAAAAAGTAAGTATCAATATGAACTGGGTTAGGCAAAGGCATTGATAATGAAGGCTGGGCTTGATCCTGTGGTTTACTCTCATGTGATGTTCCTACCTCGCAGGAGCAGCCTTGCTTCAGTGCGTGTCTTCAGAATACTTGTACAAGAGTATGACTCATAGGACTGGGCTTATATTTCTCCAGTGTCTAACTGGAGAGACAGAACATGTATATTTAGACATACAGGAATATACAGTAGACACACCAAAGGCTGACATGGGAGTGAAACAACTGGTTTAAGCTTTGCTGGATTTCTGTTGGTTGGCTTGTTCTGCCCAGCTGAATTTTGCTCCTGCTTTCAGTGGGAATGTGGTCAGGCTACCACGTTACAGTTTAGAAATTACTATGCTATGGTAAGACCTTCTTGAAAACTCCCTAAAATAGACCTGTTTATTTATATTTGTGGTACAGCTAATATTGCTGACTTTCATAGAGAAGTCAGGAATAGGCTACAATAACTGTAGGAAAGAGTCTTGCACATAGACATACATTCGTATACACATTGCAAAACTAAGTATCCTACACAAATCAGCACCTTTCTGATCACCAAAGCCCCTCTGCAAGGCAGAGAATTTTCCCTTTTTACAGATAAAACACCAAGGCATGTTAACTAGGATGTTGCCTAACAAGGCAAATGCAGTATGAGCGAGCCCTGTGCTATTATGTCTTTCGGCTATCACTTTCATGTCTTTTTTCACAAGATCAGTCTTCCTATCTCTGGAAGCAAGAGCAGCCGAGGTGGGTCCCACACTGGACAGACCTCTATCAGAGCAGACAGATCTCTAGATCTGTCACACTAGATCCACACTAGACAGATCTCTATCAGAGCAGCAGCAAAGCAGGGTGGAACTTGGAAAGTCAAATGCCTAGTGTATGTGCCCAGCTACTCACTTGCAATCGCTTGTTCAATTCACCAGAAGTGTGGATAATGAAAGGAGTTTGGCCTGAAAATCCTAGATTACCTCCCACAGATATTTGTATCCCCATGCTGATTGCTAAAAGCATCCTGCGATTCTGCTTTGAGAACTACAGGAGTAGATTCAGATTTCAGCCTCGCAGGCCTACTGCTGGCTGTTCAAGAAACCGAAATCTTCCTCCTCCCTGCTGGCTGCCGATTTAGTCACTTCCAGCTGAGATGGAAGTGCCTGGTAGGAAAGAGCTTTTCCCACCCAAAACAACAACCGGCCGCAAACCTGGCCTCGGAGCTCCATCTAGAGGACGCTTCTCCTCACAGAGGAGGTTTGTGAAGACGGGAGACGTGGCTTCCTCGAATCTCCAGGAGTATTCAACAGAAATTAATGCTATTCCCATTCAAATGGCGTTGCTGACTTCCCACTTATTGCTCAGAATGAAAAGCTTTTCATCTTTAGATAAATTACAAAAAAAAAAAAAAAAAAGCGCATGTCAAGTTTATAGCGCTTCAAAAACTACCAATGCCCCCATGTCACCATGAGATTTTGCTTAAAGTCACAGAGTGTCTGCTGGAAAACAGAAACAACTTTAATTCTTCTCTGCTGAACAACCTCACTCCCCCCAAAAGGGGTGAATTTTCTCTCTTATTTAAGATCTCTGTTTGCTTTGTCTCACGGTGTATAACAACTTGTTACACGTTTGTAAATGCTCACAGAAATTAGCCCCTGTAGCTTTAGCTAGCAAAACAGACCTAGCACATTTACCTGCTAGGGGACTTCATGCTCTGTTTTCACTCTTGACCAGGGTATGCAGCTGTGCCACAGAGACCGTGCCAAACCGAGGAGGATAGCTTGGAATCCACACCAGAGACAGCTGTGCCCCACACGCACAGGTAACATGCCATGGCCCATCCAATGTCCATTTAACACAGCGGAAACATTTCAGCAGGGAACAGACTGATCTGGTGATCTGTGCTGCTGTATGAACAGCACAGACTGTGCAGTCTCCACCGATAATGCTCAGACTGATGGCACATGAACACTAGCCTCGATGCAGAGGCTGTTCAGCAACAAGAGTGTAAAAATTCAGTGATTAAAAATTAGGGAACAAGCACATCATATCCCTGGCCTCAGCAAGGGCACTTCTGTAACACCTACTGATTAGGATGTCTTCAAAATACAGCTCCCCAGCCAGGTGATAGTGGTAGCCCAGAGGTATTTTTATTGTCTACAAAATGTCATCTCCCAGGTTTACAGAAAAACTTGTTTCTCCTTTGTTAAGATGTGAGCAGTTTAGCACTGTTCACCAGAGACTACGTTAACAAGTCAGAAAATTTGAATTTTATTTCTAGTTCTGTCAAATGTTCCTCTGTCCCTGGGAAAGAAAATATTCCTGTATTTGCAAGTGCAGCCTTTGCTTTGGGGAGTCTGTCTGTTGGTTCCTCATTAAAATATTCTAAGATTTAAATGAGAAATATTCTTCTAATTATATAACATAAGCTTATGTGTCAACCATCTTCAATAAGAAAAGATGGTTGACAATGCATCTTATGAATATTAGAGATTTACTATAGCATTAACA
The DNA here is from genome assembly GCF_009769625.2 of Cygnus olor. Classification (NCBI taxonomy): domain Eukaryota; kingdom Metazoa; phylum Chordata; class Aves; order Anseriformes; family Anatidae; genus Cygnus; species Cygnus olor. Next base: position 16,705,318 of record NC_049174.1, on the reverse strand, counting down.
TTTCATTTAATTTGAATTCTTATTTTTATCTGGAGATATGACAAAAAAATTTGAAAGCACAGTGAAAGTCCTGCATCACACAATATCAGGCTGCTTCTCTTTTGCTATATTAACCAGAACCTTAAAAATCCAGAACCACCAGTCTTTTTACTGATACTTTTGCAAGAATTAACAGGTCAAATATGCATTATTTCATGTCGTGAGGTTGCTGTGGGGTAGGAGGAAGGAGAGTAGAAACATTGGTACTTTCAAAGAATTAACTTATATGTTGAGAGAAGTTACGGCTACCGATGGAGATAAAGGTTAATAAAACGCAGCAGTGTTACAGCATCCAACGTACAAGGTTCAGTTCATTCACTAAGTTAGAAGATGATCTTAGAATGTTTTAAGGCAGTACCTTCCACGACTATCTAGATGAAGCTGGAGAAGAAAATATTTAATATCAACATAATAAATACTTCTTTTAGGATTCTAATCTTCCATGTTTTAGTACGTCCCAATTTAAGAGTCTAAAATAAATGTCAAATCAAAGTGTTCCAAAAGGAAAACATTATTGTAAGATCAAGATCCATAATAACAAGCTCACTCCGAGACTGCCATCTGTTTTCAGTCACTTAATGTGCCTATGGTATCACTGTCACTAAAACACTATAAGGTTTTGCCAAATATGTGCTGCCTTAAGTTGAATAACCTAATTCTGCGTGCATATCCATTGCAAATGAATGAATATCTTAATAACTAGAAAAGAAATGTTAGAAAATGTTTAGACAGGTAAGGCAACGTGGCAATAAAAGCTCCTACGGGATTGTGTCTGTAGCTGGATACTTACAGTTAACATGGCAAACATTAGCTGGCACACGTTGAAAGCATGCCTCCAGTTGTGGTATAAAACCATTCGATAATTCTTCCTAACCGTCAAAAGCCACCTACACAGTGTCTGAAATGAAAAGTACAAATTTTACCAGGGCTACTAAATGTGTGCAAATGGACAGAGCAGAGCCAAGACAGAAGCAGCAGATATCTCCGCAGAGCAGATGGTTACCTCGTAGTCAATTTTAAATTTCTGAACCATTCCAAGTTCCATGAACATCCGCAGGGCTGCAGTAATCATGGCATCCACATCAAGTGAGAAGTCATCAAAATGGATGTCATCAATGCCAAGCTCTGACACCAGAGGGATGTTTGCTGCCTGAAAATGCCAAGGGGAAAGGGAAACTTCTGATTCAAATCCTGGGCCTTTTTTTCCATGTCACTCTTACAAGATACCACCCATACAGCTGTTCTGACCTGCCAATTCAAATCAACCCTGCTTGATTTGAATGCCAACCAATACAAGTCTTCACGTGAGAAATACCAACAGGGCAAGGTAACAGAGAAGGGGAACAATGGGAAGGAGAAGAACCAGATACAATCAGGAAATATGCTCACCATCCCAACTGGAACCTGCGTACAGCATTTAGACTGGAAGAGCTGTCCACTTTACAGCTATTGCAGTAACACAATATATTCCAATGCAAATTACAATGGTGTAATGCAAGAAAGAAAAATGCATCTGGACAGCCAGCAGCTGTGAATTTTAATCGTTACCATTCAGAAATGCAAAGTAAATATACTGCTCTGCAGGATTTCTTCGTCCAAATGCCTTTATGTTCATAAGCGTACAAGTGCCCTTCACTTTATACTGTTCACTACACATTCACAGAACCAAAACAGTAATACAAGAAGCGTTTGGAAAGAAATACTTTCCAAAGGAACATAAAAATAATTTTCAACATTCTGATCATGCAGTAAGTTAATAAGCTATAGCAAAAGCCTTATATCTTTCTCCTTCCATATGACAGCAGATTCATGTTCCATTTGTAATAGAGGAATGGGCTTTTCATGCACACAAAATCATACAAGGTGGTTGTGCAGGACTGGCTGATGAATACAGCTGTGCACATAGACATGTTCTGGGTGGCCCAGCAGCAGCATCTGCAGGAGCCAGGCGGAGGTGCCATCAACCCTCAAGGGCTTGTTTGCCCTTCCTTATGCCCCTTCAGACTTGCCACTCATCTCTCCAGAGAGGGCAGGTGGAGGAGCCTGCATTTGCTGAAGAAGCATCTCTTCTCGCTCTCCTCCAGCAAGAAGGTGATGGGTCAGGTAGAAATCTCACAAAGGAGCTGAGTCTGGCCCATGGGCTGTACCATGCTGAATTTGTTAAACTTGCAGGGACTCAGCTGGCATGGCACATCCAGGTACTCATTGGCATATAAAAATACCTGTTCATGCAGTTTTAAGTTCACCTTCACAGTTATGGGTTTCTACATGGTGACCTTATGGCTTCCTTTTTAAGAACTTTTATTTTGAAACACTGCACCATAACTATGACAAGTTACAAGTAAAAAGCTTTTTCTAGGCAAAGGAAAAGTACCACCTCAATAGTTACTTTACACAAAGATTAAGCTGGTTCAGCCGTACCATGTACAAGCAGATAGCGCAAACCTGTCATAGAACAGTATTAACATTGTGGTACTGACCCATCTGCTAACTAGAATAAAATTGCCTTTTCACTTCAGTGCCCAGTGCTGCATGCCAATACCACAAAAAGTCACGGTGTTATGCCAGTGAGGTTAATTGACATGGGAAATAAAACAACCCATCACGTGTCATTCCAGGACACAGCTGAAGAACCTCAGGAGCATGCAGGAGAGAAGCAATCTTGGTTAATCATATACATACTTTGTCCACTAGCCTAATGATTCAGGTTGAATCAATTCAATACTTTTTTCTAAATTTTATTTGAATAATTGTTGAATATTTGAAATAGTTCTAAATGACACCAACACAATTTATGCCTTAATACTCCTTAAGATCTGGCTGCAAAGCTACACATTTACTTCTGAGGTAATGAAAAAGAAGATGCTGTTAGATGTGAAACAGGAATGCTGGCCCAAATGCTGACACCTAGACCTTCAGCAGTCTTACAAAAATTGTGACTTTTTATCAGTCACTTAAAATATTTATTCTATGGATACACTCACTGCATTTTAAACGTACTCTATACAGAAAGTCTTTGATGGAAGAAAAGCATTTGTCAATTTTACTTGTTTCTTAGAAAGAAGTTTAAAGAACAAAGATGCTGAAACAGAACTGCCTGGCTGTAAGCAGCCCTGCTTGAAATTGCTTCACTGAAACCATCTTTACAAACCTATTGCTGCATTTTCATTAACTCTGAAGTGGGCTCTGATTAACATTTTCATGTTTTCTATACCCTTAAAAGGGAATGGATATTTCCCTTGCTATTTTTCAATGAAAACAAATACGTTTACCAACCTGTTACAATTCAAGGGAGTACAACTGAAGCAGTTGTTCAGCTACAACTGTTTTTCCCTTTTTCAGATTGTGGAGAATTAACAATATATTCCAAATCTATTACAAACTGAACAAGAGTTTAACAAAGCAAGTCAAAAACAATTTCTTCCCATGTCAGTCTGAAACTTTTAAATATTTATGAGATTTTACATTCCTAAATTTAACAGGAGTGCCATAATCCAAAATAACTGCTGAATTAATAGCCAGGAGATAACATTTGTATAAAAGAACCATTTGCTTTACAACAGCAATAAAGGAAACAACAGAATTATGAGTGTTGAGACTAATTTGAATAATGTTAAAAAAATTGATATGTTGTGGGGCTGAAGCAATATTCTGGCTGCACCTGGCATTGTCTGTCCTGTGCTTCTTATGTTGGAAATGCAGCAGTCCAGGGTTTATAGGAGAGCAGTCATTAAAACTTCATTTTTTTAATTACAAAGATATAAAAAATATTCATAATACTGAATATTAAAACATATCCAGCCCTAACATTTTGCTGCACTGCAGGAGAAATTCCAGTGGATTTCTTAAAATAAACAGCAATAATAACATTCTCTTCCAGGAAAACAGAGGGGATGAAAGTACCACGACAATAAGAGGAAGGGGCAGGCAATTAAAATTCAACTTACAGTGAAATTATTTTCTAAAGCACCCCAGTGATTTAGGATCACTTAAAAGGCTTGCTTCCTTTGGAATGTTTTGAAGTTCAATTTCCTCTTTCTAAAAACAATTAAGAACATTATACATTGAAGTCTTTTTACCCTGCGGACCAAGTAATTTCAAGGCTCTTCATCCTTGAGAAAGATTCACATGACTCTCCTATCAGCTTATAGTAAATTAAAGCTGGATGTGACTCCTCTGGTCACATCCCAGTACTCCATGGAATCAAAGAAAAAATACATATTGAAAGGAGCCATGAACACAAGTTGGGGTTAACCCATGGAAGGCATCTGGTCTTGCCTAGTAAGTACAAACTTGGCTGTTCCCAGGCTGGGAAACTCTCACCACTTGTAGTCAACTTGAGAAAGGGCGCCATGCCCCTGGAAGAGTGCACGGGGACAAGGTCTGTGTCTGCCCCATACTCACATGTGCACGGGCTGGGGGTGGGATGGGTACAGGAGGGGGGAATAGTGCCTTTGTAGTCAGTTCAGAGAGGAGGCAGATTTTCCTTTCCTCGTTGCTCTTCACTATCGTGTAAATTGCTTCACAGCCTGCTTGGCACATGTGAACAGCTAGGAGACAAGTGACTGGTTGAACCTTAACCAAACCTACGTCAGCAGTCACCAAAGAGCTGAATGTCATTAATGACCATCATACTTCCAAATGCATAGAGCAACTCTATCAACTATAGAATCCCAATTCTGGCCACTATCAAAGAGAGCCTATGGAATAGAAAACTTGTGGTTCTGGTTCTGTATTAGTAAGCCTCTGGGCTGCTGTGGATGAGTAGAACTTAAAAAGGAGAACTTTAGAAAACCAAGGAGTCAAAAATTTTATGGAAACACTAAAAATTGAAATACTTCATATAAAACCTACTATTTGATGCTTACACCTTAGTGCTGCTGAGAACAAGCGTTTCACAGTTTTAGAAGCACATATAAAATGTATGTGGTATAAAATGTTTTCTTTATATCGGTAGCATAGAACTAGACAAGAATAAAGTATTCATTCATACTCTTTCATTCTTGTGGACAGTATGTGTACATGTATATACACGTCAGAAAAGCACAGTGTAATACACGCACGCAGAGAATTTTACAAGGTTCTCCCTGTAAGGGCTGAATGAGGCGCTCATGAGGAACACCAATCAATCAACACAAGCAAAAGGAGAGACTTCTGCTGCTGTTTTGAGCACGTTTCCTGAATGAGATATAGGTTTTACATTCAGCTTGGTTAACGTTACTACAAATTGCTTTCCTTTTAATCCTACTTTCAATTTCTGCCATATACTACCCTAACACCTTCATAACGGCCAATATAGACGTTGAGAAAGTGTATGCAAAACATGTCATTAAATGACCTCTTACACTCATTAATGCCACTGAGAAAAACAAATTAACTTTAAATCAATTTATAGTTATAAATAGTACAGGAACAATCCCTTGAAATGGGTAAATGGAAAGGGGGCAAAGTTCCTGAATAGCCTGATAGCTGCCATAAGCGTGTGATAGGTGTCTTTCCATTTTAGGATCTGGAAACATTACCAGTCTTTCCAAATAGGAAAGGAACTTTATGGGTTTCCCTAACGATCCACAAAGTTTTACAAACCAAACATACCCTGTGTGAGACTGAAATCTAGTTTTCAGCATGTGAAAGCTATACCGAGCTAAACTCTTCTTATTCTAGCTACTCAGATTTACCTTCAGCAGAGACCAGCAGGCCAGTCCACGTTACCAGTGCAAAAAATGCTCAGAGGGAGATAACTCTTCATGTAGGGGGACAATTGTATCATTCCAGGAACAAATATGAAATAGCAATTTGGACAATTAGCAATCTCCTGTAGCAGAATTTGATTATGAGACCATTCTGGCTGAGTAGTGGAAAGAGGGCAATTTGGTGGTGATTACATTTTCTCCCATCTTGCCAAATTTCTTTTATTCCATCCATATTTCTCACCGGTCATCACACACTGATAGGCAGCTTAAGAAGTTTCTTACACAGAAGATACCTACAGCTGAAGGATCTGGTTGTAATAATTCCATTCAGCATTATATATAAAATATGGAAACGCAGCTTTTGATCCCATTTGATACTGAGAACACAAGACAAAATATAATTTGCAGGGAAGGCTAAATGATTTTGAACTAATACTTGTAACAGTATATTCCTAGCAATCTTATGTATTCCATATTTGATACTGAGATGAAGTCAGACTTGAGGCCCTTTTAAGTACTTCTGTAGCTTCTCAGAAGTACTTCTTTGAGTACTTCTGTAGCTCTCAGAAGATCAGGACCTGAAAAAATCTTAAAGACTGATCATCAAAAACTGCAAAGAAATCATCAAAGCAGATGTTTAAATGTGATGCCTTCATCTTTATCATCTACCAAACCATACTGGAGCCAGTAACTTCTGATGGCATAGATTTTGATTTGTAAAGGGTTCTTTTCATGTATAAAGGCCTCTAAAAATACTTGCTTATATTTATATCTGCAGACATTTTTTACAACGTATCTTTTATAGTCAGTTGATAGCAGTAGTGGACAAATTCCGCACATATTCCCAGCCATGGAAGACCAAAGTCTGTTATGTTCCAGTCTGACACATTTCTTACTCTCTCCAAAGGGCAAGAATCAAATGTTTCAGCTCAGGGATGTTTTAATGCCCAGAGCAACCCGGGTTTTAAAGGCCTCCATCTGTTACTGCAGGCTGCGGCTGGCGCCTCTCTGCCTTTAGAGCGCTGAGTCAGCGCCTCTGTTCCAATGACCAACCCCAGCAGGAGCAGGACAGCAGCATTTAAATGAAAGCTTGTAATATTTACAGTAAAGGGAAGTGGCTGTGGAACAGATTCAAAGTGTGTGTGTATGTTCCTCTGTGGACTTTAATTCTAATGGGCTTTTAACATGACTATCACTGCTGCCTTCTGGAGAGAGATCACATGGAGTCACAGAGCCATTAGGTTGGAGAGGACCTCTCGACACCAGCCAGTCCAGACCCCTGCTCAAACAGGGTCAAAAAAATCATACTTTATTTGCCCTTCAACAACTTTTGCCAAATTTTGATTCCCTGAACAGGGGGATACTCAAATAACTGGAACTGGAGACTGGAGTGAAACAGGAGCAGGGCTTTGGCCCCCTCTGAAGGCAGTTGGATGAAAGCATGAGATGTGGAGACCTGGCACACTTGCTTTGCACCACCAGATCTACCGAACTCCGAGTTTCTGTGTTGGACACTATGAATGTTTTATCTAACAACTGTTCAGATGTGAAAGATATCATCAGTCCCTAGAACAGGGCTTATGAATGTTGAGCTCTTCCAGAGTAATCCAGCAGATAAGCAGCGGATTGCAATCGCAAAAGCGAATGACCAAATTCTGCCCCAAGTCCCACAGTGAGTGTCTGAGCCCTTTACTGGAAAAGGTCATTGTTTAACGTCAAGAATTCCACATCTGTAAACTGAAAATAATGCTGCTCTTGCATTCAGCTTTGAAACCTGCAAATCAAGCATGTGCATGCAGTGTGTACTGCTGTGTACTGCTACATCCTCAACGAGCAAACTAGCAGTGCAGGATGCAATTTAGACAAATTGTAGAAGAAAGCAAGCTGCATTTGGTCTTGTTTCAAAAAGTTATGCTTGGCAAATGGTCAAATCAAATATATCTACTTCACTGTGGGCTCAGGACAAAAATATGGTATTTACTTTTTGGTATAAAGCTACATGTACCTGAGAAAAGAATGTATTTTTATACTTTTATTTTAAAAGGACAAGGGAAGATATGTCATCACAGCATTTCACATGCAATTTCCAAATGTAAGCCCAGAACTATAGCTGAAAAGCTGGAAGTGTATTTCTGATCAATCAATCCTGAACATGCTACTTTCTCAAATTGGGACCCATCAAAAGGAATAATGAATTTGATGAAGATAAAAATATTACACTTAAAATTTTCTTATAAACTATAATGGAAAAGATACAAAATACATTATTTATGTTGCTAAAAATTGATCCACAGCATTACAGTTGTTTCTTAGCACATAGAAACAAAATATATGACAGCCTATAAAAGCAACAAGAAAATTCTGTTTTAAAAGAACAGACACACAAAATAAAAGCAATTAATGGTCTGAGTATCTATTATTCTTAAGGCCAAAGTACATAACCACAGCAGCCTAGGACTGGAGTTTTACAGGGCATACACATTGCACACAATGATCTCCCGAGGCGCGCAGGGGAGCGTTCACGTCCTTTTGGCGTATGGTGATTAGAAAATAGCCAGTGTGTCACATACTACAGGCTAGCAACTGTCGACTTTTTATGACCATTGGTGCAGATGAGAAGCTCATACAAAAGGGTCTATTCAGTCTCCGTCCCAGAATTTTAAACAAACACTAGCACCAAACCTAGGGAAAATATTTCTCTGTGATACAAAATAAGTGTCAGGCATGCAAGGCTGCCATTTCCCACAACAGCCCTACTTGGTTTTGGTAGGCAGAGTCAGCTTTGTTGCTCCATGAAGAGCAGAATGGGTAATGAGCACTGATCCCCTTGTGCCTATAAATTTGAGAGGGTGAGTGCAGAGGGATACAAGACAGCCTTCTCCTCCACAAGACGACCTAGGAATGGGAAGGAAGGCTCTGTTTGTTTCCTTGAAGACTCAGAAGAGGAAAAGGCCTGATTAAGGGTGGAAGGAACAGGGTCAGGGTTCTCTTCACAGAAGATGTGAAGAAGCAGGGAGGAACCAGTTTTGTTTGGTGGCAAACAGCCCAATTCGTGCCCTGCAATTCCCAGCAGAACACGTACAGTGTGAAGACACAAGGGAGAAGCAAAGGCATTGCCAAGAAGAGAGTAAAAAAAAAAAAACACAAGAAAACAAAACAATAAAACAAACAAAACCACCAGTGCCACAATAGCGTGTGAACTGGTATTACACTAGTTCTTCTGTCCCAGCCTACTCAGGCAGCACAAAACACCCCAGCACTTTGTCACGATCCACAGGAGCACTGCTCATGGGCCACGGCAGTGCTGCCAGAGCACTCAGCAGTGGCACTGGATGGCATTCCTGCTGGCCACTGAGGTTTTCTTGTTAAGCACCTGTGACAAATCAGACTGGCAGAACTGGTGACTGGTGGTAAGCAAGTGTGAGTGGGCTGCTACTCAGCTGGGGAGAAATTCCTATTTCAAATCTGCTAGAGTGACAGCTATAGCAGACTAGTGCTAGGCAGACAGTAAGTAATGCTGAAAATGCCTTCAAACTTTCAACATACATTTACAGAAAAGCTATAGAGAACCTTACAGTGATTGTCTTTAAATGTTTCATCTTTATCTTTTTCTCCTTAGTTCTCATCAGGTTTAAAAAAAAATAAATCCACCTTTCCTATTCTGGATCTATAAATCACTCCCCAGGCACCCTCAGGAGTGCTCAACACAGCATCCTCCAAAAAAAACAAACACCCAACCCCAAACCAGTTTCATCTTGCTACAGCTTTAACAAGCCAGGAGGATTAGCCCAATTTCCCTCGCTGGAACCAACGTACATTCTCCACAGCACCCTTCGGCCCCATGGAGCCCACCAGCAGAGCAAGTCCAGGCCCCCAACCTGCAGAGCAGCAGGAAGCTCTGCTTCACACACAGCTCACAGCCTCATCACAACATTGTTGCTGAGAAAATACAAAATGTACGCATCCTGCTCTTTCAACAAAAATAAACAGACACTTAAATCTTGTATTTTTTCAGGTCTTTACTTACTACCTAGATCTTACTAGCTTTATAAATTTGCTTTAAACAAAAGTTGCCATTCATCTATTGCTATTTTGAGGTAGAAAGCTGCAACACAGCTTTAAATACTTCTTTTATGTTGTTGATAGAATTCTTAATGAAGATCTTACAAATACACATTAACTGGCCCCTATCACAATACTATGATATCTGACTGATATTATTGCTCCTTTTCACCTAGATACCTTTGGTCTGTCAAATGTTTTGAATATATCCTCTCATTGTATGCCTAGAGGGTGCTGTGGAAAGGCCGTATCAGGTGCAGAGATGTGGAGGTGTGAATCTCAGTGACAAGGTCTGTCTGTATGACTCTTTCAGGGACGCTGAGGATTATCCATGCCTGGTACAAAGCTGCACCAACACCTGAGCCACCACCGACTCAGAGATGCAGTTAATGAGCAGACAAGTGAGAAATGGGCCGGGCAAGGAGCTGGATACGGATCCCTACCAAGGCTGCTTTGCTGGGCCACACCAGGAGGTAGTCACCAGGGTCTCCTCCAGGTAAGTGCCACGTATCCCTGGGACAGGCGCTACCCACAGACCAGGTCCTGCCGCAGTACTGTGTTGGTTATGCCACTTACAGACTTTTCTTACCAGCACCACCACAGGTGAAGTGCAGACACATGAGCAGATACTTGCAATCAGTCTAATGGTAGTGTATATGAAATAATATATATGCATAATTTCTAAAATGGAAATAGCCTTTTTTTTTCCCCCCCCCATGTATGCCCTTGAGCTTGTTGTATGCCTGGGATAAAACACACTACTGCACAGCAGCACAGAAAGCAGGGTTTGTTATACTAAGTTTAAGTACTCCAAACAGAATGCAGTACGTGCAGGGGGATCACAAAGGTGCTGGAAAACACTGATATCTGATGTTCTCAGCTCTTTTGTGCACATTCAGCCCTGGGCATAGCTTGTTGCAATGCAAAAGATGACGGAACACTTCACAGAAATGGCCTCATAAAATATTCAGCTTTCTGTTTTTGCCTGGGGTACAATCTGTGCATTTTCCATACAGTTGGAGCAAAAAAGAAGTGCTAGATCTTATTTCTCACACATTTTAAGTGTTTACACTTTTAATTTAAAAAAATAAAAATGTAGAACTACTGTCATAACTTCTCTGGTAGAAAATACATGTACACAGTCTGGGATTTTGCCCAGACTAAAACAAGAGATTTTTGAGACTAAAACAATTCAGAAATCCCCCAGAGACAATGAAGCAATAGAATAAATAATGAACAAAAGTGTTTTTTTTTTTTAAACACAATATATGCTAGATATAGTTTTTCTTGGATGACACAGACCAACACACCCCAAATATGAACCTATTTAGGAAACAACTGTGCATCCATGCATTTTTTCTTTTCAAATAGTCCCAGAGCCTAAATTAATACTGCACAGAACACAGCTGCTCACATGCTTGTGTGCAGGATCAGGTCTTCCAGCACTGCCGTGCTCTATACGAGCTGATGGAGGATGGCAAAAAAAAATAATAAAAATTGCTGGATATTGCTGGGGACATAACATGGCTGAACCTGTCAGGATATTTCTCCCAATTCTCTCCGTGACTCATTCAAGAAGGACACGCTGTCCGTGCTGCTAACATATTCCACTACATGCACACACACAAACGTTACGATGGTGTGAAATTGCATTGGTATTACCTTTTCCAGGATTTTACAGCCTAACAAAAACACTAAATGCTCAGACTTAAAGTGGAGCAAGGATGGCACCCAGTGGCCAAACAGACTCATCTCAGAAAAAACGTTTCTCAGCTCTCTCTCATCCCTCACTTTCTAGGGCTTTAATTATAAAAAGATTCTAGCTCTAAATGTGAACCAGTTGGCAATGTAAAAGGCCTTTTAAGGGCGCTGCCTTCTTTCTTTGAAGGACATTTATTTTTTTTCTTTTGTAAAATATTTTTTTAAATGCCTACAGATATGTTACCATTAATAATTTAAAATCAATACCAGCAAAAATTTATGACAAACAGCTGTTTGCAGCCAGAACACAGTATCCAGGCAGAAATAAAGAAAAGCGTTCTGTCTTTTTGTAGGGTACATGCTGGGGGGAAAATGAATGATTCCATCCTGGTTTCAAAAATCAGTATTGCTATTAGGGAACTTGTTTAATTTTAAAATCAATTTTGATAATATTAATGCAAAGCATTAAATTTCTATCCAAATAAAGCTTGGTGAAAAACAACTTGATTTTTTAATCAGAAAATTCCCAGCTATAACTTCAAAAAGGAATCTAAGCTACAAAAAGAATCTAAGCTCAGTTAAATGAAATTATTATTCAAAAATATTATTGAAATTTTATACTTTTTTTTCCTGCATTTCTTTGAAGAATTCTTTCCTCCACAGGGATGTATATTAACTGTGTGGGAATAACTCACCCCTTGTAGACAGTGAAAGAACCATTACAAACCCACAGTGAAGACCTGCTAAAGTAGCATCTTTCAATGAAGTATCCCAGTTTTTAATTATTCTGGTGCAATTCAAGTGCACGAGTCTTTTCTAGATAGATTTTTCTTCCTGATTGGAAATCTTTCCAAATATAAATTCCCAAATCTGTTATGGACCAAAGCATACTACTTTATCATTTCACAAGTGTTGATTTTTTAAAAACAATTCTTCAGATATTCCTCAGCCTTGCACGACACTTTAAACGTATTCTAGCCTTATTGCTTTTTGCATGGTTGTTGGCTAAACACTGTAGCAATGTTGAACTGTATTTATTCCTCAGTGCTTTCCACTTGACAAGAGAATCTTGTAGGGTATGATGGCTGATCAGATTGAAGGACAGACAACAGGTCTGTTGGAGAATTAATCATTTCACCTTCAGTTGGAACAATGCTATGTCCCCAACAACTGCTATTTCTAATTTGCCTACCTAAGCATTCTCAAGTCCTGGACCAACCGTGGTTTTGGATAGGAAAATATATGCAACAAATAAGAAACTTCTCATTTTAATAACAAATATACTAGTTGAGAGCAGCAAAGTAGTAGCACACTTTTTTTAGTACGGGCAAATTAATAACCAAGTTTATTGCTCACTCCTCTGATGAAAATTTCTGTTGTTGAAGTATCACTGTACTAGTATGTGTAATTACTAAGAAACTGAAAAGCAGCCACTATCTAAGGCAGTCAGCAATATTTTAAACTGCTTCAAATACTTTAGTACTGTAAAATAATAATGAAATACGGCAGAAATTCCTAGAATTCTATTATAATCTAAACCAATTGAAATATATTTCAGCTTTTCAGAAGGCTTTTTTTTAAAAAAAAAATAAATGAAGTAGTATAAGGACCCATTCTGACCATGAAAGTACTTTTAATTTTCTGTTATTTTCAGTAATAGAAGTTTATTACTTGTCAAGGTGTTTAACAGGAGTAATTAAGCTGTAGTATAACTATGAAGAAATTGATCTTAGATGTACTCATTACTTAATATTTCTAGTTACCATGTCCTTACTCTGCAGTCAGAATATCAATATTGATTTTTCACATTTTCAATCCTAACCCCTTAACCCCCCTTTTTTAACATACGGTGCAAATACGTGCAGAGATTATTCTGTATAGTAGACACTTACAAATAAATACATTTTTCCTTTGCATATGTAAAACATATTACCACAGAAAGTTTCTTGTTAACATCTGCATGACTCCCTTACCCTGACTTAATCTGTAGACTGAAACTTCTTCCTTGTTGAAGGAAGACCATTCCTTCCCAAGTTTATTTAATGACCCGTGCTAACTCAAACTAACAGGAAAAAAAAAAAGTCTGGGCATAGGTATATGATCAAATTGTGGGCTTTATCTAGCTTCCAGGCCACAGGTTTCTCACTTTTTCCTCAACTCTCATAATATGATTTTTCCTCAAGAGAAAAATTTTCAAAACCAGGATTTACTTATCTCCTACTCTTCAAAATAAACTGGTTTTATGCAGGCTTATAACAGAAACATAACAGTCCTTTGTAATCATAAAAAAGAAATGCTGAAATATCTAACAGGAGTGTTTTTGTATCTATCCCCTCTTTGTATTTGGGAAAGCGCTACATGAAGAAGCACCTTGCTGCACACCACTGATACAACAGTGTGAGAGCAAGGAGCCTATCCAATTAGGCTGCAAGTTTTCAGAGGTGGGCAGGGGGTGGTGGATGTGCTCCTCATGACTGCTATAACCTCACTTAACCTGCTTTGTAGCCAATAAAGAGGTCTAAGCCCCTCTGGAGGGCAGCTCAGTACTCAAGCTTCACCAGGTTGAATTATTCCATGCAAACCCTCCCTCCACAATGTCCTGGAAAACACATACTTCACTTGCTCTGGAGGGAAGGGAACCTTCTACCCTAAAGCTTCATGTTTTTACCAAAAAATAAAAAGGTGGTCATGAAAAAAAAAAGAAAATCTGTCCAGTGACCTTTTGCAACAATTTGATCTCATCTTGATCAACTACAATGCTACTATAAAATTAAATTCAATAAAGCCAAATGTTTAAAATTCAGAAAGCAAATTTAGAAATTCCACTGTTTTCTATCAAGCATCCCTAACATTAGGGTAGGCACTGACGTATGATAGTACTGCTCTAACAGTAGTTCATAAGCAGGTGCCTCTCAAGCCTCTGACACAGTGAAGTCATCCCACTTTCCTTATTTCTGATATAATACCTCATGGAACAAATTGAAGCAAAAATAGATTAGTTTCCCTCAATAAACTGCCTTAGTGTTTTTTCATATGCCTTATTCTCAGTAAATCCTATCACACCGGATCAGGTTTCACGCTGGGAGAGGGACTGTTGCATTGGAAGAAACGCACCTGATAGTCCCAGGACTGCAGAAAAGAGCTGAAGAACAGCTTTGTAGGGCGATTGGGAAATACTTCCAGAAGCAGGTGGTTGAGAAAGGAAGGGAAAGAGCTCTTACTAAAACAAACAATTCAGCAAACTAAGGGGTTTTCATCAGACTCTGTATCTGCAATTTCTGAGATTTATGACAGTAACAAAGAAGTCAAAGAGCATTCTTCTGCAACTTAAGCATAAAGGGCATAGTCTCTTTTCTGGGTGACAAAGTGATGCAAAGAATATAGGGTTTTTTTTCCCTCTCCAAACAACACTGTTGGAAGGCACTGGTTAATAACGTAAGGCTGGCTGTATTCTATCAGACCAAAGGTTCTTTCTAAGCCCTGTACCTTAATTCTGAGAGTGATGGACATGTGCACTGCTCCCAACTTTGGCGAGCTGCACATCAGAGATCGCCTAAGCCAGAGGCAACTGTCTCTGTGCAACAGTCCTCATTTGCCTTTTGCTTCTGTTATTTTTTATTTTTTTTACACTTATTAAGATCTACAGTGATAGGTCACATAGTTAACTAAACATTTACAGAAGGGAGGTCTTTGGTCAGATTAAAATCTGTACCCCAGATAATTTCATTAGATGCTCTCAAACCTAAATACACTGTATGAGAAAAGATCATGAGCAGTCTTTTACTCCTCTTCACCATGCCTTGCCATTCCTTCTCTTCAGTGAAATTTAAAACAATTTTCCAGTTTTACATATCTTTGAACTAGAGAGCATTAGCCTGATGTCACCAGATGAGAGCCTCACATTTCAGAAACTAGTATAAAATAGCAGTATTTTATTTTTAATCATTATTTTTTATTTGTAATCATTTTCAGTATATGCAATGCATTTCTGACTTCTTGTTTCCATGACAACTGAAGACATAGGCACATGTAGAAGGGTATGAAATCATGTAATACAATAAGGATCTCAGTTTCATGAATTATGAAGCTCTCAACACGATGCTCTAGGTCTTGTCTTACGTAGGCAGTGCATGCGGAAAAGCAGAGAAAAATAAGCTGTGCTTTACATCTTGTGCAGGAGTGTTTCTCAAAAGGGAAGGGGGACACAGCTTGATATTAACACTTCAGCCTTGTTTGCCCTCTAGATTTCCCCTTATTTTCCCCATTGCCACTATGCTCAGGGAAACCTGAACTGCTAGAATAACACTGGGGAACAGCTTGGTGTCAGCACAGTCCCTCCTGTGACAGCAAAGAGGAGTCAAAGAGTCTGTGTGACTGGTCTTAGTGACAACCTTAAAACTACTTAAATGTGTGAATAACTTCATGCACTTACAGAGAGGTTTGGGTCTCAAAGAACCGTATGTGCTTCACCGTATGCATGGCTGGGTTTTGTTTGCCATACTGACTTTGCAGCGCGCCTACATGCCTGCGGTCCTTGTTAAATCCGTGCTCCCCGGCAGTTTGAAACAGTGTCACCTACACAGCCAAGTGTGAAAAATCTCATCTTCCAGCTATACACATATAAACACTGTTAATAGTTCATAAGTGGTCCAAAACAAAGGGCAACTTGTCTTTCTGAAATTTAATTACCAAGTAAGACTATAATGCAATTATTATAAACAACTACAAATGATTTAATTACCACAACATAAAAGTAACTAAAATAGTTCTAAATTGAAAGATGATGACACAACAGAGAATAATATAGTCTAGGAATACTTTCCCCCTCCTTACAGAGGCTGGAGATAAAATTAATACATAAAATTATATTTCTCATTGTGTTGCCACTGTTCTACTTTTAATGGTGGGTGTAAAACTTGTAATGACACAGCGTATGACAAATGCAGATTCACTTCATCTCATACATGTAGTGCACTCCTGGTATCAAATTCACTTAAATCTGTCATTTTTCATGTATTCAACTGTTTACATTGTCATATACAGTAGCAGTCTTAAAGGTGGTTTCTCTTTTTGGTTTATCTCTTCGTCTTTACTCAGTTAATCTCTGTATTTTTGAGAGACATACAAAAGCCTCCCCATGCAAAGGTAAGTCCTAACTAGCCACACCTCAGGCTATGCAATTGAGAAATACAGGGATTGTTATTAATGATACATTTTGAATCGAAGCCTCTGTAAAGCAGGTGATACATTATTTTCTGTTGTGTAGCTCTCCTGTGTGCTGTTTGACCTAAAAAAGGGAATCTCTCACAGGGCTATAAATAATGCATCATAGTCATTAAATATTGATCTGGCTTATACCATTCACAGCTGCACAATTAGGTTAGCTTTTTTAAAATAGCTTCTTGTATATTACCCATAATAGGACAGTGTTTACATATTCTCTTTGGAAACTACATTAAATTTAAAGGTGATGTGTGTTTGTGGGACTGCTTGCTGTTTAAGTCACAGGACTTGTTCATTACTGTCTCAGAAGCCAGTAACTCTTGCTATAAATATCCTGTCCTACACAATTCTGCATTCTTTACTCATGTAGCTTGGCTTTCTATATTTGCCTAAAGGATAGCTATTTTTAGGCTTGGAGAGTCTGCATTTCAATGAGAAGAAACCTGGCACTGCAGGACAATGCTATAGGATAGCATCAATCAGACTTCACTAGTCCTAGATCTTTCTATTCCAATACTACAAATGCTTATAGCTAAACAGTAGCACTAGTACATTATAAAATAAAAAATTCTGTCATTTCCAAGTTTAAAATACAAGAGAAGACTGAGTTGCCAGTTTTTAAAAATCATACAT
Source organism: Cygnus olor (assembly GCF_009769625.2). NCBI lineage: Eukaryota > Metazoa > Chordata > Aves > Anseriformes > Anatidae > Cygnus > Cygnus olor. The sequence continues at coordinate 16,687,967 of NC_049174.1, read as the reverse complement.
ATTTCTAACTTTTCCAAAAAAATAATATTGATATGGGTATGATTCATTGGTGCATTACCTTAGTTTATCCTGCCAAAATTCAGTGCCAGTTTAATGCAGTCGTGTAGATGAGAGAAGTGTAGTGATAAATCAGGCTCAGACATCAGACAGTCATCCTCAGATATGTAATAAATGTTTGCATTCAAGGTAGATTTTTGTTGTTTTACTTGCAAATGCTCACAAAAAAATAATTTTTCTTCCTAGACCTACAGCAATGGTATCAGAAATCTACCTATCACAGTAATGCAGCAAAATGCAAGAAAAAATAAAATATTATGCAGTTTAGAAGAATTTAGCAGCATATCTGATGATTTTTTTTATTTATTTTTATTTTTTAAGGAAGCCATCATAATTTAAATTTAAAATCAAGGTTGAAAAATATTTGGTAGCAAAATAATCTAGCAATGGAAAGTCTATGTAGAATACTATAAATTGTGTGTATTCATTACTCTTATTTTAATTCCATACATCTCAAAAAACATCCTCTTTCTTACAACCTGGAAGTACAGTGCATATCCCCAGTAGAGGAATAATGGTAGGCATGCCACAATTAGTTCTGATTAATAATCCTGATTCAATTGGCTGTTGTTGAAACTCCATCAATTAAGCTTCCACTTAGCTTCTTTCCCCATCTTAAAAACTGAACTTTTCAGGAAAAAAAGGGCCTGTTTTATACTGCACACCAACTCAAAGTTGGTACAAACTTAAAATACATTTTAAACTGGCATAAAAAGAGGACAGGAGCTTAAATTTTAATATTTTTTTTTTCAAGAGATCTTGTTCTATCAAAACACAGTGCAAAAGACTGACTACCACGAGTAAATGGATGGAGGGTGTGATGGAGATCACCGCTTTGCAATTTTACAGATGCCAAATGAAACCACAGACAGACATCCCTGGCTTACTAAAATCAATGGCAAACCTCCCATTACCTTCCCTAGGGCCAGACTATTACCTGCAAAGACTAAGGGATTTGCTCAGGCTCTGAATCCAGATCTCTGCCATACTGCTTGTGTCTGCCTGGAGGGCTGAGCCCCCTCCCTCACTGCTAAAATGAGCTCTCTGGGTGACGAGCGTGCACCTTCCATTCCCACTTGCCTGGGTGCTGGCAGCAGACCCAGCGGGTGGCCCCTCTGGGCCAGCAGCACCACACCTGCCCACGCTGGCCTCCAGAGAAATGTGTGCCTGCTAATGAATACCAAAAGCTTTACTGCAAATTTTCTTACTTGTTGTTGTTGTTCTATTAATTCTCAAGCAGGATTAGTAGCAACTGAAATAAATGTTATTTACTTCATGGAACTTGCTCATGGTAATGAACTTTAATTCTTAAAAACATACCAGGTATATAATAAGAATTTGTGAATTCATCCAATAACAGTAGGAAGTTATTGACAAAATTTCAAGTAAAAATGAACTTTAATCTTGGCAGGCTTTCTGTAATGCAATACTATTAATTCATTGCTAAAAGATAGAGCAAGTACAAATATACTTGCAATTTTTTGCTTTGTATCAGAATATTCCTGAGACTTTGGGCAAATAAAAATTTTGGAAAGCCACTTTATTAAGGCTATAAAGAAATAAGATGGCAAAGACAGAAATAAACAGCTTGAACTAGCAGGAAGAATATGTAATTATTTCTAAGCTCTTGGTGTGCAGTTCCTGCATGCTTAGAGATAAAATGTTGAAAAGCTGTCAGCTGAAATGTATTGTCACTCCAAAGTCACTAACTGCTGTTAGGTCCCATGTCAGTTAAGCCAGTAGTGAACTACTGGCATTACCCTCATTCAGATGTTTCTATAAAGGGTGTTTATTCCTGTTCTGACTGAACCAGAACGTAGGTAAATCATAACAGACATTTCCACTGGCATGTGACAATAAATCACCGAAAGGAAAGGGGACACTTTAGCCCCAAACACCTCCAAAGGGAGAAATTGTTTACTAGCCAGTCAAGTCTACAAGATGACCCTAATATAACATGGGGCTTACACAAAATATAACAATATAATAAACAGTGAAAAGAACAGATTTCAAGGCAGGATGACCCAGGAGACCTTGGCAGGCAGATCAGCTGCCAGAGCCCTGCAACGAGGAAGATGGGAGCAATTTCATCCCATGGATAGATTGCCCTCTCTAGGGATGAGCCCTCTGTTGATGGCCCATAAGACAAGCTGGTTCTTTTTTTTTTTTTATATAAAGAAAAAAAACAGTCATTGGTGTAAAGCATGAACAAAGACTACCTGGCACTCATTTTTGTCAGGAATTGAAAGCAAGTCACCTAGATATAGGAGAGAAATATTCTTCTGAAAAAATATCTCAGTTTAGTTTAAGCAGTTCTAGGTTATAGTCGTCATTTTAGTCATTTGTGGTTTATAAAATGAAAAGCTGCTATGCACCCATCACTGCAGCTCTTTCATCTTTTTCAAAGATTTTTTTCTACCTTCCTTGCATAACAGCCTAACATGTAATACATTCTCCATAAAACATTGCTAATTATTTTCTGCTTACTGTAAAGTAAAACTTTAATCTGCATGCACTTTAATTTACTGTTATATTCTCAGAAATAACCAAAAACATAAATCCTTACCTTAAATTTATCCACTTCTACCTTTGAACAAGTTGCATGATAAGATAACACCTGTCCCAGGAAAAAAAAAAAAAAAGATTAAATTTTTTTCAGACCTGACAAGTAGAAATAATAGGGCTCTGTACAGCAGTCTAATCAATGATTTTTAAAACAAATTTAATATTTATGCATGATAATTCAGTTCTGAATGTCACTTTATAATAACTAGTTACACATTACTGTGTATACATTTGGCACTTATGTTGCAGGTAGTTTTACAGGGAACCATGGCCAGTAAGTAATTGAATATTATAACTGCTGTTACATAGTTCTTCTGGAATTCTACAATTAAAAGAGAAATAACTTAATTTAAAAAATTGTAGATATATAGACTTTAAATAATGCCTTTTGCTATACTGTAGAGCTTTAATGCCTCTGCTAATGGCACGTCAGCACATGCAAATTAGCACCTCTATTCTATGCCTGACATTCTCTCCATTACCATTCTGGAGACGAAAGCATCAAATATAACACAAAGTAACACACACCTAGCGTTATTACCTAAAAGTATGCATACATTTATGTGGAATACATTATATCCTTATATGAAGATACTAGCATTGAACAAGCACTCCAGAAGGTGCAAAAGCTAATCCTGTATGCTGGATCGACTGAGGTCTGACTGCGCATGGGACAAGGTGCTAGTCCACAAGCAAGCTTGCACACACAGAGCATTCCTAGCAAGGACAGGCCCTCCTCACTCCACAGCAACACATGGTCTGCTTGTGTACCAAAGCTTTGTTATTAATTTCAAAATTAGAAATATTTTTCATCAATTTTTCATCTTAAAATCTACTCTATTTCAAATGCCCTTGGCTTGCAATACCTTGTGGCAATAAGTCCAAGATGTATTTACTCATATCAGTTATAAAGGCGTTCTCTTTTACTAACTGGAAATCATCCCCACACTATGGAAGAATAAATAAATGCCAATTTACTTCTGTCCCATGTTTTACTTTCAATATGTATATATAATCTTTTCTCAAAGACCATCTAGTTTTCTATCCAACCCTACTGTAGTTTGTCAGAAATCTAAGATAAGTAAAAATTGTTTTCTGCTATGACAGATTGCACTTAATACTGACATTCTTGTCAAGCTTCTCCTTTATCTGAACTCATATTCCTGTAGATTTGTATAGTCCTTCCTAATTTTCATTATTCTAACTTTAATTATATGCAATTTTGAATCCTTAATGTGTAAGATAGCAACCTGTTTAGAACCATATGGCACCCTACTGTCAACCTATCCCCATCATTTATTTACGTTTAGGTTTTCTATTTATTAGTCAGGCTTACAAGAAGTCTAATCTGTATATTTGGATAAGAATATTTTCATAGTACAAATCAAATTGATTTATTTTATGTCTGATATCAATGTCATCTCGAAATGCCACTCTGTCATCCTAGCTAAGTACATAAATAGTAATAAAATAATCTATTATTGAAAAATGGATTCACAGCCCTTCAGCATATACCATTCTTTTGTTCAGTATTTCTCTGCTATGTCTTCAATCACTTTACACAAATATTATTGTGAGTTGTTTGTTGCTCATTTATAGATAGAATTACTCTTCACTGAAGCATAGTGGCCATTTATCAAATGTATAATCTACATTCAAGCTATATGACTATTAGTCTTTTTTTAGATATAAGAAAGAAGCTGTATTCTAAAGCAAGAAATTTAAATATCCTTGGTTTCAGTAGTAAATAAATTTCTGTGTTAACTTTCATACCTATGTATCTAAGTGTGAAAGCTGGCACTGCTTGTTTTCTTACCAGGGAGAACATTCAGTCTAAGCTGTAATATTGCACAAATAACTGCAGCATATGAAGGCTTACAGTAATTCAAGACTGTGATATGTAAAGAATAAGGAATCTTGCTGAAGGCCCAAATAGGAAAGTTTTTCATTTTTCCTCCAAAGTGAATAAATAAATAGGAATAATCAAAGTGCTTCTCATGATTAGAATGTTTTCTAACATGAGTAGTCCTATTGATTTAAAAAGAATTCACATCTACATGCTTTACAGGATTGATTCCCAATACATAGACAAATATCTTCAACCCTAAAGGAAAGGAAAAATATTATGCTGTCTTCATAGAAATCCAGTTTGGTTTAATTTTTGATTTAATATAGAGAGAAATTTGTATGTCATCCAGACTAACACTGTTTTTAGTGGTTCTTATCACAATGGTGGGTACTGTGTAAATTCAACAGAGTTCTACAGTTACTGTGCACACATCAGGGATATCTAGATCATTTTCTTCTGTTATCAGATGTGGAATTTATAACAATACTAAGATCTTAGCAATGTTACCATTTCATTAAAAGAATGTTTTAAAAAAATATCAGTCTTGCATAATGCCTTTAAAAAGATTTTGAATTTAATTCAAACCATCCTCCATTATTGATTTAGCAGGGATAATGTAAATCTGCAAATCTATCCTCAAAGTTCAAAGCTTTGTTCTCACCAAGATTATTTTCAATATACTTATGCATAAAAACTTCAGAATATAATAGAGAACAGTACTTTATTGTTGAATTAGCTTATAAGACTTTAAATAGCCATCATTTTTTGAATTTTTAGAGTTTGTTTTACTGGGGTTGGTAGGTTTTGTTCTTTATGAATAGGGAAAAAAACACAAGGAAAGTAGCTCCTACAAAGATGGGGGGTAAAAAAAAAGAGAAACCTTTTTATCCATTTTGCTACTCTATATGCATTTTATATAGACAGGCAGTGTGCTGGAACGCCAGGTACCTTGCATTATGTATTTGCTTTGACCCACATCAGAGCTTACTGAGCTGCTAGAGATCCTGCTCTGACTTTATTCTAGCAAGCCATATCTGATAAGGGGTCAAGCAGGTGTTACTTTTGAAAAACCTATGATGATCAATTTTTTTCCCTGTTCACAGTACTATTCATTTACACTTTATGGCACTAGAAAAAAAAATGACAGCAGGCTATGTAAAATATCAAATTTAAGAAATTTTCAGTTACTGATGAACAGGAAAATAAATGTAACACCTAGACTCATTCCTACATCTACATCTGTAAGAAATTGGTTTGTTATCACTGTCCCCTCCTAACATTAACAAAAAAAAAAAATACAAAAAGCAGGGGTGTGAAATCAAATGTGAAAGATGGGTTCAAAATTACTTAGAGTTTTGCATGAGTTCCCCAGCTAAGTATACTCTGAGGAAATTCTGCTTCAGTATTACCATAAGAAACTGCTCTCACGTGCAGAGGTAGATATATAGAAAATTATGCTAACTACAAGAAATTCAGAAGCAGTAGCTTTCTTTACATGTGACACTTGTGAGCGAGAAGTTTCACTAAGATGTACACGTACGTCAAGAGCCACAGACTGTTTTGCCCAGGATTTCTTCACTTGGTCATACATAATTGTATTGTTGATGCCGAGGCCACAAAAAATAACAAAAGCCTGAAATGAGAGAAGGGGAGAGGGGAGAAAAAGAAATCAATTTACATTCTGTTATAATACAAACACAAAGATGAATACTTAACAACTGAAAAGGAAGTACACGGAAATATTAGCAATAATTATGTTTAGACAGGTTACCTTGAGAATGTATGCAAGTCACTGGCCTCAAAAAGATGAGAAAGATCAGATGCGAGAAATGTTTTGATTAGGATGCAACCTTATTGAGAGCTTCTGAGAACTAATGGTAAACCGCAAATACAGACAACTTATTCCCACCTCCCTAAAGTAGGCTGAAGTAGCACTACCCAGAAATACCAAATTCTGCTGAAGAATTGTTACTGCTACAAAACAGAACACCTCTTACCTCAAACAGTCGCTGGTCAGCATCATCAAAGGGTTTCCCATCAAGCCTGTTCAGCACTTGAGCTACCCCTTTAGAAAGTGTAAATATGAATTACAATCTTTATTCATTAATTCATAAGACAGAATATTCTATTCATTACTAACATTTTTTCTAACACATTTTTTTCAAACAGAAAAGCAAAATTGAAAATATTTATTACGAAAAACATTAAGCATTGATACAAAACATTTCACATTGATATGTGAAAGTCTGACTTTTGTTACCAGGGCTCAGTTTATTATTTTCAACTGTTACTCTTTGCCCTGTAAGTATAATACTGGAGATCTAAACAAAGTGACTGATGCCTTTCACAAAAGGTTAAAGATCTCTTTGAGAAAGCACTTAAGGACTTGGCAAACAGAATCAGGTAACTTGTCCTAGCAATTTGAAGTTACTTACATAATTTGCCAGAGTAGTATCTTCATTCCTAAATATTAGCTAATTTGGCATCACCTGGGTATATAAGTCTTTTTTAAAAAATTATTTCTTCATGACTGGTCCATGAATTTATTGAATAATGAAAAAAATGACATTCCTTAAACCACTTGAAAAAGTGTTCAAAGCTCTTGGCTCTAGCTGAACTAATACTGAGTTATACTGCAACAAACCATTTCTGTTTCATTTAGCTACAGTATGCCCTTAAAAAAACACTAAAAGCTATCAGCAATAGAGGGTTGAGTTTTTCTTCTACTTCTTTAAGGTAATATGCACTTCACAACAAGCCATATTTTTAAAAGGATTTTTTCCCAGGTCACCTCTGCTGATTAAGTTCAAAGATCCTGATCCTGCATGGCACTGAGCACCTTCAGCAAAGCACTACCAATTTCAGCTCTCACCAACAGCCACAACACACAGGTCTTGCTCTTGCAGATTTAAATTGCTATAGTTTTGACTTGAATTCTTCTGTGGAAAGTTACAGAGGAAACCTGGCACTTATTTATAAATGGTGCTCCTTTTTGGGGGCAAAAGCCAGTAATAATACAGGGTCAATGCAGGTGCATCATAGCTGAGAAGCTGAGAAGCATCCTATCAAACAGGCAATAAAACCTTGTCATGTCCTGATCCAGCCCACACCACCGCCACAGGCAACCCTGACAGCTGCCACAGTCTCTCCAGTAAGTTGGCCCTGACCATGTATTTTATCATTAAAGAGGGAAATGACCACCTTGCTGGACTGAAGAAACAGTTGCCTGAGTTGTACACAAAAAAAGGCAGACTGTCAAAAAGTATCAAAACTTATGGAACATTTTTTCACTAATAGTGTTAGCATTTTAATTTTCATCTAATTTTGTATTCAAGTTTCAATACAATATATAACTTAACAATAACGCAGTGGGAAAGCTGAAAAAGTCCATACAGTATCCAAGTCAAAACATCCCTTCTTGGATACTTAGCATGCATCCTAGGTACCGTAACTTCTTAACAATATTCAGCTGGGAAAAAGAAGAAAAAGGAACACAGAATTAAAAAGACAGAATTAAATTCACATTAGCACAAAAATTGGGGAAGCTCTTCAGAAGGCCTTACCGATTATTTGGTGGTTGCTATTCCATATAGGAACACACAGAACAGACCTTATGTGAAAGCCAGAAATCTGGTCAGCCTAAAACGTAGAAATGAGAGCTTCCATTATGCTCCTCCTTTACTACACTTGACTTTCTGTAGAAATAATTCATTGCAATAACTGAGTTTAAGAATAAAATTTTCACATGAATCCACTAACAGAAAAAAATTGCTGCCCTTTTTATTAAGTTATTATATTCTGTTTACAAATTGGGTAGCACTTCTAACTTTGAATGGACTAACTGTGAAACAGATACGAGATGGGTGAATTATTCAGGACATAACATATTAAAAGTACAACCGCAAACATATCAAGAATTGATGTGCTTTATTTCAGCATAACTCTCTGGCAAGAGATTAACCCCAGGCATTAATTGTACTTTTTGAAATTCTGAATAAATTAGCATCAACACATTTTTCCCATATATTTTTACAGCTATCCCCTTTTATTTCTCTTGTTTTGACAAATTCTGCTGGTGTGAGAGCTATTACCCATAATGACATATGCAATAAAACTGGAACCAAGGAAACTCTTGCATGAAACGCTTCCAAGCACGCTTATTGTAGTAGTGGCAAGCTTGCTGACCAAGACTGCCCACTGATTAATGAGCTGCCCAACTGCTGGTGAAGTGTCCCAGAGTAATACTGCTTCGCTGGACAGAATGCAGTGATGACTGTCCTTCCCTATGCCTCTAACATTTACTTAGGGGCATGCATACACACATTTTTATCTGCATCTGTATCTTCCAAACTGTGACTGGAATGAACACGTTAGGATACACGTGGAGCATTTATTAGGAGTGAAAAGCATCTTGTGAAAAGAACAAGTTCATCGTGCGTATTTGTTTTGTGCAAATTATGAAATTAAAAGGGCAGTTGTCTAAGTTAGATCACAAACAACATTTATCTCTTTAGATACTGGTTCTGTTCACACTATGTATAGTTTCAGTCACCCCAACAGCTAACAATGACGATATTGCTGACACCAAACAACAACAGAAGAATTTTCAGCAATAAAAAATCAGTTTGCCTCAATCTCAAAGCACTTTGGCAGTGGAAAGCATTGCTTAAATTAAAAAAAAAAATCACAAGCAGACTAATAACTGCCTATATTCATACACTAATTCTATGACCTGTTTTTACTGTATAAAGCCATGTCAACACCAGCAGACCAGAAGGAGGACATACAGCAAGGAAAAATAATTCAAAAACAATATGCACACTTTATAGCCACTTGGATATAACTATAAAACTTTACTATATTAGTAGCAATGCCAAAAATACGAAGTATATTTACATTTCCAAAACTCTCTTACTTCAGCATCAAAGCGCGGATCCTGATAAGCGTCGCTGATATTCACTGGGAGACCCGTGGAAGCTACAAGTTCAGCAATGCTATTATTTATTAGCCAGTCAGAGTAAGATGATGATTTCTCCACACTGTCTTTGAAACTATCAAAAGGCATAGGAAGAGAAGAAAATAATAGTCAACATTGCTTGAAAGTTGAGAATGTCTTACAAGCATATTCATAGGAACAGCAGAATTGTTCACAGTTATTAATGGTTACTGAGCATTATCTATGAAACAATAACTTGGTATCTATTTGAACAGTACACCAAAAAATTCTCTCCTTTGCACAATTCTTTCTACTGAAAATAGCATTGACCTCTTATGTAAAATAAATACATTTAATAATAAAATGCATTGACATATGAATCAAGAGAAGGATTATGTTCCACATTTCTGCTCATCAAAAGAAAACAGTTCTCAAGTTTTCTGTAGAGCTAGCTGAAAACAAAATTTCATATTTTAATTTTTCAAATTAGGCTAATAACTTGCGTTATTTAAAATCCATACTTCCAATGATTTTTTTTTTTTGTCATCTGAAATGTCTTGTTTATTTTTTATTTGATCCAGAGTGCTGGATCAGAGTGGCTGAGGAAGAGATCATTAAATAAGTCTTGAAATCAATAAAGCAAGTGTGTTACAGTAGGTGGATTCTGGTGGATATACGAGCTATGAATGTCAGTAAACAAGCATAAGACACCAGAATTATGGGCTTGACACACCAGACTCCACCACAGCTTATGCTTAAGGTCTCTGTAGACACAGTTTTCAAGTCCTCATCCAATCCACAGGAAAATTCTCATTGACTTACTGTAAACAGGTTTTTGACATTGGCAAGGGGTACCTATTTGTGTGTAAATAAATAAATGCATATTATCTTAGCTTTGAGAAGAAAACTGATGAATTTTCATCACCTGAGAAACATTACTTAAAAAAAAAAAGTGACACTGAGCAGCTATGGAAAAGACTGCAATGGCTTGAAACCTCAAAATAATGGATAGGGATGAAGGATGCACAGTAAAATGCGTGGAAGACTCAATCAAAGTGAAAGGATTGATTTTTGTTGGCCGCATTAATTTTCTGGAGACTAATTCAACTAAGTCATTTATTTGAAAGAAAATTCAATAGTCCTAAAAGGCTATAAATAAAGATAATAATAATGATTTACACAAAGAAATTTAAGTGTATCAGCTTTCAATTGGGATAAGGATTTTGAGTGACTGTAATAAATGTTACACTTTGACAGGAACCTTTACTGAAGTAAAATGTTTTTGAGCTAAGTAATAAAATTTATTTGTATAATTTAAGATTTATTTCAGGGCATCAATATACTTGAGAGGAAGGAAAAATCTTTAAAGATAAAAATCTAATTTCAAACGTGTAGCTCCCAATTCATACCTTAAAAATCTGGATGATATTATCATTATAATGTAAGACAGTTTAAATGAGGACTGGATTATGAGTGTCACGCATTTTAAGTGGCAAATAAATTCAAGTAAAAGAACCAAGATATATTTCAGGAAGAAGTTTTAAAAGCATGTTCTACTATGTTTCCCCCAGTCCTAGCAAGTACTTTACAACTGCTCTCTGGAGAGAGACACTCAACTTTCACCAGGAGGAAATATCAATGCTTAATTCTGATGCAAATCACAGACAGCTGGCTCCCTCTCCATCCTCAGCAACTCCGAACAATCAAAAGCTCCTCTAAAAATTAGAGGCAACAATTTTCTCTATACTGTGGAAAGCCACAAGTGAGTGCTGCTGGACTGATGCAGGCAGCTGCACACCACTGCCCCCATGTCTTGCCCACACACAAGCAGCAGCACCATGTGCCAGACAGGAAAGAAAACCCAGATAGAGCACCAAGCGGTGCTGCAGGCTCCCTTCACGCAGGTGCATCCTCATGGACTTTCCCCAAAGCGATATTCCCTGATAGGGATGACAGAACATACATGGGACAGCAGGGAGGTTGTACTGCCAGAGTCATGAGTATCTTCAATCCTCTCTAATGTGACACGAACCCTTTCAACTCCTAGACTAAGACAGCAAAAAGATGTCTTAAACAGCACAAAAACACTGCAAGGAATCAGGCAATACGCAAGTGAGTGTCATCCCCAGGGATGGTGACAGTGAAACAGCAGTAGCAGGGATTTCAGAACTTTCTTTGTACCTGTCCAACTGGGAGGGAGCACAAATATTTTCCTTAGCAAGCAGCCCACCCACTGGCTCACGCAGCTCACCTTCCCTCAATCTCTGATACTTAGGTTGCAGAATAGTAATCTCAGCTACATCAGCTGCTAAAATGACTTCTGTGCAGGAAAGATATAGCTCACAGCATCTTCTCACTGGTACATCCAAACTGAACCCTCAAGGCTTCTACAAGTCATGTAGCTTTTTTTTTCCAAAGAGAAAAAACTAAGAGATATGGCAAAACTGTTCTTCAAGAACAATGTGATTGACAAAAAGGAGAGCATCTTACGAATAAGAATTGAACTCAATCCTGGTGTGTGTTGGCATCTGCTGAACTGAACAGAATAATGCAAGTGTGTCCTTGCAAGGTATTTCTTTACAACCAACAGTAAATAAAATAAGATGCGAGTATTCATTACAATATTCAAGGACTAAACAGGTGAGCTGTTATTAGGCATAGATAAGAAAGGCAAAAGAAAAGCTAATTTCTTCTAAAACCAAACAAGAAAACGTGTTAGCACATAAAAAGATACATTGTCCTTGGACCTTCTCTCTCCTTCAGATAAAGTTTATAACTAGAATGATTCTCAGCCTATAATCTTTGGATTTCCACTAAAATTTCAAAGAAATTGTATTTATCTTCACTAGAGTAGTGATGAAGAAAGTCACCTTGCCATTTTTGCCTACATAAAATATCTCATGATGTTACCATCAGTTAGGGATGTAGAATGTGGAATGGAAAGGGCAAAACTCATTAGAAGAAATGCTCAAATGTCAAGGGCTCCTGGCATTGTTCTGTATCCTAAATAACCTTTATTTTACCACTATAGTGCCAACAACTCAAGCTGTGCCTGTGCTAGATCCAAATGTGACATCATATCTGTCAGTCTAAACTTGATCTTTGTAAAACCAACTTCACTCTCCACTAGATGGAAAATGAAAGAAAACCAGTAAGCGTTTACATTAAGATGCATAGAAATATACCTTTATAAGTCTTATTACACTGACTACTGGGTTGTTTATTCACGTGCCTCAGACCAAAGTTAAAATAATCTTTACTTGACTACATGCAGAGCAGGCTACTACAAATTGCTTTTTGGTAACATGCTAGCATAACTATGGTAACAAGAAATGAGCCGGCTTGGTTATCTTGACACCACTCTACGTTGTGTTGACTAATCTGGCTACTGATCAAGTTTGAGAAAAACAAGAACAACCACATCCCTTGATTCACACCCCTGTCCCTTAACAAAAGGAATTTATTTTCACCCTTTTAATTGACCAAGGAAAGAACAATTGCTACTCTGAAGCTTTTTGTCAAAAGGAGTAGCTTATGATTCTCAGACTATTTATTCATATTTAAACCTTAAAGTTATGTTTTTAATCACTTACTTTTCTTTCCCATTTTATCTCACCAATCCATCGCCCTTCAGTGGTGGATAGGGCATGGAAGAGATCTAGTTTCTACCACTGTCTTTCTTTGTGGACCCATACTCTGCCATCAGCTTGTACTGACAATATACTAAAATAAAAACAATAAAATAAAGCTACTATTTTTGTAATGCTAAGATCAATCCAAGAAAAGCGTTAATAATTAGGAACTGTCACAATTTGGAGCCCTTGGCTAAGGTGAACGTGCATGTTGTAAGTGGTAACTTCTTACCATACTGGAGGTAAAGAAGTAAAGCACTAAAAGCAGAATAAATCCATAAATACATTTTGAATGTTGTTTGAAGGGCTTACATACAGCAAAGCACAAAGTAATCTTCAAGCCTGCTAAGTTATGGAAAGCAGGATGGACAGAAGTTAGGATTACACCATTATGGCAATCATTCTGCATGGGAAATAAGTATTCAGAATCAGTATGATTTTTCTGCATACATATTTTTCTACATACTTTTTTTTTTTCCATGATATAATCCCTGAGTTTGAGCCCTAAAAGAGAGGAGAAACTTTCTCACAATAACCCTGAATCTTCATCCACTCCTTTGGTAGGAACTTTTAAGTGAACTTTTGTTACTGGTTTTCATTATCTTGTAGGAATTAATACAATAACCCCACAGAAATATCGATTACTTCTTACAGTTAGCTTTTTGTCAATGTTTAAATACAGATCCTGCTAAGCAAAACATACACTTATTTTGTCTGGGGTTCCACACCAGATTCAGTAACAGGAACACAATTTCTAGCAAATTCATGTTCTCTGTGGTTTTTAGGTTTTCCAACTTGACAAGAACAGAAATCAAATCTTACTGGAAGTCTTTCAATGCAACTCTAAGGAGGCATTTTGTAAGAGATCAACAAACAATTTTAAAACAATTTTGTAATTTTTACTTCAGTATTAACCATTCAAAATGACATTTGTGTGTTCTCCACAAGTTCATCAATAAAAAGGCATTAGTTATTTCCTGGTTTCTCCTCTGAGATACTGATATAATTTTAGTATGTATATAGCAATATTGACACAAGCAATTTTCCATTTGAAGTGTACAGGAGTCTTGTCCTGGTAAAGACAGTAAACTCACATTCTTCAATCAAATCTACCCAAAGTTCCATAGTAAAATAAAACTAAGATAAAGCAAATTTAAAACTATGTGAAAAATGAAGCAATCCATTACCATATAAGAAATGAGCACTAACCTGTTTTCAGTATCAGCACTGCATTTTGGAGATAACAACTCAAAGGATTTTGTAAATTTCACCACCTGTCACATAAAAAAGGAACTTAAAATTGTTATTAAAATTATAGATATATCAAGTAAACATTAATGGAAAGTTCCTATATTTAAATAATATTTTTATCCAGTGATCGTAAGACAAAAATTAACTCTATGTTCCCACAGTGGAGAATTCATGTTCAAACACACTATGCATTGTTCATAAACAAACAAAACTAAATGAAATAGTTTGATATTCCTTCATTAAGTTATTTTCTGCAACAGTATGCTCCCCCTCAAAAAACTTTGGAACATGAATTACAGAGCTTTACCCAAACTTCATTGGTTTTTATATATAGGAAAATAAACAGATTTTTTTTTTCCAGTACTAATTGTAACCTATTTTCCTTGAACATATGTGCCAACAGCACACAAATGAAACATTTTAAGAGTAGCTGATTTGACACAGATAATATTTTTGGATGCTAATGAATATCCACCTTCTACTTCAGTTCTGTATTGTAAAAGTCTTTCATGTGATATATGAAAGATGGTATTTTAGACATGGCTTTGCATTCAGTTACTCCATAAAGACCCACTTTGATATATATATATATATATATATATATATATATTAACTGCCCCAAAACAGGCAGAATCAGGAAGATCATTGTTTTGCCACTTGTAAAAATGCTCAATTGTGCAGCAAGATGCTATTCTGCTATTCTATTCCAACTTAACCTAAGAGTTATGATTATTTAGAAAAAGAAAGCGATTGACCTTTTTTAGGCTTATCTGAATACCTTGTCTGTCCACATTTCAGGATTTGCTCCAGAGGAATAAGAACTCATTGTGTGTGGTTTGGAAAAAAAACCTCCATGTTCAAAGGTAGAAATAGTACTAAGAGCAGAAAAAAATTGAAATGCCACCCACAGCCTGCTTGCTACAAACACAGTGTACTGCTCTATGAAAAATAAAATTCATATTATACTTGCAAAAATAGGAATGTAGTACAACTATATTTTGTAATTATAAAATCTGGGGGGGGTCTAGAATGAGAAAAACTGGAAACATTAAAATTCTGTAACAGAATATATACATGAAATACAAAGCTCGATCTTGCTTTTATGAATGCTAGTGTAATTTAGGGATACTCCATTGAAAGTATTTAATTTCTATTAGTTTAAATGAAATGAGAATCGTA
This sequence comes from Cygnus olor, assembly GCF_009769625.2. Taxonomy (NCBI): domain Eukaryota; kingdom Metazoa; phylum Chordata; class Aves; order Anseriformes; family Anatidae; genus Cygnus; species Cygnus olor. The sequence continues at coordinate 16,672,498 of NC_049174.1, read as the reverse complement.
TCTTTCCTCCAGGAAATCAAATGTTGTCTGCTATACATATAGTCTTGTGATTTTCTGGTAATCATTTACACTTGTCATAGCCTTGCAGCAAATCAATTACAGAGTCAGTGAATCCAAAGATACTTGGATAGAAAAAATGTTATTACAAACATTTTAATCTGTCAACTACTTCTCAAATCAACAGAAAGGAGGATAGATTGTGCTGAATAGCCACAAAACACGGAATGGAGCTACCAATGTAAAGGTAGCCACTTATTTTACTACTGATTACAATAATCATAACAATGTTAAGCATTCTTAAAAGATCTCATACCCTGCGAATAGCAGTGTGTACAGTGTCCCAGCAAAAGTCCTTGTAAAAGTGATGCATGAAATCCAATTCTTGATATATACTTTCATATAGTTTACCTCCATCTGTTCAACTTAAGAGCTGTACAACAAAATAATTATTCCCTGATCAAGTGGAAAGAGCACTTGAAAAAAAAAACCAAACAAACAAACCAAGAATACTTCAATAATGCTGAAAGTCATGTTTTCACTTCATCTGCTCAATGTAAAAAGCTTCCTTCTATCACAAGAACAAGTATGGTTCTAAAACTGTTTGGAAGCACCACCTATTTAATGAGGCTTTAGCCTGAAAACATCAAGGCGATAAATTCCAGGTAAATGTAAATGAATCTACAGACAAGGCTTTTCTTTCCTTCTACTACAAAAAATAAAATAAAAATAAAAGAGAACAAATTAGGTCACTTTTTTTTTTTTTTTTTTAAGCAGACCAAAGAAGTGCCTTGCTTCTCAGTTAAGCTGTCCTAGCTGCTCTGCAGTACAGACAAATTCCATGACACAGAAAACTGCAAATCATAGGTTATCTGCTGGATCACACCACAGTTGGATCCACCAACAACTTACAGGCAATCCATTAAATTCCTTTAGTTAACTTGAAAGAAATATAAATGTACTTTTCAGTTTCCCTTCAAAAAGTGGTATTAGATAAAGATTCAACCTGTATCTAATTTACATTTAAGAATTATATGCTGGAATAATTCTTGCTGACCAACACTTACATACGGTATGAAACAACTTCTCCCCATTAAAAAAAAGCTGCTACACTACTCATATATTAGCCCTTCTGCAGGATGTGCAGACATACTTACTGGTGATTCAATATCTTCTAGAAGTAATACGGAGCACCTTTCACACTTCAGTAGGGTTTGGGCCCGATGCATAATTTTCTTGACAATTTTCTCTAAGTCAGTCTGTTCTTCGAAGAGGTCATTCACTACTTCCAGCAAAGCCTATATATAAGCATAGAAACCTTTTGTTTTGGTTGCAGAATAAATAAATACATGGAGCATCGCAAGGAGTCAATCTCTGGGCTTGATTTTGATGAGTGACACAATGAAACCTTCACATAAAGTTATTAATGATCATTTCAACAGAATCAATGTGTGTGGGGTGGTGGTGGTGGGTGTATCTGAAGAGAGAAACAAGTATTCATTTTTAAGCTCAACGCCGGGCACAGTACCACTCATAGCAAACAATGGGAATCTTTCAAACCATTCCATTTTGATCCAAAAATGAAACAATGGCTGTAATGCAACTCTCCAAGTATGCAGTATAGATTGAGTTACTTGATTTGCTATATTGAATTTGCTGGTGCATTTATACTTGTTTTATTCATTTATTTCCCATTCTGCATGTTCAAAGTAGGAGAGAAAAGATGACATCAAGACTTCTATATTCCAGTAACACTCTGATCCCAAATTTACCACTAACAACTTTGTCTGTAAAATACGATGATTTAAAATGAAGAGCTTCTCATTTCATTACCTATAAAAATAATAGGCTATGTTCTTTCTTATTATGAGACCAAAGTAAGTTTTCATAGTTTTGTCTGGGATAGAGTTAATTTTCTTTGTAGAGGCTCACACAATGCTGTGTTTTGGACTTTTGATGAAAATATTGGTGACAAAACACCAATGTTTTTACTTGTTATAGAGCAGTGTTTACACAGAGCCAAGGACTGCTTCTCTTGCTGCCCTGCCAGAGAGGAGGCTGGGGGTACATAAGAATTTGGGAGGGGATATGGCCAGGACAGCTGATTCAGGCTGGCCAGAGATTCCATACCACATGGTGACATGCTCAACAATAAAAGCTGGGGCAAAGAAGGAAGGGGGCATGGATGGGGGGGGAGACATGTTCAGAGTGATGGTGTTCATCTTCCCAAGCAAATGTTACATGTGATGAGTCCTGCTTCCCTGGATGTGGATGCTGATGGGAAGTGGTGAATGAATTCCTTGTTTTGCTTTGCTTAGATACGTGTGTCTTTTGCTTTACCTAGCAAATTGTCTTCATCTCAGCCCCAAGAGTTCTTCCACTTTTACCTTTCCAGTTCTCTCCTTCATCCCACCTGGGGAGAGAGAGCAAGCGGCTATGTGGTACTTAGCCGCCTGCCAGAGCTAAATCACAACTAAAGTCCAAAACTTTTTCTTTTGTTCTGATTTAGGGCATTGAAACTAATGGACACCCATATAGGTAAGCATAACAATGTTAGTGGGCTTAGCTCACCCAAGTGCAGTGGTCATCAAAATGCTGATCACAGTCACTGGAAATTGCCACCACCAGTGTGCAGGTTGATGGAGGGGGGAGAAAAGTATAGACCTGTCTATCATGTTTTACTCAACTATTTTCAGCCATGGACTAGCCAAAGCTGAAGACCAACAACAAGTCAAAAACACAAGTACAGGCTACCGTGTACTTGTCAAATGGCAACAAATACTTGTTATGCCTCCCATAGCTAAAGCAACAAGAAACAAAAATTCACATCTCTAATCCAATTTCCTAATGTGTCCACCCACCAGAATTTACCACTTTCTTATGAAGAATGAGAACATACATAATATTTTTCTGCTGAATGCCTCCCTTAGAAGAATAAACGCCAATTCCTCAAAAGTCTGTCATTGTTCCCTGCAGGCTGGGAATCTGTAGCTAATTTTAAGTTTTTAAGTAATCAAAAAAATATTTTGTTTGAACATCAAACAAAGAAAAAAAGAAAAAAACACTTTGGCAGACAGGCTTTTTTTCCTGTTTGTTCCACGTCTCCACCCCAAAATATAGTAATCTGTAGTCAGACCCAGACAGAAGGCAAGCTCAAATACTTAATGACCCTTAAATCTATACACTATTAGAAAGGGTTAATTTTGGTTTTCAGAGTAGTGGAAAGTACTAAAATCGTGGATATGAAAATGTTAGCACTTGATATAAGGACCCACCCGACTATAGTTTCCCCAGATTTGTGAAGCAAGAGTAGTTCAACACCACAGATGGTATTTCTACTGAAGCTTTGATGAGGTATGATCCACAATCACAAAAGTATTATCTGTCATTGAAGGAAAGGTGATTTGAAAGAAATTCAACAATTAGGAAAAAACCTACAAATGACCATTTCGTTTCTTAAAAAATAAAGACCTCTCCAAGAAGCAACTGGCATGTGAGCTCAATATTATTTTCACTTCTTTGGAGCCTCCTGCCCCAACTCATGCATGGCATCAGCAATGAGTAATGTAACATATCTATGCAGACACGCTGTCAAAATCTTTCACGTAGAGGTCTTTTTGCTTGCTTACTTTTATAAGGATACATCCACATTATTTGCACATGAATTGAATATTACAAATCCAGCATACCAAAAGGTTTGATATTTCTGGAGTTTTACAAGAGTTTGACTTGCTGCCAGTGTAACTTTCTACCGCACTGTCTGTGTCACCAGCACAATTGTCTCAGTGCTACAAAACAAGAAACTGACACCAGGAAACAATAGCCGCCAACAAGAGTGTTTCCCTCCCACGTTCTCTGCTTGCTGCCTCAGTAAAGTTCACTATCTGTTAGAAATGCATTTTTTTTGAAGTAAAACATAGTCAAAACTGTTTAGCAAACACATATACGTAACTGGAATCTGAAGGAACAAAAGAAGGTCCAATACACGTTTTGTTACTCACCCTGCTTCTGTCGTACTCCTTCCTTGAAGCTGCAAACAGCTGGGCATTGGATATGGCAATCCCACAGAATGGGAGATACATCTGCATTACCTAGAATCAGAAGAAATTCCCAGTCATTAAAAACAACTGCAATTAGACATGTTATTAGCAAAGAGACCTAAACTTAGGTTGCATTTCCCAGGAAGGTCTTGGCCCGCTCACTCTTCAGCAGAACACTAAACAAAAAGCAAAATCATCATAGACAAGGAACAGAAAACAGGTGGAACAAAGACCAATTGGAAGTAAAGAATGAATGTATTTCGTTTCATAGGTCCCAACAGTGAGTTTCCTCTATGACTTGTCTGGAAAATTGCAGATTCTCAAGTCTAGCAATTGTCTGCTGAAGACTATATTAAAATACTGTAGGCACTGCAGCTTTCCCAGCAAAAGTATTCTTTATTTTTTCTGGACTGCTTTTGTTCTAAGATCTAAAGTAAGTAAAAACTGAAAACAGCAAGCTTGAGTCACATTCCTGCTGATTTCTAGAGGGGACAGATTTTGCAGAATACCAGCACTGTGGAACATAACACATCCATCCAAAACTCTTAGTCAGAAAGCTGATTGTCTTCTCAGTGAGGGGGAAAAAGGGGGTGGGGAAAGGGTTACAGATATGCTTGAGAAAATACAAGGGAAGAGAAAGGATAGGGAAGTTAAATTGAAATGAATGAAAAGAATTACAAGACTTAGACCTGCAAGAACCTTCGTATTTAAACCTTTAAGGGGAGCAAGCTGGGGCTTAATACATCACCATCCATTAAGAAAGAGAGACTACACAAGAAGGACTGGGAAAATATTTTGAGGCACAAGCTGACCATACTTTAGGCTGGTTCTGTTTGACATGAGTAAACCATTCTGGTCAAATATTTGAATAGCTGTAAGACTTGCACTTTCACAAGGATGACAGTGGAACACAGTCCAATAATAACATTTTTAAGCCACATACTGATAACAAGTCTGTAACACACTGTCATTGCAAAGCAGTTCCAAACTTGGGTCTGAGATATTAAGTAGATTTTATAGGTGCTGAATGGTCTCAACATTTGTGAAGCCAGCGGGAATTGGAGTATTCTGTGTTTTACAGAGTCAGATCCTCTGTGTACCTGAAGCGATACAGAAGTTCACCAGATGGTTAGTAGAATATATGAGAAGGTTGATAGAGAGAGCTTCAGTCCACCTTGATGTCTTTGGACAAAATAGATGATAGTATGAGCACTGAAATAAACTTCACCAACAAGGGAAGGGACCCTTATTCAGAAGGGTTACTCGGCTTTGCTCCATTGGATCTATTCTGAAAGATACCTCTACTTGCAAAACACCTAGGCATGACTGAGGAGGGACCAGGGCACAAGTCAGGCTGGCAGGAAGCATCACTGCAGGGAGTGACATAAAAGTCATGCGGACTTCCCATCCTGAACTGAGTGAAAATTGAAAATAGAGCGTATAGCCTGAAAATAGTTCCAGTGAGGTGCACTGAAGCATATCACTGTGATCTTTAAACTAACTATATGTAATCATTTCTGTAGCACCATCATTAATTTCACATTGTAGGTGTATGACATTCTCCTTTTTGGTAATAAAGTGTGATTTCTAAGTGAAAGAGCATTTCCAATTAAAAAAAAAAATAAAGTAATGCTACAGCAACTAACCATTCTTCTCCCCAGTCTTTGTCAACTGGGAGATCTACTGCAAGCAATCCTCTCCTGTGAGAAATTCTGGCATAGAGAAACTGGCATTTGTCTTTGAAACTCCATTTCATTAGAAAATTACTGCTAACCCAGGGAAGTGGGCTATTAAGACTATATGAGGAAAAAATTAAGAGTTGTAATCTCTCAGAAGAATCAGAACACTCCGCAGCAATTGCTGTTCTACTTAATCTTCCTTAAACGCTCCATAGGCTACAGAACTAGTTCATTTGTGTTGGGGTAAAGATGAGTCCTCTAAGAGGATCTTCAGATCCTCTGAATTTTGCACCTTTGCAGCTGCCATTCTGTCAGAGTAACCACAGACGTTATGAATCCACACAAACACACCTATACTGCGAGTTTGCAAACACTTTACTTTAGTCCGCTTCCACCATGGTTCCCTCTAAAGGAAAGTGAGGCACTTCAGACTTGACAAGCCCTTATCATCGTGCAACAGTAGTAATTAAGCTGGTCAACTATCACACAGACCTGCAGGAAAGAGCATGAGAAATGAAAAGCAAGGACTGAAATACAATCCCTGAGGGGTTCATCATTCTTTCTGGTAAGAACTTCTGAGAGAATTTTGCATATTTACGTGTAGATTTTACTTCCAAAATGAAGCAAAAACCTATCTGTATTTCCTTGTAATAATACTAAATGCCACAGCCAAGTAAGATGTATGTAGAGCAGAAAAATTTGAGAAAAATCTGATATTGGAGTAATTATATATATCATAGTGAGACTATATACAATTTTTACTTAATAAAAATAAGTAAATACTAGTATTCATTGGTCCCACTCTGCAACCTATTTTCCCAAATATGATGTGACACCATGGCAATGGAAAGCAGTTTATGAACCTTCAGCCATCACAGAAGCAGCTAGCAAGAACATCTATTTAGCAAGAAGAAAATACAGTTTTGCAATACTGAAAAACACCACTCTCCAGAATACAAATTCCAATTTCTATACAGAAAGCAACATCCATAAAACACTGGTTCATGAAATGACAAGAGTCTAGAAAAAGCTGACTTACGTCATTTTTTCCCACCACTCAAACTAATTGTGTAAGGTTTAGCACAACTAAAACAGACATCAAGCACCAAGCTGTTTAATATAATCAGTAGAAAAAAATTAATAAATGTCAACAAGTATTAAGAAAAAAATATATAAAATCAACCATCAGTTAGAGAGGAACCATCCTGTAGTAAGCTGTAATAAGACGTAAATCAATTATCACCGTTTACAAAAGAGCAAGTGTAAGAGCAAAAGCCTACTGTCTTTCCTCTTCTGTACCTTCTGAGCCATAAGGACAACTGCTGCATAAAACAGTCTTTGGCAAGTTGTAATATAGTACCAAATAAAGAATAGACATTTCTAATGGTATCTGAATTTTAAATAAGATTTTTTTCATCAAAAATTACAGAATGGAGTAGAAGGCAGTTATCACATTTTGACTTCAAATTACAAAATTAAGTCTGCAGTGCCTGAGACTGCTTTCTGGTTTATTTTGTCATGTTTTAAGAGAAAGAAAGTCTTTACAAGCACCTCCAACCTACTGATGTTACAGCTGTTGACACTCCAACAAATATGAAGTAACAATACTCAGCTCATTTCTGACCAAACCACACATTATAATGAGCTGGTATTGTTGTGCAGATTCCCTTCAAGGATTTTTCCTCTGAGGGGAACACAAAGAAAGAGTTGAGGAAATAGCATATAACACTATAAACTGGAGACGACTCTTTAAGTTACAGGAATGTAATTACAGATCCTTTGGTGCTCCAATACATTGCAATACAGAATCTTAATGCACTGCAATTCTATTTCCATTCCTGCTGATCATTACTATTGCTTCTTAAATAAAAGCATTTTACTTATAGTAAGCATAAAAGCACAGTCCATATTTTAATGTCTTAAATCTCCAGCACAGATATGGTTTGGTAATATATTATTGATTTTTGGTAATAGCAAATAAATTAGGCAGAAGCCTAAATTTTAGAAAAAGGACAGATTATGGCTGGTCATAGATACACTGTTACTCAGTGCGTCACAGGAGCAGACCCAGATAACACATGCTTATTTTGATTTGTTTCAGTGAGATGATCTTTTCAAGAAAGAGCTGTTTTCTTCTCCATCTGCTGTTCTTCCCGCTGCACTAGACAGGTCAGGCCGGCTTGCCTCTACCAGCCAAGGTCTGTACAGGTTCTACCAAATTGTTATATTACACGGTGAAGCCTACGTGATGCTGGAACTTAAGGGATCACTGGCACCCAGTTCAAAGCTGGAGTACACTGCATGTTTTCATTACACCAATGCACAATGTGTGTGTGAAATTCATGGAAAAACAGCTGACATACCCTTCCAAAAGGCATAAAATTATCTTCCCTTGCCTAAAGGAGATTTTTAAAAATATTTTTGAAGGAAAACAGAGTGTTCCTGAAAGGAAGTTTCCTTCCATATCTAATTTGAACTAATGACAGGAAAAAAAGCCTGCAGATTTATTAAACAAAGCAAATTGCTAAGAAAGAGAATAGGCAGAATATGAAAACATCAAAAATATAGCTTTACTAGATATACTTTGTTCATTTATTTTGGCAAATAAGATTAGTTGCAATGATTCATCACAGTACCTTGCGGCATATTAACAAGCAAATCAGTAAATTTGTAATAGTATATTTTATTAAAATAATGTTCAGTCTGAATAATAAGCTAATCTAATGAACCTACTAAGATGCTGGAAGGGACAACCATTTATTCTGGTGCCAGCTATGAGGCATTCAGATAATTGCAGGTTAACAAGATTATATTGTGAATTACTTGAGCATACAGGGTCCAGGTAACCTGACACATTTCTCATACCTAACAGTCCAACAAGTGCAGCATCCTCAGGTAGCAACTACAGGCACCTCAAATTCAGAATGGCGTACAAAAGCTAAAAAGCTGTATTCACCTACAAAGTATTCAATATTTTATCAGGGGAGGAAACCCTCTATGGAAAAAAGGTGAAGCGATAGGGACCAATTCAATATTTCATCCTCTTCATTTCTGAATTTTATTTTGTTATGGAATTATTTTATATTAGGAGTACTAAAATACATATACCAAAGGAATGAACAGGATAAGTACTAGAAGCTGCAATATGCAATCACTTAATTTTCAGCTGAGGTCTGAAGATGATGCATCTTCTCTGCAAAACTAAAGCAGTGAGATCAAATGGCTGTCCTGACCACTGTTACTTTTTCCTTCCTGCAGAAGGATAGATTCCCATTGCTTTATCATCTCCACACATCTCCAAAATTTTCCAACTGTTATAAGCAAAGGTAGACCTTTAAATCTGCAGATAAGCACTGAAGCTGTAGCTTTATATTTGAAAGTACTAAACATTCCCAAATTCCACTGTATTAACTGCTAGGAAACGAAAGCTGCAAATAAACCTGCCCTTGTTTCATTGTTTTGTATGGCATCAGTTCTGAAGTCCAGATGAAGCACAGCAGTCCTTCAAAATTTCAGAGGGCAGCCTTCCCTATGGTTCCTCTGCTCATAAGCACAATTTTATAGACCAACAGTTCTATACCTGGCTGCAGTGTTGGGACACCTATACTAGAGCATCCCAGTGTCTTGGGATATAGCACTCACTTGCCTTTTCGTAGATACTGGGACATAGTCGGAACATGGGTTATAAGAGATGCCTAACAATGTTCCTTCTAACTGCTAAAAAAGAAGAGTTTCTCTAGTGATCTGGGCTTGAGTCTCATAGTAATTTATACATGCTATAAACCTTTTTATCAAGAGAAACAGGCAGTACCAGACCTCTGATCAAGCTCTTTCTGACAATGCCTGGCCACAGGTGACACCAACTTCCCCCTCATCATACAGCCTGGGGACAATGGTGCTTCACTGAACCTGCAAACACTTTTCTTTCTGCTGCCAATGAAAACCCCACTGCTGGCTCCTACTTTCAAAGTTCAAAAAAAGCCTATTTTCTAGAATTGGGTGTCTCATGGAAAATAGCTTACGTTTTGCAATTTTCACCTCACAAAAGGTATATAAGGACTTTAATTTTCTAACCTCAGTATTGTTTCCCCCTCTCAAATAATACAAGCTCCACATCAACCACAAAGCAGTATGAAATTATTTTTCTTACCCTATATAGGGATGCAGTTTTTCATATCTGCAGATCTCCATGTGTTTTGCCTTCTTTTTTTTTTTTAAACGATAACTAATGGTATAGACAATAAAGCTAGCTGCACGCATGCAGACCTGCAATGCAGAAAGTTACTCGCTAATCGTGAAAAAGAGCCAGTGCTGCAATGGCAGCACACTGCAGAGGTAAAATGCTAGCTTCATGCTGCTGGCTGGAAAGAAGCCCTGAATTCAGCTTCAGCTAAGTGCAGTGACATTTACCCTGCCTCCCCCACATGCAGTTTTGCCCACACTAAGCATTCTCCAAGAGCACTCAGTACCACAACTATTTGATGGATATAGGCTAACTCATGGCTTCCAACATGCTCCAAGCATCCCCTTGCCTGTGGTCACAAAAGACAACAGTTTGGATGTCTGATGGATAAGATGCCTCTCAGGAAGGCTGGGGTGCCCAATCTGGCACAAACTTCAGGATATACTACTCTCAGCAAACACTTGTCTGGTTCAAGTGTTGTCTTTAGGGGCCGCAGCAGTCACTTCTTTTTATACAGTTTGCTTGGTAAGTCTGTCAGGGAAGCAAGGTAGTACAGGCTTCCTAGAAAGAGAAAAAAATATCTTCGTAAGGTAAATATTTTTACAATAGCTTAAAGTTATGTTTAATGAACATACTTAAAAACAAGTCAGAGAAACCAGCTGCCCCTTGAAACACTTCCTGAGGTGTTAAAAATAAGTTCAGCAAGTGAAATATTTTAAATAATTCAGAAAATGAGAAACCAAAATAAATTGCAAAAACATTAAGCACAAGCACTCATCCAAACTCCATTGCCTTCTGCCAGCTGTCCACACCTCTGATAAAATCTGATCATCACCTAGATTTGCAGTTCCCAGAAATGTTTTCCAAAGTTATTTTTCCATTCCAAGCATGGACAGAACCATTGCTTGGTAGAGACATCCCATGAATTATGGGGCATACAAACTCAACCCAGCTCATAAGCTCGTGCTCACATCAGTGAACCTACAGAGGCTCCTGGACCAATTCTCTATTGCCCTGGGCTTATTTATTTATTTATTAAAATTGCCTGTGGTTATTTACATGGTGCCATAAAAATGCCCTAATATTCACAAACAGATGACTCTGTCTCTGTCCTATAAAGCTGGCTAACTGTGGAAGCTTTTGATTGCTGTAAACAGCCTGAAAAGGAGCACAGGAGCATTTCTTCAGCCCTGACTCTGGGCTTGGCTGCCTCATAAAATTACTGGCACGCATTCAAATGAGATAACTGCGTCACCAGACGGATTACAATACACGTCGCCTGCAGGAACAGACTTATTGCAGCTTTACAAACCTGACTCCTATGTAGGTCATTGTCCTCACAAGCCATGGTGCTTGGAAAGTGTTGCGCACAGGACCGAGGGGCAGGAGGGGGCATAAGCACAGCGTGGACAGGTTCAGCCTCAGCCCCTGTCCCTTTCCAGCCTTTCTGGAGGCCCTACAGCACAAACCCCATCTCCTCTCTCTCCCCCTATGCACCTCAGATGTTTAAAGTGAGGAAATAAGCGAACACATCTAATTTGATTTACAGTAAGACTGTTTATACAGTCAGAACTACACACATCTACTAATCCTATTTCATTTTTCTGGCAGATATTTGGAGGTTTCTTGCCCCAGTCATTTTGCAGCTAAACATTATTCATACCTGCCACCACCAGCAAGAGATGAAGCTCAAAAAATCTAAACAAGCCACACTGAGTTATTCTGTCATACACACAAAAACATTGATGGGGTCTAATTAAATCTATTTTTGGTAATATATAAGACACTTAAATTTAACATTGCATTGAGTTTAGCATTTGGTATAAAGTGGAAAGGACAATAAGTTGTAGGGCAAATTTCCACTGAGTACCTTATTTCAAATACTGTTTTAATCCAGATAAATCTGAAACATGACAGCATTTCTTCTAGACTAGAACTTCCCCCCACCCTCCCCTCCAAATTTAAACATGTGTAAAATGGCTACTAATCTAGGATCAAATCTCTTGGTCTCATACGTGCAGAGATCCTTCTATCTGCATTGGAAGCTTTTCCCTGTTTGACTCACACGCTGTAAGTGATGCCCAATAATAAGTCCTGTCCCAGCAAACACTTCAGGTTACCACTCAGTTATTTAACATGTGAAATCAATCTGGATTTGCAGCAGGAAAAGCAGGGACAAGGGAAGGAGAAGAGTTGGACAAGGAAGAATATTGGTTCCATTAAAATGAGATATGAAGGATTAAAATGAAACGTGAAGGAAGTGAGGAAGAGTAGGGGTGGCAAAGAAAAAAGCATTGCCACAAGGAGCATCAGTCACAGCATAAGCACCTTTAAGCCTCATGCCTGGCATGCAGCACTTAGTCCTGGGGGTTCAGCAAAGCACTTCAAGCTTGGAAGCAAGGAAAAAAGTCACCCTGCAAGCAGCCCAAATGAGAACTGTGAAGCTAACCTAATACGATCAAACCAGTAAGCTGGTATGCTTCTGTATTATGGGCAAGTTGAAAGCCACGGAGATGCCTCATTGCGAGGGCTTCAGAGTCTCCACCAAGTCTGGATGGTGGAGGTATGCACCATGTCTGTGTGATGACACACAGTTCAGTTACAATCAACACAACCATTGTTTCTTTGTCAGGTCTAGTGTTTCCATCTATTGGTTTTGAAAGCTGGCAGGGCACTGTCCTTTGTGGCAAGACCTGACAGAAAAATGCTAGGCAGCTTTTATTAGTTCATCTGAAATAACATGAATGAGCAGCATCGTGAGACAGAAAAGTGTCCTCAGAACCACAGCTCCTACTTACCAATTAACTTCCTGTCCTTCAAAGATGACCGTTGTTCAGTCTTTGACGCAGTCAAATTATATCATCACCTTAATAAAAGTCAAGTTGACAGGGTTCACAGAGGACATTTTACCTGCATAATGTTTTCCAAAGAGAAAAAAGGGGCTGTTACTGCCTGTCTGTTATCTCCTGTTGGAAGATAAGCCACTAGAGACTAGTCCCCAGGCACAGGAGCCCGCAGCCATTGTGCAAGAGCACTGGCAGGCAGTCCTGCAGTGCCTTAAATCTCAGTATATCGAAGCACTTTGGCAGACCGGGGGTGAAGTTTTACAGCAGCAATATCACGTCGTAATTTTCTTATGGAGACAGGAAAACTGAGCCAAAGAAAGATGAAATGATTTATCTGAGGGAAGGAAGAAGGTCACAAAGAAAGACTGTCAAAATTAGGGAAAAGCTCCTGGTTCCCACCACACCTGAATTGCTGTACCCAGCCTGCCCAAAGACACTTATAAAAGTTTCATAACTGCTGTTGCATGAGACTAAGATATTGGTATTAGTTCTGCAGCATAAGAGCAGAAAAAATGATACTATTACTGATAAAACAGAGCTGTAGATCAGAACTTTAGATCTATATAGAAGGATTAACAAACACCATTTTAAAGTTGATTTTTCCGTTAACACAATTGCAAATTTCTGTTTTACCTCGCCAGATTGCATCATACATCCGTGGTGTTACTGTTATGGGTACTACCTGTAATAGCTTATCATGATAACTAAATTGTACTGAAAACAAAAATAAATTCCACATGCACCCTTTGAGAAAGTTAGCCACACAATTCTACTTACAATTCAGTTACCAACTCCCAACTCTTGTCAAAAATGAGAACAAGATATATTCATATACTTCTTGCTGCAATCTTAAAGTATGAGAGTATACAGGCAAAGCAAAAAAACGCTTCTACTAATTGTTGCATCTTACTGAATAAAGATGTCTTCTTTCACTTTTCTTACAAATTAAGTTGTCTTTTAAGCTAGAGTGCAGGCATGTGTTACTGTGAGTTGTGAGTGAAACAATCCTGCTGTTGCATACTGTGTGCAGTTTAAAAAAGAATTTAGCTCATCTGTATATAACAGTCCTCATCGAGATCACAGTGGTATTACTATGTTTCTATTCAGGTTCTTCTTTCATATACTTTTTCATATTGGATTTGTTTAAAGGTAGAGAGGCTGTTTCTGGAGGAGCTTACTGCAGAGCCCTGATCCTGTGCCATGCTGAGGTCCTCCAGCAAGGCAGGTGTTCTTGCTAAGAGCACATTCTCCTGGCTTAAACCCCAATGGGAATACAAAAGCCTGAGTCTAATGCACAAACCAACCAGATTTCTTAGGTTAAATTTTAGCAGGTAGGAATAAGTTTAGCTTCTCTGTTCTCCCAGAAGAAAATCTGAAGCAAGTTTTCTTATGCAAGCAAGATAGAGTCTGGGTGATAGCTTAAAAGACAGCCAGAGACTCGTGACAACAACTACATCTCTGTCTATATTCCCTTATGTTACTCCATGTCAAAGCATTTTTAGTATTTCATAGGCTACAGAAACCTTATGCCCAAATGGATAAAGCCTTTGATGGAATAGAAATAGTCCACAAAGGACAACATATGGCGTAATGGGCTATTTCTTATATCACACTATTTTATGCCTCTTTTCCCACTTTGATGCTCCTGTGCTTATTTACCTTATTGACCATTTCTTTCATAATACACAGAAGCATCACTACTACCACCGAAATACAGCATATTTTTGACACAGATTCTTATGTTATTTTGTTGAGTTTCTCCTGCCAGCTCTTCATATATTTATCCAGAGAAAGCTGTTTCTGTTCTCCTTTCATTTCTGTAAGGAATACAATGCATTTCCAGTATATAGCTTTTTTTTTTTTAAATGTAATGTTTCTGCATTTTGTCATAAAGTATATTTTTTTATAGTAGCAAAATTGACTATTTCAAATCCAACTATACCAATTAGATAATCTGAATTAGTTTCTATTACAGCTTTTTCAGACCCAATTAAGAATTTCTGTAATGCTTATAACATGTATTCTAATTTCTACCTTTCATATGAGTGTTCACTTGCCACGTGAAGTGAGGGAAATAAACCCTACAAACCTTTAATTTTAAAAGCACAAACCCCCCACCATTGAGCTTGTGTATGAAAAGAGAAGTATATATCAATAATAGCATTTTCAGAACAGTTTCTATCCGAAGTGACAGAGAACTTGCTGGAGGGAAACATATCTATAAAATCTAGACAGCGTCATTCTTAGTGGTCTAAGGTTAGTAACTATCCAATTAGGGACAGATGAAAACTGATGCAGTACCAATACAATGGAGCAATTTCTTAAACCACAAGACTAAAAAAAGCACACAAAAACGCAGTTTCAGATGAAGGGAACTTCTGAAAGACCATCACAAAGTACAGAAATATTCTTTAACTGTTTTCTTAATGCATCTACTTGAAGAAAGTGTTGAGCAATTATATTCTATCCTCTCTCATTTTCCTCACTATGAGCACAGTTTAATTAAAGGAACAACAGAAGAAAAGGATATGAACCAAATACTGCCCTCGTCTACATCAGTGTGAGCTTTCAGTAATACCTCTGACACTTTAATTTGGATTTACATGGTTGTAATTTATAGAACTTTGTCTTCTTTAAAGGTGTGGAAAGGTGGTTGATGCCTCAAGGACATTTTCATCAGCTCTGGTTGTACCAATTTCACAGAAGACAGTTTGACATTAAAATATATTTTACCCTTTCCAGACAGATGCCAGTCAGAAGAAGCTGAGCATAAACATTTACAAAATTTCTGTGAAGCCATGTAATCTGCAAGACAGCCTGACTGGTTTGACATTTCCTGCTTTCTCCATACCTCTCTCTGCTCTATGACTACCAGAGTGCCTAAATCTCACATCTTACTGGTTTGCCCGTGCACAAGAACATCTGAATAAAAACAGGAAAGGAAGCAAGCATTTCTGCACAGAACTTGGAATCCTAACCATGATTTCAGTAACAGCAAGTAAGAAAAATATATGTTATATATTGGTAAGATTTAGAGATGCAGTTGTAAAAGAAAGAATTGTAAAAGAAAGTGTAAAAGCTGTGCTTTGATTTTCTATCTTCACTGCACAGATAGGAAAAGAACATATATGGGAAAAAAAGATTATGCAGCACGTAGTAAAATGTGCAATTTATAAAGAAAAACAATGATTCAGTCTGCAATATTGAAAACGTACCAGCTAGAGAAAGCAAATTTGTTTCTATATAAAAATACACTTCTGTCTTTAATCTTTGCTTAAAAAAAATAACTTTTTGAATTCTACTGTTTTGCCCAGAATCTTCACAAGACATCAGTAAGTAAGAATCAGAGTTTGGATGGATGAGAGCCGTGACCTTCTGGACTCAGGTATCCCCTTTCAGCTGATGTTAGGCCTTAGAAGAATAAAGTCTGCCAGAGCAGTAAGAGGTAAGCCAGCTCTATTCCTGAACTAAAATCTCCTTTTTTCTACCCGAGGACATCGGGAATTCTCTTTAGAACAGCACTTATAATAGGGTGATGTTACTGGTACTTGCTGATTACTTTCTTACAGCCTCAATTAACTCTGCAGTCAGGGAGGTCAATATCATTAACTGCTTTCAGTTTCAGCTCATGAAATTTAAAAATAAAACAAAGTAATAGTTTGGGTATTTCCCTAATTCTTTAGAACTTTCAAATGCATGTTCTAAAATACTGACTTACAGAACACAGCTTTGACATCTGACAGATTTTTTTGTCTTGAAAAATGCTCGAAACACATTACCGCTCATTCAAGTCTATCTCAGATTCCTTTCTGGATCCTTCATTGGATCATTATCACAATGGAAGAGCTTGTCTCTAAGTGAGCTGTTCCAAGGTTTCTGATCACTGCTGCAACATGACCAGCAGAAACATGCCTGAAAATCAGCTGAGGTCAGAATTTGTGAAAGATTTCTCAGAAACTAAGAACAGCTTTTTTAATAAACATCCTGAAAAATAAGTTATGCATCTCATTGATCAGACTGAGGTGCTTTTTTTATAGTTAAAATACATTCCTTTGGTTATAAGTACCTACATATTGCAAATTCAAAGACACTGTAGCAAGAATACAGATGTTACAACATGAACGGTCTAATGAATGGTATGAGTAAGATTTGTAAGGAGAGTTAACCTCTATAACACCAAATGATGTAAGTTTGCACTGTAAACCTCTTCTTGTTACTAATTGAAAAGGTATTACCTGGCACTGATAACCTTAAGAAGTTTCAAATGTCTTTGTTATTGAAAAAGTATAATGTAGCTTAAAAAATAAAAATAAATAAAATCTAAGTGAGAATACACATTTTGGGGGAGGGGGAATGTTATCCCATTCAGCTGAAATTGTGGTAATTAACTCAGACAATAGATTAGCATCTTCCAAAACTGCCTTTTGAGCACCACTGATTGACAGAGCACCAGGAGAAGCACTGCACTGCATGTTACTGCACCTTTGAGTTTTAGGACTGGGTGGGCTATAGCAGGCTTACTTGGAAAAAAAAATCAATTCTTGTCTGTGCTGCAGACTTTAAGGTGCTGATGAAAGCATGTGGGCTGGTTTGAATGTTAGCCAAGCTTTTTCCACACATCATTGTGTCTCCTGCACTAATGACTCACACCTGCAAATGCTATCCGATTTCTAGGCAAAGATATTTATAAATTGGGACTATGGGGCCAAATCCTGGTGGTATAGTTATACAGATCATGATTTACCTAAAGCACCTGTCTGTAAAGTGTAGAGGAATCTGGTGACATTGAATTCACTCTTTTCAGGTGCAAGGAAAACCAGGTGCATTTTCTCTGATAAAATCCACAGTGCAATATTGCAGACTGCTACCAATCTGATGTGGTAAAGCACTACCTGGCTGCATGAGAAACATTATCACAGATCTGTGAGGTCCACTGGACACAGAAAATATCACGCTATCTTCTCTCACAGCAGGTACAGGACTTGTTTGTCATATAAGCTGTTTATACCCAGAGACTTATCTGCTGCAGGCCACTGCAGACAAAGATTTCAGACAGATTTTCAAAAAGAGATTTTATTCAAGCACAAATACTGTTGCCCCAAGTTTGTGGTTGCAATCTTGCCTAAAGCATCTCACTTGCTGGTCCAGTGAAGTATTCAAACACTGTCACTAGAGTCTTTCAGAAATTCTTCCCCAGTGCTCAGAGGCTGCTCCTAGTTAAGACTGCAGAAGCATCAGCCTCCAGTAGCAATTACATATCTTTTTCTCCTTCCTCTGCAACTGGCCACAAAGTGTTTTACTATATCTTCAGATGATGTAGTAAAATGCAGATGCCATTTGTCTTCCTTTCTTTCTTTGGTGTAATTTGGTGAAGGGCACAGAAGAAACAGTTCAAACCAATTGACTGAACAACCTCTCTCCGAGAGCAGCATTATGAACCATACAGTGAGTTACATCCTCAGAGAAATAAAGCAGTGATTTGTTACAGTGTAAGCTCTGAAAGATGTTATTCTTACACCTAGTAAGTACACAGCATCCTGCACCTTAATGCTGAAAAATCATATGGTGTTTTGAATCTCAGATTAAGGTGACTGTGTATCTAAAAAAAGCTCTGGATAAATAGGGGGGGAAGGTGGGAAGCCTTTATATAGAAAATTGGGTGTATAAGCAAGCCTGTAACAGTTATTTATACAGACATGCATTTTGCTTCCAGCAACACAAGGTTCTTCCAAACATATTTATGTATACCTCATTGCATGCCTCAAGAAAAACAGTAAGGCATTAATATTAACATGGCTGTTGAACTGCAGACCAGAGGGCATTTGATTCAGGCAGGTGAATTGTGTTCAGAAGTCATTATGCCAGTGTCATTTTTGGTGTGAAATTACTGATGTTAAGGGCTTCCTTGTGCCTACATTACTGTTCAATCTAGAGCCAAATTACGTTAAACATTTACACAGCACCCAGCAAAACAAGACTTCATTTCCAGCTACAACCTTTAAGTAGTCGAGCTAAGGCTGAATGCGCCCTGGTACTCCACAGTACCAAGGAGGAAACAGCATACAAACAAGTATTACCTGGTCTTTGAGCTACAGAAATAACAGAAACAGAGCCTGTCCTGCCATTGTACAGGCTATTTAAATGAAATATCCAAGAGGAGAGAAAATGCAGAAGAGTAGCATTCCTTAATTTGATTAGAGTTTGAGTAGACTGTTCATTCCCTCTCTCCCCGCCATGGTTTTGGGCTGTAAAGGCTGCTGTTAAACAAGAAATGCAAACCAAGGAGAGCCTGAATGATCAGGGATGTGCCCTGCATCGTACACCTTTGCTTCGTATGGCTGCATAGAACTGCAAACGTGCAAGGAGAAATCTAAATACAGCTCACTGCACATGTGCACAAGATTGCTCTCCTTCTGTTTTTATTCCTTTTCCATATAATTTTAATGATTTTCCCAGTGTCTAGGAATTTCATCTAAACTAGGAAAATATCAGCCTCAGTTTAGCTTTCAACATGCATTCAATCTTGCTGCAGCCCTTACACCCATTTCCTATGTTTTCTGTACTCTAATACCGGTTTATTTCTCTTTTCCTCAAAACTCTTATTTCCAACTCCCTTTCTGCTTATGGGACAACCAATTTTCATGTAGCTACTGCTTCTCAGGAAAAAAGTTTATATTGCTTTTTGTTTTAATTCTTCTGATTTCTTTTTTTTTTTTTTTTTTTTTACAAGGTAAGATTTGCTACTGCAAAAAAGACAGACTTCTCTTTATCTATGGAACTGGAAAAGCCCAAGAAAGGGCAGTGAATTCTGCACACTAGTCTTATCTGTCATCTGTCCTGAAATACTATATAGACAAGTAAATAGGATTTTCTTGTTAATTTTTTCCACTGGAAGCGACAAGTTTATTTATTTATTTTTACCAATACCTGCATGATTGTGGACTTCATATTTGAGAAACTAAACTCAAACCATAAATTGATTTCACTGAAAAAAGACCAATAGATGGTGCCAGTACAACCAAATCCAAAGGACTAAAAGAGCTCTATATCCTTACACAAATTGCATGAGGCATTTGAATAAGGAGCTTACTTCCACCTCCCCCCCCTTTTTTTTTTGTGCGCGCAGAGAGATTCTTGCATCTGAAAACAGCTCATTTTTAATTAGCAACTACAAATCAGACTTCAGCTACTGTGAAGTAAAAAAGAAAAACAAAACTACTTTATCAATCTCATTTCTAAGAACTGCTGGCCTACCATGGAAACCATTATCCATTTTACTACTGGCGTAACCACTCCTTCCTTCCATCTATCCATCTTTACCCCCACACAGACTTGCTGAAAGTTAAGGACTGCACCCACACCAATAGAAGAAAGGAGGCTCCAGGGCACAGGGCTGGTTCCAGCTTTCCCTACTGCCATCCACAAGGTTGGCACACAATAGATGAAGCACTTAAATTTGGCCCTTTCACTAGTCCATATTCACACTTTTATTTTTACTAAGTCCATTTTACATTAAAGAGAGTCAGGGGAATATATAAAAGTACTTTTATATAATAACACAAGTAAATCTTTTAAACCCTCCTATTCTCACCTTGCTAGCAAAAAATGCTATAAATGAGCACATTAGCTAAGAGCTCATTTTGCAAGACATACGATACATTTTGTTTTGAAATAATTCAAAATAGGATCTCACTTCAAGCTGTATGCTAAGCTAATAGTAGCAAACATAGCTGCCTCCTCATAAGCCAGACCACTGCACTTTAGGAATAGAACAAAAGAAAACTAGGTTTCAGAGATTAATATGCAAACAAAATATTACATATTGATGCACAGTGCTCCCTCCTCAGTGCACATATGTATTGATCTTCAAAATAATCAAAAGCATGTTTCCCCAATAAACGAGTTCAAATACATCAAGTTCTACACTGACCTCTAGTTAAAATTTTTTGCAAAGTTCAAATAAAAGGTATTTTGGCGTAACAAGTAGCATCTCAGGATGAATTTTGAGTCCTAAGATGCTATTTCAGCTCATAGGTAATAAAAAGGATAGCACTGAAATTTACAGTTACTGTGATTAAACAGTCTCACTCCCAGCTCACTCTGCAAAACCTGTGGTTATGTCAGAGACAACTAGCACACATCAGGTGCCATAATTAAACAAAATAATTATGAAGTGAATAAATAACACATTTTCATATTGTAACTATATTGCTTACAGCTACCTCACAGCAAAAATATATTAGCAATGATTTCAATAGTATTACACCAAAATAAAGAAGAAAAACAGGAGTAAACAGTAATTTTAACTTTTACAGTGGTCAATTTCAGTATATCTATGCATTTCAGAGAGTTCACAGATGAGAAGAATGGATGTAACATTTGCTATTCTATGTCATTCAACACAATTTCACTTCCTACCCCACAGCGTTGAGAAATCTTCCTTTTATATTATTCTTGAGGTCTGCCTGATGTTACAGGTTTCCAGTGGCTTGTACTAGATTTTTTTTATATGAAATACCTGAATAGGAGAGAGATTCTGCATCCTCACCTCATGGGAATACTGTGTTTCAGAAAACCGGGCAGGTTGAACCAAGAACAAGGAGACTTTGTAGCCTCTCAAGCAGGAGAGAGCAAGAGCAATAGAGCGCATCATTTAATGGACACCTCCATGTTTATCACAGGACCATCAACAGCATTGGAAAGAATATCTGGCTGCTGCATTTAAACGTGTTATTTCAGGTATGGGTAAATTTTTGTCATTTGTATTTTATAACGATTATATGAACGAAGAAAAAAATTGTCATTCTTTAAAGTAAAACTTTATGCTGCATACAAAGATAAGTGAGGAAAGTGTTGAAACAGTTCTGTTGCATCTTCTAAATCCTTCAGCATTCACACTTGAACAGCAGAAAGCATTATGTAGGCTGCAGTAAAAAAAATTGTCATCTTGGCTGTATGGTATCACAAGAAAACACGTTAAAAGATGTTAACTTGGGTGTTAGGTGGCCCAAATAATTTGGCAGCAGCAAACAGCAGAAACTCAGGGTTATTCCTTCCATAAGCAATATGGACACACACACCAGGTAGTAACTAATTTTTCCAACTGCTGCTGTACTCATTTGTTTTCCTAGAACCACTGCTTTCCTGCCTTTAAAGGTGCTACCTTCTGGTTCAATGAACATTTTTATTTCAGTGTCTGGCTGTTCAAATACACACAAACACAGAAGATGAAATGCAAGTATCACAAGATGACCTAGACCATCGTTGTGCTAAATTAACTTTTTTTTTTTGAGAAAGATAAGAGCAAATTTATACCTCAGTAAAGCTCCTGTCCCAGATCCTCAGTGAATTAAAATCAGTTTGGTGCATTTCTTTTAAATGAATTCTACAATCCACTTTTACTCATGTGAACTGTACTTATTAGCCCAAGTTACCAGTTCACATTGTGAATATCATACAGTTACTTTCTCTTATCAATAGGAGAGAGGATTAGTTCCAGTGGTCAGGATACAAAGAAGTAAACAGAGTTGTGGTTTCTTTCTCGGCTCTACCTCTGACCTGGAAGGTTACTGGGAGCCACTGCATCTAAATGAAAGTCACTACAAGATTTTTGAAGTAGTGTTAAAGCACCACAAGAGGACAGGGAACAAAACATTTTCATTTCCCAAACGATCTTCATTGAAGAATAGATTTTGTATGTTCCATATCTCTGACAAACTTGAAAACTTCCGCATTGATAAAGCCATCAGTAAGAATGATGCATTTTTTTCTCCATTGCCCCAGTAAGCTATTTCTTTTCTCCCCCAGTTGTTCTATACAGAGGAACTGCCAAGTCACTGGGCAATTATTGTCTGTTTTCACTGTTAGTTACCACTGTGGATTATAGCCTCCAGCCTTAGAAGTGCTAGACCTATCCACTTGCAGGTGAAAAGGAGCAGTAACTTTTCCCTTCTCTGGGACTGAGTAGCTGTGGCATGGCTCTAAGGTCTCCTCAGGAGGAACATGCTATGCTCAGATGATAACAGCTGCTAAATGAAGTGCCAGAAACTCAAAGGAAACTGAAACCATGAGTTTGTGTCAAAACTTTGCCCAATATGTGGACATGTGTACCGAAAGCAGAATTTCACAGTCATCCTGCACTTGTGTTTGAGATGACAAGTCTTACACTTCCTTCCTTAACTAAACATCCTCTTAGCATGTTACCAGCAGCTACACTAGAGCTAGGAGACTAACTGCAATAAACATAAATACCCATGAAGCTTCATTTCGAATATAAAATCAATTTCCTACTGATGTGTTCAGCCTGCACTGACATTCTTGGAAAAAAAAAAAAAGGCTATGCTTACATTTGTAAGTAATTCTTAGTTACAGGAAAAAAAAATCTTTCCCTTCCCACACACTGTATGAAGACAGAAAATAGAAACAGCATTATGCTAATAATACAAGTAGCAAGCTGATACTTTGTGCTTACTTGGTGTGTTCCCTAAGTGCAGAAGAAATGTGAAGGGGCAGCAGCCAGTCATCTCATGTTTTTGGCTTTCTGAAACTGAAAGATACGAACAGCTACTACAGCTAAAACATGAACAGCTACTACAGACACTTCTGCAGCTTCTAGGAACATGTGTTTGGGGAGTTTTCTTCAAACACAGGACCTTGGAGAGGACTTGTTTCATTGAGGAGGTATTCCTCATCAGGAGAAAATTAAACACTGAGATAGCAGGTACAAATTTCTTTTGATAGAAGCACTGAATTTTGAATTTTTGAACATTGATTATGTTTTTCACCCATTTAGCAGAACTGTGACTGCAAGTGGTTTCCGTTAAAAATAGAACTAGTTGCTTCAAAGCAACATTTGATATAAACAATGTATTAAGTCTCATCACCTTAAATGAAGCCATAAATAAGTACTTTTTGCTTCAAGTACAAACCCTGAGTTAGCCTTCAGACAAAAAACACACAACAACTTTCTTCTTGTCTTACTCAGGGCCACGTTTCTTCTCACTAGTATGTGCCCACAAACCTTATATCTGTAAGTCACAGAGAGCTTCTCAAAGCACATTCCACATGAACACTCACGTTTTGCACTGTGACAAGTGCACATCAGCTTGAGTACATCTGCTGATTGTCTCTTCCATTCCATAAAGGAGCTTAATTGCTTCAAATGGCTATCAAAAATGAAAAGTCTTGTGATCAAAGCTATTAACTTTAAGAAGGCTCAGCCCAACACTTGACAATACCAATATGCACATTTATAATGCACTTACTATTCCATTAGCCAATGAAAGGAAAAGCACTCTCCTTGTTTTAGATATAAGAACAGTGTTGTGATTGTTTTATGGTGTGAGTCATCTTGCATAAAAAGTCCCTTGATTTCAGCTACGCTGCAGAACACCACATTCATTTACTTCCAGCTGTGTGGAAGTCTATAATCTGAGTGTCTGAGAGTTCTTTGGATGTGGGCTGCTGCCCTTTCTGACAGCTGCTAATACAACTGGCTAATGGTATTGAACCCAGTTATTGTTGTTATATTGTATAATACAGAATACAATTGGGGTCCTAATTCAACAGCATTAAAGACACAGACTTAAAGTCTCATGTGGAAAATAAATTGTATTTCTCAGTAATGGAGTGCTCCCTGCAAATTAAAGTGATGGATTTTTAGTTAAAGAGGAAAAATCCTGACCTTTTCTACTCCTGTCCCAACTCAGGGAACCACATCCCCCCTTCCCTATAAGTCATAGAAGATGCATGCAGGTGGAAAGCAGACATGCATGGGTGAGAACTGTATGCATATAAGCAGGTAGGACAGAGTTCAAGGTGGCATTTGGAGCTGTTCCAGACTGCAGAGACAGCCCAGAGAAGCGGTGATAGGTTAGACTTTGAGTTTGACTGTTCTAATGTCTACTAAAGATTGTGATGACCTCCAGATTATCAAATAATATTGGAAGTTTAAAATGGCCTTTAGGTATAAAGATTCGCCTGGTACAATCAATTCTCAGCTAAGGACTGCAGATTTGAACCAAACGCTACAGTTGGTACACTCTGAAGTTGGTGGAAATTACAAGTAAATAGGCCATTTGTTAATAAGGTTTACAAGCACCCAAAACCACTTGTACTCCCCCCCGCCATAAATCTGGTTATTTTATAACTCTTGGTTGCATGATACCCTGAATACAATTTTAGTTTCTTATTATGGCTTTATTAACAACCTTACAGAGGAAGACCTATTCATTCTCCTCACTAATTTGAGAACGTTAAAATCTTTCACTCAAAACACATACTATAAGAAAGGATAACAAATGATAGTGAAATATTATAGTAAAGTCTAATTCACAGTGTAAATAGATTTAATCCTGAGTTCTCATTAGCATCAGTAAGGTTTGTATGTCTATTACTCAGTACTGCACAGGCATATATTATTACACTTTAATAATACTGATAACAAGGTTAAAATCATCAAGAATGCCATTTTTTCCTTTTACAAAAGACCAGTTATTTTTGTCTGGAGTCTCAGAAAAACTCCTGCCAAAAGAATCCCCATGCCTCCACAAAAGAAAGGATAAACTTTTTCCTACATCCACACTCCAGCATACATAAATGCCGATCACAAATAACTATATGGTATGGCAACAAGATTGCAGTAATATATTATGGTATGCTGATCCAACAATATGAACTGAGAACAAGTTTACAGAACCTGCTCCAGGAAAAAAAAAAAAGTATTCCAAACAACCAGTTTCAAAGAGACCGTCTTGATAACATTAACTGTCTAATACAGGAAATACATCAAAACGTTTTTTTGCCACATTAAAACATAAGGAAAACATATAGCATGCTTTGGATAGATCTGAGAAAGAATCTCAAACACTGTATCAGACCCTTCTATTGTATTTTACCCACTAATATACAACTGCATTAATGCAAATTCAGCCACCTATTTGTCATTCTGTCCCTGGTGAGACTAGATCCACCACGTGGCCTAATGGTACTATCCTGCGATTACCTGAGCCAGCCCAATCCGAAACCCTGGTCTCGTTCTTGGAGGTGAAGAGTTTGCCACCTCTACAATTTCTCAGTTATGACTGCTATTACATGATTTTTTCCTTCTTCCCTTGACATTTATGTGGCCTGCTTTCAGCTGAAAAATTTATACAGCACAAAAATTAAATTCCCACAAAGTGTCCAAAAGATCTTCTGAAGCCTACTAAAAGGTCAGCAGACACGTATTTATGACATCCTATCTATCATTTTTGTAATACTTCCTACCCTCTCTTTGCAGAAGCAGCTGCCTTCTGCTCACCGCTTGTGCAACACCTACAGTGCTCATCAGTGGGGCTTCTAGGTGAAAGTATACAGACGTGAAATAAAGGATATACTCTTCAAAGAAAAGATAAATATGCCTAAAAACATTGAGGCTCTCATCCCCATAACACTTGTATTGAAGTTTTTTCTCATTAGGATTACTACTTCTGTTAGCTTCTTAAGTGAAGATAAATATTTACTTAAGTCAGTCAATGTATTGCATATGATTTCCTAAAGAGAAGTCATAACATTCAATTTCATTCCCAGAATTTCATTTAGGGCTGTTCAAGAGTAGCGCACATTAATGATAACTCGAAGCACACCATATCTTTATTTATGGGTTTGGCTTGGAACCTGCACACAGTGAGCACCCAAGGAGGAGCTGCAATGCCCTGAAATGAATCCTCACCACCCCGTGCCAGACCCAGTTCAAGTGCCACCATGGTTAAACTAATGCCAAGGTTCAAAGCCTAGATTCCATATTTGTGGTTGACTAGTGAATTTATCTGGAGTAACATGGAGCACTTCCTGGCATTCAGGTGTAGGCTAAGAATCCTATATGGACACAGTGATTATGTCTAAGCACAGCATTATCTTCAGGATCTCCTTGCCCTTGCAGCAATCTTTGGCAGGAGGAAATATGGTGGGGCTAAAAGCAATAGGTCAAAGCTAAGAAACAACACAAGACAAGCTGGGGGCTTTAAGAAATAAACAGCAGTCTTCCCATTTTTGCCTGAAAAACAAGTACATCATCAGTAGTATTTCCTAAATAGTTTTACCTGTTTAAACAACAAAAGAAAAACACCCTCAAGGGTCTTAAAACTATGTTAGCTTCCATATCAAAACTACAGCCTTTTATTTTGCTCCTTTAAACATGATATAACATGCAAGATCACACTGACAACCTAGTTAAGCATCTCTTTGACTTATAAATTGGCTCTTTTTGACTACTATTTTATCTACCTCCCTCCCATATGCGCATAAGTTTTTTTTGTTTGTTTGTTTTTTTAAGTCTAATTTAACCTAGGACAGGAGGTGTTCTCATCTCTACAAAGATAAAAAAAAACTTGGGCCCTGGAGAAGGCATTAGCATTTTAGTAACCAAAGCTGTCAACCAAATACAAAGTGACAGAATGAAAAGGTGACTTCCTGCAGAATTTCATAAACTTGCATGAGACGTTTTTGCCACCTGTCTGAACATTAACTGTTACAGATAACTTATGCTGAGTGATGAAAGGTCAGACACCAGAATGTGTTAGAAATAAGTTTGTTAATACTCGAGTTCAAAGAATCAACTATCCTGAAGGATTTTCTCACTCAGCATCATGACAAATACCTTCTGAAAGCATTAGTCCTGACCACAACATGACAAGAAAAAAGTGATTAAGTTACATTTGATCCTAACCACATTTCTAAATATTTCTTCTAAATGTTTCCAAGAAGATTTAAGTGGATTAACGTTATTACCAATTGAACCTCTTAAAATGGGCGTGAAAGCAAAACATTATATCTTACTAAAACTCCTATGGCTTTGCCTGTGATTTCAAGACAGGTTTTCTCTAACTGAAATTTCCCTATATCAGCTCATATCATGGTTGCTCACCGGACTCTACCTATTACATTCCTTCCCCCTGCGCATTATAGAAAATAGGACCAGCCCTTCAGCTATGCTATTATTTAGACCAGCAAGCAGAAGACTTATCCCGTGCTGTCAACCTGTACCCCAGATGCTGTCATAAACACTTTTCACGACTGCTACTATAATCAAGACCATTTCTGTTCTTGGTGTCTGGCGGATCCTCTCTCTTGTCTGGTTTCTGCTTTTAATAAGTGAGCTGTCCTTCTGCTGATCTGTCTTACAAAGTCACTACTTCCATGCTTCCTACATACTCTTGATTTTTCTTTTTATTTGTCTTTCCTTTATTTCATCAGATATTGTGCCTAAAGTTTTTTTTTTTTTTTTTTTTTTTTTAAGTACCATACCTTCCCTTTGTATTGCTTCTTTTGGGTTTTAGTATGACTACAATCAGTGAAACAAGACAAACAGTGAGTAGGAAGATCCCTTTGTACTGCAGAGCTAAATTAAAAATGAAGTAGTACTACATGAATAAGAATCAAATTCAAGCAGAGACACGACAGCAACACAAAGGAAGATTATAAACAATACTAAAATAAAATGATTAAAATGCTTTAAAAAGGCTCAAAAGAAAGGATATACTAACTTGTACATTATATACAATAAATCAAATACAGATCAAATTAATGCAGTTGTTCCTATCTGCAAATAATGCATTGGGAACATAGTATATTCTATATAAACCCTTATATGCATTTCCGGTAATCCTAGAAATTGGAGAGACACACCATGTCACATACAGTGCCATATGACAAACACTGACAGCTTACAATAACCCTCAGTAGCAGTTTTCACTGGTCTGAAATCTAATGAACACACACAAGCTCTTGTAACACCAAGAGATTTTATGGAAGGACCTTGTCTGCCACCACCACGTTTCAGTCTGAGTGAGAAGCGATACATGCTGGTCATTGCTAAACAGCAAGCCCATCATGAATCCCCCTCTTTCACAACTACACACATCTGTATGAAGTGTAGAGTAAAAACAGACATAAGCAAAAGGATAAAAGCAATGAGATAAAAGGGAATTCACTGAGGGAAAACCAGCTTCATATACAGCACCAGGGTATAATGCCTATTTAGTAAGGATGATACAGCTGTTGAAGGGGGAGAACTTTTAAAGAGCTGTAGAGTGATCCACAAGCTAGAAAGCAGAATAGCAGAGTTCCTCCCTCCCCCCAAACCCCACACAGACAGCACTGGGCTTCTTGCAGTAGCTATGACATACATATATACAGCCATTCGCACCCCAGCTCCCAGCCAAATGTCAAGTTCCAGAACTTTGGTGTGCAAGAGCTTGATGAGGGATAGGCTTTTAAAAATAGTTTAAGAGAAAAACGTATTTTGTCTAGGTTAAAAGAAAAAAAGGCAAAATACAAAAGTTTCTGCCCAAGGAGAAAATCTAGCATGGAAAATTTCACGTTACAGATTTATCATATTTTAGATGCGTAAGTAATTGAACAATTATCTTGTTGGAAAATGTTTAGCTATTTTTAGCGTCTAATAAAGGAAAAATTGTTCAATTTTTAAAATTGATAACATTGCCAGACTGGAGCCTCATTCATGCAGACACGCTGGATAACTAGATGAACAGTGAGGTAGCTGTTGAATTTAAGGCGTTTCTTGAATCAGGCAGCCATAAGGCTATTTTCAATGAAGGTGCCTGAAGTACACAGAAGTCTTGCTGCTTGGGGTCTCTGAGTCCATTTTTGGATCTGATCACATCCTCATCTCATCCTCTTCAGAAGACTGAAAAGTGGGAAGCAAATAAGGTCTGAGGCAATGCAACAAAATCACAGGAGATCAAACAGCAAAATATTGCTCTAAGCAAACACTGCCTGTGGAAAGCTCTGAATGCAGTTGGTAAAGGCGCCCAGTTCTGGCAGTTCCTTATGTTTTGAGTATCTCGGTCTACATTAGCTGACATCTCAGTAATTCACACATAAGGGTATAAAAATCAGCCTCATATAGTAAGTCAGTTGCTGACAAACTACAGAGCAAAAAAAAATCTCATTTGACTTTCTGTGTCAGAGAAGTGCACGGTTTTAGAGAACTAACTCTGCTTCTTCAGTATTGTGGGAGGAAACGAGAGGCCTCTGCAGTTGTCATCTGAACTAGACATGCATGTCGGCACTGCAAAGTTTACCAGGGCATCGGTGCAACCCAACGGCAAGGAGAAACCACTGGAGCACCCAGCAGCTGGCAGCCATGCGGGCTAGGGAAGTGCTGAATATGCCAGAAACACCAAGCTAAGGAAAGAGCACAGCACACCTTTGGAAGGCACTGCTGTGTACTTACACGTTCCTTTTACTCAGTATCACAATCACGGTGGCACAGGAAGGAGAGGCATGAGTTCTTCATATCTGCACTTCTGCAATCGGGCTGTTTGTGCTCTTGATGATAGAAATAACTGCAAGTGAAAGTGATTGGGCAGCAATTTGTAGCTCTAATGCAACAATACTAATCAGAAGAGTAAATCTAAGCGAGTGCTAACTCAGCAGTCCCAGGGCCAGCCTAGTGGGGATGCGAGAGCTGTACCATCTATTGCGCACGGCAACAGCCGCTCCCAGTGGCAGCCACCCAGCAGGCACAGGGCTCTGTCCTCCAGAAGAAGCAGAACACCGGATCAACTCAAAAAATTAAAGTGTCAAGAGAAAAGTTTATGCAAAGTAATTCCATTAAAAGCAAAACACAACACAATCTACAGTCCTCCTGCTATAACTCTGCTGCTGTGGAAGATGCATCTGGATACCCAATCCTGTTTATTGCTCCTGGTACTGACTTTCATGCCTTTAATAGTCACTCACATAAAATCATGCTGATTAACTTCACTGCAGAATTACAGCAACCACCCCAGAAAAGCAGGTTGTGTTCAAAACAGCATCTCATGGATATTTTAAAGCAGTTAGATATTTCCAGCTTCAACATCACATGCTACTAAAGCATCTCACATCTAAATTAATCTTTTTATATAAGCAAAAATAGACCTTAGTATGACTTGACATATCTATTCTCATAAAATCCACAAAACTGACAGCAGAAGCAAAACAGAAGGCCATGCAAATTAACTAATTGAATTAGAATCAACAATCCAAGTTATTCATCTCTAGTTCAGTTATCATTAAAAGAAAAAGTCTAAGTACCTGATGAAACAATAATTGAAATATTTTCTCTTTATGTTCAGGATGTACTAATTCAGTATTACATCAGCAAAGACAATTACTAAGTAATTTGTGAGTGGAAAAATTTCTTTTAGTGCACAGCAAATCCTACCTAAACAAACAGTATACAGGCTTATAAGTTTCCTACTATTCTTCTTCTCTATATCTTCTCTAGAAATGAACCTTAATTTTTATAGAATGTGAGAAGCTGTAATAGCTTGAGAAAAAAAAAAAAAAAACAACCTTTCTTTATTGTTCCAAAAATCTCATAACACTAACAGCTGAGCATGTGGAATGAGCTCCAGCCCCCACCTCTACAAGCTGTGATGATGCTGGACACCTTTTCACATCTCACTGGAATAGCCTTTGCTCCCTGCTTACAGTGCTTTTCCAAAGCCCACTTCAGAAAAATAAAATGCTTTCAACTGTAAACAGTTGCTGCCAGCCCAAGCAGTTCATGGAGTTTACCACTCAGCGGTTGGGTTTTGTCAGATATTCATGAGATCACACAGAAACAGAGAACATCCTTCTGCTTTTAAGGAAAATTACAGTCTCTACATTGCATATTGTTCCAAAACTTCAATTAGATAGAATATTCAGTTCCTCTATTTGTTAGTGAGAAACTTCTTGCCAGCCTGCTGGTTTAACACTTTTGCAGGCAGGCTTCAGCTGTTACAAGCCATCTACATCGCCTGCTGCTTTGTCAAGTTTTGAAAACTCCCTGATTCACAGCGTTATTCAATGCTGCTTAAGAGCGTAAAGATCAGAGTTCACCCTGCTTGTGACTGCAGCAAGACTGCAGCTACATTTCAGCTGCTGTGTCCATCCAGTCGAGCAGCAACAGTCTCAGCCATTACTGAGAATGGGAACTTCTGGACATACAGGACCAAATGCTCACAACTTTACTTCTTGAGTTGAAGGAGAAGCCCTGCAAACCCTGCCTATTGCATATTATAAACCCTTGTGATTCAGGCATGAAAGCAAACACACAGTCCCCCACTAACCACTAAACATGTTTTCTACTGTGTGATAGAAAATGAAAATTCAGATTGTGTTTATGGTGATATCTTGGCAGTCTTTCATCTTTCAAAGCCTCTTTCCCTTAGTAGAAGGAAGCATCATATTCACAACACTCCTGCTCTGTTGGATAAGCTGTAGGGCTACTCCAGCCCCAACTGCAACACCCAGACTTGCTGTCCTGCAGGACATCCCACTGACGCCAAGGAATACACGTTCATCATACATTCATACACTGATGAAAATGCATTCGTCAGTCTTAACTTACATCAGCAAAAAGAATAAAAAAGGCAACATATCATCACAACACTGGTAAAGATGGACAACTTATGCTCTGCCCCTTGTCCCTTCACCACGTTACACCACCCACAAACTCATCGAAACCATTACACTGAGAAAATGGCAACTAGAACACCCTCAGGTCTCAGACCTCTGCAAGCCTGTCACTGCTCTGCACTTGCCTCCTATTCGGTCCCCGCCTCGCTGCCCTACACAAGGGCCCTATCCGCCACGGCTCCAGGGTATTTCCACTCATCTCTTGGTGAGAATGCATGCCACAACACTGGAGAGCTATTATCATGCCAGAGAGCTATTATCATTGAATTTGTCTTGTAACCATGACACCAGCATTGCAAAATTCTGCTAGTCCGTTTTTACACAGCAAAAGACTTTTCTTCTCCCAACAAGAAAGAAAAAACAAGATTTGTTTTTATTCATTCAGTGCTACCACACAGACAGCAAATTGCCAGCAAATTAACAGAGGTTAAATTCATGTCAAATTCAGCCCAAAGAATGTAAGGCTTGAGAGCTGCCAGTATCAACACTTTTTGCTTTGCTAAAAATGTATAGGGATAAATAAGTAAAAGGCTTCCCCACAGGCTGAGTTGACAAGGTGCTTACTCATAGCTTCCACAAAGCACTGTTAAATTGAGCGTTCTTCCTGGTACCCCTGCAAGTATCACTGTGCTGTTCACAGGAAATATTGTTCTAAACACAGTTTGCTTACTCTGTCAGGGGTTACCCAACTGTACTGCATAACTGCCTTGCTGAAATCTGACCACTGCTCATGATTCCAAACAATGCGGCTTAGTTATCTGTGACACCTGCAACAATGGTCCGACTAAAAAAATTATCATAATATTAACTCCAGTGTAGCATTTGGCAGCCAGGCAAGAGCAGTGAAATCATCATCTTAATTGGTTAAACTACTTCAGCTTTCATATTTCTAGTCAGCTCCACTCTGCAACACATACTCTTGTTGCATAATTAATCATTATCCTTGTTGACTAACTTTCACTGGTGACCTGACATGTTTATTATGCTTTGTTCTAAGGTCTTTTATTAATAACACACTTCCCAACATCCACCATGATTCAGAGTGCTCTGGAATCTTTCCTAAGAACAACAACAGTTTTTGCCAAAATCTACAGTCAGAGCAAAGCAGACCAACCAGGTTGGATGATGAACAAAACCTTATGTTTCTGTGATGCAGTGGCATCAAAATGCCAATATGCAGCAAAGACTGATAAGAATGCCCAGAACATCATGGAAAAATATGGCACTTCTTTTTTCAGGCTAGAGCATGCACAGAAGTGGTTTAAGTCTTTCCTGCTTCTCCAGCCAGAGGAAGTGCTGTCACAGCAAACTGAAGGCACTGCCCAGGCCTTGGAGGAGCGGACACTGCTCCTGCCAAAGCAAACAACCCACTGCAGGGACAACTGCTGCTCCAGGTGGGAACTTCACAGCTTTTCTTTTCAAGGCTGAAGATTTTTAGGGCAAAAACAATTGGCATGAAAATGAATAGGGAGCAACTCTTCACAGTGTTAACTAAAAGCAAAGCAAGGAGGAATAACGTGAAATTAATGAGTGTCAGGAAGGGGTTCCTCATGTGATATGCAAGGTGTTTTGAAAGCTAAAAGTTTAGCTTGCTTCAAGAAATACCCAACTATACTCCTGAGTGGAAAATCCCTTGGGTAGTAATAAATACAAAAGATACCACATCTGGCCATGAGCTGCAAATCATGGGAAACCAGTGGAGTAACAGAAAAATACCACCCCGTGCTTGCCTCATCCAAGGCATCTCCTTTGAACAGCTGACAGAAAGGTCACTGGGTTAGAGTGTCCTTTCGCTTGAGGAGGCAAATCTTTTCTTATGTTCCTATGAAGGAAGGGGACAAGTTTTATTCACTTGTGGTGACAGAAATAAAGCAATTTTCCAAATAGATACAACACATTCCTGTACACTCCATGTTGTTGCTTAAATATTCCAACTGCTGGGTCTGCAAGCAGTAGTTTTTCTGGCTAGCAATAACAAAGAGTGTGGAGGAGTAGAGTTCCTTCTCACATACAATCAGAAGTTCACCAACTTTAGGCTAGTTACACTTTCACAAACAAGTCATGGACAATAGGGCTGCACAATTTGCACAGAGATGGGAATATGTAAAGCTGAGAGTATTAAACAGCTGAAGTGTTTGCTTTTTGCTTTTTTGTTTTCTAACCAGATCCATCCAGATTACTGTCACTGCATAAGAAAAGCATTCAGCAAGACTTCAAAAGTTGCGGCAAAGTTTAATGAGAAGGGGAAAATCATTTAATTTTAAGTATTCTTACCTCATAAAAAGGAAAAAAAAGATAGACATTAAGTATGGAACCACCTAATGCCATTTTTAGCATTAGGTCTCAGAAGAGAGCCTAAGTGATTTGCCCAAGGGCATACCATGAGTCAGTGCCAGAATGACAGAATACTGTTTTAATTACAGTTTCTTATGAAGCTTGTAAGAACATGCTGAAGGTCAGAGGTTGATTTAATTTTTAGCAAAAGGATTTGCTAAGCAGTTTTCAATATCTCATCACGTAATCTATAGCTACAGACAGGCTCAGCATCACTATTCCAGGGGGAAATACTTTTGATGGCAGGAAGTGCTGTACGAACATTTCATTCTGCTTCAGGAAAGATAAGCAATTCACAGGAGATGTGAAATGCTATTTTCTAGAAGTATATCAACCCTTAAACTTATCGTGAAGAACAGCTATTATGGAGAACTGAATAGACCGACAGAAGTTCAGAAAAAGCACCTCACCAGGGACAAGTTCCTCCCATTTGGCCCACAGGGCACACCTCAAGTAATTGTAAGAAATTAAGGATGTACCAGCCACAGACCAGAAAGGTTCCCTTTTACACGCTTCCATAACTGTGTCCCAACACAAGTTCAACTTCAAGCAAACAAGGTTTTTCTGATGAGTTACTTGATCAAAAATAATTTAGCAGGTTTAAGGGAGTTTTGCCAGCCAGAAAGAAGACAGCTGAAGGTGAAAATCTTATCCCTTTGGTAATGTGACTTTTTTTGGGCAGGGGGGAGTATAAAAAAGCCACACAAAAAAAACCTGCTTCTAGTCAATTCATTAAGTAGGAAGTATCTAGGAGTTATACTATAACACAAACCATAGCTCTCACACTGTTTGGTGGCAGGCTGGTGGATGAATCAGGCTAAATTCTAACCTGACGCCTTGTATTATTGTTGCTTTGGCATTGAAGACATTTTATCAGTTAAAATTCTATTAGTATACTATTTATTAAGAAAGGCGAAAGTAATAGTCTGTAAATACAATAACTAAAACATTACACTTCCTGGTTACTGAAGTGTCTGAAGGTTACCATCAGAACCACACAACTCTTGGCTTTGGGGCTTGCTGTTAAAAATGTTAAGCCATTCCGCCACTCACTTGAAGAGTGCAGTACGGATATACAAAGGTAAGGAAAAAGTCTATAGTCACTGCATTTAGTTACATTACTAGTCTTCCACTTGTAAACAGACTTCACAGGAAATCTGGGCCCCTTTCTCCATGCCTGCTGCAATCCCCTGCAAGTATCAAAGAAAGGGGAAACGGCACAAGCTCCAGGGCAAGTTTATGCTTCAGAATCTACAGGAAGACCCAAATATCTTAGTATGATTTAGAACCAAGGTACAACTGAATATTTCATAACTAAAGAAATGTAATGTCTCTGATAGATCTTTTATCCTCATAAATCCTCTGAAGTTTTGCCAAACAGGGACATGGTGAATCAAAATCTTTGCAACTGTTATTTTTGATCAAGTGACCTATGCTGACCTAATAATGAATAAAAGCAATAATCTGTTTATATTATTAAATGTGGCAGTAGACTCAAATATTTAATGTCATCTGAAGAAAAGTGCTGATTTTCTAGGAAATCAGCTAGGCTGCTTCCACAACCTGCCAAACAGAATAAGGAAAAGAACCTTAGACCAGGCCATACGATGCTGCCTACTACCACCACCAGCCTGTAGGTGGCTCGGGGCTCTCCACAGCTCTGCATTTTAAAGAAATACTTGATCTTCAGTCCTTACAAAGTTGTGAATGCTGTTAACATAAGCAGTACAACACTGCCTTGGTAGTTCTCTAATCAGCTTGAAACAATTGTTCTAAAAGAGATCTGAAGATGAACCAACATGTCCACTGGATGGATTTAACATAACCTGCATATAACTTCCAACAAAGAAAATCAGCAGTTCCTGTACTATCTTTATGTTTGGCACAGTTCTTGTAGAGCTGAGGTCCAATGTAGAAAGAAACACATGTCAATGTCAAAACATTCTGTCTTACAGCTCTCTGTGTGGCTCAGTTTCCAGGAGTGACAACCATTTCTAAATCTGATATATATATTTTTAAATTCAGAGACATCTTTAGACTCTGGACAGCTGACAAAACAACTTCGGAGGGGGAGCTTAACTTTAGGGAGATGCTGACCTTTAAGCATAATCTCTCCACTTTTCTGCCTTTCAAATGAATGTTCATGAAATCAATTAAGCAGTCATCTTTGCATCTAGCGAATAAAGATGTTTGATTTGTTTAATCAACAGCAGTCTACCACAAATTGTGTTTAGCCTTTTGGAGTCTGTTTGGATCATGGAAGGACACAGAAGCCAAAACTGATCTTCAGCTTGGTTCATTAGTGCTCTGACATAAATGAATTTAAGCTTCATAGAACAAACTTGAGGGTATGCATTTAGTGACATACTCCTAAAGCAGATGTTCAAAGTCTGTTTAAAAAGCCCATGAAGTCAGCAGAAATTCTTCTATTTAGTTTGAGCTTTGAGTCAGCCTCCAAATCAAATGCTACAAACACGTTAGCCAAATCACAGTCTAGGTTTACAGGGGATAAAAAAGTACTTATTTGTCCAAGTCTCTGTATTAAGATACAGGCACAGAAAATACAGGAAAAGCCAACAGGTTCAGATTCCTGGTGGCAATTGCAGGGAGAATCTAGAAACCTTCCCCACTCTCACTATGGAGCAAAACAAGCTTCACCGAGCTATTCTGTGGAAAAATCCTTCCTGAAGCCAAATTTGACAGCACATTTGCTTGATGATAGCACCTAAAGGTCTCTAACAGGTATTAAGGATTTAGTGTACTACACACCATAAACACATACAGCAAAGTAGCCCAAGCATATGGATACACATTTAGAACTGGAAATTAAATATTTCACTAAAATATCAGTAACACGTCTTAAGTGTTTCCTTCCTTCCTCAGAGATGATGTCCAATTCAAATATTAACTGCCAGTCTCAAAACAAAGATATTGAGACATAAGTTAAAGCACATTTAGTTTTTTTTTTATTATTATTATTAAGAAGAAAACTAAGCATTCTCCATTAACCTGAAGGTATGGCAATGTATACAAGACAAAGAAGTCCATTCAAATAAGTCACTGCAGTCACTTGGTGCTGTTGGTTGCAAACCAGTGATGTGAAGCTGCCCTGATAAAAATCAATATTTTAGTGACAAATTGTTTTAAACTCCCTCAGCAAGAGAATTCAGTTACTGTGATTTATTTTAATTTAGATTTGTGTAGAAAGTACTTTCAAGAACCGTGCCTAATAGACCATTAGAGTTTTCCCAGATAGTTGTAGCGCTCCAGCACCTTCATCCTTCAAATGTCTTTGTTATTTTCTGCCTTCTTTCAGCAAATTCATATCATGCAATGAGATAGAGTCCACGTGATGCCTTTGAGAATTATGCCAATTTTAAATAATAGACTCTGGAGTCTCACTGCCATGCAGATTTATCAGAGAACCAAGACAGAGGTTAGCAGGAGCATTCAAGGCCAAAATCATCACATACTGAATGTACAAAACATGCAAAAAGATTCTTTAGCCAATATGTTTTACATTCCTTTCTAGTGCATTCAAAATAATTTTTAGGTTATATTCTTCATATTCAGAGCTGGATGCACCATTTTCACAAGTCAGATGTCAGCCTGCTCTGAACCACTCCCTCTCCTGACATTTTTATTTACAGTTGATTACTTCCATAAGGTAAAGAAGCAGTCCTAACTGACTTACAGATAACTACCTCCCAGCATGACTTTAAGCCCATCATGTAAAAATTCACAGAAGGCAAATTAGCAGGTAGAGCAAAATTTCTGCAAGTCACTCATCATTATAGTAACCCCAGCATAGAATATATTTTGGCCTTAGCCAATACTAACCAAGAACAGCACATTAAATTGGGCTATTTAGACTCACTGGGCTGTTATTAGGAATGTAAGAACTAGAAATGGCAGAGCATGCAAGAACGGTATCTTCAAGGCCCCCCAAACCACAAAGTTCACTAACTGAATCCTGGAGTTTGGTTATATAGCTCTTCAGAAAACTACCCACAGAGCACAGACAACCAATCTAGTTGGTCTTCTCCCTCCTAGGAAGGATCTCGCTGCATTCAAACTACTGTCTTTCATTAAGTCAAGCAGGATTTAATTCAGACTGGCTGCCCCTGGGTAATCTCCCTGCAGTTGATTCATTTCTTTCACGCTAGGAGGATGCCAGAGCCAGAGAGAACAAGGACACCAGTTTAAGGGATGGTGGAGCTGCTGCTTGTTAAACCTCTGATGGAGGATTAGATTTGTTTTGGCACCACATCTCAGAGGGCTCTAAAGGGCACACAATAATCTAAACCACAGACTGTCAAGATCTTGCTAGGTCGAGTTTCTCACCAGTCCTGGAACAAGTATGACTCACCAGCAAACAGCACAAATACTTAATGACTCTTCAGGACAGCACTGGGAACACACACAGGCTGCACAGTTCTTTTCAAGGTTTTTTTTTTTTTTTTTCTCTCCAATCTTCCTATATGCAGATGAACAGGTATCCCCATTTGTAAAATATACATAAAAATATATCTTTTTTTTTTGAAGAGTTACCAGTTACATAACATAATGTAATAAGGCAACAGCTTCTATTCTATTACTGTCTATCTCAAAGTAGAAATCTCTACATCAG
Organism: Cygnus olor; assembly: GCF_009769625.2. NCBI lineage: Eukaryota > Metazoa > Chordata > Aves > Anseriformes > Anatidae > Cygnus > Cygnus olor. The sequence goes on along the minus strand of NC_049174.1, from coordinate 16,633,337 downwards.
TCTGGTTAATCAAGCCACTGACACTAGGGAGGCAAAACTCATGGAGAGACAGCAATTTCTCTCATGCCAATGCCTGTCAGGTCTAGTTTTGTTCTTAAACAAGGAAATGGCTGGAGTGTCCCTTATACCAAAAGGGAGAAGAGTTTATTTGGCAATTGGAAACCAATCATTACACGCAGGAAATTAACTTCGTAGTGCTATGTTATTAACGCTGTGGCCAGAGATATAAAAAACCCTGAAAGTTTGCCATGAAAAACAAAACTACAAAAGCTTTGAAATCTAATACTCTACCATTCTACATATTGCAAAATACAAACTTGGTTACAGCTTGGGAGCATTAAAAACTCCTCAAATCTTAAATATTTTATTTGCTCTTAACTTCCAGAAAATAACTAAAAAGAATACATGAAGTGATGCTTGTATCTACTTAATTCTAATTGAAAACATAATTCTTTGTTTCCTATTGACTCAAGACACTAGTGCCCCCAAGTGACATTTCATTATACAATAGTCTTGTAGCTTTGTAAAAAACAAACAACAACAAATTATTTTAATTGCTTCACATAATACTGAGTATAGAAATACACTTCAAACAGAAGACATACTTATTTGATAGTGAGATTTGTTTGAGATGGCTCAGGGGTAGGGAGAGTAGGGGTAGTTTATTATTTTTTCATTTTCTAACTGATGCATGCTACTTGTCAGATATTATAATATCAATATAAAGCTGGGCTTCTTTCATTTGCTAGCTAAGTTATCAGACTTTTTTGCATGAATCACCTTAGCACCCAGGCAGATCTTTCCTTTCATTGTTCTGGAAGAGATTTCCCATTTTTTTTCCTCCTAGTTTTCACTTGCCCCCTTTCCTTACAAACACCTTTGCTGATATCATCATCAAAGTGCTCATCCTGCAAGACATTCTCCTGGAAGTGCCTCCTTTGGCTTCCTAGAGATAAAACATGCATTTCTACCATGTGTTCTTCCCTCTTAACAGGGAGGGAAGAAGCTTAAAAGCACAGGTTTAAAAAGAACAGCACAGACTGCTGAGCCTCATTAAATCTGAAATCTGTTATGGGGCACAATAGCATTTACATTCTCATTTATTTTTCCATAAACTCTACATGTGAGAGCTCATTTAATATATATTCTTGAAGAGTTTTAATGCACTGTTTTCTAATTATAACAATGGTATAAGTGACTAGTCAAGAATAAAGATGCAATCAAGGTATGGAAAACTTGCTGATTTTGCATACTGCTAGTAGTCAGTGAATGGAAGCAGACACCACCAGCTCTGAACTATAATCAAATATTTACATAAACATGTTTATGTAATACACAACGCACATTTACAGTTTTGCTTGTTGAACATATGATAATCAAATGTATTACCAAAGATATGTATAGAACATAAAAGCAACACTTTGAACAAGATACTTTTTTCTGCACTTTATTAGTATACCTTGTGCCTATATAAAGGGTATATTTAGAGAGGGTCTCATTTCTTTAATTTGCATTTGACTACCTATTGTAGCATGCACTGCCAGATTTGTATGTTAATACATCAATATTCCACATCAATATTTTCAAGAATCAAAAGCAACTCAAAAGCAAATATTTTAAACGTACAGGGTCTTTTCAGATGTCTGAAGTAGCAACATAAAATTGACAGTTATTTTTGAAGTTATTTGTACTATGCACCATCAATTACAGAGACACTTTGCAGAAACAGGAAGAGTTATCTTCACAGGAAAAATTCTCATGTAAGAGAAGTTACCTTTAACACAGTACCACAATAGTTGATACTGCCAGAGACAGAACTGAATTTCTTCCTTGTTTACTCAATACATAGTTAGAATAAAGTATTAACCAAAGTAGGATGTCAAATACACATACTGCAATTAATATTGCCCTTATAATTTTTCAGTTTTAAAATATTAATATTTGTGTCAATGGTAACCCCAGTTACTTGGCTTTAACAAAATATTTTTAAAGCTCATACATAATACCTCAGAATAACTGGGGAGTGAGTTGTCTGAATTATTAGTCTGTCATACCACATGCATTCTTGCCCTTTGCCTAACTTATACTTCACTCCTTTTATTTGTTGAATGTGCTTTAAATAAGAATATGATAAACTATCTACAAGTCTAATCTTTCACCTCCAATTCAAACAGCTAGGTCAATGAGAATCTGAAGCTTAACAAGAAGTTAACAGACAGCTCATGAGCACAACAGATCACAATATAACAATGAAAGATTTAGGAAAAACACCAAAAGCATATGAGGGTACACAGCAAGCAAGCTGGCTCTTCACATGTAAGTAGGTATTGCTAAGAATAACTGCTTGAAGATCTCCACTTGATAGATTATTTAACATAGCACATGCTTGCTAAGTAATATAAAGAAATTTGCTCATAACTGTTTCTGTTGGAAGAAATCTGATAACTAATAGGAGGTATAAAATAATCATTAGTCCTCTACTCTCTCAACTTTAGTGTACACACTTAATATTTCACTTGGCAAGGATTTTCCCACCAGGACTGCAAAAAAGTTCCTTCATGTAATGAAATTTCAAAAAAGACAATCAATTTTGAATTATTCCCGCTACACAAACCAGATGCTATTAACAGACATTAAGAATATGAATCTTTGTATGACTATTCTCACCAAACCTTTGTTTCCAACAACTATTAAATGGCTCTGGACTGTGCCCTAAATTTATCTCTGTAGATATAACAGGTAAAAAATAGAGATGTAATAGCAACTTCAAGAAGTACTTAAAATATAATTAACATATGTTCTATGGAAAACAAGTTTGATTTGTGTAATATTTCACAAGCTATTTAAAATTTCATAAACTGTTAGTTTAGCTTTACAATGCTTTTCATTAACATCATACAATCTTGATTCTAAGGATCATCTACTTAGATGAACCAGTAAGGTAGGATTTTCCTTTCCAACAGGTATTACATAACACCTCTTTTCGTCATAGCATGGAAATGTCAACACATACAAAATACTTGACAGAGAGACCTTGTTAGTGTATTAACTGTTTTTGAATCGACATAAGAAGCTTTCAGGGGCCAAGTCTGCCTCTACCTACACTTCTACAAAAATAAGATTCAATACAATGTTAATATAAACAGAAGTGTGTAGTTTCCCATTACAAGCTTGAAAGATACTCTATTTCTCTTTCCTGGTCAGATGGAATTGCTATTCTGTTTCTCCACAGCTTGCTGACCTACCTTACTTTTCCCTAGTCTTTTTTTTTTTTTTTAAAAAAAAATTAATTTTCCCCTCCTTGCTCTCTGCATTCACCAGCACCATTTTCTGTTTTCCCTACCTTTAAATTCCATCCTTGCTGTTCCCTCTATTCTGATACTTGAGCTCCCTTTACTCGCCAGTTCTAACTTTATAAACACCTATTTTCCCTTTTCTGTCCTCTTTATCCTTTCCTAGGCACTTGGAAGCCTTTTCTGTTCTGTGATAACAACAGGGTAAATGTATGATCTCCATTAAAGTTTTAGTAAATGCTACAGGCATTTAATCCCATGGAGAACATGAAGAGAAGGTGATGATTTTAAGTCAGCAACCTTAGAATTTTCTTTATTATAGTTTTCCCTATAAACTTATTCTTACAGGTAGTTTTTCAAAAAAGAAAAGTGAATATTCAGTGATGATAAACATGCTGTGGTTTTCTTTACAAACAGAAGATTGTATTTGTTCTACTAAAATTTTTCACCAAATATTCTACTGAAAGAGTACCTATATAAAAAGAGAAACTATTGCTTAAAAAAATTAATTTCTTAACAAACTTTATTCAAGAGTCAACTCAAGTTTTTCTATTAAAGTTTACTTCATGGAAAGTCCACATGAAGTTTATGAAGTGGTAAACTGAAGTTTCAGATGAACGGTCCCCTGTGTTTATTGAACAGATGTATGTTTTATGTTAAGACCTGTACTTTTTATGTTAAGCACTTAAACATTAACACAAGGACTACTACCCTATATCTGTTAGAACTCCTCAGTGTACCCGATCTTCATAAAATAGTTATAGGATGACAAAAAAGTAATCTGAACCTAAAGCAAGAACTTCTACCAATTTAATTATGAATCAGCACCTAATACCTCATTTATTGGAGGTACAAGTTCTTCCTTATGTCAGTTGCCCTCTTCATGTTTCATTTCTTTATGAAGTGAAACTACTTGAGACAGAAAGCACACAAGGTATTATTCTTATAATAGGGATGTATTTGCATTAACATCTATATAGAGTGCCTAGGTACTAAAGTTCTTAGTCTTTCCTTCTAAATATAACTTAAGATCTTAGTTTTCTGAACTATCCCAGAATGACCACATATTTTCCCTGAGCCCTTAAACTTAATTCATAACTTCTAAGTATACTAGAGGATAGGTCTTCGAAACTAGAGTTTCTACACAGCAAGATACCATCTACAAAAACTTAACCTACACTAAACTGGCTACATAGCGAAGGGCTGGCTGATAAAGAAAGGCACCCATGCAAATAGGTGTTTTCAAACACAAATAAGTAACAAACTCCAAGACACGTAAGGAAGCTAAAATTCGGAATGATTAAGATTTAATTTAAGAGGGATGCAAAGTGATTCTTCAGTGTCAGATCTAGCTTAATCTGAGGTTAGCAGCGCATACTAAGTGATTCAGCTAACATGGAAGTCAACATTATTTTTAAACAAGAGATCAGGAAAAAAAGTGATAGTAGTACAACACCAAGTTCAGGTCTCCTGAAACAAGAGTCAGCTTTTCTGCTTTACAGCTGCAATAACATCTTAAGACATTAGGACTACTGACTTTTTTCCCCCCCAGAGTTGAGAAAGCGTTAAAAACAGATCAGTAGCAGGTTTAAGTAAAGACAGGTAACCTGGAATGATAAAAAAAAATCAAGACACAAGCTGGACATAGAGAATAAGTACTAACATCAGCCCTTCCCTCCCCTTTAATAGGGACAAAAAGGAAGAAAAATTGTACATCAATAAAATGCTGTGGTGGTATCATATCTGAGAAATTAACTAATTACAACCCAATTACAAAGTCTAGAAGATGTACAGATTATACTCATAACACCTGCAATAAGTACCTCTAGAAGAGTCTCCCTGCCAAGCTATTAATATTAAAGATAGAAAACAGAAAAAGGCAGTCTTACTTTTTCATCATCATCAGAAAAGGGGGCACCTCCAGGAATCTTATTTATTGCTTGGGCAACACCAATAATTTCTCCATCACTGTTTCTTATGGGCATGCATAAGAGTGACTTGGTCTTGTATCCAGTGAGTTTGTCAATCTCATCATTAAAGCGTCGATCCTTCAAAAGAAAATAAGGAAGTATTAATGTGCATGTCATACATCTGAGTTTTCTTCAGGTAGCAAAGTACTTTATTTTCCTCAATGTCTTATACAGTAAAGTTATGCTGTTGCATCTGTGTTTTTACCTTATCCTCTATTAGCTGTTTTTCTTCAGTTAAGATACTAATATATATATATATATATATAAAATAAAAATCAGCATTTCTCTCTAAGAGGATCAGTACAACGCATTGTGAGTGCAATTGTGTAAAGTCTCACATTTCTACCTTAATAAGGAGAATAAATGCTTGCCTCTCATTAAAATGAGACATTAAATTTCAGCACAATCCAATCTATTAAAACTAGCACTGGTTCATGCTTTTTGTTGCCTCTCCTCTTTCATGTGGGGTCAGAGCATTGCACGTATAGTACAGTATCTGAATGGCTTTGGGGTTAGATGTAGAGTCTGAATAGCAAGTACTACTAAGTCTAATACATAAAAAATATATATTAAAAAAATAAGTTGTGTATAGATAGTCCTCACTTCAGGTTTAACACACTGCTTTGGAGCAACCAACATAAGTCATTTTACCCTAAAACATCAGAAGTAGTGCCTCATGCCTTAGCGACAAAACAGATGCTTTAATACTTGTAGGAATTCCAGAATGTAGTAAATTGTAAACAAGGATGACAAACTACCATCTTTATAACCAGTTAGAAATGACAAAAATACATGTAGGGTAACAACATGACATCTTTAGAATGAATAAATTTCATCACTTTAATGAAGTGCCACTACTTTTTGGAACACTTACTGAACGACATCCAGCAAAGACTGATATCTAGGATTAGTATGTGCATATATGATTGCATTACATGTTAGACCATGCTGCCATTTCACATCTGTATTTTGTAGATGCCTGTGATTTCTCCACCAAGCAGATGGAGACACTTGGTGGCCCTACTTCTCTGCCTGTTGCACTTTAAATTTAGTAAAACAGACAAGGCTTGCTATGATGGCTAATATTACAATTGGGTAAAAATGCTTTTTCACAGAAATGCAATAAAAACCTCAGTTCTTTCTGGAAATCTAAGTATAGGAACATCCAATTTTAAAAAGCCCCCTCATGCCAGTATATTTCTCAGTGTATAGCGTAGCTGAAGACATGGCTATGCATATTGCTTGGATTTACAGTTTAAATTTCCTCTGCAGGATCCACACAGCTAGTTGCCACTGGAGAAAGATTACCATATAAACAAACAAAATAAGTGTTTAAAAGATGTATTAAATATCTCTTCATACAACTTTCTATGCTTACCAGAAGAGTAAGGGGAAATTATAGTACTTTTGACCATTAAACAGTCTGTTTTTCTTAAGCACAATAACGTTTAAAGTAAGAAAAAAAGGCTCAGAGCAAGACTCAAATCTTAAGAGAAAATAACTTTCATTATAGGTTGACAAAAGCTAAAGGAAACTGAACTAAACTTCCTTTAAAAACATGGTGGTATACAGAAATCCATTCTGCTCTGGAACCGTACCACTCAAACTGCAAATTGGTTTCTCAAAGAAGCCTGTGAAGTTCAGAAGAGGTAGTGCTAACAGCATCTCCAGCCCACATGGGAGAGGATCATCTTCAATAACCATCAGCCAGGGAGGGAACTTCTGCCATTTCCAGGCATCAGCTCCGTTCCTCCAGGGTGAAGTTAGCATTCATGTTGCAGATAGTTTGGCTCCCCTAACATGAGAAAACTGAGCTCTTCTACAGGAAGCAAGAGCTTTGTTTCCAAAGGTTTAGGCAATATCGGCTATGAAATATTCATGTACATTTGCGTCCACTGGTAGAAGAACAATCCATATAGTCCTTGATGTAAGATAAAACTTGATTAAGATGAGGGAGAGAATTCGTTATATCTTTACTGACACTAAAAGTTGACAGACTTTTTCCTGGCAATCTTATTCCTACTTTTATTTCCCTGATTGCAGATACTATAGAAACATGTGTTTCTATCTGCTTCTATCGTTGTTTCCATCTGTTCTTTGTAGATGCTACAGAAACATTTAGTCACCTTAGAATTGACATGATTTAGAAGTAACCGTTGATCTGCACTCACTCAACATAATATACACATTTGTTTAGTTTATACCTTTGTACAAATTTTCAGACAGTTTAACCATAAGGGATTAATACCAACCGTGATATTCATATATAACATTTTTGCCACAGAACACCAAGCTCTTGATTCTGTTTTATTATACCATTCTTTTTTCCCTGTTTTAATTCTATAACTTCATTAGGGTCTGTTGTTCTTCCTTAGACCTATTTCTGCCTCTAGAGCGTATTAACAGCCTTTGCTTCCAAGAAAAGCAGATTACTAATATGCAGTCTTTGATAAGGCAATGAGATTCCCTTGAATTATTTGTGCCTAACAGTTTCCTTAGGAGAAACAGAACCCCCGTGATGAATGGTTTTTAATAACGACATCAGGGGCCCAGACCTGCCTGATCTTGTGATCTTTCTGCATGCTTCTTGTGCACTTTGATATCAACTTCAATAGAGGCTGAACTGTTCTGCACTGTACAGAAACCTGCCTAGAAAGGCATGCTACTTATACACCAGAAGTGAACTGCAGTGCAATTATCACACAGTAGGCTTCACCAATGAATAAATTAAGCTTTTTTTCCCCAACTACTTCTTCGTAATGTCTGAACTAATATTTAGAATTAGTTATTGTGACTGAAATATTGATATGCTTAGTGTAACTGAAGAGACACAGACCCTGCTCTGTTTTGCTTTCTACAAATTCTGTAGAGTACATAGAGAACAACTAAACTGAAAAGCAGCTTTGGCTAGTAATAGCGTTAGTTAATTGTAAGCCTTATAAAAAAGAAATCTTCAAGGAGGAGTTAAACTGAAGAGTAAGTTGGGATTTGTTTTATCTGAGCGCACTTAAAAATAGATACATTACTGTAAGACAAAAGAGGTCAGATTAAAAATTGAGCAAATTTATGTTTAACTAAAAGTTTTTGTTTAAGTAACAAGGTTCACTACAATGAGCATTTTAATCCAATTGTAACTTACAATCTGTTATTTACTCAGGAAAGGGCACTGTCAAAAGCTTCTCCCTTGCTTACAATTTCTATAGCAAGAATAATTTATGTTTACCCCCCAAACTAGAGTAATAAGTTACACTTTTTCATAGGTACGTAGAAAGTCACATTCCATCCTTATTCTGGACGCTGCATTTGTCCACAAAGTTTGTCACACCTGTGGTCCTTATTCTGTAAAATGAGGAAGTGTTCAGGTTCAGTTCTACATTTATGAAGACTAACAATCACCTTTCAGTTTGGGCCCAGGCACATACAGTGAGCGTAAGGCACTTGATGAGCTTTCATAAAAGGGGCAAACCCACACATTGAAAGCATCTCACTACATAATGGGCTTCTCCCGAACAACAGCCACATTAAATACAGCAGTCATCTCCCTCAGCAATACCACACAGTATGAGAAAACTTTTCACCGCCCATGACACGAGACACTGACATTCTAATTTCTCTGTAAAAAATCGCCATTGGTCCTCTCGCCATCACAATCAGAACAAGTCTGTCAGCTGTGGTAAGCCTCCTGGGATAGCAAGTTTATTTTTAATGACTCAAATCAAGGCAAGGTCTTTTTGTTCCTGCTATACTGTATTTTCTTTCAAGTGGATTTTTGAAGCTTCCTGTTTCTATCTTTTGCTGGGACGTCTACAACAGAAGAATTGAGGCACAGCAATCCTGGAGCAGACAGCCTCAATCCCAGATATGCAGTGACCTGCTCTGGTGATATTCTCATTGATATCAAGTTACTCACTTATGCTAGAGAACTGGACTACCTTTTGCAGAAGGACATTACATCTCTGGAACAGAGAGTAAAGGTACAATAAGCATACTATAGAGAAGCTAATGCATTTAGGTAGAAAAAGGAAGAGATCGAGACAAGCCTCATCAAGAACTTGGTACAAAGATGGAAGTAATCAAGATGTCAGGTGAAACTTTGTCCCTGAATTTTTGTGGAAGAGCAGCCAGGAATTTCATTTTAGTGATGTTTGGGAAGAGTAATGAGGAAGGAGACGTGAACAAAAATATTACTTCTGCCAGCGTTAATATTGTTGAGATAAGCAATACACACATAAGAAAGCTGAATGACTAGATGACCTGCGTTATGTCCCAAACCTTCCTTTTACACCCCATGCTCCCCCCTCAGCTTTCTTCCATCGCTTATTATATTGTGATAGGATGTACACGGTAGGATCTAGCTGAGAGGTTTAGCTGGATTTAACAGCATCAATAAAAACTCAATACTCAAGTGTGACCTGTGAAGGCTGAGGAGCTTGTACAAAATTTACATCCACCCCTACTTACAAGGTAGTAACCTTGAGCAAGGAGACCTGTTTAGCAGCTGATAACAAAGCTGCTAAATCAGAGAGAAGCCCTCAATTAGGCTGCAAACATTTTGTGATACAAACTATTATCCCATTTGTTAGAACAGCCCATGGCACAACAAGGTCTTCATCTGCACTGGGCTCCTGGCTGCTAAGGAATATTAATGTTGATGATATGAATGCAGCATTTGCTTTTAAGTTTTTTATAATCAAGGCTTATTCAGAAATCAGAGACAGACCAGACAAAATATACATATTTTCAAAAGCCTTCACTATAACTGTAATTGTACAGGCAGTATTTTCATGCAAGAACACCCAGGAATTATAAAGTCAAGTTTTCCACTGACTATTAAAAAACACTGCTAAAACTCACAAGCTTTTTTTTTTTTTTAAAAAAAAAACTCTGTTCTATCTAATGAGATTTCTAGATGCTAGAGACATTCAAAGTATAGTGACTGAGGCACTTTGAACTAGAATTTTGGAAATGCCAACAAGGAATGTTTATTCTAGAGGATAAATCTCACCTTGTCTAAAGCTGTTTATTGATTGTCATTCTTCTGTGGGGAAATATTGCCCTGTAAAATTCAATGGTCAGTCAAGGAAAGATGAGAGCCGGATTGACTCATCAGTTCAAGCACTTGTGTTTCAGCTGTAGGAGCTGTAACACTGCAGTCTCAGTTCTTCTGGACATTAAAGATGTTTCTTTTCTCTTGCTGAAAAGTTTCATGCTTTTATTCTATAAAAGGCTAAACTAGGGTACAGACAGTTACATTCTGGAATCATAAATGTTATCAACCTTCATTAAGAAACATTAAGTTTCTAGTTTCTGTAACTGTGTGAATAACATTAAAAGGACAGCCTGAAAGTGATCAAGAGCATAAGCATCAGAAATGCAAGGGCCTGGAACAGCAGCTGTGAGCAGAAGGACATCTTAGTGATGTAGGACATTCAAATTCACCTTTCTAGATCCCTTACCCTTCATCATACCAGCTGAAAACTCAAAATACTGCCCATCCCCATGAGCTGTCTCAAGTCCTCTGGTCTGACCTCTGTACTCATAAGATTAATTTGTAAATCTGACTGAGAGCTATAAAAATATTGGGCAAGGACTGAAAAAAGTTGATCAGCTGTATTATTGATAGGATTAGAAGTGCAAAGAAATCTATTAAGGCCCAATCCTCTTTACTTGGAAAGCAATGGCAAATTGGCCATGAATCTGTAGTCACAAAATAACAGGCTTTGATCATTGTGAGAACTGAACCTCTACACTTAGAGGAACTCTAAAAAAAAAAAAATAAATTAATGCTGACCACAAAGAGGTGAAAATCTCATTAACAAGTCATTATTTCTGTCACTCACTAACAGCATCTAGACATTTTCTAATGATTCCCAACTTAAAATAAACTCTTCAAAAAAGCTAGCAAGAAGCACCCTTCCACTGAAGGCCGCAGGGAGCCTCCATAACTCCAATGAAACAAACCAACTGTTGCGTTCTTGTTCTTAATCTAACTTCAATGTTGGGGGGGATTTAAAGTCATGGAATAAGTTACGATGGTAATAAAGAATGTTTTAATTTCTGAGTAAAAGTTAAAATCAAACTGAAATCCAGTTCTTTAAGTAGGAGATTCACAAATTGTTAGCAGAAGTACAGTTCTAAACATAGCCCTTGGAACTTGGAAAAGAAAATGAATCTTTATATTCTTATTCCTTGACTTTACAGGAAGCCAGGCTGCAGCAGCATTGACACTTGTAGAAGTAGAAAGATTTATTCAATTTCTTGATCACGTTTCCTATGAGCATACAACAATATTCAAGCTTTTATAGGAAAGGAACAACCCAAAAGACAGCATATTATCCAGACTCAAAGTATAACAAAGCCAAAATACAAATTAAAAGTAAATAAATGAAGGCATCTGCTCTAGGTAGTCTTCTCTTTAAGGTAAAAAAAAAAAGTCACATACAGTGCAAGGTCTGTAGTACATAAGGAACAGAAACCAAGCAATAAAACACTGCAGTAGATATGGGCAAAACCTTGTTGAAAATAGTTACTTGCTTTTGGGGGGCAAAACCTAAGTAAACCAATCTCTGAAGAGACTTCCTTGTAAGGATTGCTGCAACCATTCCTGCCATCTCCCCCCAAATCCCTAAGGCCCCAGAGACAAAGGCAGCAGGAGAACAAAAGTGTCATTCTCCAGCATCTAAAACCTAATTCTCCCAAGTAAATAAGCACATAGTCCAGTTATTTACTATTTATACGACAGCAATATTTCTTATAGGATAAAATGAATAAAACAGATAAGAAAGCATGTAACAGCTCAGCAAGCTATTTCTTCACTCCCAAAACAATTCCCTAAAAGGGTAGGGAACATTGGCCCTTAAAGTTGTTAACTTCCAGTTTTAAAACTAAGTCCATATATAATTTAAGCTGAAAAATACATAAGACTTATTGACTTTCTTGGGGGCAAAAAAAAGTTCACTTGCAATGATAAAATTCATGTTTTATTGTTAAATGTATCTGTTTGGGCCTTCTTTTTTATTTTGATTGGTGGGGATGCATTATATCATCTATATCCGGTTCTGACCACAGTTTCATCTACTAGTTAGACAACAGACAAATAACAGCACACATTGACTACTTGTACAAGCACTGGCACAAAATTAACAGAGAAAATAGTATATGTAATTTTTTTCTGAGAAAGGAAAAAAATATCTTCATAAGCATTATCAAGTTTGTAGACATGAATATCAAGTTAATAAACATAATCACATTTTATGCTTCATAGTCTGAGCTGATCAACAGCAGGAATAAGAAGAGATTCCTCTGCAGGACAACATTATCCAGGTCCAATACAAAATGGTTTTGCTGTTCTTCCTTCAAGACAAACCAACATTAGATTGCTGATAGCACTGCAGTAAGTTAAGTTGTAGTCTGATCCTGTACAACAGCTGTGCATTCCTGCTCTGTCTGCATTTTTATCAGAGAAGAAACTTGAAGAGAGAATAATTTTTTCCTGTAGTTTTAAATATTTAGAGATCACACCCACTACTGCTTGCTCTATCACAGTGGCTCTCCGTGCCCTTGTATGCAGTGGGCATGCTGAAGCCCTGCTGGGAATCAGCTGCACCACCACACGTGTTCCCACATCATGCCAGCCTCACTGTCAGCCATTTAGTGCCAGCCATTTAGTGCCATTCTCCCAAACACACAGGATGATTTTTTAAATTTATATATATAAATATAAAAATATAAAATATATAATTTAAAAATTTAAAGTAGTATAATAAGGTCTTTGAATAATAAATTTAAAGTGTTATTGTGACAAACCAGTAGTGTTATTAACCTTAGCCACACTCACTTTCAAAGGTGTATTGTAGGGACATTAGACATTAAACACATCGTACACAGTTGCTGTTACCCTCCTAACACAACTCTGCTGATCCACGAGCTCAAGCTGTTTATATTTCAGTTTGTCAATAGGGCTGTTGCAGAAAAGTAAAACAAGTTAACTTATGTAACAATGCATGTATGTTTGCTTGTTTTAATTCTGCTATTCCATAGAAAAATAGCACAATAACATACAAATGTAAATAACTCAAAGTAACATACATTTGTTTTGGGAAATTGAAAACCAATCGAACAGAACAGCAAAATCCTTTACCAAGCAAAACTAAAGGCTTAATTCAGTCTTGTTCTTGTAATGGGATTTCTGCTAAAATTAGAACTGCAGAATCAGACCCTTCATTTTTACCATCGCTGACATACTGTAATCAAATAGATAATTGAACTGTATTATGCTGCACTGCCACAATGCTGCATGCCATACAGGTGGAAAATATTTCTCTTCTGTCCTGAGAGACTACGATTTTTTTTTTTCAAATAATGTTCTTAGAGACACACACACATCATTCAGAACATCTTTCTAGTTAAGTACATGAATAAAATTAACAAACAACAAAAAATAACTGTGTATGCAAAAGACAGCCATGCGCTAAATATACATTAGATATTCATTTTTCTAATTAAGATAAGTACAGAATTTACCTAAACAAATGAGTGATAATGAGCAATAAAGCATGAGTGCAACTAAAGTCAGATCTGTCTAATGGAGGGGGGGGTAGTGAAGCCAGCTAAATGACTATAAAATATTGACATAAATTTGTCTTTCAGCTAGTTTTATCAGTGACAGCAATAGGAAGTCGTGTCTGAATTCTCACAAGGCTCTAAGCAACAATCTTAAATCGTTTCTGTACTTGACTAGTGGTGTAGCAGTGCTGACTTATCCTCTAAACTCTCATTTCATGAAGTTATTCTCACTTATTTTAAATAAGTGATTGCCATTTAACATTTAGTTTATGTATATCCTCGTTCTTTTTCTACTCCAACTCTTTTACTGACATGTTATCTTCTCCTTTTGCATGTAGTCATGTGTGTTTTTTTTTTTCCACATATAAGCAACTCCACAGCACAAGAATGTAAGAATTACAGGGCAGTGTGAGTGTGTGGAGAAAATGAAGCATTTGACATTCATAAGAGAGCTGTATTAATGAGAAAGAAATTAAGTCTACTTTTTCATTTGGCTGGAGTTCTTGCTCATTGCTTCTAAAATGAGATATGAAGACCTGTAATGAAGTTACTAAGATAGAGCAACACCAGAAAAGTGGAAAAATATTAAAAATCTATGTCTTTAAGTATCAGATTTATACTGTATCATATATTACACCATAGCATAAAGTTGAGGCTATTAACTGCTTAGACTGCATTTCTATATACTCTACTGTTTCAGTGTTTTAAACTTAGGCTGTAGGAAATTTAACTATCTATAAAAAGGCATCCCAAACCACTACACTGATTAAAGGACAGCAACTCTAAATTAAGTGATGAGAAGCACAGCCTCACCTGTGCCATCAGTTTCACCAGGAAGGACAGAAACAGAGGGATAAATACTCCTTCCCCCTTTCATAGGCCCTGTCTTTTCCACAGTTTAAGCAGAACCAGGAGAGGACCACCAGAAGATGTATCAGCTGCAGCCAGGTAGAAGCAGACCCTGCAGTTAATTTGCAGAGCAGAATACAGAATGGCAACGAGACAAAATCCAGGTCAGCCCTTCCAGAAGTAGGGATTCCAACAGCACTCCCCACGCACAAGTGTTACCTCCTCCCTATTAAAACAAATCTAATACACAAGGAAAAAGAACCACTCACTGAAGAGATTCAGAACCCACCTCTAGCTGGAACAGTGAACTTCACTGAGAGGAGAGGGCAACATCACAGGAGAGGGCACAAAAAGCCACAGATAGGAATAATCTGGATTGCTATTCCCTCTACATCATACCAGTATCTCTACTACACTACTCAAGAAGACTTGTACTCAGTAATCCAGAAACCACAGCCCGAGGTAAATTTTTTTGTAGCTGCTGGCTTCCAGAATATATTCCTCAAAAAGTAATGAGGCCTGCACTAAGTGTCCAATGCAAGCTACTTGGGACAGAAGGAAAGCAAGAGGCAACTGTCTCTGCTCCTTTAAGTCACCACAGACTCCAGCACGAGGTGAAGCCAGATGAGTATTCAGAGGTTTTTCCTGGAGCCTCCCTAATTTTATTTTTTCACTATTAAAATCTGTGAGGTTTTTATAGTGAGGTAATGCAAGCAGATCAAAAGGCTTCAGACCTGTATCCAAAACCACACCCCTTCCTGGCATCAAAGTACACCATCGTACAACTCAAAGCCTCTTTACTTCATGGCATGCCTGCACTCCTAGGGAATCACAGGCCAGGGAGGGACCAGTTTCCTGCTCATGTTGTGAGGAAATTTTACCAGGAGCTGAGGAAAAGTAAGCTAAAAATGTTTGTGTCTTTAGATAAACAGGCTAGCTAACTGATATGCTGGTGAAGTATGTCAGTTTGACAGAGGGGGGGAAAAAAAAAAAAAAAAGCCTGACAGAACTAGCCCATAGGCATTCTGTGGAAAAGAGAGCTAGAAGACTGTCATGACCACCACACTTTTTTTGGTAGCCAAAGTGTCAGGGCACCAACTACTTGCTCTGTGAGGTCACTAAGAAAACAGGCCACACATTTAATAACAAAAATGATAAAACAAAATGAACAAAAAATACCAACCTGTTGATACCTTGAAGTCCTCCACACTTAGGCTTGCCCAGGAAGTTGCACCCCTCCACAAGCACCTCCTCATACCAGCACCAAAATCAGGCAGCACAACATGCTTCAGCGCTGACTTTAAGTGCATTAAGACCCGCACCACTGCTTATAACTTCCCAGCAACACCAAATTATCGCAAAACTCATTACACATGAGCAGGGGGCAGGTTCCAGTCCAAGCTTTTTGCCTCAGGACTGTGTGGACTTGCATTAAACAGGGTCCACCTGGGCACCCTGCACCCAGTTGCTGCCAACCCCCTGATTTTTGTCTCTAGACAACAAGGGAGGCATGCCCAGGTGCTGAGCAGCCATGAAGCGATGACCTGGGTGGGAGCAGCTGGCCCTGCCATGGTGGACAGGTGACCGCCATCCTGGCCCATGAGGTAACTTGGCCTGCTCCACACAGACATGTGAGAGGTGGGTTTGCTCCATCACAGTACCTGCACCTGTCACCAGCACCAGCATGTTGTGCGGCCCAGGAAGTTTTACATTTCAGTCAGAAACTGCTCCCTGAGAAGGCTCACAGGCCAAGGAAGGTGAAATAAGGTGCAGGGGCCTCTGAGCGCCTCACATGGACAGCAGCCATGCCTCCCTACCTCCGTGGCCGCTGCTGTGGCTCTCAGCTGTGGATGGCACAAGGCCACTTCCTAGAGACTCATAACTTTAATGTTTCCTAAATTTTGCATGGTGGACTGGGGTGCCCTTTCCTGGAGAGCATGTTAGAGCAATTTAGTTCTTTACTGCTGTAATTATCTCTTGTGTTCCCTGTGGTGCTTCCTAGTCATGTTTAATGCACAGTAAAAGTTGTTCTCATTTTTTTGTGTATTACATGGAGATTGTCTGCTTGCCATGTTTTGTGGTCTCTAAGGAGCAACCTCTGTCCTTCCTGAGAGCCAGTGTGGAAATATATGCAGCAAGGGCTAGTGCCGGCTGCTCCAGCACTGCTGATCAAGGAAGCTCCTAAGTGCTTCCAACCCACAGGACCAAACCCTCACAGGAATGCTGTAGCTGCTCTTTAAAATGGAAAGAGATGCACCATTAATACTGATAGTAAGAAGCAGTTAACCTGTGCGATAATGTGGCTCCCATCTGTTCATCACCACCTATGCCAACAGCTCTTACTTGGGAAAAGCCAGGCTAAGGAGTTTGCACCTGTAAGCAGTAACTCTGTAATTGTAATACCATCCAACACAAGCAGGAGAAAATGAATGCTCCTAGGTCACCCAGAGTTCCTGTAAAAATGACACAATCTCAACACCTATACCCAGGTGATCAGGGATTTTTAAGATTTCCTCTAACAGTTTGTGTTTGCAGTAGGTGTATGCCACTTGGCCTAAACTTGACAGAGAAAACAGTGAGAAGAGATCAATGTCTTCTGTTTTGCTTTATTTTAGTTTTTATAGTTAAATATTTTAGAATATTTAACTATTATTCTTGTTAAAGTCTTGAGCTGTTCTGAAAAATCATTTCTGATCATTTTTACTGACCCTTCTCCAGCCCCCAAGAACCCATGCCTTAGTGGAAATCCTTTTAATACTTCTTCTCTCTTTTTTTCCCCACTTTATTAAAACATCCATCTGGTAAGCCATTTTATCTTTATTTAAAACTATTTTTTAAATTCCAAATTTAACATAAGGTATACAGAAAACTTTTTTTAGCTGACACTGGCAAATGGCCGAACATTTTTCAATGCTTCCTGATGTATGCTTACTATTCTAAAGAGTAAGATTTTTTCACTAGTTAGAAGGATGTGGGACGCTATTATCTCCAAACTTTTGCACAGATTAAATTATAACAATAACCAAACATTCCTTGTGATTTTTTTTTAAATTTATTTAAGTGATACTCTAAAAGATGGAACAAAATAGAAGTGATCAGGAGCCTCAGCTGAACGTCATAGAAGAAGATCTGTAAGAAGAAGGGATGACATGAAAAATACAGATTTAAATAGCAAAGAAAAAAAAAGTGAAATTTTTAAACAACTCATAAGACCTGCAGATAAAGGTTTAATATTGCCTCTGCCTACATACTTACAATATATTTAATACATTTCATACCCAAGTGCAAAGTCTACATCTATGCTCTGTTAAAAGGAGTCTCAAAAGGACACTTGGGTCCTAATTTCCTTGCCAGTATAATGGTGTTTGATTCTTCAAACACACATGCTCAAGACATACCACATTATTTGCATAAGAATAAGGAGTCAGTAATGCTTCCCAAAATTAATACAAGGGAAGGATCCAAGGCCATATTTTAAAACTTAAATTTACTAGGAGTCCAATCTACAACTAGATTACTTGCAGGATAAAGAGTTTTAGACTGACTCCAAAATGCAAAGAGAGTACGTATCTCCATTCCTGTTCCGACAAATTCTGTAGTACTAACTCTTATAGATTAAACAAAATATATTACAAGTTGTTATACAGTTATAAAACCTCACTTTCATCACATGACTTTGCAATGTAATCAATAAAACTTTGAGTCATGAATGAATCCGGCAATTTCTGAATCAGTCATATAATATTCACCTAAACCTCTCCATAAAATAAATATTTGTCAAATTCTCTGGTGCTGTGAACCTCCAAAATGTTTGTTTGGTCAATTACTTCACATAAACTTCATAGATCAAATTACCATGAGGCATCCAAAGTTGTTGTATATTATTAAAAAAAATCCTGACTGTGATACAGTCCTCAATACATAATATTGATTCCAAATCTTGTATCTAGCTATGCACATTGAATTAACTCAGACAGTTTACATGAGCAGGGTTGGAAAGTCAGACCCGCTGACAGTAATAATCACGAAAAAGCCCCAGCCTATTATTTCAAATGTTTTCTCTTTTGAAAAATAAATGTGTAATTGAAAATCTTACACTATCTTTGAAAATGACACTGCAAATCACTTACAAACTTCCTAAGCCTATCGAACTCTGTATGGGGGTACAGGGAACTGCCTGCATGAAACACACTGTAGGACATGACAGGATTTAAATGTGTATGTTATTCCTATGAAGTCTCACTAATGCCAGTAGTTGCTGGCAATAATCTGTGCACAAACTGGCCACCCAATCCATACTGGTTGATAGGACTTCCAGTCACTTCAACTAGTATCTGATCAGGCTCTGAGCAAATAAAGATGGCTGCACAACAATAAAACAAATTTCCCAATATTGTAAATGAGGTAATTAATGATATTGAAGTATTTTTACCTATAATTATTTAATTTAAAAAACAAGCAAAGAGCCTTTAATCTAGAGATGCTAGTCTCTATTACAAAAAGGCCTTTTCTTACCAAGTAAGTATCGTCAATGTAAACATTCTCTTCAATGGACAAAATGGTGCTGCTCTCTTGCCTCTTTTTCTCCAACTTCATCTGTCAGCCTGACAAAGTTTCCTGGTGGTGCTTTTTTTTTTTTTTTTACCTGATGGTTGATTAAACACTTCCATCATCGGTGGCAATGCTGACAAAAATCATATAATCACATTTGTTAATTTTTAAAGAGCTGTATTGTGAGCACTACAATGATCTGGGGTGGAACAGCTTCTTTGCGTACACATAACTGGCCTTCCTTAGGGCTCTTTATACTATTAAATTAGAAAGGTCTCCTTTTAATGATGCACAATGGTTATATACATGCCAGGTAAGACAAGATAAACTGTACTAACTAGGGAACATAACAGAAAGCATATCCCTCATTTTATTAGCAAGAAAAACTTTCACTAATGTTACAAGGTCTGAAGTTTCTGTTGCACTAGAATTGTTCAGAAGTAACTCCATGGAAAGTGGTGAAGTTGCAACAGATATAATTACAGAAGAAACTTGGCTCAGAACTTTCCCTTCTACAGTAACTAACGTACTTAGGGCTTAGACATACAACAAAGTGTATTATTTATTATAACTGATTATAAAGAATACAAGGCAGGCAAAAGTACAATATAACTAGTACTGGGAATGGCAACTGCGTGGATTGTTTTTCACTGTTCTCCGTGAACCAGCCAAACAGACAAACTGTTTAAAGTAGCTGGGCTTTTTCACAGAGAAGGGAATGCAAAGTGAACACACACTTAAGGAAAATAACAGTCCCTTAGGACTAGAAAAACACCCTGCCTTCCCAGTGGCTTTCTCACCTCCAAAAGAAAAAGTGTCTGGATCTATCCAGAGTTAAGAGAGAGAGAGCTCTTTCCCGACCAAACTCAGATATCCTTAATCTGTTTATTCACTTGAGACTATTGAGAATATCTTCTGCTTGGCCTCAAGAGCTGATATTTTGGGAAGAGTACAGTTTTAGAAAGTTACAAAAAAATCAGATGGTAAGAGAAAGTGGATAATGGGTGAAAAGGAAAAAAGAAACTAAGAAAGCAAGCTTAGATTTTTTCAAAGGTGATCCAACAGTCAGTCATTTTAGGCTGACTATTACAGCCTTTTTGCCAAGCTCTAGTCTTTCCTTTTTCTGTGGGCTGGAAACCTCTCGGTCCGTATCTGTGAAGAGCTTAGTATTTTTCACTGGTTGACAAATACATAAATATTCAGCCCAAAACACATTTAGCCCAGCTCTTCTGTATTTCAAACAAAAATTATCCAGTCTTATTTTCAAGTTTCTTCCTTGTATGGTTTGTTATTAAGCATCGTTTTTTTTTTTTTTTTTTTTTTTTTTTTTTTTTTTAATGTTTATTGCTTTTGGAACTACTCTAGAGCGAAGTTAGACATCGAACAATGTTTTTTACCTGAATTATTAAGGACATGCATTTCACACCTTTCTAAAATTTTCCAAGATGCTAATTTATAAAATGTGTAGTCCTGTGATTCTTAATTTTCTACAGAATCTTACATTGCTGGTAGTGTCTCACACTAGTACCTAGTAGAAACAACCCCTAGGACTGAGACAGAGGGTGGTAAATCTCACGCTAGTAAACTGAATGCACTGTTTTGCATTAACACTCTCGGGACAGGGCACTTCTGTCTCTGCTGAATTCAGAATTTTTGCCCTGAAGCCAGGACTGTATTTTCACAACTCAAGCCGAAGCCTCTGTAAAAATACAAGGTGGGGGAACTCCTCGCAAGAGAATAATGGGTATGGTTTTATCACTCCTAGGAAGCGGTTTGAAAATACACACCATGCGGTCTGAGTGGGCACATGCACCGGTGAAAACATATGCTCTTTAGAAAGCGGTGGAGATTACTTCGGCAGCGAGCAGGCAGGGAACGTTAGGCGAGACCGAGATTTAAGGCTACAATCATTGGCACTGTCGCGAGCATCTTTTTGAACTTTTCTCCAGCGGATCCCTGAGGACTTTCTGAAAAGGCGTGAAGCCGCCGAGCACTCCCGGGAAACCCAGCGGGCGGCTAAAGGCGAGCCCCGCCGCCCCGACAGGGAGGGAGGCAGGGAAGGAGGGAAGGAAGGAGACCGTGGGGCGGCAGGAGGGACCCCGAGGGGCCCCGACGGGGCAGGAGGGGCCGCGGGGAGCCGGGGGCCCGCCCGACTCCTACCTGGTAGGCGTCGGGGATGTTGACCGTCTCTCCGTGCTCCGCCACGTAACCGATGATGCCCTTGCCCCAGGGCACCTGCACCTCGTTGCTGTTCTCGGTGGAGCCGCAGGGCAGCAGCGGGGTGCCGGCGTGCACGTCGAAGAACTTGGAGACTAGGCTCTTCTTGCCGGCGGCCGCCCCCTCCACAAGGAAGAGGGACCCCCGGTCGGCGTCCACCATGAGGCAGACGAAGATGAGGATCTTGTAGCTGAGGCTGGTGAGGTCCAGGTCGTTGGAGATGTCCTTGACCAGCTCCAGGAAGAACTGCCGCTCGTTGTGCTCCTTGAGGTAGCGCTTGTAGTCCAGGGCGGGCGGGGGGTACTGGGGCAGGCTGACGCGGGACTCCAGCAGGGCGCTGAGGATGTGCGCCGTGGTGGGGGGCAAGGAGCTGGCCTTCCGCAGCAGGGCCCGCCGCCGCACGCTGCTCAGCGGCTCCTGTGCCCGGGCGTGCACATGCTCGTCGTAGGTGAGGTTGACGTGGATGGCCTTGGAGCGGGCGAAGCTCTTCCGCAGCTCCTTGTGGGACGCCCGCCGCTGCAGCCCCCCCGCCGCCGGGGACGCCCCCGCTGCCCCAGCCGCCGCCGCCCCCCCCGCCGCTCCTCGGACGGGCCGCCCGCGGGCGCCTTGGGCACCGAGTTTCTCCTCTTCAGCCACTTCTCCACCAGCTCCGGGTGCCTGTCGAGGAAACTTTCCACCGCCGCCACGTCGAGGCCGGCGTCCGCCGCCATGGTGCCGGCGGCGGGGGCGGCTCAGGCCATGCCCCGACGGGCGCCCGGGGCGCGGGGAAGGGAAGGAGGGATGGAAGGAGGGAGGGAGGCTGCCGGCGAGCGCCGCCCCTGGCTCTTGCCCGGGGGCGAGGGCTCCTCCTCAGGGCCGCGCCTCCTCCTCGCCCCACTCTTTACTAGTGGTAGTATCGTGCGTATTAGCCTGGGTGCTTCTTCTGCTGCCCGGCTCCCGGCCCTCCTCCGATTCTGCCCCCTCCGTCCGGGACCGGCTCCCCGTTGGGCGCTGCCTCTGGAGATGCTCCGGGAGCGGCGGGGCGAAGCCCTCCCGCCAAGTGCTGCCAGCGCTGGCGGCGGCTGCTGCGTAACCCAGCCGGCGGAGCGCCGGGGAGGGAGGCTGAGGAGGGCGGGGGGAGGACGCGGGGGGGCGGCGGGCGGAGGGGGCGCCGCCGAGCCCGGCTGCCGGGGGAGGCACCGCGGGGCGAGGCGGGGCTGCACCGGGGGGACCCGGAGCGAGGGAGGGTGATCCGCGGCTCGTTCGGGAATTTGGGAGCGGGGAACGGGGGGGGGGCGGTGTGCTTTTGTCTGCCCACGCGGGTGCGGGGAAGGGGCAGCCTCCCGCGGGGCTGCGGGAGAGGCAGCGCGAGTGCTCCCGTTACAGCGGGTTAATTTATGGCAGCGTTTGCGCCACTTGAGCACTTCAAAGGACGGGCGGAACAAGCGGAGCCCTTGGGGACAGACCGGCTGAATTCCCCTGCTCGGATCCCGCTCCGTGCGGGGCCGGGTGCGGGGGTGCCGGATGCGGGGCCCCGCGGGGAAGCCGCCCCCCGTCGGGGCCGGGGGCTCCGCGGCTGCGGGCGGGGGTGCGGGGTCCTGCGGCACCGGCTGCCAGACGGAGAGCGGCCGCATGCACCGAGGCAGCCGGAGCGGGGTTATTTTTATGCGCACGTGGAGCACGTTTCAGTGCTAAATCGATGCCTACGCACAGGCGATTGAAAAAAAAACAACAACACACAACCAACACACCGCGGAGTCATGGATCCTAACACGTGAAAAATGTCTTTCATGCGCTAACCACAGACTGAATGAAGGCGGCTTCACAGAAATTCATGAATGGGAGCTCGGGCGGCCGGGGAAACACACGGGCAAACCCGCGATCAGCGGCGATCCCGAGCTGCCGGGGTCCCTGCCCCTGCTGCAGCCCCTCCGGGGCAGTAGCAGCGGGGTTGGGGGAGGGGGGAGGACAGGCACCGCGGCCCGGAGGCTGCTCGGGGAGCGGCGGACAAAGGCGCCCGCCTCCCGCTGCAGCTCGCCGGCTTCAGCCGACCCCCGGCCCAGCTCCGCGCCCGGCTCCCCCCGCGTAGGGGCGGCTGCAGCAGGCGGCCGCCGCCCCGCTACCGGCCCGCGGCGAGGCGGGGGCGCCCCCCTTCGAGCACCACCTGCCGCTGTTTTTTGGGGGAGAAAGCCCGGGGACGCCGCTTGTGGAACCCTCGCTCGCGCAGGGCACCGCCGGCCCCTGCCTGGCCTTTCCTGGGGCATTTGCTTTCTCGCAGCGCTGGCACAGACACGCCGCTTGCACAAAGAAATAGCTCGAGCTGCCTGGCAGGTACACACCTCCATCTCTCAAGCAAGGCCCTCTGGCATCTGCGTACAGTTGAATTAATTGTGCGTAGATGATTTTTACCATCTCAGTGTAGTGAGGTTTGGCCTGAGCACTCACACCAGGGTTTTAGTACAAAATGGTTACCGTGCAGCAGTACTGTACGTGGACACTTAAAGCAATTTAGTGTTTCTGTAAGGTTAGGGATAAACAAGCCTTTTCCTTAATTCTTCGCGCAGTCTTCTGGTGTCTTTAGTTAACTTCTGTATTTTTTTTGTGCTTTGATTAAAGCAAAAATCTGCCTGTTGGCAATTTCTCAAAAAGAATCAAGACTGCAGGAAGTAATGAATGAAGTATACAGACAACAATTTACTGTAATATCTTAATTGTATAGAACTCTGCAGCCCCAGATTTGTGTACAAATTATACTCATCTCTTTTAAAGACAAAATGTGACAAAGATTATCACAGTGGTTTGTCTGTTCTGTAAACTGAGCAGGCTTCATGCTATCACTGTAAAACCTGCCACTGAAGCACACCTGGCCTGGTGTGCTTCAGTGACTTTTAGGAGAGACCCTTTGTCTCTGCATCCTGGCACACATCAAAGGATGCCTCCCTTTGAAGGATGAGTACACCAAGCTCACTGTATTCTGGGCTGCAGATTCATGTGTGGGCCTGGGATAGATGAGCTACAGCTTTTTTGTGGGAGGGACAAAAAACAAATGGATTTTGTTGGCTACACAATTTCGCTGTGCTGCTGCTGTAGTTCTGCAGGTATGCTGCAGTGAGGTCCAGGCAGCGTGTATCCGATGCGCCTTACGCATGATGCACCTATTATCGGTGTGGATGCGTAACGCCAACTCTGACAGCAAGGCAGGCTTTAGACAGCCTCACCCGGTCTCCAAAGGCACAAAGCATACAGATGCTCTAAACGAAGCACAAGCAGAAGTGTCAGTGCATTTCTCAGGCAGAGTCTATTTCTCGATTGAGAAAGGCAGGGGCACAGCACCCTTCAAAACGCAATTGAGGAAAGCACTTGAGAAAACTTTTGTCATTCAGGCAGGTACTTTAATTGTCTAAACAGTCAATAGAACAAGTCCTAACTATTAAATTGAAAGTGGAAAGTATCTTACAGCTAGAGTACAAAAGAAAAGAAAAGCAGGTACTCATTCACTTGTCACAGAACTTTTTACCCCACTCTCACTTACTCCCTTAGTTAAAAACAGAATTCACCTCTATGGAACACGGTAAGACAACTAGTTAAAGCCCGTAGTTGGCAAGCATTGGAACAATACTGATAAAATAAGTACCTGAGAACAGATACGATTAGTTTTGTACTAATGCTCCCTTCTGTGATGACATAAGGAAACCTTGCTTGAGTAGAGTTTTGTTTTAATCATTTTAAAATCATTTGTGTAAACAGATAATTACATTGTAAATCCCAATTCAAGTGGTAGAGTAGAGATTTATGAGGAGGTTTTAGGAGGGCTTTAATCACCTTCATCAATCCTCCACTGTTCGTGAAAATATGTATTACTAATCTCAATTGCTTGAGCTAGTCAGCCCTCATTCATTCTACATGTTTGAGCATACCTTCATATATTAGCATCAAGCGGAGAAAAAAATCCACATCTCTGAAAGAAGACTGGTAGATGATTATGTTGTTTTAATACATGAAGGAACACTAACAACACAGTGAGAAGGGTTATATTTTTAAAACAAGAAGATTCACAAAAAACAAAAAGAATCTCAAGATTCTTTTAGGTGAACATAATGACTGAAAGGTTCCTTGTCCCCTAAACATATTTGATGTTCCTGATATTCCACTTCCATCATCTTCATACAGTGTTCTTTTAATGTAACGTCATATTCTCCTGTCTACTGTATATAGTACCTTTCTTCCCAGATGGTAATACTGAGGGCTTTTCTCCAAAAGAAAAACTTAATTTAGTCATCAGTTCTAATACTTATAGGAGCTTTCGTATTTATGTAGCCACAACCAGATAATAATAGTTTCAGTGTTTGAATAACTAGTTGCAGAATTGGGCTCCCAGATCTCCTTAGAGAAAGGAACAATATTTTCCTGTAGTGCACTCCACAAAGGTCTATGAACTACTACATGACACGATATAAATAATGCTCACCTCTCAGTGTTATTTATTAGGATGCAGCATCTTAAAACATACATTTCTTTGGTTTTGCTAAGGCCAGTCCCTAATGAACAATAAACATCAAAATGCTAAAACCTGACATAGCAGCTACTCAAAATTAAAAGCATTTGCACTGTTACTACAGCTGCTGCAGCCATGTTTCATGAAGAAGTTGCTTTTTTCAAGTATGCAATAAGATCAGCTCTTTCATTCTGCTTTTTAATTCCAGCAAAAATCATTTTTGTACCAGGAATGTATTTCTTAGGGTTTTCGAAATACTCCATCAGTGTACTCTCAGTCCAGGTAACTCCTGAAAAACAAACAAAAAACCCCCACGGTAAACTGCAAGGCTAGCCCAACATCATATATTTACAACAATTACCAAGGGTCTAAAGTCTAAGGTGTGGTGGTGCTCCTGAACATAACGTGCCCACAGTTCAAGAGAAACATGAACGTGAGTGTAGCATAATATAAAATGCACAAGGTATAGATCGTGTTCGAGTCATTTTAGTAAATCAAACACAAATCCTTTTTAGCATCATCAAGAGTTGCAAGTCATTGAGCCAATTAACATAAAACTACTTACTGCTTTTAAACTATGTATCTTTGCAATTCCAGTAACCAGAAGATACAACTATCATTTTATTCAACTGTTGAAAATGAGTGTCTGCAGATCAACATTAAATTCATCAAAGTTGTGCTCCGCTGAAGGGCCTTAGAAAAAGAGTAATCAATGGCCACTTCCTGGAATATCTCCACAGAAGCTGAAAAAGCATTAGTGTTTTCTTCCAACACAGCTAAATTCTGTCTCTGTCAACAGAAGCCTGCTGCTGTGCTGAAGACTATCGAAATACCTCATCATAATGACATGTTCAATTTTATCTTCTGTCCTTCAAAGTTGACTCTTCCCATTACCTCAAGTGGATTTAGATATGACTTTTTTAGCTTTCTGTCAAAAATTACTACTAACATCTGTATTATTTGTTCACTAATTTTTCAATGAAAAACCATAATTAACAGATGTTGAAGTACATGATGTTTCACACCAAGGAATTACCATTATAAAGTGAATGTCAAAAAACAGCTCCCAGAAATCAAAAGAAAGTAAAAAGTCAGTAAATTCTACAACACCATAGTAACCAGAAAAAAAACAAGACTGTATTTGTAATTAATAGCTTGATTTAAATATAATTTATATTCAAACAATATCTATAAAACAACAACCCCCCAAAATTAATACACAGAATTATTTTCCATTTTTAGGTGTTCCATCACCTTTCAAGACTGACTGTACTAAAATACACAAGGCAAGTCATTAGTTACTAGTAGGTGATGGTATTTAGTAAAACATTGCTGAGTAAAACAACTGCAGCACGCCACAATGCCAGCAGAGGGTAGTGACCAGCAAACAAAATCTAGAAGCATTCTTAAGGAACAGAAATGAAAATCTGCCCATTGATATTACAGAGTTCTGGGAAGCTATATACATTCTGACTTGGCATGCTAAATGCTGCAAGAATTTCTTTTTAATTTAGGGGACGAATAGTTTTGTTTCTGAAACTATAGTTCAGACTCATGTATGGTAATGCAAAGTAGATGGTTGTGAGAGTAACTCAATGTGATTAAGCCTTGGTATTGTACCTCTAAATGTTTTTTTTTTTTTCCCCATCTATGTTCTCTCCAGCACTGCACCTCATCCATGTCATCTGTTAGCTTTACCTTTGTTCTTGTTTGCATCTGAGTAAGAAAATCCTGCAGCTTGTCCTGTTCTGCGGCCAAATAAACCCCAAAGATTTGGTCCTGTCTTGTGCTTTCCACCTTTTTCAACTGTGTGGCACTGAGAACATTTCTGAATAAAGATCTTCTTGCCTTTTTCAACGTCACCCATTTTGAGCTCTGTCAAAAAATTTAAAATAAAATTGCACAATGTTATAGAAATGTTCGCTGTTATATTTGTCATCTCCTTCTGCAGTTTTAGAAAATATCTCCATCTTGCACAGTAATAAAAGATAATATGCCTCCAACTAATGAAAATTTGACCTGGACTTAATTATGAATGTAAGTTTCAATAAGGCTTCGTTAAGGTGCAAAGTTTCTTAACATGATCTGGTTGTTGATGGTCATTAAATTTTTTTTTTTAAGTGATCTAACTTACAGTTAGGGAAAAACATCATGAGTTTTTTGCTGCATCTCTGAGGGATACTGAATATTCCACTCACATCTTTGGAAGTTAAGGTAGCTTTGAGTTACTTACATGGTAAGAGTAAAGGTCAATGTACTTTTGTCTAGAAGACCTATTTAAAACATAGCAGCACCTCAGGATTTCCCAGTGGGTCACAGTGCTACTGAGAATGTCTCCAGAACTGTAGAATTCAACTCACATCACCTATCCAAAACATCCCTCACTCCGGTCTATCCTCCCATACCCAGGAAATCTCTTGAAAGCAGGAAGGAAGCTGCCACCACAGTAGAGATGTGAAGATTCACAAGGATTATTCCCAGCCAGAAAACCAAACTTCTAGGAGCCCTTCCAGGTGCTTCTAGGTGCACCTCACCCTGACCTCACAGGAAGAAGCCACAGGGAGATGCAAAGCTTAATGTTTTCTAATACAACATATTAATGTAACCATTAAAATATTTGATGAATAACCTTAATATTTATTGATTAGATGTTATTTTCTATGGTAATTTATGTAGAAGGACTTTTCAAAAATGTCCTCTAATCTGACATCAAAATAACCACGTACAAGCATTTGCTTTTCTAGTATGGGAAAATGAAAAGTTGTGATTACTTCCCCTTTACTTAGGAATACATTTTGTTAGGATTTATTAAAACCATGCAATTATTTTATAACAATGTGAATATAAGCATGTCTTCAGTTAAACAATAAAAAGAATACTCTTGAGAACCAAATACAGCAATATGCTGAAATTGTTATTTAGACAGGAAAGCATTGTAATGAAAAATGCAGAACTTGTTGAAGACTGTTTTCACAAATATTTTGTTTTAAATATGCTCCCTTACAGGTCCTATAAATAACATCTGTAGACAGTATGAATTCAAAATCAGAGGACTGGACAGGAAAGCTGATAAATTAAAAGAACAACAACAACAAAAAAAAAAAGCAAAACTGAATATAAACAATAACAAACAATGACAAACAACAGTTTTAATGTGTTATTTTACAAGAACTAGGTCTTTACCAGAAGGGACGCTTTTGTGCACAAGTATAAAATGTGTTGTAACACTTTTTCCAAACAAATCCAGATAGAAGGAATTAAAAGGATGGCTTCAATGTATAAAGGCCTGAAAAATGAAGTCTGGTCATTGTAGATACACAGCTTCAGTAATGGGGCACTTGAGAATGCAATCAATAAAACTGCTAAACAATGCAATCAGAGGCAAGCTATCTGTAGTCTAATAAAGCAAAAACGGAACAATGTTTGCTGTATCCAAGACAACTTAGTATTGTATTGATGATGACATGCCAATTGGGAAATGTTCAAACACAGTATTCAAAGACATATAATCAACCTGATCAAACAACAGTAATGACAGAAATTCACTGCAGTGTAGATACAGTGATCAGCCAATTAAAAATCACTCAACAGATGCATGTTAGACAATGTTAACTAAACCAACAATGCGTAATAAATCACTAATATAAAGTGATTAATTTTATATAAAAGGGAGCTGTGGATTCTTTGTATTTGCCCAAGAAGATATTCGTGCTTCACACTGTGTTTGACTTACTGAACAATGTTAGGTTTACTTTTTACCATTCAGTTCTAACTTTTTAAAAATTTAATAGTCTAGAGAATATATTCGAAAAGAGTCTTCATCAACCACTACAGGGTTTTGACATTTATTCTAGTAAAAGTTAGCCTTTAAAAAAAATCTCTTCTGAGGTGAATGTTTCTTTCGGAAAAAAGTACTGGACAGAAGCTCAGAGAACTGGAGCTTTATACGCAGCATTGGTCTGGTGGCAGAGAAACTACTACTCGTATGTCAGTTTCCATCTCTGCAAAAGCAATCTGTACCTTCTTTAGAAAGCTATTTGAGATCTAGATAAAGCACAGAACTATTTAAGAACCAGCACAGTCCCTATCACAGGAGACCATTCCCTTCCTCATTCTTTTAGAATGGTTACTGATAACCACGCTGTGCACTAGAATTGCAAAAGTGCAGACAAATGCAGTTTTCCTCATCCATTCATAAAACAACAGCTAAAATTCACTTGACAGAACCACTGGTGGTGAACAGGCACCAATTATCTAGAAAAAATGAAGGTTTTTTTTTTTTTTTTTTTTTTTTTTCTCCCGCATGCAGTCTGCACGGTTGACTAGCAGATAAAGCAGTGCTTCAGCACACAGTGTGAACCAGCCAGGAACTGGCATAGCTGAGAAAACAACACAGAATTCCACAGCCTGTTTGCACAAGTTTTTCACATAACCAGGGAAAAAAAAAAAAAAAAAAAAAAAAAAGGAAATCCTGAAATCCTGTTTTGTGCTAACAGGAAAGCAGCATGATTTTGAAAATGCCAAGGTGCCAGCTATGACAGCCACAGCCACTCTGCCCTAACATATGTGTATCTTGGAAGACTCTTTTCTGAGTTCTTAATCTAAGCCCCTAATTTGAAGATAGAACATACTACTTAAGATACTTAAGAAATCACGATATTAAAGGGACAAATGCTGTGTTTTTCTTCACAAAAAGGCAAATTGCATCAGCCGCATAAGCCAGGGTCAGCAGTTACACTGGATCAAACTCCACGTCACGCGAAGCGAGGCCACGCCAGGCAGGGCAGAAGCCTCAACGGGACAACAGCATAGTGCAGGACCAGCCACAGCCAGCCACATGATCGTGCTTCCCTACTTAAATTACTATGTAGGTATCATCCTTTTTTAAAATAATAAATTCAATGTATAATTAGAAAGTGAAGTGCCCAGTGTGCGATTACAGCCCATGGACCATACTTCTTCTAGTGCCTTATCAAGAATGAGGAAGAAAATGTTTTCGTTGATTTGTCTCCAAACAGATTTTTAAGGGGTACTATCTTTCAGCTTGAAACTTCAGAAAACAATAGGTAAAACGGAGAGTTCTGCTCAGGCCGCGTCCCTTCAGAGACCCCCTCTTACTCTGTCGCCTTTCAGCTGGCCAGTGCTAACGGGGCCTCCGCCCCGAGGCCTCTCCCAGGGCCCGGCGCCCTGACGGCGGGGCTGGTGCCGCCGGCTCGGTGCCGCCCCCGGGGAGCGCCCAGCGCCCAACGGGCCCGCCGCAGGCTGCCGCTGGCCGCCGCCTCTCCCGATTGTTCTGGCGGGAGCGGGCGGCAGCGGGCGTCGTGCCATGTCGCAACTGTCGCAACGGTCCCAGCGGCAGGGCACCGCGGGGGGTGTTCAATGGCCGGTACCGAGCTGGAGGTGCCCCCGGGCTCCGCCGCAGGCAGGAGCAGGCTAGGGCCGCCGGCAGCCGGAGGCCCCACGTGCAGCAAGGCACAGGCTTGGGAGCCCCCAGCAAATGGCGTCCTCGGGTCACGGCCACGACACCCTGGCTGCCCTGGTGGTCTGCTGGAGAGCTGCTTGCGTTTGGACCCAGCTGTTAGAGATGTGGTGAACTCTCTAAGCAGCTTTGTAGGAAAGGACCTGGTGGATGCTTAAACTGACGGTGAGCCAGTGCCCTGGCTGTGAAGGAGGACAGGATCCTGGGCTGCGCTGGGAGAAGTGTGACTGCAGGACGAGGGAGGTGGTCCTGCCTCTGAGCACCTGCAGTACTGCGCCCAGGTCGGGGCCCCCCGCGGAACGGGAGACATGGAGCTGCTGCAGGGGGTCCGCGAACGGCTACGGAGATGGTTATGGGACGGGGGCACCTCTCCTGAGAGCAGCTGGGGCTGATCAGCCTGGAGAAGGCTGCCCCGGGACTTACATATATATATGTCTGAAGGGAAGGTGCCAAGAAGGAGCCAGGCCCTTTTCTATGGTGCCCCGGGACAGGACAAGGGACAAACACCAGAGGCCGAGAGCTGGCACAGGCTGCCCGGAGAGGCTGTGGAGCCTCCTCCCTCCTTGGAGATGCTCCAAAGCTGACGCGATCGTGGCCAGCCTGCCCTAGGTGGCCCGGCTTGACCGGGGGGGCGGACACGGTGCCCCCATAGGTCCCCGCCGAGCTCCACCGCGCCCCGGTGCCGTGACACCACCCCTGCGGCAGCGCAGGCAGCGCCCCACAAGCCAGCCCCGCCGCCCGGGGCGGTACGGGGCGGTGCGGAGAGGCGAGCTCCGCCCGCCGGCGGCGGGGCCTTGGCCCCGAGTGGGCGCGGGGAGGCGGGCGGAGGACATGTTGTCTCCGCGGCGGAAAGGGCGCTGCGGTCGCTCCCCACCAGCCCCCGAGAAGAGCCAGCGAGCCCCGGCGGCCCGGGAGCCCGGCGGCGGCCACGCCATGGAGGAGAGCAGCGGTTTTCGGCTGTCGGCCGAGTGCCTGGATGAGCCGCCCAACAGCCGCGTCTTCGTGGTGCTGGGTAAGGACACCGGGGAGGCGCTGATCCGGGAGCGCTTCTCCCCCTTCGGGGACATCCAGAACATCTGGCTCTTGCGGGACAAGCGCACCAACGAGTCCCGCGGCATCGCCTTCATCAAGTTCGCCCGCAGCTCGCAGGCCTGCCGGGCCATGGAGGAGATGCACGGCCGCAGCCTGATCCCTGACACCAAGCCCATCAAGGTACCGCGCCTCCTCCTCCTCTTCCTCCTCCCTGCCGGGAACGGGGCTGCAGCAGCCACCGCTTCCCTTGCCCGGCGGGCCCCAGCTTCCCTCCCTTCTCAGCATGGCGGCAGGAGGGCGGCAGGCCTCGGCCGCCGGGCCCGGGCTTGCCGGCTTCGAGGAGCGGTGGCCTCCACGTACAGAGGTGAAGCCGCCCCGTGGGGCCGCCTGGGGCGGGGGTCGGCCGGGAGCAGCCCCCCCAGCGCCCTCTGCCCTCCTCGTGGGGAAGCGGGCAGCGAGCTGCCTGCCTCAGCTTGGCTGCGAGAGCGAAGCGCCGCTGGGAGCTTAAACCAGGGAGCTTTTAATCTTAGGCACAGGTTTTATTGAAACTTTTTTTTTTTTTTTTTTTTTTTTTTAGATCAGTTGCTGGTAGGTTTCAATCTCTCGAACTGTTTTCATAGTCCCCAAATAAACATAGAATCAGAATGGCTTGGGTTGGAAGGGACCTTAAAGACCCCCTTCCATGGGCCGGGATGTTACCTGCTAGATCATTTTGCCCAGGACCTCATCCATCCTGATCTTGAACGCCTCCAGGTGAACTGCAGGAACAAAGTTTTAATTAATTTTTTTTTGTTGTTGTTGTTAAGACTGCATACTAGGGCTGGCCTGTTGCAGTGATGCATTTGTTGCTACCTCAGATGCCCCCTGTAACATTGGTCATGCTGGATTGAGTTTTGATATTCCTGACTGTTTTTCGTTATCTCAGGTGAGAACTTCTGGCCACTGTTCTGCTTGAGAAACCAGTGGGGGTGTACCATACTTGTAGGTCTCTTGTTGCAGGTGCGTCTATGATGAGAGATGTTCTTGTTCACATTAGAAGGGCTGCATTATGTGAAAGATAAATGCAAAGATTTGTTTTAAAAACAAACTTGATATGTGACTAAGCCCTTTTTTTCCATTAATTAATGTTTATGTAATTCTCTTGTTAGGTATTTATTGCACAGTCAAGAGCTTCTGGAAGCCACCGAGATGTTGAAGATGAGGAGCTTACACGTATCTTTGTTATGATACCAAAGTCCTATACAGAGGAAGATCTGAGAGAGAAGTTTAAGGTACTAATTTGCTAATTATTATTTTAAACTAGCTTTTTTTTCTTAATTTATCAGAAGGGCTTTTTCAAATATTTTTAATTAATGCACTTTTTATTTGTTCTAGATGTATGGAGACATTGAATATTGCAGCATTATTAAAAACAAGACTACTGGAGAAAGTAAAGGTTTGGGCTACGTGAGGTATTTAAAACCATCACAAGCTGCCCGAGCAATTGAAGAGTGTGATAGAAGTAAGAATCTTACTGAATTCTTCAAAGTTTCTCACGATGAGTGTGTACCATCATTTGTATACCTTTTAATTTTCAGTTTTGTTTGCAGGCAAATTATTTATGCTGTAAGCACGTTTTGAGACAAAAAAATATATTGCAAGTAAAAATAGTATTACTAATGTTCACCTGATTAAATTCTTGCATTCCAAACTCTTTTCACTGATCTTACTTACAGAGTTTGGTAAACGAGTGCAGTGCTTTTCTTACATGAAGTATCATCAGTCTGTAATGTAGCCTCCATACACAGGAGAACCTGATTTTTATGTATACCTGAGAATTTGTTTTCCAACAAAAACATATCGCTGTATTTGACATAAAACTTTTATTTGATAATCCTTAGGGATTCTGTTGTGATTACATTTACTTAAGAACAAAATCAGGCTAATTGAAGTTTTTATTTATTTTTTAAACTTAATTCAAAGATTAATCTCTTACAGAAAGTAAGACTTGGCCCCACTTCATGATCAACCAACTGTCATTTACACCCTAGCACCAAATCTTAGCAGCAGCCTTCTAGTCCAACCTCCTGTTCAGCGTTCACTTAATCACAAATTTTAAACACCTTGGCATGTGGGTGTTTTTTTTGTTTGCTTGTTTTTGGTTTAAGTAATATACCTGGTATATCATAAGTAGTTCTACACAAATGTTTTATCCCTTTACAAGAATTGTCACAAATATGAGCCTGAGATTGCTTAGCTGTTAAATTTTATTTCTTAGTTAGTAATACCTAAATTATTGATAAGCAGAACCTAGATCAGTACAAAACATGAATGAGCAGTTACAGTTCTGTGGAAATTCATCTGACTGCCTCTACAGCATCTCTGGGTCCTGCAAAGTATATCAGGATGAATGAGACAGGAAGGGACCTCTGGAGGTCTTGTCTTCCCTGCTGCTTAAGCAGGGCAGCCTAGGGCAGGCTGTCTGGAACCATGTCTAGGCAGCTTTGAATATCTCCAAGGATGGAGATGGCACAGCTTTCGGGGGTGACTTGTTCCAATGCTTGGTCACCCCCAGAATAAGTAGGCTTTGTTGCCCTTGACACGTGAATATGTTTTACGTGGAGTATGTTAACTTTCATGTCATTGATTATGTCAATGTTCAAGAGTTATACATTAAAAGATAGCACTTAAATGGGTTTTCTGAATAATATATTGCTAAATACAGTACTTGGAGAATGCAGATCTGGTTGTAGATATTTTGGGTACATTGAGGTGTTCTTATATGTGATTGTTTCTTTTAGGCTACCGGGCCATTTTGGCTGAACCTAAAAATAAGTCATCAGAGTCTTTTGAACATGAATACTATAGTAATAACACAAGACAAGAACCAAGAGGAAATGCATTTCCATTTTGTAAGTCACAGCTTTTTATAGTAAAAATGATTTGTAGTCTCAATCGCAATGTAAGAGTGCGGTTTGGTAGAAGGGAGGCTAATGGAGGTTTAGTTTGACAACTAATAGATTGAGTTAGAAAATGAGTCAGGCATTTCATTTCAGTATTTTCATGGTTTGCTTTGCTCTAGTTGCCTGATTATTTCAAGACCCGCATTGATGAAATAAACATGTTACCTTTAGTGTTTAATTCACTTAGAATAATTTTAAAAGTTGAATGAAAAATAAGTTTGAAATGAAGGCTTGCTAGTGTGATGACTTTGATTTATTTATTTTTATGTTGATTCTTGAGGTGGGCACCCAGAGTTTTGTAGTTTTGAAAAAAATGAGAGCCGAATTCAGGAGTCAGTCTCCAAACGTCTGTCAGTGGTATCACGGCTTCCTTTCGTCCAAGAGCAGCTGTTTGCCCTCTTTGATCTAGTCCCAGGACTAGAGTATTGTGATGTTCAGCGAGATCCTCATACTAATAATGGTAAGTAAAAGTACAAAAAAAATCTTCACTTTTTTTTTCCTATGAAGAGAACACCACCTTTTAATTGTACTCCAGTATATTCAGATTGCAAAATAAAGTAGTTGTGGGAAAGAATTAATGTTCTTATATACCAGTGCTGGCTGCTATTACTGATGCATAAGCCCAAAAATTCAGTTTTGTTTGAACACCTGTTTACAGATAACTAACAATAAATATAAATAAGGTTAATAGAATCTCAGGAAGGGCAGAATCAAAAATACGAGAATTAACTTTTTGGTCAAGTGAAGTTAATAGTTTGGGGTATAATAGAAGAAGAAAAATTTTGAAAATTAAACATCTAGCTTGAATGTTCTGTAAACAGATAATTTAGTTTTCATCTTGAAATAGCTGTGTGTGTATTTGTCTAAGAGCAGACATGAGTAAACAGGATGAAATAATTCCAAACAAAATTTGCTTTGTATTGGAAGGATTGATTTTGTTTCAGTCTTGTTGTTTTGCTATAGCTGAGAGAAGCATGAAAGAGTGCTCTACTGAAACAAGCTTGAAATGGAAACAATTCAGAGTGTTATGTTGTAACTTTACAGTACTTTAGATTCATTTGTTGATGGAATAATTGCATTTTAAGCTGAAATATGTAACATTTTTTTTCTAGTTTTGTCTTGGGGAAGAAGACATGTTTTGTTATGTTGCGTTATTATTATATTTTCAAATTAATATAAATAAAGCTGATTTATCACTAGTTAATTTCACAGAAGTTTTATTAACAAATATTAATGTTGCTAGCAAGGAATGTACTGTGTGGTAAAGAGACCTAGGAATTTTGTAGCATCAATGACTGACTAATGTGTAGCTTGATCCTACTACTTGCTTTATGTGAGTGTAGTTTGTTAGGATGTACTTGTATTGTGCTGAAACCATGTGCACTGTATTTGTAGGGTATGCTGTGATTCAGTACAGTACTGCTGCATCAGCTATATATGCCAAGTATAAACTACATGGTTTTGAGTATCCTCCTGGAAACAGATTAACTGTCATTTTTCTAGAAGATGGGAACGATAGTTCAGAGTAAGTACTAATACATAGAAAAACTTGTAACCTGTTTTCTAGAGAGCAAAACTATTATTACTCTTTCCTTTAAATATGAAAAGGAACAGCCATGTCACTAATATAGTTTCATATTTGGAGATAATATTTTCTGAAATCCAGGTGTGTTTTTTTAATAGTTTAGAATGAATCTCTTGACACTTCTTAGCCTGGTAGAGAAAGAAAACCTCATCTAAAACACATTACGGCCTTGTTACACAATACAGGGACCTTTACAAAGATTCTCAATAAATTCAAGTTCTTCTAATATATCCTAGAAATATGTATTTTAGTCTTTTTCTATTTAAAAACAAGTATCACCTACTTGATCTATTGGCAGTGTTTTTAGTATTGCAAGCACTGCCAAGAGATCATGTAGGTAGAATAAAATTGTTAGTGCTGAGGCTCTGATACCTGCATTGTATGAGGATTGTCAGGTTTTACTTTAAACCATCTCTTGTTTGTTCCTGTGATTTGAATGCTCATTAGAAATTGGCATGGCTTAGGTGCATTCCAGTATTGAAAACTTTAGCTTAGTTTCATCCTAAATGAATCTAGTTTGTCATCAAAGCTATTCCGGGATATGAATGAAAAGACTGTACGGAGGGACAATTGGGAGATTCACTTCAGAAGTGCATGCCTGCTTTAAACTAAAATGATAATTCATTGCAACCATCCTTCTTGCAAATGTTTTTCTTTACTTTTCGGTACTTCCTATTACTTCATGGCCTTGTAACATAGGGCTACAAAGATGTTGAAAGGCCTATAGGGGAAGACGTATGAGGAGCGGCTGAGGTCACTGGGCCTGTTCAGCCTGGAAAAGAGGAGGCTGAGGGGAGACCTCATCGCGGCCTACAGCTTCCTAACGAGGGGGAGTGGAGGGGCAGGCGCCAATCTATTTAGTGACCAGTGATAGGACCCGAGGGAATGGTGTCAGGCTGCGACAGGGGAGGTTCAGGCTGGACATCAGGAAGAGGTTCTTCACCCAGAGGGTGGTCGTGCACTGGAACAGGCTCCCCAGGGACGTGGTCAAGGCACCAAGCCTGTCGGAGTTCAAGAAGCGTTTGGACTGTGCTCTTAGTCAAACGGTCTGAATTGTTGGGTAGATCTGTGTGGTGCCAGGAGTTGGACTCGATGATCGTTATGGGTCCCTTCCAACTCAGGATATTCTATGATAGGCTATGAATCCATGCAAATATGCAATTGCTTTTCTTATTCCCCAGTAGAACAAAGGAAAAAATACTGGAGAATGAGAGCTGGAAATGAACTTCCTGCGATTAATGTTCTGACTTCTGAATTGAATTTCTGTGCTCTCTATTGAAAGAAACAGGTGAAATTTGTCCCTTTGTTCTTCTAGGCACCCTTCACAAAAAGTTGTGGGCTCTGTAGTTAGTTTTCTTTTTTACTATAGTACTGGAAAAAGTAGAGGAAAGTTTTGTATCTCTGTAGAAATACAAGTGTTGTCAGTGAGTTCCAGGTAGTGTATGTACTTTCAGACCACATTTAGTATGAAAGCCAGACTTTCTCATTATCTACTTGAGTTTACGGATTTTTTTTTCAAATTTTAATGCACATCTTAAAAAAATCTTTTTCTCTTGCTGAAGTTAAGGTAACTGTTACTTAGCTGTTTATCTAAAGTAGTTTATTATCACTTCTTGCAGCCTCATCAGAAAAATGGCAACACAACTGGTAACAGCACACGTGTCCTCAGTGTTGCGGAATAACAATCCAATTGTTCAGCAGTAT
This sequence comes from Cygnus olor, assembly GCF_009769625.2. Taxonomy (NCBI): domain Eukaryota; kingdom Metazoa; phylum Chordata; class Aves; order Anseriformes; family Anatidae; genus Cygnus; species Cygnus olor. The sequence goes on along the minus strand of NC_049174.1, from coordinate 16,594,676 downwards.
AGGACACCTCCTGTAAGTTAATATAGTGGATACTGTTAATATCTGGAGTTTTTACTGACGATAAGATATGTCAGTACAGAACGTTGCTCACTGCTTTAGATGCTACATCTTTAAAAGAGATACCTCTGGTTGGTTTGTATATTTCTATTTTCTTTAAATGTCTGACCTTATTTGTATTCGTTTTCCAATTTAACGAAATAACCAAAATAAATGAACTAAGATTAGAATTAACTGTTAGGGTCTATCTATGTCCAGTGGTAAGGACAAAAACTGTAAACTGAATAACAAAAAAAAATGTCAGTTTTTATCAATTATTTTATATTTGCCTTTTTTCTTTTCTTCCTGTCTCAGCAGGCTTTTGGAGGAACCTCTGGATCACAATTACTTCAACCCCAAACTGATGCCATACTTCCACCACACAAAAAAAAAGTTCCACCTGACACTTCTGTAAAAGAAAGGCTTTTCATACTTTTTCATCCCCATCCTTTACCTGTGAATGTATTGGAGGATGTTTTCTGGTAAGGCCCATAAACAAATAAGTGTTTTCTAACCATATTTATTTAAAATAAATCCTGAAAATAAAAAAGGTTTTAGTCAGGGAAACTCTTTCCAGAAAAGAACATGCATGGCAAAAGTAAGTGATAAATAAGTAATAGTTTTTGAAACAGGTGTGTAATGGAATTTGCCTGGAAACAGATTGTAACATTACCAGTCCAACAGGTTAATTAATGATTTATGTTATCAGAAAGAGAATGTCTAGTCTCATAACAATTTTTTAAACAAAAACCATAGTACTTCCTGTTTTTGTATTCTAATCATTTTAGCTTTTTTTGTAAAATGTTTCCATAAGGAATTTTAGTATTTTGATAGATTTCCACAGTAGAGTTTTGAATTTTTTTCTGAGATGTCCTGAGACATTTTGGTAGTTTGCACCTTACGGGCAATATTTCAACAGTCATTTCATGCTACCTTTACATGAGGAGCAAAGACTTAGCTGAACAGTTCTTGCCATCTTTAAAACAAATTTATAGCTGTTCAGCTGTTCACCAGTAGCTTGTCTACTTTTCTTCAACAGCATAGTAAAAATACATTTCCCTTTTTTAATAGCTGGCATTTGCAATAGTTCTCTGGAAAGCCAAAATATATTCAAGGCACCAGGAGGGGAAAAGAAACATGCACCTGTGTGGATTTTAAAGCTATACCTCCATGATGTACTCAGTGTTCTTAGCAGTATACTGGAGAACAAAAAGGCTGTGTTTCCTGGTCTTGACACTTGTATAACTTCATCATGAAGGAAGCTGACTTTTTCTTTTAAAGTTTGCTAAGAATCTCCTGAGACCTAGGGAATTTGGGATTTTCTGCAAGGTTTTAGTTCTTGCTTTGGAAATGTCTTGCTGAAATGACTCAGAAAGGTGAATCAAAGCTGAAGAAGTTCATTTAAATGAGATGGAAGTATAGCCCCTGAATTGTCTGGTGTTTTTTATTTGGGGTTGTGAGGGTAAGGGTTTTCTGTCATTGTGTTGTTTTTTTTTTTTTTTAAGTACTATTTACTGTTTGACTATGAAATAGAACAGCTTTATGTATTCTTTTAAATAAGAATTACAAGTACCAGTGAATTATCGTAACATTCAATGGAAGATATTGCCTATAAGCTCTTGGTTTTATTTCCATTCCTGTGTGGAATTTTAGAGAAGAGAATATGAAAATTGGGGGGTTTTAAAGCAGGGTAGCACAAGACTATATTCTCGTATGTATGCTATGTTGAATTCACAACTATGAAATTGCATATAGTTGAGGTTGGATAATAAGTATCAGTGCTGCAGCAAAACCTCTGACCTAACTATCTTTATTACTTTTTCAGTCGTTTTGGACACTTGATAAAAGTTTACCTTGTGGCTGGAAAAAATGTAGGCTATGCAAAATTTGCAGACAGAGCAAGTGCCAGTGATGCCATAACTGCGTTACACGGCAAGATTGTGAATGGTGTCAGGCTTAAAGTAAGGTTGGCAGACTCGCCTACGGAGGAATCTAACAAACGTCAAAGAACTTACTAAGTAGGTGAGTACCCACTCTGAGCTGTTACTTAAGTTCAAGTTAAACTACTTGAAATAGTTAGAGGCAAAGCATTTTCAAGTTAGTTGTGAATGTCATGTTCATTTGAAATTTAAAGTTTAGTTGTTAGCTAGAAATAGACATAATTTGTGTGTGTGTGCATATATAATATATATGGCTGTGTGTATGCTTATGTATACACACCTATTTTAGTAAAGAAATCTTTATTTTTGTAACATTTGAACAAATATAAACCAGTTGATTAATAGAAATAATCTTATATGCATAAAGTATCAGATCTTACTGAAAAGAGCATTGAAAAATAAACAGTATAAATGAGATCAGCTTGTACGTGTCTTTCTTTCATTACAAACACATGCCCTAAGAATGGTGTTGGATAAGGATACAGAGTTTAACCTTGAAAGAGAGATGAAGAAAGGGATAAATAAAGTGGACGTGTAAAGAACAGGGAATGTTGCCAGGTGAAACCAAAGGCCTTGACTTGGTTAATCTGGACTCTCACAAATTGGGTGTAGCTGGAATGTGTTACGGTGAAGAAGATACTGTGGAGCCTGTTGTGGTGGGGTTGAGATGTATGCTTAAGTTAATTAATTTGAATGTTTTATGTTTATGGCCAATAAAAACTGGCAGAGCTCATATAGAAAGGTTTCATAGACTTCAGGAGCCAAAATTCACTTGTTCTTTTAAAATACTGGCTTGAATCAAATTAGATAAAATTTATATATGATTTATATATATATTTTTATACTCAGGCCTCTACCGAAAGAGGACTATAGTCCCAGATAATTTCAGTAGCCATATTATTAGTGTAGTGTAATACAAGTTTCTACCCCCTTTGACCCAGTCAAAAAACATTACTTAAAATCTTAACTCTCTTCACATCAATATTTTACTTGAAGTTTCATTCCTTGTACCTATCTTTATGTAGATACTTTCTATGACCAAGGAGTTAATAAAGACCAAGAGAGACTTTACCTGCAGTGTTCTTCTCCCTTTTTTTCCTAAGGACTTCTATGTTCTTCTTTTGTTAAGCAGAAGTTACTAAAAGCCCTCCTAGTCTTTATATACAACTTACTTGAAAACAAACATATTTTTTGCTTTCTTTCTGCATGCAATTGGTGCTAACACTCTTTAGAAAGTGTTTTTTTTTTTTTTTTTTAGCTCTGGTGAATGTAACTTCAAGCGATTTTTACCCATGATTTTATCTTTATCTACCAAGTTTTTGTTTTTAAAGGTACTTTTTTAAAACTTCCAATAATAGAAGACCAACCTGTTTGTCACTAGCAGAAAAACGATGACGTAAAGTATAATGTAATACCAGGTCTGTTTTCATAGTAGGAAAAGACTACTTTTTACTAGAAAAGTGTAGGTGTAATACACATCCAAAGTTAGTAAGATAATCTATACTTATATCTTCTCACTCATCTTGGAATGACTCTGAAGGGTATTAGAGCTTACAGATAATTAACTATTCCCTTTGTAACGAAGTAGGTAGAAGAGTTGAGAATTCTTGGGTTTATTGAGGAATTTGTGAATGTAATAGGAGGGAATATTAGCATTGGAGAGAAAGTATTACTGTCCACACTGTAAAGGTCATCTAACAGTCTGAAGGATGTTAAGACGACAGAAAAATTATTCAGAGACAAAAAACTGAGTTCAGAAGAAGAACAGAAACTGAAGAGATGGCTTAAACTTCATCTATAAATATGCTTAAGTAAGCAAAGATAAGAGGTGGGTGGGTGGCTGTTTTTGGTGTTTCTTTTTTTTTCACTAAACAAAGGCTAGTTTAGGATCCTAAAACTGTAGGATCCTGTGGTAGGAAGCTGATGCGAGGCATATTCACAAGATAGAAATAAAGAATAAGCTTTTTAAGATGGTAATTACCAATTTGATGACTTTACATTGGAAAAATAATGTGTTTTGCAAGGCACAGATAAGTTATGATTGTATCTTGATTCCAGACTAAGACTTTTTTTTCCCTATGGCTTGAGATATTTAAGAAATCAAACTGAATGTGTGATAGTGCTTTCTGCTTAACATTTCAATAAAGTGTATTATGGTGCTTTAAGCTGTACTATAATACAATGAACAACTGGGAATGTCATATATGCCATAGAGGATATATGCAGATGGGATAAGCAGAAGAGCAGGTATAGAATGGAAAGTATTGGTTATCACACCAAAATAGAGGACTTCCATTGACTGCAGAAGCTACTTTTTCTACTACACTAATGTGAAAAAATCAGGAGAGGATTAGCCCTATGTGTCTGTTTAGATTTTTTTTTTTTGTTATTAAAATTGTCTTTTTTACCTTCTGATTTTCATAACACCACTAACATCAAAAGAAGGGAAAAATTGATTGTGTTCGACTTCCAAATTCACAGTAAGGATTTGGGTACTAGTAGAGGTTACTGAGGTAACTAAAAGGAATATTTGCTAATATTTTTGAAATGTTTTTCCATTATAGCAAGAACTTTAGAAGTTAACCTTTGTGCACCCATACACACGTTTTTCCAGAGTGACTTTTGAGAAGTTTGAAAGTCCTACATCACTGATTTGATTTGCATTTTTTTTGTGTTAGGGCTTTATTAAAAGCACCAAGTTTAATGTGTATTTATAATGATTCATTACCGTGCAAAAATACTCTTAAATAGTAGTTGTATCATCGTTGAAATATACATATATATATATATATATATATATATAAATAATATATATATATATATTTTAAAGATAACTGTTTCTTATCAATAGTACACTGCAGAAAAATTCTGGCTTTCACACACTGCTCAGAAAAAGAGGTACTTCTCTAAAAGACAGAGAAGCACATATATGATAATATAATTCTCTAAATATGTTAAGTTTTTTTCACTTATGTTATTGTAACAATTATGTTTTAAAACAAAAATAGGTATGTTGCTTTTTGATACTATTTTTATAGTTGTTTTTTTATACTATTTTTATTTTTGTGTTTTTTCTACAGAAACTAAATAATGACATGACCCTCAGCTGACTGACTGACTGACTGAAAACGTGACTAGACATGGTTCCTGTGGACAGTGACTCTTTAATTGTTAAGAAAATTGATCTTTATATATATATATATATATATATGTGTGTGTGTGTATGTGTGTGTGTATATATATATATATATACACACATGGTACTTTGTTTTCAAAAATATGGCCATGCACCTATTTAAAAAACAAACAAACAAAAAGCCCCTATTAAGCCTTCTAAAATTGTGTGCTGATGGTTGTTCTTGTAGTAACCTGTCATCTTGTATTACAGAAATATATCTCTTGTGTTTAACTAAATTCCTCCTCTAACAGGGAAAGTACAATGATGGGAGGGGGGATAAAGGAGTCGGCATTTTGGGGCTTGATTTGTTAGTTGATAATGATTCAGATTATGACTGCTAAAATAGAAGGCACTTCCAATGGCCAGTACATCATTAAATTAAGTTGAAGTACATCAATAAATTAAAATTAAATAACTTTCAAAAACTACTAGCAAGTCTGTCAGTATTAAGTCAAATTCAAGAGAACAGCTGTACTCATAAAAATGATTCAAGTATGCTCTTAAATATTTCACTCATTTGGTCCAAAATTATTCATTAAGCTTTATGTGCTGTTTAGTGCAAAGGACATTTGACTGTGGGACAGGCTATCAGAGCTGCTTATGTTATCCTTTACTATCTTGAGTCCCTTTCATTACAACTATGGGGAGATCATGGAGTCTGGGGACTTTTTTTTTCCATCTTTGAGTGCTTGAGTGCTATTTTTTTTAAGAATCTTTCGATGAATACATTGTTTAAGAATCAGATAATCGAACAACTCGGTGTTTTGACAGGACAAAGAGGATTTGAGCATTGACGAAGAGTAAACAAACTTAATTTGGATAACTATTTGCACAGATAACTTTCAAACACCAAATACTCTTCTGTGTACCCTGAGTACTATTTGTTGAATTGAATATATGCTCATTATTAAAGTAACTCTTACAGATAAAATTGATGAATTCTAGTTGTATGCACACTGGTGTACAAGCATGCTCTTCTGGAAACATGTGCCTGGTTTCCAATTTTTCCATTCGTGGTCCCTCGATCATCAAATGGGGGGAGACAAGTGAGCAGCCACAACTTGCTCTCTTTTCGAGCACCTTTGGAAAGATTTCCTTCCAAAAATTCCCCAATCCATAGGAAAATGGGTGAGAATGCAGTCCTACTATCTAATATTCCTGGGAAGGCTTTGGCATTTGTTTCTATGCAGCTCTCTGTGCTACAGGATCATACTCCTTCTTTACAGTCTTTGCCTTCTTCATCTTCTTAGGCCCCCTTATTCTTTTCAAGACAACTATTTCTTATTGGGGGAATCTTTGCAGCCTTATTTCTAGTGTTCCAAGCTCCTGACTTTCCCAGTCCTGATGGTCAACTGACGTGCAAGAGCACGATGCCTTTTATTTAGTGATTTTTCTCTTGTCTCTTAATTTAAGCTATGTGTTTAAGTACAAAAGATGACCTCCTTTTCTTGCTTTGTTTGCTCTTCAAGGAGAGGGAGGAAATAAGAAGGTTTTGGTATTTTCCAATCGTAAGTAGCTAAGAGCTGAGAGTAAAACCCTTTAAAAAAATTTTCTGTAGTGTTTTACAGCATCAAAAGGCATGTACCCATCAAAGTAACTTGGCTGGGGGTGGGCGGGGAGGGAAAGGAAGGGAAGAGGAGCAAGCAGAAGAGCAGAGCTGGATACAATCTTTTTAACTGGAAAACGTGCTTACTCAAAACTTACACCTTTACCATTCAGTGCTTTACAGTCAGCTGTCTCAAAATACTGCTATAATAAAAAAAACTAGGCTAGCCTTTTAGCAATGTAATGTGAGCGCACCTACTATTGAATTAATACAATTAGAATAATATTTACAGGCAGAGTGCAAAACTCTTCTAGTGCTGTGATTATTTTAAAGTATTTAGTGAATTGTTCTCTGATGCAAGATACAGGCACATTAAGCTTTTTTAATAAAGAGGTATTGGTAAGAGTATTTTTGCATTAGAGAAGGTAGCTGAGAATGGGCTGCTGTTGTAGTGGTTCAGAAGTTTAGATTTGAAGTGACAGAAGCTGTACTTAATGCAGAACAGCGTTATTTCTTAAGCTAAAAGAGTATTAAAATTCAAATGCGCAAGCATTAGGAACTTTCAGAATGAAGGTTGCCTAAGAAACCTCTCTTGCTCCTCTTCATTCCCGTAATGTGTGTTATGATGCAGTCCTTGATGACTCACCAACAGCTTTTTTCCCCAAGAGCAATTGTTTCGTTCAGCACAAAGACTGAAAATGAATTGAGGTTGCATGGTTAAAGGAGACTGTAAAATTCCTGCTTAACTTGTTGCAGATTTTAGAAATTATATAGTGAATCAAAGTGCTTTATGGTTAAGCCTGGAGAATTGGATCTTATCTTTGACTGTAACCCTGAGGTTGTTTGTGAGGAGTTTTGTCGTTTCTCTGAAGCTCCTCTGGAAAAATCCTGTCTGTCCATCGCTGTCTCTCTTTTTCCCCATAAATTTTAGGTAAACCTGGGGCTTTCTTGTGTTTGATTAGGGGAAACAATTCTGACGAGTGTGCCATAGATCCAAAACTCCAGAATCATCAAGCAGCATCTTTGCAGACTTAACTATATTGTGTGTGTATGCATGCATGTGTGCAGTGAGTCCAATATTTTTAGAAAGCTTTGGTTCTGCTGTACAAACGTGACAGTCACCCTGCTTGTATAGCAGGTCTGGCATGCTGCTGAGTGTGTGTGATGCAGTGTATGTGCGTGTCAGGAGTAAGCTAAAACACAGCCTACAAGTGGTGGTGTGCTGTGCCAGTGCAAACATCTTTGCAGTGTATGTGTAGGAGATCTGATGGTTTTTCTTTTTTGACAAATCTGAGGCAATTATATGCATCATGCTACACAGGCACTTAAACTAAACTTTTCCTTTAGGTTCACGGGACTTGTGTTTGTACTTATTTTCTGTTATTGAATAGAAGGCCTGGATATAAAATGCAGAAGTGTTTGCTCAAAGCAGATGGTTTGGAGCAGAATGGTCTTTGCTTGAGGTGGTGCTCTAAAGTATAGGATACTGGTGGGTGTGTGATGTAGGTGCCAGGTGAAATACTGAGAGTCTCTGCACAGTCAGTTGGGGAGGGAAGAACAAAACAAACAAAAAAACCACTTAATTTGTGTCCTCTAATTGCCTTTTTTGTCCTATGTCAGGATCCGGAGTTCTAATGTGACCCTGAAGTTGCCTGTTTGTTTAGGCGATGTTAACATTCCCTGGGAGTGTCAGTGCTCTGAAAAACCTGAAGTGACGGGTGTCTGAGTTTGCCCATCCAAGATGTGAAAGAAGAATCAACTGAATGACTTGAACAGCTACTCAGGAGAGTGTTAGTTAGATGTACTGGTCTTCCCCAGCTAAATGCTAGTTTGTGTAAATACGTTTTGTTGCTTTAAACTCACACAGCAATTCTGGTTGGATGTGGTGTTCATAATACCACTTAAATTGTACTATAGCACTACAGCTAAGTAGCTGTCACACTGCTTTTCCAGGTCTTTTCATCAGTAAGTGCTAACTCTGTCTGCTCCGGGGGGGCGGAGCATTAGGTTCCTGTACTGGGGGAGAAAAAAAATCTTCATCCGTATTGCTGTTGTTGGTGGCTAGTGAACTGGCAAGAACTGCACAGATTACTCTGTGTGCGCGTGTGCTCTTTTGTAGTAATAGCACTTTAATGGTTGTAAGTAGAATTTCGTATGCTTATCTGTAAGTGATTTGGATTTCAGCTGTGTTCATCAGCTGTAGTTTCTGTTGGCATTGAACAGGGCTTTTGAACCTTCTGAAAATGAGATAGTACAGACTTCATAAATTATGCTAAATGAGGTCCCATAGAAATTATTTTATCTATTTAGTGAATCATATCCGCATGGTCAGCAGAACAGCCTTTTGTTAGTGTAACTGTAGAAAGATACTAATTTGCTTATGTTGCCTGAATGTCTACATTAAAGTATTTCTGATCGTTAAGTGAAACGAGGCCATTCTCAAGAGGGCTGTGTATCCAGAATGTGATCTGCAAGTCTGATTGCAATTAGCTTCCCGCACTGGGTCTTGTGGCTCCTAGTTGAGACCTTTTCCTTTGGTGGTACAAGCTGCTACTGGAGTACCTGAAGTGGGGGCAGAGCCCAGGCTTGTAATGCACAGTGGAATTCAGTTTCCCTTGCATGCTTCCTCTCTCTTCTTGTTAATAGTCCATTTTCTGACCCAAGGTATTTCATCTTATGTCTGCTCAGTTTACAGAGATATCTAATGTCTGCAATGCCAGGCACCTCCACTCTTCTGATTCTTATATCAATACATAAGAGACAGGAGGAATAACCATATAGAAGTGGAAGCAGTTGAAGGTGAAAACAGCATGTGATTATGTGCAGAGGTCCAGTTCAGGAATGCATTTCATGTTCTCAGCATACCATTTTTGTAAACTTTCTATATTTATTAAACATATTTGACAAAGATTCTGCTGGAGTTCTTCACAGAATGCCATATTTGAACTGCAGGTGCACTGCTAAACTTTCTCCAGAACAAACTGGAGACGTTATAAATAAATGAAGGAGGGTCAAAGTTCTTTGAATGTCATTGTAGCAAAGGCACAAAGGGTGATCCTGGAGCCTACAGCATTGCTAGGTAATCCCCCCTACACCAGCAGAGGTCACTGGTCTCCTGGATGTATGTGTGTAGGATGTAACTCAAAATTGATACTACTTTTTAAAATATCTAACTTCCTTCTAAGATAATCAATCTGAATATAGAATTAGAAAATGTTAGGTTTTATTTTCAGATTGATAGATGATGATTCTCATCTTCAAACGTAATTCAAAATCCTGTTTTGGTATTTTAAAGTACTTAAGACAGAATCCTAGTTTAACTTTTATCTTTTCCCTGAATTGTTTTTAAACCATTTGTTTCTACACAGCCTCTTATTTTTGAAATAATCTAGTCTTGCTTGCACAGTCCCACTTGTGTAACTTTTCTACTTGCTGTTCTAGAGGCTTTTTACGGTTTCACAAGAGCAGAATTAGTTAAATAGTTTTAAAATAATGCCAATTATGAAAACTTTCTAGTAGACACCTGAAAACAACACATACAGAACACTTCTTTCTACCATTACTTAACATTTTTGTCATTTTTCAGTAAAAGATTGAGTGAGGGAATGAGCAGGAACTAGGAAGAGAACCAGAAGAAAGACACAAAATATGGAGGAAAAAAAAGATAATTAAAAAATGGATTTTTGATTTTGAGGCAACAAAATAGAAAATAGTTGAAGAGGTAAGGCATGGAGGGTTTCCAGGGGAAAGTCAAATCTGATACTGGGAAAAGTAGGATAATATAAACTATTTCTGTCATGAGACAGACAAGATAGAACTGTGGTGATCTGGAAGCCATTTGCTTCCAGGTGTTGGGTTTAAGGACTGGGAGTCTTTTGGATGACTGTCTTTCGTGAATGAACCACATAAGCTCATAAGTTGATTTGTAGTAGCTTTATTTTTGCTGTCTTATCCTTTCTTTTAAAATACACAGCATGAGAGCTGTACTCACCATGTCATGCACCATGTATTTTTCATATGCACATAATACCACCGCACAAAGATTACTTTTAAAGCCTTATCTGTTATTCCAAAATGTCTGCTTTCTCTTGAGCTTTTTTATCTTGTTGGGTAACCTCATTCTTTGCCTGTGTGGTGCTTCTGTTCCTCCTTGCATTCACAGCCTGCCCTGTGGCTGTAGCTGCCTTAAGTTCATTGAAATGCTTGCAGCACAAATTCGCATCAGGCAGCTCATCCACAGCCTGTGCTTTTGGCTGGAACAAATACAACAACTGCAGCTTGAGTTAGGCAGGATCAGGCCTCCTGGGGCCAGACTTATGCTGTACTGCACATGAAACACTAAAGGTGTTTCCAGACAGCTCTGCCAGCTGAATTTGTGGAAGATAAAAATGAAACAGCTCTGTGCTGGGTGACTGTAAGAGCAGTGCTCAGCTGTGCACTCTGCTTGGTTACAAATGCTTTGCAGGAAGCTGTAAGAAGCAGTTGCTTGTAAGGATGATGGCCTTCATGGCCTTGGGGCCTTATAAACACCATAAATCACAGCTTTAAAATAACTTTTCAGTACTGTACAATCCGTGTATCTCAGAGCTCAAATTCACAGCCCTACCACCCATGCATGGCACTGTCAGATTGACTCTTGAATAGAAACAGCTGAACTGAAGGGTAAAAAAAGTTATACAGTTTATACATATGACTGTAAACCAGATAACTTTCCTGTATTTGTGTCTCCATTAACTTGGAAGTAGGAGCTTTACATTGATGGTGAAGACTTAAAAACAAACAAACAAGCCTGAAATGCCATAAATTAATGGAGGGTGTTAAGAGACAAAATGGCATAGCACAGATCGTAGTCTGATACCAGTAGTACTGTAAAATTCTGATAAATACTGCTTCTAGATGTGGAAACTTTTAATGATTGCTATGAAAACGGAAAAGTGAGAAAAAAAATGAGAACGATACAATTTGTGGATAAGGGGAAAAAACAGTTTTAAAGGAATGGGAGAGTTTAGACCATCTCATGCTGGCTAGTAATATGGCTACAAAATTGAAATATATTGTCTCTTTTAAAGTTGTACTATTTAGCCCTTTTGGCAATTCAAATTGATTTTCAAGAAACATAATTACATTTTGATATTAAATTTGAGCTTAAAAATCCTAATTGTGAAGAGTTTATTTAAAATCTAAACAGAAAATCAATGAAATATGTGACATATAATGAAGATATAGCTTATAAGAAATGCAATTTACTTATTACAATAATGTTTTACATGGCAATCTGAGTATTATCTCATATTGGGCCCTATCACTGGTTGCAGAAGGGGTCCTGCTTTATTCTTGCTGTACAACAAGGCTTTTAGCTCAGGGAACAAAACTAAACAATGGTTTCATTCAAAGCATGTTTATAGCTGGAATCTTCTAAGATTTGTCTGTCAAAATTGGGTAGAATATATATACCCTAAAGAAATCCTCTCATGGATCCATGTAGGTTGGAAGTTCCTGATCTAAAATCTATCGTGGGTCACAGGGTAGCTGAGGTACCTCTTTCTATGTAGTTGTTAGTCAGGAATAATGCAGCAGGTACTCACACTGCTTTGATTGCAAGTGATTACCAAGTCAATAGGATGTCTGTTATCTGATTGTTGTTGATGCGTGTCGTTCTTGGCAATTTTTGACATAATAGCCCCATCACTTCCTTTTAACACCTGAAATGCTGAATAGAGGATGAAAGAAAATCTTGGCATGCAAACCTGGTGCAGCATATTGACACACTACCTTAATGGAGTAGTAAATCAACATAGCGTGATCTCGAAGTCAAATTCAGCCAGCAGAAAATTCTCATGAAAACTTATTAAACATAGGCAAGGAATTAAGAGTAACATTAACAGGGGAATATATTTGAAATGGTGAATGAGCTAATGATATTTTTTATAAATTGCTTGCTTTGTACTCTAGGGTAAATTGGTCTGCAATAAGGTAGTAGATATAAGGTAATAGATATTGATGTGAGGCTATTGTCATCTACTTTAGCACCATGCATCTGGCTACTCAATTCTCTTACTATGACTTTTTTTTCTTTAAAGTCTGCAGACTTGGGTTTAGGAAGAAATCTATGAGTTTCACTTCTTAGCTGATTTGTTACCTCCTATCTTGCATAACGACCCCAGTGTTTCTTGTGGTCTGTTTCCTTGGCACACCAGACAAGATAAGAAACACCGATTTATTTATTTTTGCATAGGCTATTTGCGGCAATTTCAAGATGCCTTAGATTAGGTTCTCAGCTCTCCTGAGGTTCTAAGAGGGGATGATCCAACAACCCATAAATATTTTGCAGAAGACTGAAAGCAGATAGGGTAAAACTTTGAAGCAGCTCTTTTAGCTGTGATGCCACTAAACCACTGCAAATGATAGACTTCCTAGGAGATAACTCTGGGATAAACTCTCTTGTTGTTTTGTCGACTCATTGTGCTCTTTTCTTGTAGCAAGTTCTTTGGTGCGTCTTTAAAACCGATCTAAGGAGCATAAGGCTAAGAATAAACGTGGTTTACCTGCTGATATATGGGAGTTAGTACCACCCACACTGTAAAGTATTCAAATACAAGGTGAGACCTGAAGAATGTAAAAATAAGAAAATGAACTGAGTCTCAATAGGCTAACTGGTCACCTAACTGGAAACTACAGGTAACAGATGAAAGGATTGTAGTTTGAAAAAATAAAAATTAACTGTTGAAGAGGAGATCTGGAACAATGAGAAAGAGAGCTCTATTAAAATTACCTCCAGTGATCTTTGACCAGAGATGCAATAGCAGAGGAGCAGCCTTTTGTTAATACAGAACATCTGCAGGACCTTGCTAAGACTGAAAGAGTTAATTGCCAACCAGACCCTACTCTATATTTAAAGCGTTTACAAATCTTGACATGAGAGTAAAGAAGATACAGATATCCTGGGAAATCTTCCAACTGTTCTGACGGAGTTCTCTTTTCTGGAAGTGCTAATGAATAAATTTTTCAGCTGTCATTTTAAGAAATCCAGGACAATGTTAACAGAGCGTATTTAGTCATGGGGACATAAAAACTCTATTTGGAAATGCAAATATATACTGGAAATATCTTCTGAAAGTGAAATGATAAGCAACTTCACAAACAAAATTGTAGGAAAACTGAAAGTTACTTTAAGTATCAGAATTTTGATTGTCCTTATCCTGGGCACACTAAATCCCCCTCCTAATGTGTCTGTTACATATAAGGACAGCAGGTGTGGAGTGGTTATATTTAACCAGTGAAACAAAATCAAAGGCAATGGCATAAAAAAAAAACCAAAACCCTATGCACTGTATATCTTGAACAAATGACTTTTTAAAGCTTTTAATAGAGTCCACAGACTTCTAAAAGCATACACATGCTTTACAAAATGGTAAGAACACTTTTAATAAGTTGTATCAATTTAAAACTATTCCTCAGATTTCTTCTGCAGTCAATACCTTTTCAGTTTTACCATGTAAGACTTGATTTACTTACGTGTATATAAGAAGCATAAGAAATTTTCACTTAAGTCTTTACCTAGTTTTCTTCCTTAAAGATTTTATACTGTTTTGGTTTTGTAGTCTGAACAGTAAAAGAAATCGTGTTCTGCTGAAGATTAAGCCTATGAAGATTAAGCACTACTATCCATTGCTGAAATCAAGTATGAAACAAACTCTTTTCCTTATCTCTCTCTGGGTGCAGATAACTAGCTATACAGATTATCTACCGTACAGATTTTGTTTATATGAGATTTAACCGCTCCAGATGATTTATCATATGTTTGTCTTCAAAGATTCTTGGAATTCTGCCAAACGTCATTTTAGATTTGCTTTTCAGATTTCTAGTTTCTTGTATTTAATAGGGGTATCCTTAATACAATTCTTAGAAACTGATTATCTTTGTAGGATGTTTACCTATTGTTTGAGTTTTAAAGCATCTCTGGGTGTTTCTACTTCACTTTCCAGCTTCTTCAATGAGAAGAAATTACTATCCCTTTCTCTTCCAGAATGCTGAAGAATGCTTTAGGTCTTATTCCTATGATGATCGACAACTGCGGAAAGTATTTCTAACACATTCTTTACATGTCTGATGTTATTCCACTTTATGATTTCTCTTTCTCTGTAGTACCCCCATTTTGTGTAAAGGAGAGAGAAAAATAGTGCTGATATGGATAGGCCAGTGCATGTGGATTGTCACTACTGAATGGCTCTAACCACCAAAGAGCAAATTGATAAGAACTGGGGAAAGCATTTTTTTCCAAATTCTTTTCAGGGGAATAGAAAAACACACAAACAAGATAAAGGACTAAGATTCTGATTTTACTCCCAGGGAGAATGGGGGAAAAGTAGAAGTATGTTTTCATACCTAGAGATGCTGTTTGTCCTTCCTTTCTCACACTTAACTGAGCAGGAAGAAAAGAATAAACCATCTCATGCCTGAGAGTGTTGACACAAGGCATGTAGAGTGTCCTTCCTTGGGCAACTTTCAGCAGGCAACAGGCAGGCACTTTTAAGCAGGATCTGAAAAGGAAACCACTGTGCTTAATAGCTACAGCTATCCTTCATTCTGTCTTATAATCCCTGCTTAAAAGCATCTGTGTCTTCAGCTCCATACTGTCATGTCACAGCAAGCCATCCAATTTAATAATGCTTTGTATGGAAAGGTTCTTCCCAGTCATTGTTTTAAACCTGCTGCCTGATCATTTACTGCGTCTCCCTTACGTATTGTGTAATGAAAAATAGCAAATGATTATTTCCTGTTGGGCTCCTACATCTCGCTCATGATTTCATGAATCTGAAGACAATCCTTATTCCCTCCATTTCCCAGTTAGAAATTATCTCATCACACAAACGTATTTCTGTACATTTCCATACACTGAGTATTTAGCCTTGTATGTTTTCTAGATCCCCCCTTTCCCATGAAGGAGCCAGAACTGTAAACACTACTCAAGTACACAAGAGATTTACATGGCAGCTTAACGAGCTCTTCTGCTTTGTTCTCAGATGCTTTTGGAGTCATTTCTAACATTGTTTGCCTTCTTGACTGCTGCTGAGTAGTAGGCTAATGTTTGCAGAAAACTATTCACAATGACTCCCACTGATAAAAGCTAATTTAGAGTCCATTATTGTGTATGTTTAGTTAGGGTTATTTTCATTGCTATTTACATTAGTTACTGTCGTAGAATTTCATCTGCCATCTTGCTGCCTGATCACTTGCTATTGTGAGATCCTTCTACAACTGCTCACAGTCAGCTTCAGTTCTGTTTACCATGAATAATTTTGTGTCATTAGGAAACTTTAGAGACTCTTGGTCCTTGCAGAAGGAATTTTAGGCTATTCAAGTACAATGCTTTTCATCCAGAAGTACTCTAATCCATTCAGTCCTAAGGAGAACTCAAAGAAGAAAGTCAATAATGTAGTGTTGGGTAGTCAGTATCTGGTAAAGAAACTGGAGGTTGATCTGGTTTTCTACTCGGGATGGAGGTATGTGATGTCAGTCATGATGTCAGCTGTGCTTTCTGATCGTTGGAGATGACTTTTCAGCTTTGTGCACTCCTATAACTTTAGGACACATCCTTTCCATCACTTGTGCTTGTCTTTTGCATTGTTCGCTGCACTGCTGTGATCGTCCCACCACATCCTGAATTCTCGCTCTGCCTAATTTATTGCCTGCCACTCCTCAGTGCTCTTTGGTGCTCTGCTTTGTGCGCATTCTTCAAAGCATTTCCACTTCACTAGCTACTGCTGCTGTACTTTCGCAGTTTTGCATAATTCGAATTAATCTGCAAAAAAGGCAAGGTGTAGCTTGCAAAAATCTTTAATAAAAACATCTGGGATCTATGCCTTGCCTGCAGGTAGTGGTTTTCCAAACACATGCACAAACCCTAACAATAAACAGCAACAAAGAAAAACAATACTTCTACTACAGGAGAAGATAAATATTTCTTTAGGGTTTCTGCAAGTAAATATTTTTAATGCCCATAGATCTACTTACCCTCATCATATGGATGGTAGAAAAACATTTAATATATTTAGTAAACTTCCCTCATTAAAGAATGGGGTAGTTGAAAGGCATTTGTGTCCTGCTAAGAATTATGGAAATAATTCTCTGATTTAACGTGGAAACGTTTTATCTTTTATGGAGAATTAAACTGTGTTTTAAAGCTTTCCTTTGGGAGATGTGCCTAAAATAATTATGTAAGATTCAGAATTACATATCATTTAAACAACGTTTTTAATCTGCCTTTCTACATGTTAGTTTCTCTTTAGTTTAAGTATGGGCAAGTTAGAAAAATATTTCTGTATGACAGCAACTTTAGAATTTGGTATTGAGATGGTCAGAGAATATTCAAGAATGTGTTGTTCTGAAACAAGACAGCTAATTACCAAGTACACTTTTCTGAAGCTTCTTTCTGTCCGTGTCCTCTTTTTCAGGTTAGTAATGTTGAGTGCCCACCTGACTTAGCTTACTTTTATGCCTCCCAAAATCCTGCTTAATGTTTTTCCACTCTTGGAAACTGAATCTAGAAAAAAAAACACACACACACACAAAAAAGCATGTTACTTAATGAACTCCCGTACTTACTTCCACTGCATTTAAAATGAGACTTGCAGCATCAGCTGAGAGAATACAGGATTTTTTTTTCTTTTCTTTTCTGAGAAGCTTGTTGTAGACTAAGGGGGCTGTGTCAAGAGAACCTCCTCTGATTGTCTCCGCTTCAACATGAAAACAGCCCGAGCTCTTCATCCGCCACAGTCCCCCAGACGATCTTCTGCTGTACAACAATGGTACCAAAGCTGGAACCTCCAGTTTGAGAAAGGGGGGAAAACACCCCAACGGCATACACCCTGTTTATCTCAGCTTACTGAGTTGTCCAGGCCCTGTCATTAGATTGCTGCAATCCTGTAAGTCTCTCACTACTTTCATGGAACTTGCCATTCCTACTCTTCCCCCCTTATAGCCCTGAAGTTTGTCCTCAGTGGCATCCTGTCCTCCTGGCCTTTCGGTCCCTCTCCTCAGGCAGCAGCACAGAGGTCCCCTCGCGTTCCCAGGAAGCGGAGCACAGACCCGGGGGCGCCCCGGGTGCCGTAGGAGGCCTCGGGACAGCGCAGGAGCCTGCAGCCTGCCCACGGCCACCCGTGACAGCCGGGGGCGGCCCCGCGGGAGGAGCGCAGCCGCCTGCCTCCAGAGGGGTGTCTGGGCAGTCACGGGAGCTGTAACGGAGCATCTACAAGGGCTAAAAAAAAACATAATAAAAAATCAAGCTAATTAAACTAAGGAAGCAATTTCTCCTGCGGTTAGTGACAGCACCTAGCAGCTGCCGTTATCAGGGGACAAAGAGCGCGGGGCCGGGCACGGCGCTGGCCTCACCGGGGCGCAGCCACGCCGCTGCCCCGCTCACGGCTACGAGCTCCGGTCTCGCCGCCTGCCCTTCCCTCCGGTCCCCTCCGGTCCCCTGCCCTCCGCCCGGCCCCGCCGAGCCCCGCGGCTACCTGTCCTGTCCTGCCTTGCCCTGCCCTGTCCTGTCGTGTCACCGCCGCCTGTCGCCGGCGGGTGCCATGCGGCGCCGAGGGCACCTTGTGCGGGCGGGGCGGGGGGCGGCGCGGCGGGGCTGCGGCGGCGGCGGCGGCGGCGTGGCGGAGCGGCTGCCCGCCCCCTCCCTCCCTCCGTCAGACGGGCGGGGAGCTGCGGCGGGCGGGAGCGGGAGCGGCGGCGGCGGGGCGCAGCGGCCCGGGCCGCAGCGGGGATGCGCCGCGGATCCCGGCGACGAGGTGGGGGCGCCGGGCGGGAGGGCGCGGCGCCGGGCCCGGCGGGGTGCGGAGCGGAGCGGGGTGCGGAGGGGAGCGGGGTGCGGTGCCGCCATCAGGGTGGGAGCATGGCCGGGGGGAGGCGGCGGCGGCGGGGCCCGGTGCGGGAGCCGGGGCCTGATCCGGCAGCGAGCGCCGCGGCGGAGCCGGGGCGAAGCCGGCGTTACGTAACCGGCGGCCGGGAGCCCCCGGCCCCGCGTCTCCCCCCGAGCCGGGCCGCGCTTTGGAGACCCCCCCCAGCTCCGGCCCCCCAAGGCGAGCGGTGTGACATGGCCCCGCAAAGTCCGTGCGCCGCCTGGGTGCTGCGCAGAGCCGGTGTGAGGGAGCCGGTGCTCGCGCAGGGGACCTTTGTGTGTCCATTCTCCCTCTCTGTCAAAAATATCGGCAGGGATGGCCTGCGTTCCCACTGTCCTGGCATTGCTGCAAAACCCGTGTGAGCACTTGGACTACGTATGAATTCATTAAAGCATTGGCTTGGAAAGCATCCTCTTCCCAGAAGTGCTGATGCTTAAAGTGAGCATCTGACGTGGGCTTTGCCCATCGTTTTGGCCCATCGTTTAATTTTATTTTGTAACCGCTTCAGCGTGCTGCATGACTACATCGCTGATGCTCTTCCCCAAAGCTTCGGCAATGCAGATGCGATGGACTAATAGTACGTGAAACAAAAGACCTTGCTGCACTTCTTGGGGCAAGCTGGGAGTCCAAGGTCGAACCGCGAGCTGCAGTGCAACTTGCGTGGGGAGCCCAACGGAGCAAAAGTATCCGCGGTTCCTAGCGGAGGGCTTAAGGGACAGGCAGTGTCGGCAGCAGACACTCACAGAGTAGATGAAGAAAACTCTTTGGTGAAGGTGTGAGGAAATAGCTATTTTGGGAGTACAATCAACTGTATCAGCTCAATTTTAATGGAACTAGTATGTTTAATTGCATTCCTAACAGATTTTCTGTTCTCCAGATGATTAACTTGCGGAATGACACCAGCTCAAAGATTAAAATCTCATCAAATATCTAATGGTTTCTGTATAATATAATTGTGTTTGGTTTATAATAGTTCTTTTCTAATAACTGGTCTTTGTCCATGTAGCTGGAGATACTGTAATTAGACTTTTTTATCTTGGTATGAATGACGTGACCTTGACCTCTAGAGGTTAAGCAGATGTGGTTGTATGGATGACAAGATCTTAAAAGTTTAATAGGACATTTATTTTTATGTATATATAATGCATAGGGTTTTCTTTTAATTTGGTTTAAGAAGTTTGCACAAGAGGAAGGCTACCATCTCTTTTCTCTCCGTTCCAGATAAATTAAGAGATGTGAAGAACCTAAACATTTATTATTTAAAATATCCTAATGAGGTTTATATTTGAATTACTTTTTCTGTACAAGTAAGTGGTGTGATGTATACCTGGAAAAACAAAATACTGCAGGATTTGTGACTGAAGACCCTCTAAAATGATTTCCTTGCTACTAAGGACTACAAAAAGTACCTTTGGTTTTACTGGAGTTCCTCAAGCTCGCTTCTTCCATTGCCTTTTAGTGTTTTACTGTATACTCCCAGATGCTTCACAGGGCTTGTGAGCCCTGTAGCATTAGGGCTATTGTCAGCAGCCTTTCTTGTCACTCGCCCTTCTTAGTTCTTAGCCCATTCATAGCTTACTCATACATCTCTGTGATGCTCCAAGTTTCTGTTGCCATTTTTCTAATCTTTATTTTGCTTCAGTTCCACCCAGGGATAAGCAAACATTGATTTGTGTACCTGTACGAATGAGTGGTTTTTTTTTTTTTGTTTGTTTTTTCCAAGTGCTGGTGTTGAAAGGCTGTACTATATATACGTTTATATGTTTGGATGTGTTGTTTGTACAACCATCAAAAATGTGACATTTCTCGCAGGTGTTTCTCTGCAACTGAGCAGCCCATTCGGGCCTTGCTGCAAAGGCACTGTGACCATGGAAAGGTAAAGCATCGCAGCTTCTTCAGCAGGGCCATCCCCGCCTCTTGCTCTCTTGTGTGTGCTGCTGGAGATGTGACTTCTTCCTTCAGCCCAGGCTGGAGATGGAGGCAGGGGATATTTATATTACTGCTTTGTTTTCCTTCAGTTCTTCGGCACGTGTATGAATAGGATGTGCATGTGTATCTATCCCGTGGTGCCTCATGTTTCTTCTGAAGTATGATCTGCCACCGGATTTCTTAGTGTGACAGATGTGAATGGCTTAGCTGTTGTGCTGCCTAATACATGAGATACTACCATGGGTTATCTCTGTGGTGTTTTTTTTTAATTTTTTTTTTCATATTTCTTTAGATTCTGAGAGCTTAGGCTTCTGGTATCATGTGTTTTTGTCTCAGGAGAGCTGTATTTCCTAAGGAGCATTAGCCTTCCAGGTCAGTCCTGCCATGCCCCACTGGGGGACCTGCTGTCACTGCTCCTGGCATTGCAGTGGGAGGTAGGAAAGGCTACTGAAGGTGTACGTCTGCATTTGTAGTGTGTGTGCAGATACACAGTAAGTCTGTGCTGATGGTTTAATTAACCCTTAAGCCTTATATATAGGCTAGAAAATAATTGTCTGATTTTCCTGTCTTTTCTAACATATTTTTTTTTAAACATTGAACAATTCAAACAGTTCCCAGAAGTTTCTGGTGTATATAATGATTAAAACCTGTGAGGCTTAATTTTTATTTATTTATTTTACTGGTAACTGAATGTTTTTGAAGTTTTTGACTATGCTGGCATGGGAAAAGGCAGCAGTTTCTGTAGATAATTTTCATGGGGAATGTTACTCTGGGCAGTTGCACTTCTAAAACGAATTTCTCTGAGAATTTCCTTCAGGCTTGTGTTTTTTTCTTAAGATGGGTTTTAATGAGATTTTAAAAAAAAAAAAAGTCATTCCCAGTGGAATACTAAAGTAAATGCTTACCTTTCTTTTTTTTTTTTTTTTTTTTTTTTTTGGTTGAATATGCAACATCAAGGTTCTAAACGTTGAAGAAAGTGGCAAGAGGTAATATATACAAATGTGAGTAATTTTACTCAGGCCATGTGAAGGGTGTTGGATTTTTGGCAGATTCAAAACAGCTGTGGTGATAGATGGGGAAAGTCCAACTGTAAGAGGTGTAATGGGGAGGAAGTTGTGTAATGACAGGGTGGCTGAGGCTAGCTGAATTTGTCTGAAATATTATGAAACATTAAGAATATTAAATTACAGTAGTGTTTGTGCTATAAATAATGTTATCTATGTATGTTTGTAATTAATTTAACTGTCTGCATACCTAGGTTTTCCAAGCTGTGAATACAAACCCACAGCTTTCAGCTGTTTCCTCTCAGTATATAGACATATATACACATAAAGGCGGAATGTAGACATAAGGGCAGTTAAGAGCCGTCTTTAAATGCTGCTGTGTTTGTCCTGTTGAACGGTGTTTCTAGTACGTCCCTCTTCAGGGTTGTTCCTTTCAGAAGAGCTGAAAAATAGTGGAAGAGCTTTTCAGTGCTGGCAGCTGATAAGCCGGTCAAAGTGAGGTTAGCTAAAGCGTGAAATACAGAAGATAGGAGAAGAACACGAGGGTCATGATGTACAGGCAGTCAAACCAGCGTCTTTTAAGGAAACTTTTAGGCTGAATGACCAGTTTAGCAATTGAGGTAGAGGAAAAAAAAGTGAACAATACTAAAATACTGGAGACAACTGCTGAAAGAAGAAAGAAGAAAAAACAGAGTTGAAGCATGTGCGTGTGTGCCTATTTGTTTTAAAAGGGGATTTGAATGAAGTGGCATCCAGAGATTCCTTCCAACCTGACTTATTCTGACTGCTTTGGCATAACCCAGACATTTTTGCTTGCACCTTACAATGAAAAATAGATGGAGCTTAGTAACTCTGAATTACTTTCTCTGTGTATTAACCCCAGAGAACCTGCAACTAGTTTGGGTGCTGGCTCCAAGTGAAGTGTGTCAGTATGTGCTTGAGAGGTGTATGTGGTTATGGAGTGTGGCAGCAGGGAGTGAGCTGCTGAATTTCCAAGCCTGTCTTCTTGAGAAAGGTGCAGAATTTCCAAGCCTGTCTTTCTGAGAAAGCTGCAGACTGGTTGTTCAAATGATTTCAACGTGAGCGCCTCCATCACCAGGTTGGAAACTGGTGAATGTTGTATCTTATTTCTTGTATGGATTCATGGCTTTAAGAAGTGAATCTTTGAAGGAGGAGGAGGAAGCTGGAGATAAAAAAGAGTGAGAGGAGGGGTCTGGAAAATCACAGAATCCTAGAATAACCCGAGTGGAAGTGACTGTCAAGGGTCATTGAGTTCTACACCTGGCTTCATACAGTACCACCCCAAAATTAATCCACATGTCTGAGAGCATTTTCCAAATGCTTCTTGAACTCTGGCAGGCTTGGAGCTGTAACCACTTCCCTGGGAATGTATTACAGTTGTAACGGCCTAACGATCAGAAGAGCTTTCATAGCGATCCTTTGAAATGCCTCACTGCAGCAGAGAGAACAGTTGCATTCTGGAACAAAATTAAATATTTTTTTGTGTGTGTTCCTTAAAGGTGAATATAGTTTAATACTAGTTGAGAATGCTTCTCTTGAAGAAAATAATGGATTCATTAACTTGGGGTGTAAAGGAATCTCTAGTAGATTATGAGCTTTGTATAGAGCTGCAGGGACTTCAAGTAACAGGTGTCGTGGTGTATTAGATTCCAAGAGTAAGTTTTCTGGCAAAAAATCACTTTCCTTCTGGGAAACAGTTTTCTTGCTGTATCCTTGCTTGGGGGATGGTATTTGTGTTTCTAGCAGAGTGCTGTCCCTGAGCATCTCTTGAAGGTTATATGTTCCTCAGTTAAATATTTCACATTTATGAAATTGAAGTCCACTCCAGTCGAAAAATCAATAGAAGAACTTTACTTCACACTTTCTGTAACGTAATTGGGGTGGGAGAACAAACAGTTGTAGAAACTGTGGTGGTGACTGCTAATTGGACTTAGAGACGGACTATGGAGTTGGAGCTCGCTTTGGTGGTTCATGCTGACAGTTTAAATGAGAAAGCAATAAATAATTAAAACATTAACACTGAGGGTGGGAGGTGGAGGGGGCATGACACAGGACATGAGCATACCTCTGACACTTAGAAGACTGAGCTGGAGGGAGAGCAGCCTGGTACAAGGCCCAGGCCACCAGCCAGGACTTCGACACATCAAGTCACTGGGGACGAGTGTCATTTTCCCCTGGTTCTCTGGTGCCAGTCTCACCTGGACCTTGATTTGTGTGCATGTTTCACAGGGTAGGCAATCCTGAATAGAAATCTATGGCCACATGTCCTGTTTAATAAAGCAATACTAGATTACATGACATTGAGCAGAGTTTCTGTTCTTGCAGCCACCCCACCCCATTCACCTGTGACAATCCCAGCATGGGTAAGGTGATGATAAAGAGGATTTGGGTCAAGAGAAGTTTCTGTGAACGTATTACAGGAATGATTTTAAGCTGGTAATTTGACTTCAGTTTCTACCTCTTCCGTGTTTAAAGTTTGTGTTTCCTGGTTTTAATATGTTTCTGGAAAGCAAACTTTGTGCAGAAGATAGTTGCAGAAAACAGGATGGGATTGATATAAAATGGAGTATATGTTATTTAGAGAATGAGTCTGGATATAAAGTGTCAGCATGCCTCTGATACTGGAAGGTTAGTTCTGTAGCCAGACAAATTCTATGACTTTCCTTGTAATAATTGTTGATGCATAAAACCTTTCTTTTTTTTTTTTCCCCTCTTCCTGTCAGCTAATTGAATTTTATCTTTCTTCACGTACACTTGACAACTGTGCTTTTTTTCTTCTTTTTGTATGTGTAACTCATGTTAACTATGTCCAGGTCATAGTTGCACCTGGCTTAATGTTCTTGGATGACAAAATTACAAGCAAAAATATTCAGTTATCTGGGAAAAAAAAAATAATGTTCTCTGACTTTCCCTGTGACCTGTATTTTTGCACATATACTATGGGAAGCTAAACATAAAGCATATGCCAGTCCACTGAGCAGGCTTCTTGGTCCTTTTTATGACTGGCAGTGCACCCTACACATAAAGCCAGTGGTCAATTTGCAGTATACAATTCAGAGTGACATGCAATGCTTTTTTTTTTTTTTTTTTTTAAAAGTAGCTGCACATTGCAGTTTCAGGAAGAAATATGTCCCTGCCCAGTCACCATAAATACTGCTGTGTGACAGAACTTACAAACAAAATGAAATGTGTGGTTTCTGCCTCTAATTGACACAATCCTGCTTGTGTATTTTGCGAAATATGAGTTCAGGATTAATAGGGTAGGCCTCAGATCAGAATTTGAGGATTAGAATTAGTCAAGCTGACTAACCCTCAAGCCTTTACGTGACTCTTCAGTAATTCAACATGCTTTTGCAATGCCTGGGAGTTTAAGGAATAGAAGTAATTTCAGAATTAATCTATAATATTACAACAGTTGAAGGGGTTTAAAGCTTGGTAAGCTAGAACTGTTTAAGCTGCGTCTGATGCAAGCTAGGCTCCCAGCACACTCGAGAAAAGGAGCAGCATCTCATGACAAAGAAGTTTCATTTATCAATGCCACCACGTGTGTCATTGACAAGCTGTACGGGTTTATTTTTCTTTCTTCTGTTCTTCTGTTTCATCTGGCTGTGGACACAATGTACTGTGCTGAGAAATGCAGAAATGCTTGTGGAGGGCGTGGCAGCTTTATTCATTTCATACTTTAGCATTTCTGGCAATATTCCCATGTTGAAAGCTGATCGAAACGAACTGTGCTTAGGCCACAGATATCTTGAGGAACGTGCAGTCTTCTTGGCTGCTTCTTGGATAGTTTGGAGTGAAAAATGTGTCATAGGTGTGTGATGTAACACTGGAGAAAACACAAATGTTAGATAAATCTGTTTAGTTTCTCAGAAACATGCAACTTAATTTTTGAAACTTTTTTTTTTAATGCAGCAGGAGTGTGTTCTTGACCTGTCTTTCATTAGTAATCTGGGTTTCCAGCACTGAGACATGCTTCTCCAGCTTTTGTCCTCTGATTTATGACGTGTTGGATCTTAACCACAATCCAGTTGACCAGTTCATTTTTTTTTTTCCTTTCTTACCTACTGATTTATGATAATATGGAAACACAGCTCACTCTCTAGGGAAAAAGTGAAATGAAGTGTAAACAAAATGCCTTGAAATTTGCAGAGTGAGCATATCAAGGAAAACCAGTTGTTTTCCTGATGGACTTTTTACCTAGTAGCAATGTCAGATGCTGTTTCTTAATGACAGTGAGTGAAATATTTTTGCAGTTTATGTTGGTCGCTCTATTGAGGTGGGCTGTACATTTAAACAATTCAGAAGCAGAATTGAAAGCAATGGTACAACTTCGAAATGTTTCTTGTTTAGAAGGACAAGTCTGAACATAAATAAATGTATTTGTATTGTGAGATCCAGAAAGTAGTTCAAGCAGACCTCTCTGAAGTTTTTCTTTTTAAACAATCTCAGTATGCTGCAAAAAATGACTTTCAATTTTTCAGGTTCCCACAGATTGCAGCACAGAAAATCAATACTTTTTCAACTAATGTCAATTTTTTCCATTAAAGGATAAATGAGGAAGTGTGAGGCTTCCAGTCTTCTCTGGCTTCTGTGCATTTCCCAGACAGCTAATCTGTATTTATCTTTATATTTTGTATAATGCATACTTAGTGCTTGTCATTTTATTCTCTTTGCCAACCATAGCTTGTGTTTAAGCGTTAAATACTCAAGGCATGTTGGAATTGTGGCAAGTTTTTAAAGCCTTTGTTCAAGTACTTCAGGTTAGGAGGGTGAATGTTTTATTTGAGCCATGACCAAGCCAGATGTATTTCATTTTTATTACACTGTTTGTTGCTTTAATGATCTTCTAGATCTCCCTATAAACATATTTTGAAAATACCTTAGGTCTGAATTAGAGAAAATACTTTTTTTCTTCTCTGAAGCAAATATGCACTTTGCATTTCTGTTTCTATAGGTTTATCAAGAGTAGCAGGGAACAGCATGATCAAAAGTAGCACGGCAGGTCAAAAGTGAAAGATAGCGTATGTCAACGTTTGGATTTTGCTCGTTACTTTTGTTTTGCTAATAAGAGCATATATGCATATAAGCAGAATGCAGGAGGTACCAGCTTGCATCTTGCTCTGCTAGATGCATGTAGAGAAAATACTTCAGGTCAACAGTGCTCCATTCTAGGAGGAGATGGATCTTGCAATGATACTAGAATATTGCTAAAGTTTCTCCTGTGATATTTGCTGCAATGTTTGCCTGAACATAAGGGTAATCTTACATTGTAGCAGTGGCTTACAGGGACTGTGTGGTATGAAGTTTCACCCAATGAGCTACAAAGACCTACATAAATGTAGATGGGGAATGTGGGATCTCTGAAAAAAGGCTATGTGGGGAACAACCGAACTCTTATGTATTCAGCAGAGTGGCTCTGTTGTTGGGAATGCAGTGCCAGAAAATTTAAGCAGAGAGAGCATATTTTCCACTTTGGGGCATGCCTGAGTTTATGAAGCTGCCTTCCTTGTTCATCTGCAGCGCAGGACTGTGCTGGGCAGTGAAGCGTCACCCAGCAGTAGCTCAGATCATGGCCCCAAGAAATGTGCTTGTATCTGCAAAGCTCCGTAGTTGTATACTTTGGTAAGTAATGCTGCAGCAAGTTGAGCACCATATTTCAGTATTTTTCATTATAATAAACATTGTACATGCTTCAGTACATTTAGTACCATGTTCCAGTTCTTTCTGCACACAAAAACATTTTTCCATCTTTGTTATTAAACAGTCTAGCTGTAAGGACAAAGTCATTCTCAAAGAAAAGAGCTTAAAGGAGAAAGTAAAT
Source organism: Cygnus olor (assembly GCF_009769625.2). Taxonomy (NCBI): domain Eukaryota; kingdom Metazoa; phylum Chordata; class Aves; order Anseriformes; family Anatidae; genus Cygnus; species Cygnus olor. The sequence continues at coordinate 16,567,295 of NC_049174.1, read as the reverse complement.
GACAAAGTCAAAATTAAGCAAATCATTCCCAGTGCTATTACTATATTGAAGAGAGAACATGACATTTTGCAAGTAGTTCAAAGACTAAAACGTAAAAATTTAAAAGGAATGAATAACAGACTTCAAACTCATACCAGCCATTTGGCACAGTTGCCCATTGACTTGCTGAGGCTCTAGCTGGAGTTGCATGGAACTGAAGACCAGTGCATTTCCTAGCTGTAGAGAGAGTTTAAAAAGAGTTCATACATGCGGATGAATGAGATTTTTCTTTCCAGAACACTGCCATTTCCAACTGAGTATCTAAACTGCTTTTTTTTTTTTAATTTTTCTTCTTTTTCCTGTCTTCTTATTAATCCTCCTTTTGGAATGCTGGTATTTGGGAAGCTGTCCCAAAACACTTACTTGTCAGGTGTCGCTATGTAGCATTAACACAATTAATCTTACAAGCCCTTTTTTCTGGCCTATTTGTTTGGTGGTGTTTCAAGAATTATTTTACTGCTATTTTCTGATGTTGACTAATTTTGGAACAGGTATTTCATACAGCATGGGAGTTTCTCTTCTGTATAAATGGCTATGGGCATCTTGGCTGAGGTTTCTGACACATATCTGGATACATGGTGACTTAGGACTAGGGAGTGTGACAAAAATAAAACGAGTTACTTAAAAAGAGTGACTTGCAGTTGGAGTGATTTCTCCTTCAAAGAAAGAAAGAATTCTGTAACAGAACTTGATAGTTGATATTGAGATAAAATAAGTGGCAAGGTTAACAAAATATTTTATGATATTCGGGTATGAAATTGTCCTGAAGTGCTCTTTAGAAAAAAAGTGGATAAATGAAATATTTTTGTCTGTCTCTTGAGTGGAAATATACACATTCATGAAGAGTTTCAACTGAAAAACGTGGACTAGGACCTAATTTTGAGAAGAACACGGATACCTCTCTGCAACTGAGTCCTCTGATGCAAAATTCTGAATGTATATTTATTTGTAAACGTGCCAGAATTATGACTGCATAATATGTAATAATGCGCAATAATTTTTTGAGGTAACATCTATGTATAAATAGGTATATCATTGTGTATTTTCACTGTTTAGATGGTAGATGGCTCACAGTCAATGCAACCAGACAGTTTTATTCTTGTGAATTGACAAATGCTGAGTTGCCTTGCCTATAACCAGAGGTCGTAACTTGTGAATGGAGACAAGGAGCAGAGGGAGAAAATTTTAGCTGTATTTCCATTTTTGCTGTGCCTTTATGGTTTTTAATATATTATCATTTTTAATATAGTAGTGTATTTAATACTTTTGGTGTTACTCTTGTATGTAATATATTTTTCAGGAGTATTCTTATGCCTAGATGTTGCTGTCAGATAACGTTACAAAATTTCTCAGTAGCTATGAAATCAGTAGGCAACAGTAAGAGAGACTTAAAAACGAGGTGCTGAACTTCAAACCAGGAGTTGTGTGGCACTAGAAGTACAGGAAAAACTGATGGTTTGAGATACAATTTCAGACTCAAAATGTTTAGGTCTTCAGGGCCAGCAAAACATGAAGTAAAACACTCTATCCTGTGGTATTTTATAAATCTGTGCCCTTCCTCTGAAACAGGGAAAAGGATGCTAGTGTTTTGGCCACCAGTTTTATGCATGCGAATTTATCCTTACAGCCTGTCAATATTTTGTTGAACCTTGTGGTGGAATATTTAAATTTCTCAGCATCTCAAGTGAGAGTAGGAAGCTCTCAGAGCGAGGAAGCTCCCTGATTTGTCAAGGTCAGTGAACAAGGAGCGGAGCAATACTTGCTGGACCTGCTTTGATCAGAGGAGGTGATAGCCAGCGTAATGTCTTGGCTCTGGCCGAGACCTCAAATGAAGTCGTGCAGTGGTTGTTACCAGCAGAGGTGGAGGTGTGGGTAGGATCCTGGCAACTGGGGAATTCAGTGATACAAGAGTGTAGAAGTCTGATATCGTGGAAGAAAATGCTTAGTTTCCTGGCTTCCTTTTCAGGTTGAGATTCAGTCCTGCTAGAATTGCAGGTATGTTTAATACTTTATTAAATAGTAACTGAAACAACCAGATTTTTGTTCAGCTGTTTACTGCTGGAGGTCTTTTTGTTAGCTGAAATGCAGTGTAATTTAGATCACTCTTTAATCTAAGTGATAGAAACCATACATATTACTTTTCTTGCCAATATGTCAGTACAGAATGTCAACAGAATGTTGTTCATTTTGCTGCTAGTATATTTTATTAAATTTCAACATATAGTCTTTGATATGAAAACAATATGGCATTTAAATTGTTTGGTAGTTTATGTTGTGTTTTGATTTATTTTATTTTTAACTGGGGAGGGGTGTCCCATCTTCCTGCCTCTAAGTATTGTACAAAGTCCCTAAAAATGATTTGGTTCAAGTGAAGATGAGTGTGGATGCCCAAGAACAGCACAAGTCTGTGATTCTATAGTGTCTCTGTCCTGCAATTGGAAGCACTCGAACACTATCCTGTTGGAGTCCCACTGGAGCAGATGAAGGGCCGTGTATGCTGGAAACTCCATGCTCTGCATGTACATATCTGTACCAGCAAAAACGTCTTCCCCAAATCAGCTCAGAATTGAAAACAAAATAAAAATGCATGAAAACACGTTGTTAATGTTTTTGTTTGTTTGTTTGTTTTTCACTCCTCCCTTTCAGAGTGCCAAATAATGCAAGGAGTGTTTTAACTCCTCAGTTACATATATAGGTCCTCAGAAAATTAATATACTGTTAGTAGTAGTAATTTTAAGGAAAATTCTTACTTTAATTTTCTTTTTATTTATCTCCTGAATGCAGTTCACCACTGTCACTTGTTTTATTAGTGTTCCAGAATGCACAATAATATGTAATAGAGAATTATGACTCCTGTTTTCTCTTCCTCCAGACTTAAATGAGAAAATGTCTTTTCTTATCTGTTTATATTCTGTATGTTGTTTCATTATAAAATTGAAAATGCCTCTGCATATGTTTTGTGAAAGTTGAAAGCCACTGAATGATAAGCCAGGATATCGCTGACCTTGTTGGTGTAGTAAGTGTTGGAGTCAGTGTTTCAGGATGCACAACACCTCAATAGTCAGTTTTCTACAACATGGGCTTCTTTAGAGGGTCTTGCTCAAGTGTTCTCAATGGTAGAATCTGCTTTCTCATGTTAAAGAACTGTAGTGCTTTCCTTGGACAGTGAAAATTATCTGAAAAGGTAAAACTAATATAAGAAACAACCACCATTCTGGAGTAAGAGAGGTCAAAAAAATTTTGGCCAAAAATGGTTGCAAGTGCTTGCAAATCCAGCCAAACAAAGATCTTACAGGAGCTTCACGACCAGTATTGTCTAAATAAGTCCATCAGAAATTACTAAATTTGTATCTTTTACTATATTGAGTGAGAGCTATTCTTAGGCTTTGGGAACTGGAATGATCCATGGGAAAAAACTTGAGTTATAGTTAAGGCAACTTCCTCAGAAACGTACTGTGAATGGTTCTGAGAATATTTTTCTCCTCCATGTGGAAGTTGAGCACACGATAGCTGTGGCACCTTAATTCTGCTGAGCCCTGTGTCACTGGCATCCCTGCACAGCACACTTCTTGTGGTGCTTCCCCAGGGGCTTTCAGCTGCTGGCGGGGTGGGACTGTGAGGCGTCTCAGGTCGAGGTACATCTTGCCCTCACTAGGTGGTCCCATTACTTCCTAGACCTTATATTTCGTATGTATATGTGCTTATTATACAGTGCTACAGTGTGTGTATGTTTGAAGAAAGTCAGGGAAGATAGACATTACACAAAGGAATGAGGGCTGGAGAATTCTCTGTGTGTTACAGAGCAGAGATTAAAGTGAAAACAGAGTAAACGCAGATTAAAAAAAATATATATATGTTCTATATTTGTGGTAACATCTTAAATTATCTATTGGAAGTTTCTGCCTAGCATCTATCACACGGTTCTCCAGTGTAAGTGAGAACCAGAGACATAGAGGCAGATCTGAACTTGCCATGGATCAGGCAGAAAATGCAGAGGCAGGACTTGCATCTACAGATGATTTTTAATTCTGTTAGATTAAAAAGCACAGTTTATGGGTTCAGTATGCTGAATCCCTTAAAAAGTTGAAGTTTTGTACCTTTGTTAGTAAATTCAGATTAAATTTAGCAAACAATTTCATTAAAGCAAAAATGGAGAAAAAAATAGAAGTTTCATCTGAGTAATTTTGCAATGGAATGCTCACATTGGTATGTCTTAATGTTGAAATGGACTTTTCTTCCATGTTACTTGAAACTTCGTCTTTCTTCCTTCTGTTGGTCCCTGAACTAAAAAAATCCACTGTTTATACAGCCAAAGTAGGTTCTTTTTTCAGTTAAGTGTTTGAGGTTTATGAAATATGTCAATAAACATGCCTGAGGAAAAACTTGCCTGTTCCAAAAATGTAAGGCAGACTTTTCTAGTTAAGAAAAGCCATCCTAGCATATGGTGCATTTCTTCTAAGATGCAAAATATTCATATACTGAGATGAACCTTCTGGAGGAACTTTGAAGCAATAGCTACTGCTCTCAAAGCTTCTGCCTTTATTTGTTTCAACAGAGACTGACTTTCTGAAAAAAATTCTTCCTAATCTCTAAAAGATGTTAATAGTGCCCTGCCAAACTGTTGTTGACAATCTATTTCTTGTAGGATGCTGTTGTATATAAACAGGTTTTTAATTTATTTTTTTTCAAGCCATGAGAAACATTCAGATTTGTGTTCAGCTTGAGTCTAGAATAGCATTAATGTTTCTGGCATGGTAGTTGTTTTAGTCCTGAATGACAACTGTGTTGCACACATTATCTTAGATGGCTGTAGTGGCAGAATAGATTGAGTTTTATACATGATCGACATGTTACTGCATTCAGGGCTGCCTCATCTATTTTTTCCAGTGTCTCACTTGCTGTAGCACTGACCTGTGTTCGGTTCCACCATGCTAGGGTGACCTTCACACAGCCCAGGAAAAAACGTCTTGTTTGCTCAGCATCCCAAAAGACAATTAAGAGTGGTTGCCTGAGCAACATAACATCCTTGTCGAATACCACAGGGATCGCGATCGCTGTGATGCCAGTTGGAACCTTTCATCAGAAGTGGCACGCTTCCATGCTCAAAACAGTGGAGCATCGAAGGAATGTTGTTGCTTCCCATTTGCTTTTTGTCTTTGCTTGGACTCTTCTCTGATGAAGCGGTGGAAAATAATCAGAGGCATGGAGTAAACAGATGAGTAGAAAAAAATGTAAAAAGCAACATGAAGAAGGAAAGGAGTCCCCTGGGAAGGAGCGGGGAGATGCTCCTCATTGTGGACGAAGGAGCAAAACAGTGGAAAAAATCAAACAGAGGAGAGCATAGAAAACCATTTAGAAAAGGAGAATAAGGAAAACATGGGAAATATTAAAGAGTGATATAGATGGGTAAAAAAAAAACAAACATCTTTTTCCAAGCATCTTGGAACTGTTATGCTAAAACTGCATTTCTTCATGGGAGTTTTTTGTCATTGCTGAAAAATCTCTATTTCAGTTTTGTTTTCTTTTGTTTGTTATTAAAAAGAAATCAACAGCCTTATCGGTGCTTTGATATTTGCTTTTGTTTCCCTGATACAAAACCTGCCAAAGATTCCTTCTGGGTGCAGGTGGCTTATCAGTTCTGTGTGGTTAAGGCACTCTTGTATTTTGTAGCCAACAGCACACAAGGGAGCAATATGGCTAGTACCACATCTGTCTGCCTTTTTTCTTCCCAGCTTGAATGAAGAGCTACCTACTTACAGCTAGGATAACCGCAGGCAGGCCTTGGCATCAGGCCAGGCAAAGGCTCACGTCTCTGCATCCGGAGCAGGATGCTGTAGCTGCTTTACTGCTGCTAACCCAGCTTATTTTCCTGGTTTTATACACGCACTGTCTGTGACCGCTTGGATAGCTCATGTGTTGTTCAAGGTATTTGTTGAATATATCTGTTGAGAGCATTTGAGCTTTTTAATACATTTTGAGCAATTCAGAATTGACTGTTTTCTTCAGCCAGCAAAGAATTACACGATGTGAAAGTCCTTCAGAATAAAAGCTAACCCATGAGAAGAGAACAGCAGAAAAATAATTAAATAAGAAATAACTTCTTTCACTAGTTTTCCTGAGAAAGGTGTGTGTATCTTTTTTAGTGTGTCACCTGAGGTGTCACTAAGAGTGACTTTATCCTACAATTTAGATGCCAGTTCAGTTCTTGCAGAAAGACACTCCTTGTTAGTCCAGAACTGGTTGTGTTCTCCTTTAACTGCTTTTCTGCTGTGTCATTTCATTACTGATGATGTCATCTTAAGGCTTTTTGCTCCAGTAGTGTGGTTTGATGTGATCGACAAAACCTGTTACACTGATGTGCATCCTAATTTATTAAAATCTAATTTTCACTGGTCTTCTGTAGTATTCTGCTCTGCCAGCTACTTTTAATGTGGCTGCTATTGCAGACAATCACAAGTTTTTATGGGGGAGCCATGCATGTGGAAATGGGGTTAGGAATTGGGGTGCACTGGCTTACAAGTTACAGGGCTCTATCACAAGCTACAGCAAAAATCACCCCCATTCTCCAGACTGCTAAATAGGTGGTAGGAATTTATTTGATATTTTTATAGGGCACTCCTGTTCATGTCCTGTTTATGATTTGACTAGTGTCCATGTTATTGCATGATGTTTTGATATCAGTGTGAAGTTTTGATTGTCTATTCAGCTACTTACAGGAACATCAATTGCCACGGTAGCAGAACATAACAAATCTGCTACATAAAAGTGCTGGTGAAGTTTTTGCCCTGTCCTTCTAAACTCAGTCTTCAGAGTGGCCCTTTTCAAAGGATCTGTTTTCATCTTTTGGAGAGTCTGGGCTTGATTTTGTTTCCATTTTTGCTAACATGTTTATAAACCTGAAGCAATTGAAGTAGCTAGGCATATAAACTAGTCATTCTGCTGTATGAATTAGAGCAGATTTCTCTCAAGAGCTTTGTGCAGCCAGCTTTCTAGCCAGGCTGTCTACTGCTGGGAATTATTGTTTTGTTCAGATTTCAGGTCTAAATACAGATTTAGGAGGTTATTTTTAGGATATATATTTTTTTCCCAATATCGACTTTAATCTCTAAAACCTAACTAACTAAAATGAAAAGATGATACATTTGGATGCACTGTCCACAGTATAAAGCATCTCTATATAAAAGAGATTTTTATTTATTTATTTTAGAGAATAAAGAATTATATATTTTTACAGTGTGGCTGTAGATAACATTCTTCCTATCATTTCTTATGTGTTATAAATAAGAAACAGAGAGGCCCAGCTTAATTTTCCCAGTGCTTAGAATACATTCTACTGAAGTGTTTCTTCCTTCTACCTTCTCTGTTATGTGTATATAAAAAATCATTATTTTCGTCCATTGACTAGAAGGAAAAAAAATAAGGTAGAAAAAAAATTATTTACTTTTTCATACAACAGCAGGTTACTTTATCTTTTGCAAAGCTGTGTATTTCATAGCTTGTTCAGTAAATTCTGCCTGGTGTACCTAGATTATCTCCTATTTTAAACACTACATTCATTATAATATTCAAAGTAGTTTTAACCTCCTTTAAAAAAAAAGACCATTCTATAATTGTATAACTTTTTTCTTTCCTCTTCCATTTATCTCCCTCACTTGCAGCATGATTAATCTTCTTAGTTTCTATTCTTCCGATCCCATATTTCCCAGGAGATTTCTATGTATTATTATTTTTATTAGATTAAAATAGAATTCCTGAAACCATTTCTGTATGTCTGCTATTAATGTAATTGGGAAGGGACTCCCTGGGCTGTTTAATTTATTTATTTATTTGCTTGTATCCATACGCTGGAGTGCATTGTCATATATTGTTATGCAAGTCAAGTGGATTGGTGAGTCACTGTGGTGTTAAGAGTCAAAAAACACCTCATTTTACTTAACTCTTCAAAGGTATATGGTCATTGGTAATGAATCATCTCTTGACTTCACTGATATTTTTACTATTTCTTAAAATGTTACTGTGGCATATGTAGCACATGTACAGAACAGAATAAGGAGGAGTATTTACTGGCATGCAGGTCGTAGGCAAAGGGTGCAAACTAAATGCCAGTAACAGAGTTCTTGCATGCAGTTCAAGATCTGCCTCTAGCATTGATACTTCCAGAATTAGTTTTTTAATAACTACGTAGTGAGTTTTGATGTCAGAAACTGATCAAGTAGTATAAAAAGTTTTTTTTAACAGGCAACTTTCAGAATAGGACTGCACTTTTATACATCAGGGAGTTAAGAATATAGAAAGAGATGATAGCTGTCTTCTGATGATGGCCTGCTACATAACACAAGATAGAAACCTTCACTTCCTGCAACAATCCTGTGATATCCAATTGAGCTGCACTATATTTATTTTTAGCAATAATTCTGCTCTTCATTTTTACCAACTTTATTTAGAAACATAACACTATGGAAGTAGAAGAAACCACCTGAGGTACTGCTTTCAGCCTGCAGTGTCATATGCAGTTTTGTAGTGGACATTAAATCCAGAAGGTCTATACAAGCCCTTGCTCTACCAGAAGTCAGAAATATGCCCATCATCGTAAGTCTTATTGCATCAAAATCCCAGAAATGGAAGTGCAGTGCACTACGAAGAGAGCAAGACTGTCTTCGTTGTCTTGAGGTACTGCAGTGACTTGGAAGTGTTGATACGTCTCCAGCGGTGTTCATACTCACCTGTCACATGCCATGCTGCTTGCTTTCTTGCAATCTCTCCATAAGTCCTGGCAATTTGAGCAAGAGGAAGAACTTGTGCTTGATCCTAGGAAACCGTACCAGTCTTGATCTGGTGATCAGATCAGCCCTGGAAGTGTGCAAGTTCTTGATACAACTGACCTGTATCTTCCATACGTCTCTGATGGTTCACAACTGCAGAAATGTGGTGGGGGAGAAAAAGGCCACTTTCTTGTGTGCACAGACTGCTGGCACCAAGGGTGGAACATGATCCCATTCAATTAAGGAAAAAGAAACAGCAAACCCATTGTTGTTCAACATACCTTTCAGCAGTGTCTGTTGTCTTTCCTGTGCTGTTATTTTTTGTAGCACTTGTTTATGATACAATGGATAATAGTAGATTTTGTCATAATTTTAGCTCATTGTATTTTCCAGGATAACAGTAATTAATAAGCAAAGTTATGTTCAAATAGGAAGAAAACGAAGGGAGGATTTTATGCGTTACAAAATCTAGTCAAAATAATTGTTTTAAAGATTCAGCTGTGGATTCTCACAATACTACAGCTGATCTAATTTCTGAGAGAATTTATTTTTAGAGTATTAGTTTTATTGATAGCCTAATAAGATATGTGTGTATTATTCAAATCTTTGCATTTCAGTTCGTATACTGCAGGCAAATTTAGTTGTTAAAGGACTGATTTTTTTTAATTGAAAATTTACAATCTGTGTTTCTTTCTGAATGACAAGTGACATTAAATAATGCAACAAAGTCTATCAACAGATATGAGCACAATATGAGCTATTGAAGAACACTAATTATCTATACTTAGGGAAAGCCATTTCTTAGATGTATATATTCTGTTTTTCATTCTGGTACATGCATACTTTTAATTGGAATGCTTTCAATATAGTGCTGGGCTCATCGTTTTGACTTCTCTTTCTTTTGATATTTTTATTTGCGTGACAAGTTTGAAGATGCTCTTTTATAAGTGATTTGTACTTTTCCTTAGTCTGGAACGGGTGCACACTTACCTTGTATGGCTTCAAGGAGTGGGTGGCATTGCCAGGTGTAAAGGAGCTGCAGGTAAACATCTGGTGGCCCAGCTGTGCTGCTCATGATAATGATGGATATACACCACCACATGAGACACTGTACTCGTCTTAAGTTATTGGTGGTTGGTTTTGTCCCATTGTTTTTAAGGGTGATATATTTGGCCATTGTATACTGCATCTGACGAGGCTCTTCTGGCTCAAGAAAGAAAACACGAGCAACGCCTGCTGCTTTGCAGCAGCTTCGTAGCGCTGTTAATCTTCACAAGCATGTTAGCTCTTCCAAAGAGCAAGTATTTAATGACACTGTTTTCTTCTTGGTGGGTTTGCTTTGCAAGTGATATGTTCCTTAGGAATGGATCTGTTTATTTTGTGGGACAGATCACAGTGACAAAAGTATTTGTGTTCTTTCCATGTACCTCTTGGAGTAAGAAATGAGGCCTGTTAAATGACAGTGTCAATTTCATTCATGCTGTTCTGGTGACAAATATGTGTGTCATATCTTTGAACTGGCTGTACCAATGCATAGACATTTTATTTTTGTCTGTCAACATTTCTATTTTCAAGTATTTATTAAATCATCTCAGCCAGGATGCTGCTTTTAATAATACTAAGTCTCCAGTCTGGCACTGTAGTATATTTGAACTAAAGTATTTCTCTAATTATTGGTTCTTGCTAAATTCTTTCAGCTCACTAGATGTGTGAACGGTCAAAATCTAAAACATTAATATTTCAGGATAAATAAGACACTTCAAAATTGAATAGTACCATTGTGAGTAAAATGTCTAATTTGTATGTGTGCTTAGGGCACTGCAGAGCACTGCTGGTATTGGCAGCATGGAGCATGGGCAGTGAGTCACAGACACGCTACTGTCCTAGCTGACTTCGTAGGAGGGAGAATAATGCAAACCCTGCATTCCTCAGCTCTGGCTGCTCTCCCCAGGGGCTTTCAGGCAAGATTGTGCCAGTTGCTCTAGTGGCTTTTGTGATGGCAAAGCTTTTCTATATTGCATTGGTAACTCCTGTGACTTTTTTGGATATAGTAGACCACTAACTGGTGTTAGTGAAGAGTGAGATTTTGTTGCTACTAGTCTGTTTTAAAACTGTGACTTAGTGGTCTCTGACTCTTCCTGAGCTTTGAATTACAGCTCTGATTTGAGATGGATGTGCCAGCTTAGCTGTATAGGAAATAACTAGGATTCCTTTTATAAATAAAATGATGAATCTTGGGTTTGTTCTAATATGGAAGCACAGTAAAATGTACAAATTTAGGAACTTTTATAAAACATCCCTCATTCCTCTAATTTCTGCCTTTTATTTCATTTTTCTTTCTAAACATATGAAGAAAAAGAAAAGTGCTTTTTTTTTTTGTAGAAAATATGTATGCAGATCTGTAGTATTGTACCATTTTCTCCACATCACAGAGAAGTGCTGTTTGAGTATTTGGAGATTTACAAACATCTGCCTCTATATGGCTAAACAACAGTTGGAAGAGAGGTAGTTTGACATTCACCTGCTATTAAAATACAATGAAATAGATACAGGTCTGTAGGGCAAATACAGCAAAATGTAGGTGTCATTTATTTCTGTCCATTTCCTTAAGCTGTAGAATGTCATTGTGGTATTTACATTTGATGTTTTAATAACCTTCCATGTTCAGTAACTCTGTCAACAGAGAGAATGTAGTTGCATGCAATTTTTATTTCCCTTGGAGTAGCAGTTAATATCTTGGAGTGTGGTTTTCTTTAAGGGAGAACTGTTCAGTTAATTTCTCAATTGCAGAGAACTGTATGAAGATGTTAGTTTGATGAGTGCTATCCTGTGCTCTCTGTTCTTTTAATTTCTCCATGCTGCTTGGAGCTCCCTGATTTCCTGAAACCCATTCTGAATGGAAGTAGCAGTTGCACTCTCCAGTTCCCAACCACATGGAAAAAGGAGAGATTCTTTGATGGTCAGTGACAGACATTTTGAATACCACTTCTCGTGCAATCTTGTTTAGACAGGTCTTTGTGGTGGCTGAATAGTTGAGGATTATGAAGTATATGCTGTATGACATGCACAATAGTTAGATCAAAAAGAGTTGAACTGACATGCAAATAGGTGTGGACTACCTGGATAATTCTGTTTATAACCTACCTTCTTCATAGTGAAGTGCAATCAGTTTTGTTTAAAGTTTGTGAATACTGTTTGTTGGGGTGTATTGTGCTCAGGACAACATAAGGAATTGTATTTATTTATTTATTTATTTATTGCAGCCCTCTTTGTTTTATGTTAGTAGGTGCTTCAAAATTGTAGGCAGAAATATCCAGGTAATTGATCATATATTGGAGTTTCTATTTGTAGCAGGCTTTTATATGGCTTTAGTCAAGGTAGCATTCTCTTTTTGATTTCTAAATCATAATTACATCCTGATGTCATGTAGCAAAAAGTAAGAGTGTTTTAGCTGATGAGGTAGAACTAGAACATTCAGTGTAGGCAGGTTGGTTTTCCCCCCTTCCTACATTTTATCTAGTAGGGTCATGATCAGAGGTTTTTTAAGAGAAAGAATACTAACTTTAGTTTATATCCATGTGGAAGAGATAATGTGTTTGTAGCTGGAAGATGTTTGAAAGAAAGGGTACATAAAGCCTTTGGCTCTATTCCATTCGCTTGAATGTACCATCTTTTTGAACATTTCATCATAACTTATGTGATGAGTCATTTCTGACTCAGGCAAAGAAAAAAATATCTGTGAAGAAGCCTGGCTTTGAAATGATAGTGACATCCAGGACAGAATAAAAATACGGAATGTGGGAAATCTGAATATCAAATTCTCTTAGCGTTTCCATTCTGAATGCTTTTATTTCTCTAGTGGATGAAGTCATGAAGAAAATCTTGCTCAAAAAACTATTTCCAGTTAACAGAAACTACTGTTAATCTGATAATACAACAAACGATTTAGCTGAATATTCTTGAAATAATTCGTGTTGTATAACCAACCAATTGTAGTTGACTTAATGAAGTGCTACATATGATAGGTTACTCTTCTGAGCTAAAAATCTGTGAACTGCTAGCTTTCAGTTAATGTTCCTCAGGATAGCAAGGGGGTAGTTGATTGCCATGTAAATGTATAAAGGTGGTGGTAGGGGAAGAGAAAGGCAACAGAAAGTGACAACCCTTTTGCTCTGATGTATGGAACATACAAAAGTGCAGTCCTTGTGGTCTTTTTGATGTAGAAGTGGTAGAACAGGGTCATTCTCCTGTCCTTGTCCCTCCCTATCCTGTTTTGAGTGAGCCTTTACAGAAAAACCCCAACGCTCGTGCCAGTTTGTGTGTGCTAGATAGGGGCATGTTCTGCATTCACTGTTGACTTAGTCTTGCATGTAGTCACAAGCCATTCACAAATCAGTGCTTTTTCTCTTTGAAAAGAGAAAACCTCTTAACTGCCAGCTCTACCTTGATGAAGTCATCAGTGCAATAGGAGAAACAGGAAGAGGAGAGGAAAATAAGATACATGTTTGTGGTGGACAAACTATAAAGTAGTTTCGTGAAGGTCTTTAGAAAACATGCAAACATTTTAAGAAAATGAAATATAAATATTAGACTTTATATTGTTTGCTAGCTATTTGCTTTAGCTTTGTATTTTGAAGTCAAGGGAATAACTGAGTATTTGCTAGATATACATGGAAAAATGTAAACTCAGAATATTTTACTTGATGTTTCTCTCACCGGTGCTTTCCTTTGCAATGTCCCCATTTAGAGGATAGGCTGTATTAATCATTGTATTTGGCTGAATCAAATTTCAAAGACAATGTAAAGGTAGTTTGTAATGCATCCTCTTACTATCTGCTGAATCATCCTGCAATTGTGAGTATTGCAGTCTTAATCTTACGTTACGGTTGCTTGGTAATCCTTCTATTATTTGCACTTCATCATTCAGTTTTTCTATGCTGTGGCTGTAAAGGAGGCCTCAAAACAAATTTGAACCTATGGGTATTGCAGGCTTCGATCATAAATTGACTTTCCTTGAGCATTTACTATCCCTGACGGTGCTGGATTAAAATTTCTGTGTATTTTGTAAAGCTCTCTTACCAAAATGTTTATGACCACTGAAAACTTCCCTCAGGTTCATTTTATTACAGCAGTTCATTACCATGCACAGGCTCTTGTATACTTGCTGCAGCTCTCAAACGTTTTTTCTGTGCCATTTATTTGTACTTTAATGGACATGACTATGGAAGTTGACAATCAACATTAGTAGGTAAAATGAATGATGTGGTCTCAGTGACATTCTTAGTCTTTGATTTTTTGGCATGTAGATTAATACGGTTTATGGCAAATAACTGTGGTATCGGCACTCGGCTGCCACAGGAAGATTGGGTTTCTAAGGGTAACCACTGTAGGCTGAAATGGCTTGTTTAAGCAAAAAACCACAACGTATAATTACTTTATTAATTAATATAAAAGCTCTTTAGTTTTGTATAGCTTCCTTTTCATATTCATTATAATGAGTTAGAAAATGATAAGGCATAATCATTATAAATAATGAAATAGGATTTTTATTTGAGCCTCTATGTGAAAATATGGTCTGGGAAAACAAGCTTGTCCTCTTCATAAAAATGCTTTGGGTATTAACTCCCACTGAGACGTTCTCTGGAGGTTGGTGGTAGAGCTCAGCTTAATGTTCTGTGCCAGGAACAGCATTTCAGGCAGGACAGTGTTTTATTGTGGAGCATTGTGGGGCGGGAAACAAGTTTTATGGATCATGTTGACAAAATACAACCTCAACACTTAAAAGGCAGGCAAGATAAGTAATAGAAATACCTTTTCAGGCTATAACAAAGCCTCATATCCAGCTGTCATTTCCCTGACACCAAAGAAATCTTCACTTCAGTGTTGCCCTCTGGATGTAGCTCTGATGTACACTCTGATTTTACATTCCTGTGCTGCAGAAGCCAGATTATATTTAGGAGCAGTCAGTCAGCAGCAGGATCTCTAATGTAGGCCATATAGTGTATTAGGAAAATACCCATATGAAATGTGACATAATTATGAAAAAAAAAGAGAGATTTAATGAGTTTTACATTTAATGAGATTTAACTCTCTCAGAAGTTCATGTGTATGCATATCTGTCTGTCTATAGTCCATACTCCGGAAGTCTCCACTTTCCCTCACTCCAGTATAGTAAAACACTTTGGAACTGTGCTTACAAAAACCTGTAAATGCTGATTCTGGGGTAATCTCTGGGATGTTTGGAGTTACCATTCAGTTTTATCTTTGGAGTGTATTAGTTGCACAAACTCTTAAACTTTAGCTGGTCGTACTTTGAGACATTTTTTGTTGTTGTTGAGGTTTAAGATATATATTAATACAACCATTGCAATATTAGTAATGACTCCTGCAGCACAACACGTATATGTTGGTACAGTTGTCATATGTGTATCCTTTCAGTGGAGAGTAAATGCAACAACCACAGGTGAGGATGTACTCTGGAAAGCAAAGGATGGATGTGAAATGTGATGCTCTTGTGCTGTCAGCTGTGAAACTTCATGGGAGGATTGAGGCAAAGGTACTAGAGGAATTGAAAGCAGAGGAAACTTGAGAAAGTAAAAAATGTGTTGGGTTTTGTCAGTAATGAGACTACTTTTGAAGATTGGGCTGTCAAATGATAGACGTATGCGATACAGAGTCCCTGTGTGCTTGAGGAAATAGGTAGTGGGATTTTGTTCAGGTAATGGAAGCACAAATGCTAGTGATGTACTTGGTCATTTTGAAATCAGATGCGTATCAGCACTGGATAAAAACACAGAGGGTATTTTTTAATAACACATTCTCAGCAGTTGCTGTAGGGCTGTAGAAAATTGCTTTTTTCATTTCTGTTTCTATTTAACGCAAATTGGAAATGCTTCACATTGTTGCTAGGAATTTGTGTACTTGAGTGCAAAGCTACTACCTTATATTGTCCCTCAAACACTTCCTGATTGTAAAAGCTTCTGATGGGTTGCTGCAAAACTGAAAAAATGAATGAGGGCCATATTCTATTACATTTTGTTTAGGACAAAATGCTGGAAGCTGCTTGGTGCTGCACTGAGAGTACTTGGCGCTTTTACAGCCACGTTTTTGGGTACCAGCGCACAAACTATCCCGTGTATACAGTATAGCAACCTCTCAAACTATTTGAGAGAGCAGATATGTGTTAATTTTGTGATTTTCTCTGGTACTTTCTCCAGCACTTAAAAATTGTACACCCTGAATCTCAGTATATCTTTTCATTACAATTGCATCACAAAAGAACCAGCCGTTCTCCCCTTGAGCAGACTGCCCTGAATCTTGGGAACTGCTGAACAAGGTTAAAATACTGCAAAGTCATATTGCCTTCGTTGTATCTGCAGATGCAGCTTGGTTTGCAGTCACTTACTGGTCCTAATGCAGAGGTCTAATTTATGGTTATTTGTTACTTGCTAAATTTAGATTGGGCTGCTTTGCTTGCCTGTATTGTGAAACAAAGGTGAGGCATCATACAATTCGCTTTGTGTTTGAAACATTTTTTTCTAAATTACTCATTAAGTTGCATTTTAAAAATAGAATCCTCTGAATTACATTTTGGAAGTGAACTTTACTTCCTTCTCATGAAGGGTTTACAGGCTCGCTCCAGAAGGCTACTTTCAATATTAGAAAGGCTGTGTTTCCAGCCTGTCTGTTTAGTGTGGACATAATATAACCTATGAGAGTAAAAATTTCCAGGTGAATGCTTTCCATGAGCCCTCATGCTGATGCGCCTGATGCCATGCAGAAATCACATGTGGCGTTGCAAACAGAGGCAGGGGTAACCTAAAGAAGCTAGGAAGCAACAGACATATGATACCTGTGCCTAATCCTGCAGTCTGTCTGGGATTCGTGGACTGCAGGAGACCTGGAGCAGCTCCCTGTTTGGTTGTTCGTCCTGCTTGGGAAACAGGTTGTATTTAAATTTATTTTGTTTAATTAAAAGTACATAAGAATTGTTTTGCCATTATGTTTTCTATTTGATAAAATGTGTTAGTAATGGAAAGATAAGTAGAAAATATGTTTCACGGGCCATTTATAGCAAAAGGACGTATGGGAATTTACACTGAGAGGAAAATAAAGGCATTGTGTCTGGGAGTGATGCTGTCAGCCAAGAAGTGCAGGTGGAAGTGTTCCTATACTTCTATTCAGGATGGTGTGGTCATTCAAGGACAATGCTTTCACTGAAATGCTCCTTTTTTTGGGTGGTCTTCTGGATGCAGACCTTGCAGATGAGGAGACTTTAAGTTAATAATTGGTCAGTCAAATAAATATTTCATTATAACTCAACTTTAATAAAAATAGTAAAACAAAAACAAAAACACCACCAAACACTTGGAATACTTCAATAATGTTTTGCTGTAAGTCGTGTGCATAAAAACTTTAGTATGGGAAATTAGTCATAATCCTTGTTCTGCCAGTGATAATTTCTGTTATTTTGATGCCCTCTAACTTCCCACAGCTATTTTTTTGATAAAGAGGTAATAGTACTTCCATCACAACAGTCCCCCCCAAATAAACAAATAAATAAAAATCAGCCTTTTTGAATAGTTCCAGTAGCACAAGATGGGAGCAATGCCAACTGTTTTTCTGTTTCCTTTTTCAAGCTTGATCCTGCCCTGTTGATCATTCCTTTAGCCAGAATGGCAACGGATTTAAGCTTCCACTGCACTTAAGTGAATCTTGGTCAATCCTCTGTTACCCTCACATGCACGAAAGATTGTATTTTCTGAGTTAGTAGAAAACCTTGTAGTTCATATTACATGGCTTTTTACACATCTCACATGCATGTGATTTAAAAGTAAGTGTCTTATAAAATTGGAAATAGAGAAGAGGTTCAACAGTCATGTCTCTCTGTTACTTGACTGATGTTCATGATCATCAGAGGGCAAGATGTTATTTTAGATAACATGAAGTTTTCATTTATAGGGTTATAGACAGAAGAGATTTCATCTAAATTCATCCTTAACTGATGTTACTTCAACCTTGAAAGTATTGGAAAAAAAATCTTTCATTTCCTTTATGCATTAGGCAAGATCATGGTTGATGAAAAGATGTGACTTGGCTTATGACCGATGATTCATTCTGGCGAGCTGACCCAGGTAGAAATGGTCAGGACTGCAGAAGAGCTCTTTCAGCACTGTGTGTTAACTTCATTAGTTTCCTGTTGACTGCAAGATTTTGCTTCTGTCCCTTCCAATGTGCTGTCATTGTGGTCAAATCCCTGCCTTTGGCCATCGCGGGCGACGTGCTGGTTCTTGGCTGTTCGTTTTGGCTGCAGTTTGCTGGGACGTTAACGCCTACCGTAGGGCAAAGTGCTCAAAGTGCGGCCTTGGCAATTTAAGTCCACATTTGATTGCTCATGTTTGGTGAGCAGCTGACCAACTCAGGGCACTTGTCTGTTCTCAGGAAAAGATGGAAATATTTTTTTCTCTATAATAATCCAATCACCTTCTCTCTCATCGTACCTTAAAAGAAGCAAATTTTCTCCTTCCAAGTTCTGTGATGTGTGTCTAACCTTGCTGAGGGTTTTATGGTTGGTCTGCCTCACTATTACTCAGAGTAGCTCTCTAAAAGGTCCCTAATGACGTCTACTTCTGCAAATGTAAAGTGTGAAATTGTGGCATTTAGAGAGGAAGATCAATATATCATTTTATGTGTGACCTGTTTTTAAAAACAAATTTAAATTCACCTTAAATAATCACAGGGCTTTTAAAATGTTTTTTTTTATCAAATGTTCTTATCAATGTAGTTAGAATGCAAACTATACCTTTTAGATAATAATATAATGATTTGGAAAGTTCAGAAAATTAAAATTGACAAATTTAGTTTCCTATATGATACATGGAGTTTTTTAAAATACATTTCCTTAAAGAAAAGAAAGGATTATATTTCTTTTTCTCAGTTAGTAGACTGATGAATCAAAGTTTCAAAAATTAGTAACTGAATGTGAAATACTGTATTTGAGTGGCATTTTTAGTTAAGAATGTGTACTAAATTTTGATAAATAAGCCAAATTCCTTATATTAGTTGATAACATTAGGTAATAGTTATTTGTTGACAACATTAGCAAATTAGATGCAAACCTGAAAAATGATTTAGTTGTGAAAAAAGGAACTTGTTTCTTACTGGTGAAACAGAATAATTCCTCCGTGTCTCTTTAAAGTGGTATTGAAATTAGGCATTTCAGATTTTTCTCCTGATATCAGTTTGGGAATCTTGTATTTGGGCACAAAAGAAAATGTATTAGTTCTCAGTAAATATTCAGCTAAAGCACAATGACAAACAGTGTTGTGCATAATTGGCAGCCACTTTCCATTTAGAGCTTGAATGGAACTGCTATTTCAGATCATTAATGAGGACTTTGTGAGAATTGATGGCAACTTGCAAACTGCATCTGCTGTGGCTGACTTCATGCTAAAATTAAACTTCTTAAAATGCTTTTGAGAGCTACAGATGAAAAGCATTGTGTAGGTGCTGGCGTTGCTGGTGTAACTGTAAGCCCCTCATTGCAAACTATTTTGCAAAGAAAATTACAAATAGTTTGTGATAAAGTGATAGTGCACTTCAGGTTTAGTAATATTGAAATGAGACATATTTTGCTTGTTGTTAGCCACTCAAAGCCACTCAAATTTTGTTTGGATCATGCTGAAGAAAAGCCTTCTCATATCTTGTCCCTGGAGGGAGAGAGTCTGGGGCATACACATCTGTATTGCAGAGTGGTAGGACACAGAAGTTGTTTTTTTTTAATTCTAATTGTAGGTTCTCTTCCTTTATTCATTTTTTTCCTGTGACTTGACTCTGCAGCCATGGCCTCTCCTGTGAAGAGCAGGATTTTGCAAATACAGAATATGTTTAAAATTGTTTTAAAAGAATTTGTTGCTCTGAACTGACAATCTGGGATGTGCTGTGTAACATGAAGAAGTGGGGCAAGTATAGAGCTTGGGTGACAAATGGAAAGATAAAGTGCAGAGGTCGTGATTTCAGTAAGTTTATGAGAGTAGCATAAAGAAAGAAAGAGAAAAAGGGACCTGGCATGGTCCTGAAATATGAAAGGGCAAAAGGGTTCACAGTGTGTGCTTCATGGTCTAAGGATGAGGCAGAGGAAGAATGAAAAATACAGGAGTGAGGGCAGAGGGATGGGTCTGCAAGATACGGTGTATTGTGGGAATCTGGGGTGTTCATGAGGTTGGCAGAAGAGGGAAAAAATGAATCTACTGAAAAGTTGAGACATGGGTGATACATACTGGTGTGTTAGGGATTTGTGTTTCTGCTTCTCTGCTATCCCTACAAGTCTCTGCTGGCTAACACAGGGTATTCACATAGCATTTGGAGGACGGAGGCATTACTAAGCATTAAAGAGCTCGCAAGCATCTTGCAAGGTTGGTAGATATGATTGTTGATCACTAACACAAAATACTCTTTCTCAATGGCCTGTGTAAAATTAATGCATTTTTCAGTTGATTGACTGAGCTCCATGTACCCCATTTCCCAATTGTGTAGCTCCATCTAAGTCTCAATCTTATTGCTTGCTGCCATTGCATGCGTTCTGGTTTATCGTGTGCCATAGTCAAAAGATATTTTCATGTGTTGCAAGTGATGCTAATGCAGCAGGTCATGCAACAATGGTCATCCCTCACTGAAGTGTTAAAAGACATGTTTTTAGAGAGAGATGAAAGGGGCTTCTCAGGTGGGCATTCCTACCCTGGGTGCTTTCTGTAAGACACCAAAAGGTACTGAATGTGAGATTCCTGTCCTTAATTAAGGGAAAGTGTAAGTAGAATTTTTGTATATGGTGTTCAAAGAGAATAGCAATGTTAGGTGTTATTAGGGAAGCATGATTGTTTCCCAGCACAGAAAAAAAGTCATGGAGAGTACTGCTTGCCAGCTGGCACGTTTACTATATTGCCAAGTTATTGCTGTGCAATTGTTAATTGTGGTCGAAGTGCTTTTTTACATTTTCTAATTTACATTTTCTTCCTATATCGCTCAGACTTCTTATTATAATTTGTGAAGCCTGCACAGCCTCTCAAGGAGTGTGTATTTGGGAGTGTGTCCTGCACAGCCTGCACTGGTTTTACATGCATGTGTGATGTGAGACGTAGAGCGGGTGAATATGAATATCTGAGCAACTGGCTATTGTGAAATGTGCCTGTGGTCAGAGTAATAGCTCAAGCATGCCTCTAACTGTGATACCATCGAAGCACCTCAACCTCATGCCTGCTGCTTGTGCTTCATGCATGTCCCCACGCTGCCCTCTGCCTGGTGGGAGCATCTCCTTGCCTGCAGCATTGTGGCAGTGGTACCTCCTCACCCGGTGGCCGCAGGGAGGACAGGTATGGCATCTTACAGACAGCGGGTGTCTGACAATACTTAAATAGGTAGCCAAGGCTTAAAGTGGGAAATCAGGGGTGGTTTGGTGGTCCAGAGGGACACAGGCATAGGGAAATACCATGTGAGCCCCTTCATCCAGACAGGGGTGAGGAGCACTGCCCACAAGAGCTGTTTATTCACTGAAGGGATTCACAGCTGATGAAGGGCAATTACTTGACTGTAAGCTGCCTGTGCAATGTGGTTGAGCAGGATGCTGAACTCCAGAAATGCACAAACAAATGTATTGCTATGGGAACCAGGGAAGTTACCACTGCAGCCAAGTAACCTTTCATCCTGGCTTCTCTTGGACAGAACATGGACCTTTCTGACTATAAAATGTTTGTCAATTCCTTAATTATGTCAATTCTTGTCTAAAATTTGTCAACGTTGTTAAAAATCTTAAAAAGAAAACTGAAAACTGACATTAGATGCCTATATTCCTGTGTAAATACTAAATATGGTGTATTTGTGCATAAGCAACTTTTGCGTTTGAGGAGGGATGTTCCATGTAGTTGGCAAGTTTAAGAAGGTCCCTTGGCCAAGTTTTGAAGTCAGACATATTTAACGCAGAAATGGCATATGCATACTTAATAATGCAGGAAAATTAATTTGTGCAAGAACTGATTAGGATTTATGGTCACTGCCTGCCACTGGATGCTTTTTCCTTGATATTGGATGTTTTGCTAAATTATATTGTATATCTCTAAGAGTAACTAATCTTGAAAATTCCCGTGACCCTTTTTATGTTAGATGGCCACAGTAGTCTCTTCTGGTTTTATAACCTATTTATGTACAAAAATCAATACATATTAGGAGTAGTTTTCTGTCTATAATACATTTTGGAAATCAATAACTGATGGACAGTGTACAGCTTTCCCATGATGAGAATACTCTAGGATTGCAGAAATATTTTTTATGGGCAAAGTGCCTGAGGACATTTCCGTTCTCATATTAGGTTATGCTCTGTACATAGGTGGAATAAATTTAATGTTGTGTAATTTCAGCTGAAATTACTAATAATGTTGGAGGTAGAGAATTCCTGCTATGACAAATGAATGTTACTTTTGAGTGTTTTTACACTATGTTTTCTGTCAGTGCAGCTGAATGCTGATTTATTAGTATTTCAAAAGTAGGAAGAACTAAGCGTATTTAACTGTTGATGTGTGCTGGTCTTTGTATTAAGTAATAGTGTGATTATGGGAAATATTATGCATTGCCCTCATGGAGGAGAGCTGTGATAACCAGCTGTGTATTACAAGGAAAGTTGTTTTGTTTTGTTTGTTTGTTTTGTCACTGATTTGCTCTGTCAGGAAGCTACTTTTGAGCAATCCACCTGTTCCTGTGCTCAGTTTAATTCCAGTTAATGTATCTGAGACCTTGCAGGAGCTTCAGAAGCAATTATTCCATCTCATGGTCTTTCAGCCATTCCTGTGATTCCTAATGCTATTGTAAAGCACTCAAGACATTTTTGGTGCTGCTTTGGCACGAACTGAAATAGTTTATTTTTCTTTTTCTGTCTTTCTCATGAAACCATTCACTGAATGAGTTATAAAGAAATTCACGTAGTAATGAGATAAGAAAATGACTTTATCATGTGCACCTGCTCTTTCATGGACACATGCTTTAAATATACGTCAGTAAGACAGTTTTCATTAAAGTAGTAAGAAAAACAAATATTAGCAGTGATGGGAATATATATTTCTGTTGTGGCTTAACCCGGCCGGCAGCTAAACACCACACAGCTGTTTGCTCACCCTCCCCCCTCCCTTTCTGGGATGGGGGAGAGAAACGAGAAACTAAAGCCTGTGGGTTGAGATAGAGACAGTTTATTAGGACAGAAAATAAAATAATAATAATAATAATAATAATAATAATGTGTACGAAACAAGTGATGCACAATGCAATTGCTCACCACCCGCTGACCGATGCCCAGCCTATCCCCGAGCAGCCGGCCCCCCCTCCACCCCGGCTAGCCACCCCTATATATTGTTCAGCATGACGTCAGATGGTATGGAATACCCCTTTGGCCAGTTTGGGTCAGCTGTCCTGGGTCTGTCCCCTCCCAGCTCCTGCTGCACCCCCAACCTGCTTGCTGGCAGGACAGAGCGAGAAGCTGAAAAGTCCTTGGCTTGGTGTAAGCACTGCTCTGCAACAATTAAAACATCAGTGTGTTATCAACATTATTCTCATCCTAAATCCAAAACATAGCACCCTACCAGCTACTAGGAGGAAAATAAACTCTATCCTAGCTAAAACCAGGACAGTTTCTCTAGACTTCATGAACATCTAACGTTGTTCCATACAAAGTATCAGGCTTCATAAATGCCTAGAGACATAGGACGATAAAATTGTAGTCCTTCAAGTGGAGAGATTAATGGGGTGCACCAAAGATCAGAATTAAGGAGAAAAAGTTTTATTCCTTTCAGTTTATCCTTCTTTTTCCATTTTTCATTTCATTGTTTGATTCATTTGCAGTACAGTGTAATCTGACCTTATATGATGGAATAGGCAATCAGACTTCCCTGTATGAATACCTGCTTCCAAATTAGTAGCAGTGGTTGAGCTTTGGAACATATATAAAACAAAACAAAACAAAAAAAGAATTCCAGTCTTGATCAAAAAGTGCCTACCCATCCCCTACATACACCCAGTATAAGCCTTAGTGTATTTTATTAGTGTTCAATTATTGTTGCCATTATATTTGTGTGCCTTATTTCTAGTCTGCGTATTTAGCTTACCCTTCACCCTTTTTTTTTGTCCCATTAGTTTTTGTTATATATTTTGAGAAGAATGCTAATAATAAATTCCTTCTCCCCCATGTAGTGGGCTATAGATTGTTATGCAGTGACCCTTTAATCTTCTCTTTGACAAACTAAATATATGTACCTCTATAAACTATTTATTAGTAGTGATGTTTTTCAATCCTGTCATCACGCTCATGGTTCTCTCTTGAACCCATTTGTGGATGTCTTTGAAATGTTGGTGGCAGAGCTGAACACAGTGATTTAGTAGCAGTCACAGAGGTAATACAACCTCCCTATTCCTTCTTGATGTTTCCCAGATTATATATAAGCTATTAACTATATTATCCTGTGCAGCTGTGATCTGCCATGACACTTAATGTTTGTGAAACTAATTGCTTCCAAGAATGAAGTTCCCATTGTGTAATTGCACCCTGTTTTTTGTTCCTGGATGTGACCTTCAATTTAGCACCCCAAAAAACTAGGTTCTTGGAAGCTCTGACTGATCCACCAATTTTGTGCATCCCCACTCCATTCTCTGTGACCTGAGCAAATTCCATCAACATCAAGTTTGGATTTGCTCCCATTAAATGCAGAATTTATGTTGGGACAGCAGTGACTTTTGTGGCATCCTCCCTACAAGCATTTGATGATGCACTGTTCAAAATTCAAGATCAATAAAATAGGCAATTCTTAATTTGCTCTGAGACATAGTGTTGTGGTTTAGCCCGGCTGGCAGTCAAACACCACACAGCCGTTCGCTCACCCTCCCCCCTCCCTCTCCGGGATGGGGGAGAGAAACGGGAAAGTGAAGCCTGTGAGTTGAGATAAAGACAGTTTATTAAGACAGGGAAAAGAATAACAACAATAATAATAATAATAATAGTATTAATAGTAATAATGTGTACGAAATAAGTGATGCACAATGCAATTGCTCACCACCCGTTGACCGATGCCCAGCCTATCCCCGAGCAGCCGGCCACCCCCCCACCCCGGCTAGCCACCCCTATATATTGTTCAGCATGACGTCAGATGGTATGGAATACCCCTTTGGCCAGTTTGGGTCAGCTGTCCTGGGTCTGTCCCCTCCCAGCTTCTGCTGCATCCCTAGCCTGCTCGCTAGCAGGACAGAGAGAGGCTGAAAAGTCCTTGGCTTGGTGTAAGCACTGCTCTACAACAATTAAAACATCAGCATGTTATCAGCGCTCTTCTCTTCCTAATCCAAAACATAGCACCCTGCCAGCTACTAGGAGGAAAATTAACTCTGTCCTAACTGAAACCAGGACAGATATCCACCCCTTATTCCATACCATTTATGTCATGCTCAGGTTACACTCTTTCCAATACTTTCTAATTAATCACCATTTTCATCTATGATATATAGCAACCATGGTAGCGATGACATACAGTGTTATATGATAATTAACATATTATAATTCAACTCATGGGCTATTCTCACCCAGTATTAGGTCCCCTTGAGGTACACACCGGACCTCCCCATTCTCTTGCATTACCCACCAAGTGCATCCAGGTCCCCGAGCAAAAGCAATCCCACGAATGGGCTTGCCTTTTCCTGAGGCGGGAGTAGCCCGGACTGTCTTACCCAGCATGTTTCTTACGTGCACTACAGGAACTTTATCCCCTTCTACAGTGCGTAACAGGTTTGATTGGGCAGGTCCAGCTCGGTTGGCAGATCCTCTAGTATTGACTAACCAGGTGGCCTTTGCCAGATGTGTTTCCCAATTTTTGAATGTCCCAGCACCCATTGCTTTCAGTGTAGTCTTTAACAGTCCATTGTATCGTTCAACTTTCCCGGAGGCTGGTGCATGATAAGGGATGTGATACACCCACTCAATACCATGTTCTTTGGCCCAAGTGTCTATAAGGTTGTTTCGGAAATGAGTCCCATTGTCTGACTCAATTCTTTCTGGGGTGCCATGTCGCCATAGGACTTGCTTTTCAAGGCCCAGGATAGTGTTCCGGGCGGTGGCATGGGGCACAGGATATGTTTCCAGCCATCCGGTGGTTGCTTCCACCATTGTAAGTACGTGGCGCTTGCCGTTGCGGGTTTGGGGGAGTGTGATGTAATCAATCTGCCAGGCCTCTCCATATTTGTATTTCAGCCATCGTCCTCCATACCAGAGAGGCTTTGACCGTTTGGCTTGTTTAATTGCAGCACATGTTTCACAATCATGAATAACCTGTGCTATAGTGTCCATGGTCAGGTCCACCCCTCGGTCACGAGCCCATCTGTATGTTGCATCTCTACCTTGATGGCCTGAGGTGTCATGGGCCCATCGGGCTATAAATAATTCACCTTTATGTTGCCAGTCCAGGTCCACCTGAGCCACTTCAATCTTAGCAGCCTGATCCACCTGCTGGTTGTTTTGATGTTCTTCAGTAGCCCGATTCTTGGGCACATGAGCATCTACATGGCGTACCTTTACAACCAGGTTCTCTACCCGGGCAGCAATATCTTGCCACAATGCAGCAGCCCAGATGGGTTTGCCCCGGCGTTCCCAGTTGTTCTGCTTCCATTGTTGTAGCCACCCCCACAGGGCATTTGCTACCATCCATGAATCAGTATAGAGATAGAGAACTGGCCACTTTTCTCGTTCAGCAATATCTAAGGCCAGCTGAACGGCTTTCACTTCTGCAAACTGACTCGATTCACCTTCTCCCTCAGCAGCTTCTGCAACTCGTCGTGTAGGACTCCATACAGCAGCTTTCCATCTCCGATGCTTTCCCACAATACGACAGGACCCATCAGTGAACAGGGCATATTTCTTCTCATTTTCTGGTAGCTTGTTGTACAGTGGGGCTTCTTCAGCACGGACTACCTCCTCCTCTGACGATATCCCAAAGTACTTGCCTTCTGGCCAGTCCATAATCACTTCCAGGATTCCTGGGCGACTGGGGTTTCCTATTCGAGCCCGCTGAGTAATCAGTGCAACCCACTTGCTCCATGTAGCATCAGTTGCATGATGTGTAGAGGGGACCCTTCCTCTGAACATCCAACCCAGTACCGGCAGTCGGGGTGCCAGGAGGAGCTGCGCTTCAGTACCGACCACTTCCGAAGCAGATCGAACTCCCTCATATGCTGCCAATATCTCCTTTTCGGTTGGAGTATAGCGGGCCTCAGATCCTCTGTATCCCCGACTCCAAAACCCCAGGGGTCGACCTCGAGTTTCCCCAGGTTCTTTCTGCCAGAGGCTCCAGGTGGGGCCATTCTCCCCGGCTGCGGTGTAGAGCACATTCTTTACATCTGGTCCTGTTCGGACTGGCCCAAGGGCTACTGCATGAACTATTTCTTGTTTAATTTGTTCAAAGGCTTGTCGTTGCTCAGGGCCCCATTCAAAAGCATTCTTCTTACGAGTTACTTGGTAGAGCGGGTTTACAATCAGACTGTAATTTGGAATATGCATTCTCCAAAACCCCACGACACCTAGGAAAGTTTGTGTTTCCTTCTTGCTAGTTGGTGGAGACATAGCTGTTATTTTGTTGATCACATCCATTGGAATTTGACGACGTCCATCTTGCCATTTTATTCCTAAAAACTGGATCTCTCGTGCAGGTCCTTTAACTTTATTTTGTTTTATGGCAAAACCGGCCTTCAGAAGGATTTGGACTATTTTCTTCCCTTTCTCGAAAACTTCCTCTGCAGTGTCACCCCACACAATGATGTCATCGATGTACTGCAGGTGTTCAGGAGCCTCCCCCTGCTCCAGCGCAGACTGGATCAGACCATGGCAAATGGTAGGGCTATGTTTCCACCCCTGGGGCAGCCGATTCCAAGTATATTGGACTCCCCTCCAAGTGAAAGCAAACTGTGGCCTGCACTCTGCTGCTAGAGGGATGGAGAAAAATGCATTAGCAATATCAATTGTGGCATACCACTTGGCTGCCTTTGATTCCAGTTCGTACTGGAGTTCTAGCATGTCCGGCACTGCAGCACTCAGTGGTGGCGTGACTTCGTTCAGGCCACGATAGTCCACTGTTAGTCTCCACTCACCATTAGACTTTCGCACTGGCCATATGGGACTATTAAAAGGTGAATGGGTCTTGCTGATCACTCCTTGGCTCTCCAGTTGACGAATTAGCTCGTGGATGGGAATCAGGGAGTCTCGGTTGGTGCGATATTGCCGCCGGTGCACAGTTGTGGTAGCGATTGGCACTTGCTGTTCTTCAACCCTCAGCAACCCCACAACAGAAGGGTCCTCTGAGAGACCGGGCAAGGTAGACAACTGTTTAATGTCCTCTGTCTCTAAGGCAGCTATGCCAAAAGCCCAGCGGAACCCTTTTGGGTCCTTGAAATATCCTCTTCTAAGATAGTCTATGCCAAGGATGCACGGAGCATCCGGGCCAGTCACAATACGGTGCTTTTGCCACTCATTTCCGGTTAGACTCACTTCAGCTTCCAATACAGTTAACTGCTGGGATCCCCCTGTCACGCCATAAATACAGATGGGCTCTGGCCCTTTACAGCTGGATGGCATTAGAGTACATTGTGCACCGGTGTCTACTAGAGCCTTATACTTCTGTGCGTCAGACGTGCCAGGCCATCGAATCCACACAGTCCAATAAACTCGGTTGTCCCTTTCCTCCCCCTGGCTGGAGGCAGGGCCCCTCTAGTCCTGGTCAGAATCTTCATTTCTGTGTTTAAAAGACTGCCTGCTAGAAGTTGGAGCAGCAAACTTTTCAGAGAACCCCTTTCTCCCGATTGTTTTCTTTTGCAACTCACGTACCCGTGCCTCTAGGGTCTCAGTAGATTTTCCATCCCATTTTCTCATGTCCTCTCCATGGTCACGTAGGTAAAACCACAGGGTGGTGCGGGGTGTGTACCCACCATATTGTCTTCTTTGCATGGATGCACGTTTACCCCTAATAGCTGAGACGCTGGTTTGTACAGGTGGGGAAGAAAATACACTCTCTTTAAGTTGCTGGACCTCTTCAAAAAGTTTCTCCAAAGTATTCTCTTTTAGTTGGTGGCCACTGGTTTGTTCAGGTGGGGGGGAAGATAAATTCTCTTTAAGTTGGTGGAACTCTTCAGAGAGTTTCTCCACAGCCGAGACGCAGGCCTGTAGGGAAGAGGAGAGATTTCCTTCGTACTCCCGGAGTTGTTTAGCCATGTCACCCACTGTGGGATCTTCACCGTTTTTCCAGGTTATTATTGCCAATGTGCTGGCCCATGTTGATGGTGCATTCCGTACAAACTTCCGCCATATGGGTCGAGTACACTGGACTTCATCTGGATCTGTGGATGTTTGTGCATCGTTTAAGTCCTTATAAATTACTTCCCGTACGGCTAATTCCCTCAGGTACTGAATTCCCTTCTCCATGGTGGTCCACTTGACTGGTACACATACAAGTTCTTCCTTGTAGGGATACCTTCCCTTCACAGCTAACAGGAGACGCCTCCAGAGGCTGTGAGATCGTGCTCCATCTCCAATTGCTTTGTCAATGCTTGCGTCTCTAGCAAGGGATCCCAACCGCTTGGCTTCCCTGCCCTCTAATTTCACACCATTGGCTCCAGTGTCCCAGCACCGGAGCAGCCAGGTGACAAGCTGTTCACCTATACAGCGACCAAAATCTTTTCGCACATCTCGTAGCTCACGCTGGTATAGGGTTCGGGTAGTTACTGTTGACTTACTGACATCCTCATCCTCATCTTCATCCTCCTGCACACTTGATGGCCCAGCCTCGTCTTCTCCAGACCCAGACTTAGCAGAAGACTTTCTGCGTTCTAAACGACCTGCGTCTCTATACCACTTTTTCACCTTTTCTACAGGGGCAACTTGCACTGCTACAGCTCGCCTCTCCGACCCAGCCACAGGGTCTGCCACAGGGATTGGAATACCCTCTGCAGGGTCAACTTGCACTGCTACAGTTCGTTTCTCCGACCCAGCCACAGGGTCTGCCACAGGGGTTGGAGTACCCTCTGCAGGGGCAACTTGCACTGCTACAGTTCGTTTCTCTGACCCAGCCACAGGGTCTGCCACAGGGGTTGGAGTACCCTCTGCAGGGGCAACTTGCACTGCTACAGTTCGTTTCTCTGACCCAGCCACAGGAGTGGGAATGGCTGCGGGAGCTGGAGCCGGAATGGCTGCGGGAGCTGGAGCCGGGACGGCTGCGGGAGCTGGAACGGCTGCGGGAGCTGGAGCCGGGACGGCTGCGGGAGCTGGAACGGCTGCGGGAGCTGGAACGGCTGCGGGAGCTGGAACGGCTGCGGGAGCTGGAGCCGGGACAGCTGCGGGAGCTGGAGCCGGAACGGCTGCGGGAGCTGGAGCCGGGACGGCTGCGGGAGCTGGAACGGCTGCGGGAGCTGGAACGGCTGCGGGAGCTGGAGCCGGGACAGCTGCGGGAGCTGGAGCTGGGACGGCTGCGGGAGCTGGAGCTGGAGTGGCTGCAGGAGCCGGGACTGGAACGGCCGCAGGGTCTGTCACTAGGTTGATAGTAGCATCAATTGCAGCTCGATAGGCACAAGCCAGACCCCAGCACGCCACAGTGATTTGTGTCACTTTGGAACTGCCAGAGTCATGACACCTTTTTTTCAAGCATTCTACCAGTTTTTTAGGATTTTGCAGTTGTTCAGGGGTGAATGTCCAAAACACTGGAGGTGCCCACTGCCCTAGAAACCTGCCCATATCCTCCCACACTCCCTGCCACTCGCAAATATCCCGCCTCAAGACAGATCTCCAGATGAGATTCCTAAGTAGTTGTTTAACCTTAAACAAAACCTGAAGCGCATTCAGGAGACATAACAACAAGAACATGCTGGTCTGAGTATCCCAAGGATATTCAACATCTTGGAGAGCTACCGTAACTAGCTCGGGGGATAAGAGGGTGGTGAAGGAGGAAGGGAGAGTGAACAGGTAGGAAAAAATATCTTCCCCTGTCCCCTCCAGAGACTGACTCCCTGATGAAAAAAGGCAATAGGTGTAATTGCTAATAGTTTCTGAGATATGGTTTCCGAAGTATAGAGTCGACGACAGTGCTGAGTACAAATACCAGGTTAGAGTCATGACCAGATACTTCATCATTTCATAAGCCATCGTTACACCACACAGTACCATAACAATCTTAAACCAGGGCCCGGAAAGGGTAAACAGCACGACAGGGAGCACATACAGAAAGTAACTTGCTATAAAACTCAATTTGGGAAACAGGCACAGCAGACTTGAGATTAAGGCAATCAACATTGTGACTAGCAACTATTAAGCAGGTCGAATACTTATACCAATTTTAGTTTAACACACTCTGGTCAAATCTGTCGATATCTCAACCCTTCGAGCCCCACGTTGGGCGCCAAATGGGCTGTTGTGGTTTAGCCCGGCTGGCAGTCAAACACCACACAGCCGTTCGCTCACCCTCCCCCCTCCCTCTCCGGGATGGGGGAGAGAAACGGGAAAGTGAAGCCTGTGAGTTGAGATAAAGACAGTTTATTAAGACAGGGAAAAGAATAACAACAATAATAATAATAATAATAGTATTAATAGTAATAATGTGTACGAAATAAGTGATGCACAATGCAATTGCTCACCACCCGTTGACCGATGCCCAGCCTATCCCCGAGCAGCCGGCCACCCCCCCACCCCGGCTAGCCACCCCTATATATTGTTCAGCATGACGTCAGATGGTATGGAATACCCCTTTGGCCAGTTTGGGTCAGCTGTCCTGGGTCTGTCCCCTCCCAGCTTCTGCTGCATCCCTAGCCTGCTCGCTAGCAGGACAGAGAGAGGCTGAAAAGTCCTTGGCTTGGTGTAAGCACTGCTCTACAACAATTAAAACATCAGCATGTTATCAGCGCTCTTCTCTTCCTAATCCAAAACATAGCACCCTGCCAGCTACTAGGAGGAAAATTAACTCTGTCCTAACTGAAACCAGGACACATAGGAATCAAAAATTTTACTTGGTAGGTTTGAAATGCAGCAAAAATGTAAAGGTGATGAGGCAGTGGAAATACAGGATGCAGGGAAATGACACAGGATAATAAAAAAGGCAGTAAAAGGCAGCCCCTTTATAAGGTAAATTAAGTTCTGTGCTTTAGATCACTATCCAGTTGAAACTCTTATTTGAAAGAAACCCGAGTCTTTAGGCTTCTAAACTGTTTTCTTTGTCCAAGTTGCCCAGTGATTAAAAAAAAAATCACTAAATTAAGCAAAAGAGAAGAGGCTATTTTTTTTTAAGAGTATTTTTTTAAGAGCTTGCTGAAAATTGTGTTATGTTATCCATAAAAAAAATCAAGATGCATGAAACTTGCTCTCTTTTTCCTTTAAATGATATTCTGAGTTTTAATTACAATTTACTGTCTCTTTATGGCTTACATTAAAAATCTGAAAGATGTAATTCTTCAAAAATTTTTCACAGAACCTCCTTCCCCTAAAATGTTTTGGATTTGAAAAAGGGTTGGAGGAATGTGACAGCGTGTGATGACAGTGGGTTTTTTTTTTGTTGTTTTTGTTTGTTTGTTTGTTTTCCTGTCTAAGGCTGTTTGAGTCTTATGGTCTTATGTCATCCCAGAAAGGATGATAATGTCTAGCAGTTAATATTTCCTGTTTTATATCTAATTGGGTTATAGTGCATATTTGTATTTGTGTATTTGTAAGTATGTACGCTGCATAATCCTCTACTCACAGCAGTCTGTTACAAATGCATGCACCACAGGTCAAAACACTGCCTCTGGAGTATGTAAAAATTTCCATGCCATGCAAATCAATAGTATTCTATTATTGTGACAGCCTGAGGAGTGAGGAACAACAAAGGAATCCTAATGAAAATCCTACAGTCGCTTCAGCTATTGAAGCAATCCTCAGAGCCTGGAAATGAGCTGAGGGCTTAATTTGAAATTATCATCTAAGCTGGAGGTTTTGGACATGCTGGAATGCCACTAATTGCCATGTGTGCTTCAGGGATTCTGGAAGGGCGGAAAACTCTGCTTAATCATGTAGGCAAGCAGAAAATGGGAAAGGCAGATGCTGTACTGACCTCTTCTTGTTTGAATCTGATTATCTGCTGTTTGACCTCATCCATCTATTTGATGAAGTATGTTGTAACTGTGCATTTTACAGACATAAATGCACACAAGTAATTTTTAAAAATATTATTTTTATTACTATTGAGCCATACCTAGACTAACAACTCTGGAAAAAAAACAAAAACAAAAACAAAAAAAAAAACATCAGTGTTAAAGAAATCATACCAGATGTGACGTGTTGGGGAGCACCAAGTCCCATTAGAGGATGGCATTAAAGTTAGAGCATCTCAGTGATGATAGTTGATGCTGCAGTCTTCTGTGGAGTAGGCACTTTAAGTGATAGAGACTATATAAACAAACAGACCTCCTTAAAAACAAAAACAAAATGCACAAGGATCCCCAGTAAAAGAACCAAAGCAAAACCTAAGGACTGTTAAAAATAAACACTGCATTTAATAAGATCAGTTAAATTAGTCACCATTTGGGGGAATGCCATGTTAATTAGTTTTAGTTTCTTTGATAATTCTTTCAACAAATGCTTGTTGTGGAGAGTGTCAAATGTAGGGTTTTAAAACATGGCTGCTACGAAATTTGATTTTTTTCCTTCATTACTTTGGCTGCAATATTGAGTATCAGTCTAGAAGAAGTGATAGTGTAATTGGGAATAGTGATACAGGTTTAGACTTTGGTCTTAAACATTGTATTTTAGCCAATTAATAATCTGGTCTAGAAAATTTTACAGAAAATTGCATGTGGAAAATAGGTAAGGACTACTTTTGTCTGTCATCAGACAACTAGATATGCATTTGTTATTCAAACCTTGAATATGCAGCTTTAAAAATACTTGAAAGAGCCAATGGTAACATAGCCATATGAATTATGGTATCTTCTATCTTAAAAAGACATTCAGTGCTAGTAATACCATTTTTCTTAGTCATTTTTTCCTACTCATAAATATTGGACCTGAAAATCATCAGTGTTCTGTTAGAGCAAGAGTGTTGTTTTGGTATCTGTCTAGGATTTAAAATGAACTGGTCAGAGCTCTAGGACCTGAGTTTTGATGACTATGTTGAATATTAGCCATGAAAGTTATTACCGGAACAATTATGCTATTAAAAATATGCTAAAAATGTGGGAAACTGATTTTCCTGATGGGAATTACTGAATTGGTGAATTTTAAAAAGAAAAAGATGCTCTTTTTTTTTTTCTTCCATATTGCAAATATGCCTTATGTTGCCAATAATTCTCCTGAATCCAGAATTGGATCTGTATGATTTCTGACAGGACCTGTAAATAAAATATATCTTAAAATTAATTGATTAAAGCTGTTTCCTAAAAAGTTGATAGTTTGCTAAAGTGATAAACCTATTTGGAAAAGAGGTTTTTTTTTTTTTTTTTTTTTTTTTTTTTTTTTTTTTTGGTGTAGTCTTTTTAATGAATTATGTTTAACAAGACATAGAAATGCAGCAAATATTAAGTCCTCCATAAAACCTTGTATCCAGAATAGCTATTTCTGATTTTACCAGAAGCAGAAACTTGTCTAGAGTGATGGCAATCTGGTAACAGTTATTTCCTGGACGGTTGGTTTTGAGATGCAGGATCTGACACGAATTTTTGCTCAGCATTATGCTAAAAATCAGTTGAAAGTACAACTGAAGAAGTTCGTCATAGCCAGTATCCTCATGTAACCAAATGAGGCTGTTAGTTACCAAATGCAGCTGTTAAATCGTTGAATCCAGAATTGTTTGCTAGATTACTTGTGCGGTCTCTGCTCATCTTTCAGCTTCTTTGGGTTTAATTGTCGATCAGATTTCACACTGTTTCTTAATTCTCTTGTCTCTGTACACCTAGAGCATGTTACAGAGTTTGTCTCGCTCAGCTGAATTGTAAATGCTGATGTGGCTGATTCTCAAATAGCGGCTGTAAAGTGATTGATTCACTGCTTTATTGAGAGAGAGAGAGAAGAAAAAAAAAAGGACAATTGTTTGTTTCCCATAAATGGACTATGAAACCACCACAGCATTGCCACAGCATTGAAATGTGTTATTTCTATTATATTCTTGTGTTTGCAACATTCGGGATCTGCAGCAGAAGCGTGGTTATGATTTCCCTGTATGAAAGGTCAGCAGTTAGAGGGGGAGAACATGCAGTTGTGTATTCCTTGTAAAATGAGAACAGAGGGTGGGCTCCACTGGATGCCCGAATACAGAATGTGTGTGCTATACAGCTGCAGAGCACCACATAAAACCTCTTCCCTCCCAGTGAAAAACAGCCCCATGTTGACAGATCTGTGTGAAGATGCTTCGGTTGGAATAATACCAGTGATGGTCACATATTTTTATTTCATTTATGTCCAGAGACTCCATTCTGCACCCTATATTGTCTTCTCAAATTATTCCAATACTGCATAAGATATTAAACAGACTGTAAGGCGTTCTGGGCATTCTTGCAGAGAAGAATCAATCAAGGGAAACAAACAGCCAGTGAGAAACAACACAGCATTTATCACAGAAGTCTGCTGTCTGAAGCTAGACTTCATTTGGAGTTACCCATTGAAAACTTCTATTTATATGAGGTGCAGGTTTATTTATAACTCTGGATTTATGCAAATCATGTATTTGTATGTTTTCATTATTTCCACTAATATTTTTTTACACAAACTTTTCCCAATAGAAATAGCCTTTCCCCATTCTAATCTCTCTTTTTTTTTAATTTTAGCTAGTAACATAAAAATACTTAATTTTAAAATGAAAATTTGCATCACATACAACTCTAGATATAATTTATTTTCTTTGCTGAGCAAGCTACAGAGTAATGAATTTTTATATTGAGAACAAGTGCCTTCTCAATATTTCTGTAATTCTGAAAGGTCCAGTCTACAAAATTCCCAAGAATTTCTTTTAAGAGATGATAAATAATATATATTATTGTATCATGGGATAGAAGGTGAAGAGAAATCAGTATGTAGCTCTCAGTGCTTTCTTGCCTTTCAAACTATTTAGTGTAACATTGTGTAATAAAAAAATAATCATACTACCTCTTGGTATTGGATAGGTTATTTTGATGCATCTGAAACAATTGTTTCTGATGGTAGAAAGCAGAACTTCTGGGTTAACATAATACCTCTATTGTCAAAAAAATATGAGAAATAAAGAAAAGAAAACATCACAGTTTTATTTATTTATTTAGCCAGAAAGAGACCAAAAGAAACCACAACCCTTTGTGGATGGAAAGAAAATGAATAATCACTTTGTTTTTAAGACGTGTTTAGTACTTGACTTAAGACACCAGAAAAAAAGGCAAAAACCCCATAAACCAAAAAGAAATGGAAAAAAGTTACTGTGTATTAAAATATTTTAGAAGTAGAGGTAGAATAAGGGAATCTCTATGTTTCCACCTCCTTTTTTTTTCAGACTTGGAAGAACTGTAACAATTGAGATCAAACACAAAAACATTACTGGAAAAAAAAAGCTGAATTCAAAGGCTAGCTTGAAAACAAGCATAGTAGGAGTGAACAGTAAGAATTAAGTGTATTAAGTGTTTGGTGGTTAAACAGAATAAAAAGAAAGAATAAAAAATTTCTTGATAACTCAGTAAATAATCTATAATCTTAAGTATATTTCTTGAATAATTTCTTATTGTTGTTTCCATACAGTCATTGTGTACTCCTTTATGAATAACAGCAGATATAGATGTTTTGCCTTATATGGAGGATGTTACAGTCATGGCACATGGTATTTTTATTTATGCATTGGAATTATAACACTTCACTGCATGTTCTGGTTACAAGACTTGCCTGCTCTGTTGGACTTTGGGTAGGGCATTTTACCTTTCTATATCCATTGCTTTACCTAGAAAATAAGTAAATGATTGAGAAAAGATTGTACTGAAGAATGAGTATTTTTTTTAATAATTGCTAAATAACCAATGATGATTTACATTCAAAATAGTTGAGATGCCAAATAAAAAAGGTGAAGACAGAACTCCCAGCTAGGTGATTGTCACTTGCGATGACCAAAATCTCTGTGCAGTGTCTGTTTTTTGCATTCTAGGAGGTCTGTTTCTCTTTGTAAGTGATTAATGTATTTCCCACCCTGCGACCTCATGGCAAAGTAGCTTTGAAGTGAGCCAGTCACATTTGATGGGCTGAATCAAGTGATGGTCCTAAACTGATGGTGAGTTTTAGCAGTTTGTGAGGGATTTCGCTGTCATGGTTGCAAACTGCAGCCTACAGGTCAATGATAATTGGATAAGAAGCAATTAGTATCCAATGGCCAATTTTGTCACCCTGATTTCTGAAGGGTAGTGCCATTCTGTTTGAATTGCCCAACTGAAATCACTGAAAATAATTTCAGGTTTAAGATGATTTCCTGTGGTGTAGAGATGGTAAAATTGACCTCCTACAATGAATTCAGACATTTTGGTCTTTGTCAGGGAACAGTATCAGAACAAATGCACAATTATTAGAATAATAATATTTCCCTGCTCAAGATCCTAACATCACAGTTTCTGAATGTTTGTCTTAGATTGTCTCGTGTTTTCTAGAAGTAGTGTAGAAATACTTTAACACAGTGTGTGGCTTGCTTCTGTTCCCACTGAAGCCAATAGCAAAATTGCCAGTGACGCTTGGAAAAAAGTGCATGAAAAATGCCTCAAAAGCATTAGTTTCATTTTGGTAAATTGAATTGGTTGGGCAAAAAATTAGATTTATAATTGTTTGCTTCAATCTTTGTTATGGAGAGAGTGGCGCCTCTTTACATCAGTTTCACTACATTTATTCCTTCTAACATGCTCTAAAAAAGATGTATTACCCAAATTTTAAGCCAGAATTGGAAGATAAGCTCTTAGCAATGTAGAGAAACAGAATCCAAACTTAACATGCAAGGACAATAACAAAAAGCTCAATGCTAGCTCTTGCTAGTTTATGTAAATACTTTTGTTGTGCTTACAGTGCTCATTTTCTCAAATGTCTTGTGTTTTTTAAGTTTTAACCCTGAACTGTTCTTCTATCAGAAATTTCTACATATAAGTAATTGCAATTTTGTACTGAAGTTCTTGCTGCTGTTAAATAGGGCAAGAGGCAGTTTGCTTCTTGTAGCGTGAAGGGTAAGATTTTGTTTTATATGTCCTTTTTGAGAGCCTGCTATTGACAAATTAGTGTGCTTTAAGTGAGTTTTTGGTAAGCTTCAGGCTCATGCTTGGGAAACACCACAGAACCACTGGGGAATTTAGTTCAGGTGTGACTGTTTTATTTGGTTTCAATACCATTCAAAAGAAAAAGCAGATACTTCACAGAATTGCCAACCCGGTGAGAACAGACTCAGTGAACTGTTCCTCCTGAGTACCTCTTGCTAGCTTTGTGTTTGCTTCTTACAACAGCACCTATGCTTCCGGAAAGCCTTAAAAAACTTGAAGTGCCAGATTGCTGTCCTCCTGTGCCAATGCTAAATATAAATTTTTCCACATGAGTCAACTGAGTGAAGATCAGATGTTTTAAAAAGCACTTGATTTTCATTTGCCCAAAGGCTGCTCTGCTAAAAATTTTTCAGTGACCTCATGACTGGAAGTGACTGAAAATTTGTCCTTATAGCTATTTCATAACTCAACTGTTCTGCACAGCTTTGTGAACTGGGATTATTATTTCAGTGTTCCACTATTTCTAATTTTTGTAATTTGAGTCATTATTTGTAGGAAAATTTGCATAGGTCTTGAGACATCGTCAGTACACATCCTTGGCTGAAATTTGCCT
This sequence comes from Cygnus olor, assembly GCF_009769625.2. Taxonomy (NCBI): domain Eukaryota; kingdom Metazoa; phylum Chordata; class Aves; order Anseriformes; family Anatidae; genus Cygnus; species Cygnus olor. The sequence continues at coordinate 16,528,625 of NC_049174.1, read as the reverse complement.
GATGCACTTGTAGGATATGAAAATGCTGTGAAGCTAGATCAGCAGTCCCTGGTATGCTAGGCTGGAAGGAAAAGCCTCTCAGAATGCAACTTCATTATATTTTATCTCTGAAGTTCTGAAACAAATATGTTGTGCGGCCTTTTTTTTTTAAAAAAAAACAGCACTGCTGGTTAATGCTGTTCATTTATTCCTTAGAGACAAATGTCAACTTTCTCCTGCTCATTCCTGTGATGAAAGATAAAGTTCAGTACTTCTTAGTGAAATATATTTTCTCAGGAAAAGTTGATTTGGCCTGATGCTGGATGTTTTAAAAATGCTAAGTATTTTTTTGCCATATACAACTTGTTATAAAAATGCAAGATTCGCAGCGATGCCATCATGTATACCTTGTCTTTAACCAAATGCAAATGGAAGTCTTCAAACAGGTGTGGCAAAACAAGAAGAATTACAGTAGCTCTGGAGGTGGTTTTTTGCTTGTGGTGGGATGTTTTTTGTTTTGTTTTGGCTTTTGAGGCTTCAGAGTAGCTGAACATAGTGCAGAAGATAGCTCAGATGGGGGGGAGGAATGCATAGCAAAGGGAAGGCCAGTTTAAAACTAGGGAAAGAGAGGTGGAGGAGACAGATAATAGTTTCAAGCAAAGGACATCATTCAAAGAACGTTCTTATCCAAGGTTAATAGAAGAACAGACACACGATCTATCAGCTGAAGCAAGTCTGAAGTAATCTGTTAAGGTCTGAGAACTGTAACTCTGTTCCTGAACCGTTGCAGTGTACTGGTGACATACTCACAATGTTTAGTAGTGTTTATAATCAACGTAAATATCCTCTGTGCTGCTATATGTATCTAAGTTTCCATTCTTGGATCGAAACTAAAGATTTGGGTGAAGAGGAGTCAGTGAGAGAAAACTCGTAAAGAGGTAATGCACATTGCAGTGGCTGAGTAAGCAGGAGAGAGAATGGTCCTTGTGGCTGTGGTGGCTTAGCCCTTGCTAGCAGTCAGGTGCCCATCCAGCCTCTCTCTCAGTGGGATGGGAGGAGAAGATAGGATGGGAAAGTACGTGGGGTGAGATAAAGGCAGGGAGATTGCATACCAATTACTGTTGCAGACAAAGCAGTCTCAACTTGGAGAAAATGAATTTAATTTATCGCTAAATAAAATAGATCTGGGTAGAGAGAAATCAAAGACCAAATTAAACCAATTTAAACCAATATGTTTACGGGATGTGGCAGTGGGTGGTGGGTTACAATCAGCACAGAGCAGTTTTCCCTGCCACTCCTTCCTCCTCATGCGTTTCCCCACCTTGGCGTGGGTTCCCCACAAGCTGCAGTTCCTTCATGAATATCCATCTCCCCTGGTGCAGCTACTAAGGAGTTTGTTGATAGTGTTATGGTATCATGCAAGATTGGGTTATCGATCCCCAGTCATGGATTGTAAACTTTGCATGAGAATTGCTGTGAATTGCCTAAGCCTTTCCATTTTTTTTTTTTTTTGAAATAACACAACATCACTTTTATCTTTTGTGAGAATGCTGAGCAATGCATTTGTGTTTGTGTTGGGTAATGTTAGGAAAGGAAGTAAAAAAAATCGGGAGATCTGCTGGAATAAATAGTGACTGTCAACAGATTTATTTCCTGCAGAACTATTTTGGGGCAAAGGTGTCTTCATTCACTCTTTCACATCTGTTTTTTTATTTTTTTTATTTTTTATTATTAAGGTGCAGTTCAGCTGAGTTTGAACTCTTTTTCGTCTCTCCGTAAACTGTGAAACAGAAGGATGCAGAAGAGTATCCCTTGCTTTTTTGTACATGAATGGTAAGAGCACAAGACCATTACTACAAGTTTGCTGCAAAGATGAGTTCGGAGGAGAAGAGTGTATCTCCTGCTCACAAAACATCCACTCCATCACACAGAAGTGCCTCCTCTTCGTCATCATCTCAGAGGGATAGGAGGCAGGTAAGGAAAAGATCTAAATGTTTGTAACATCTGGTGAAAGGATTCATTTATTCCTGTAGAATGGCAGTTTGTTGTTGCTGGCTCCAAATTCTCTTCCTCACAGCACTGGATATTATCACTACAGCCAAGAACCATTGCTTTTGTGTTTTTTTCCCCCACTTCCCACAGGGGTTGGAAAAAAGATTCAGAAGCAACATTAGCACTAAGTGTAGTACTGTAGCAGGAAGGATATAATCATGTGGACAAGTAGGAAATGAGCTCTAACATCTTTTGGAAAGTGGGTTCTTTGGCAGCATGAGCCTACAGTTGCTTCAAACTGTTTTTCCTCCTAAATGAATATCTCTTTTTGTTAATCTAACTACAGAGATGTATTATTTCCACAGCATATTTCAATTCCATTTAAATGTTCCATTGTTAATCCTTTATGGAAGCACATAACATTTTAAATACTTGGTTTACTACACGTTTACACCAGTTGCCCCCACGTCATGCAGTGCCAGTCTAATTGTTAGACTTCCATTATCAAGAAGCTCTTGTTTACGTGGATGTATCACACCTTTTCTCTAGGATCCCTCTCAGACAAGGGCTGTGTTATTTCCTCTCAAAACAACCTACACATTAATGTGTTTTTGTTTGTTTGTTTGTTTGTTTTTTGAGAGCTGGCTGTATAGTCTGGCTCCAGCATCAGTGGGGGCCCTTTGGAAGCATCAGATCTATTATCAGATTTCAGATAAGTTGTTACAAATGCAATGTCTTATACTGAAAATCTGATTAGACCAAAAACGTACTTTGAAGATTGGATCTATGGAAACCTTCAACACTAAATCAGCTTCTAATTTAACAATTAAAAAAATAAGAATTTTGTTTAAAAAGAATTGTTGTATGTAAGAATCTTACAACTTTATAATTTTAAATAATGTGAAAATATTATTATTCATGCAATACTGACTTCTTTTCAGCTTGACAAGAAAAAGAGGCAGGAAAAGAACTTAAACTAGTGTTTGTGTGATATACATTTACTTGAATGGCAATAGCTTAGGAATGTTTTCCAGCAACTTGTATTCCAGCTGGAATGCTTTTTACTCAGCTGCTGATAGTTTTTTTTTACCTGACTTGACTTGTAAAAATTTTGATGAAAACTATAACATTTATGGCTTTGAATGTAAATAGTCTCACCATAAGGTATGTAAAAAACGTTAAACAATCAAAAGAATTCTGATGTGTGTTCAATAACAGGCAGGAAATGTGCCTGGATTTTTAAAAATAATTTCCATCGCCTTTCAATGAAGGCAGAAATGGTTTCCTCACAGATGATAAATACTTTCCCTTTCCTGTTGTACAGAACTTGGGATAGCTGTACTCAGTTAAGTCTCAGCACATAGTCTCCTCTTAATTTTTCAGTAGTTCTGTTTGAAATCCAGAGTTCTGACATCTTTTGTGTGAAGCGTCAGTGTATTTTATTAAACCCAAAGAAAATGAATGCAGGACTTGTGACTGAGCTGCTGAGCTCAGCTAAGAGCATATCCTCTGAATATTCTTTGTAATTATGTAGTTTGGTAGGATCATGCAAGAGAGAATGAAAAAAAATTACCTTTTGGGAATACATTTTACCATAAATCTAGTGTCTACTGTATTTGTTACCATGGCAATGGGGTAGTGTAAGGTATAGCTGTCATTGTAATAAAATGGATGCTTAGCTTTAAGTCTGTATTTGGTCACTGAAACATGAAGCATAATTTTAAAATAATCCTGAAGTGGTTGATGATGTGGTGGTGCATCTGGAGCTACCTTGGACCCAGTAATGTCTGATGATGCTTAGCAAGTTTATTTAGGCACGTAGATGTGGACTGGAAAGGCTACAGCCAGGCATTCATTTTTTTACCTTGGCGTTGCAGGCAGACAAATACCCAGGAGAATGAACTACAGTAAGCAGTACAGCATGAGATGCAATGGTACTATACCCAAGGAAGTAAACATATGAATGTTTTCTTTGTGCATATTCTTAGATGCAGCAAATCATTTGGCTTCTTTGGGCCATCTGCTGTAATGTTTATATGTCTGATTTCTTTCCTCACTTATGGCACTATTTGTATACATTTTGTTTTTTATAGGATTTCCCCAAAACATAGTGCTAGTTGGGGTTGTGGGGGATTTTGTTTCAGGGGCTCTTGGTTTTTGCTTTGAGAAGGCTTGAAAATTCTGTCTTACTGCCTCCTTGAACTCTTCATAGGAGCTGGGAGAAAAGCACCCTCCCTGAAGGGGTAATCTTTATGGATATGGGAAGTGATATGACTGGGTAAAGTGTCCATGTAGCTTTCATTGTCATATGTGAGGATAACACTTGATATTTCTAGATGGTTAATGACTGAAATCTTCTCATCATATAATTCTTGTCAAAGTCATACCAGCAATTATGGAACAGTTTCCCAATAAATTATGGTGCAGGAGGCAGAATGAGTGTGAGCATGACTATGATAAATCATCTCAGAGAGAGTGGAAAATGTTGTGCTGTATATAATGCTGGCATTTTAATGTAGCTTTCTTATTTGTGCAATATACATCACCTAAGAGAATTAGCAGTCAGCAGAAGCTTTGACATTGCCAATTTGCAGCCTCCATGACTAAGTAATTGATAAATGAACAGAGTGTACTGGAGCCAGTAATAGACAAAAAAAAAATGGTTTCAGATTTTTATAATCATAGGAACTTTAGCATCATTTGTTCTCACTGAAATCTTAGTTAATTAGGCTGATTGGACAGGCCCAGGCTTAACCCATGTTGTTAACTCCTGAGCTGAGCAGCTCTGCAGGACAGTTGTGCTGTGCTGATGGGAACACTGCAGAGACAAGCAGCAGCAGGTTTTCCTTCTGTGGAGCTGTTGCAGAGCATAGAGCCCCTGTCATTTCAAGTGTCAGGACTACTGAAGCTCCTGAGCAAAACTGAGTCCCCTTACAAAACTGAATGTAAAAACTGCAATTCTAACAACCTTTTTTATGGGCCATGCTGGAAGGGGAGGTTCTTGTTCTCCATTCCTTGTGAGACTCTGAAAAGGCTAGTCATACTGTTTCACTTAACTATTTGGAGGAAAACTAGTGCTGTTTTTAGAAAGTACAGTTGAATATCATAAATTGTATGCTGTGCATTCAATCTGATGATTGCAAGCTCTTTATGAATATTCTATATTATAGTTATTGACTGAACATGCAAGTAATACTGTGGACTGTAATATGTTATATATTCACTGCAAGGCATAGGAAGTAACAATGTGCTGAGAAGGCAGAAGGAAGCATGTAGGTTATAGGGTTAATGTTGTGCAGTTTGGTAAATTGGGGCCTGACCCCAGGCTATTAAGCCTGCAGTCACAGAACAAAGAGGGAGTAATACAGGAGGAGAGTAATAATAATGAAATTGTGAACAAAGACAAGAGTTTGGCTTTTCTGACCACTTGTAAAGGTTAGCTAATACATGATGTAAAGTAGATTTAGCAGTGTCTGCTATTTTGCATGTGAGGATTTCTCTTCTAATGTCTCAGTTTTCTTTTTGGTCCTTTAGGGAGGAGACACGATTATCTATTATCTCTTTATCTTTCTGTTTCTCTCTGTCAGATTGCTGTTTCAACAAAACCGTGTTTCTTTTTCCACACAGCAAACACAAAATTAGAATAGCTTTTAGTCCTATTACATTTAGTCTTGTATGGTCACCTTTCTGCTGGCAGTGCTTTCATATAACAAATGAACATTGTCTTTCAGCCATATGTGAAGACTGAAAGATAGAAGGGTCTTTGAAGGAAAAAGAGAATAGATTTCCTAGAGCAGCAATCGTCTGCTTTTTAGATTTTAATGTAATTTTTTTTATCTTTCTATAAGAGTAATAATGACTAATAGGAGAAGAGGGTGTACTCAAAGGATGGAGAAAGGGCTGAGTTTGGACTGGAGATGTTAACCTGGCTTTGAAATGAAGGAAGAGAGCGCGATTCCAAAGTCAAGACTCTGATCTTGCCTGGAGGTTTGTGCTGGGAAATGTTAGCTTTTTGTAGCCACTGTATTTTAGTTGACAAAGTAGTCTCCTGAAAGCAGTTTCTCCTAAGGCAAATATCCCCATTTTATAGGAATAAGGGCTTTAACGATGATGGAAGGATAGAGTCGTTTTTCTGCAGCACCCTTAACCAAACCTTAGTTTATAGAGTAACTGGAAGACCATAAAAAAGTTATTGCAATAGGCGAATCTGGAGGTGAAATGTATAGTATGTGGGGAAAAAAAGGACTAATAATTGTTACTTGGATATAGGAATACAGTATAAATCCAGGCATCTCACTGCTAGGCACTATGTTAAGCACGTAATAAAAGTCAGTTGCTAACATAAAATGCTGATTAGATGGGACAAACATAGATTAGAAGGTTTAAAAGAAATACAGAGGTGACTTGTTGTCTATTTCATCAACTAATGACAAAACATAATGAGAAGAGATGTGCATAAAAGCAGAGTACCATAGGTTCTATGTCAATTCCAGCTTCCTCTGTTTGGCTAATGTTGAGAAGAGTAAAAGGAAAGTTATGAAGGGAAGTCTCTTGGGAAAGAAAAATGCCATCAAGGTTTTGGAGGGAAGGTTTCTATTATATCTAGATATAGTTTTCATGGAAGGGAAGTTTAGTAGAAACCCAGAACTAGTTTCACTGAGCTGCAGTCTAGCTGATGCTCTCATGTACTTAACCGGCTCCTGAATGTTCCACTAAGGAGAAAGGAGGAGGGAGCCGGAATATGGAAATTAAAGTTAAAATGCTGAAGCATTTCTTTTTGTAGCCCCTTGATGTAGGTGTGGAAGAAGAGACAACTTGCCAGTTGTAGATGTACAATTGGATAAAGAGCTGTTGTGACAGAAGGTTGCAATGGTTCTTGTATCATTTAATTTAGCTGAAGGCCACTGTAATCAAGATGATACTTATGAATCACCTATCCGAAACAGATTCTGTGAGTTACTGGTATGTGATTTATATATATATATATATATATATATATATATATATATATATATATATATATAAAAGTTTCTTTTAAGTATATTTATTTTTAATGGAGATTTCAGCTACTAGCAATTTTTCTTGGTAGGCTAGAGTGGCAGGGTGAGGCATATCATGTACACAGGTCCATCTTGGTTGCTGGAAACTTGTCATTTGAAAAAGTCTCTCTCTTTTCATTGTCCTGTTTCATTTAGCATTTTTGGTACTTTTTCTGGGACACTTGAAGTAATTGGACACTAGAGTTGGTGGAAGGACAGGAAAGTTGGTGAAAGGAGTGTTCATACTTGTGTAATTTATTTTTTTGTCTTCAGTATGTTGATGAGTTACTTCAAACTCAACTTTCTCTTTATGACCAGTTATGATCACAGGCACATTATCAAGGACAGTTTTGAGGCTCTGTTATAGATTTCTGCCTCATAAACAGTGAGAATATAGTTGATGGGCCTTTTTACTGTGCCTGCCTATCTGTTCAGTGTGCCTCAGAAAATGTTGCTCATATAAGGCTGCAACACAATATAACATAATATATTCCATGTGGAAGTCTGAGGACATTTAGAAAGGCCAAAGCTCATCTGGAGCTCAATCTGGCTACTGCCGTTAAAGATAACAAAAAAAGTTTTTACAAATACATCAACACAAAAAGGAGGACTAAGGAGAATCTCCATCCTTTACTGGATGCTGGGGGAAACTTAGTTACAAAAGATGAGGAAAAGGCTGAGGTACTCAATGCCTTCTTTGCCTCAGTCTTTAGCGGCAAGACCAGTTGTTCTCTGGATACCTGGTACCCTGAGCTGGTGGAAGGGGATGGGGAGCAGGATGTGGCCCTTGCTATCCACGAGGAAATGGTTGGTGACCTGCTACAGCACTTGGATGTACGCAAGTCGATGGGGCCGGATGGGATCCACCCGAGGGTACTGAGAGAACTGGCGGAGGAGCTGGCCAAGCCGCTTTCCATCATTTATTGGCAGTCCTGGCTATCAGGAGAGGTCCCAGTCGACTGGTGGCTAGCAAATGTGACGCCATCTACAAGAAGGGCCGGAGGGTAGACCCGGGGAACTATAGGCCTGTTAGTTTGACCTCAGTGCCAGGGAAGCTCATGGAGCAGATTATCTTGAATGTCGTCACGAGGCCCTTGAAGGGCAACCAGGCGATCAGCCCCAGTCAGCATGGGTTTATGAAAGGTAGGTCCTGCTTGATGAACCTGATCTCCTTCTATGACCAAGTGACGCGCCTGGTGGATGAGGGAAAGGCTGTGGATGTGGTCTACCTTGACTTCAGTAAGGCTTTTGACACTGTTTCCCACAACATTCTCCTCAAGAAACTGGCTGCTCGCGGCTTGGACTGGCGTACGCTTCGTTGGGTTAAAAACTGGCTGGATGGCCGGGCCCAAAGAGTTGTGGTGAATGGAGTCAAATCCAGTTGGAGGCCGGTTACTAGTGGAGTCCCCCAGGGCTCAGTGCTGGGGCCGGTCCTCTTTAATATCTTTATCGATGACCTGGACGAGGGGATCGAGTGCACCCTCAGTAAGTTTGCAGATGACACCAAGCTAGGTGCATGTGTCGATCTGCCCGAGGGAAGGAAGGCTCTGCAGGAGGATCTGGATAGGCTGGACCGATGGGCTGAGGTCAACTGTATGAAGTTCAACAAGGCCAAGTGCCGGGTCCTGCACCTGGGGTGCAACAACCCCAAGCAGTGCTACAGGCCGGGAGATGAGTGGTTGGAAAGCTGCCTGGCCGAGAAGGACCTGGGAATACTGGTTGATAGGCAGCTGAATATGAGCCAGCAGTGTGCTCAGGTGGCCAAGAAGGCCAACAGCATCCTGGCTTGTATAAGAAGCAGCGTGGCCAGCAGGTCTAGGAAGGTGATTGTCCCCCTGTACTCGGCTCTGGTGAGGCCGCACCTCGAGTACTGTGTTCAGTTTTGGGCCCCTCGCTACAAGAAGGACATGGAGGTGCTCGAGAGAGTCCAGAGAAGGGCGACAAGGCTGGTGTGGGGTCTGGAGAACAAGTCTTACGAGGAGCGGCTGAGGGAGCTGGGGTTGTTTAGCCTGTAGAAGAGGAGGCTCAGGGGAGACCTCATCGCTCTCTATAGGTACCTTAAAGGAGGCTGTAGAGAGGTGGGGGTTGGTCTATTCTCCCACGTGCCTGGTGACAGGACGAGGGGGAATGGGCTCAAGTTGCGCCAGGGGAGGTTTAGGTTGGATATTAGGAAGAACTTCTTTACTGAAAGGGTTGTTAGGCATTGGAATGGGCTGCCCAGGGAAGTGGTTGAGTCGCCATCCCTGGAGGTCTTTAAAAGACGTTTAGATGTAGTCCTTAGTGATATGGTTTAGTGGAGGTCTTGTTAGTGTTAGGACAGAGGTTGGACTAGATGATCTTGGAGGTCTCTTCCAACCTAGACGATTCTGTGATTCTGTGACATTTATATTCCTTCTTTATTCTTTAATTGAGTAGAAACTTATAGAAACCTATACTCTTGCTCACTGCTGACAACCTGGTATGACATCTGTGAAAAAATTCTTGATGTTTACCTGGAAATTTCATTTGCTCTTGTCACTTTAAAAGTCATGAAAGAAAGGCAAGGATGGATGGTTGTCCAGTAGTTAATACACGGACGTGAGAACAGGGAGCTTTATTCCCAGCCTTGCACTGTAACAAAGTGTAGACTTCTATGAGCCTTTTTACTTCTCAATAGTTTGTGAGAATTATTTCAATAATAATTACTAATCTCTTTGAGAGCTTCAAACTGAAGATGCTGCTAAATGCCAAGTACCGTTGTTGCAGTGATGTAATTCTCTTTTGCCCTCTCTTTCCTAATTAACTCTCTTCAGATGATACAGATGAAGCAGCATTAGAGCAGGAAGTGTTAAATAAATACTTTAAATGGCAACAACTCACTGGAGCAAGCAAATCTTCTGAGGGAGCCAAAGAATGAAGTGGCAAAATTGGTAACAAAAACTTGCAATTATTCTTCAAGTCAGCTAACTACTGCTACTCTACAAGTCTTTTTGATAATCCTTTGCATTTAATACAGTCTGAAAATGTTCATTATGTTCAGAAGGTAGTGGCTTTTATTTCAGTGTTTGAAAAAATGCCTGAAATGATGAATAGAGTAATTTTAGGAACCTATAGGACATCTCTGAATGTTCAATGCCATAGCACTTGTCTTAAAGGAAGTCATAACTCTCAGGCCTGCTAGATTCCTCGTTTACCATTTCAGTGGTTAAAAGTGAACTTAATCCACAAGTAAGTGTCTATGAGTGTTACAATTAGATCTTCAGAAGAAAGTACGAACTTCCAGAGTGAAGCTCTTTGGACTGTGAGTGTGAGACAGGAGTAGGAACTTGTGTAAATAAGACTCAGAGTGAACTGGTGCAAATGGACCCTGGAGGTTAGGCAAGCATCCCCCAGAACACATGCTGGTGGGTGCAGTAAAAGCATGAGGAAATTCGGCTCCAGCACTGGGCGTCCCAAGGGCAAGGACTGCTGGCACAGATTGGCAGCACCGCATACCCAGAAATCCTCACTTTGTGCCTTTATTTCTGCCTAGAATTTGCAGAACAGATTTATGGCAGCCAGAAGATGTGTGTCCATGTCCACGTGCACTGGGTGGGTCCTCTCCAGTCAGCAGATATTTGGATCATGAGTGCTCCTGCACTAAGTAATATCTATAGTGATTTGTGGACAAGATCTCCCAGAGTATAATCCTGGCGATTAACAGCAGGGAGATGATGCCCGTTTCTAAGAAAGATTTTGTGCTAAAGCCGCTGAAGAAATAAAAGGGGCTGGAGCAGTGAAGGAGAGACAGCCTAGGCTGGTCTAGAAGGCACACTGGCACAGTGTGGGAAGCAGGCTGAGCATCAGAATGGGTCTGATCCATGACAGCGATAGTGTGCAGGCAGTGCTGTCCTGCGGGGCTGTGTGCACATTGTCTGAGCCTCGTGCATGTGGCAGTCGGAGTTATCTTGGCTCTAGGAATGCTTCAGACACTACAAGGGGGACGCTGAGATTCACAGGTCTGCTATGAAGAGAGATTTCCCTTTTTTAAACTGTCAGTTCAATTAGAAATGGTCTATGTAGCTATCTTCTGTTACAAAACCCAGGAAGTTGCTTACATAAAAGCTCAATTACCCATGCAAATTAAGATAGATAATTTAAAGTGGTATTTTTAGAACACGGTCACTCCTGCTTTCCTCCTGTTCCATTTTTTCCCCTCTGCCATGCATCCACCTACATGGGAATGTCTTCCTTCTTCTTCTTGAGAACATAAATTAAAAGGTTGGCTTGGACGTCAATAAATGAATAATAATTTTTTAAAAAGTCATACAATTCCAGTGTCTTAAAACGCTGATTGAGATTACTGTAGTATGCACTCATTTTCTAACTCAGTCCCAAATGGGCTTCTGAGGATTGATGTGTGCATGTACACACACACAGGAATTCTGAGGAGGGAAGTGCAACACTTTTGAAGTGACTTATGGTTTCTTGGAAAGAAAAGGAAGCATGATTTGTTCATTTCCTCAGTGGACAGCAAAGACACAAAAGTGGAAAGAAGATGGGAGCAATGGCAGGTATGATATGAAGGCTTCCGTTTTCAAGACATTTGTGCAAGACTGGGAGGATCCATGTTCAAGACATACAAATGTATTGAGCAGAATAAATGTGTGCCTTAGAGAGGTGTCAGAACAGGAAGTAGCTTTACTGTTTTTACTAAATACTTTTTTACTAAATACTGGCATTGAAAATAAAGCTGTTAAATTGAAACTTGAAAAATTGAAAAAGATTTTAGGTAAAATAAATAAAAAAAAGATGATCAAAAAAATTTCAAATATCCTGTTTTTTTTTTTTTTTTAACACCTCATATTATTCTGCTGCATATATGAAAGTTTAGATGATATTGAAAGAGTCTAAGTGGGTAGCTTACAGTAGGATGTGAAAGAGCCCCAGAAAGAAAGGGCTTTCTTTTATGAACCTACACACATAGGTGAGCATCCAACTTTGTCCATTGATTTGTGTTAACTTAAATTTGATTGCAACCATCTATTAGAATGAAAACTGCTTATATTTTCTAAAGAAGGCCATTCACCATGTCTAGAATGCTTGTATTAGTTAACAAATTAACATAGCAAGGAAGTTTTATCGTGTGCATGTGATTTTATTTTCCCTCCTTTTCTTTTACTATATTAGCATTAATAAAAAGAATTGCTAGCCTGGAACTATTTAGAAAAATCTCAGTCTTTTGAATTGTGATTCTTCAATAGTCAAAATATAGCTTTCTATCATTAGCAAACATTTAAATTCTCTCAGTCAGATATTGTCAGTTTATCTGTTTGCTTTGTTTTGAGATAAGCTTGTCAAAATCTAAAATGTGAAAGAAGAAAGTTGTCATTAAAGACTTAGGCTGCAACTTGGTAGTCATCCCAAGCTCACTGTCACTCCAGCTATGATTGCAGTTACAATGACAGCTCTTCTCTGCTTTGTCCAGTTCTGTTAGTGCTTCCCTCTAAGACGCTCTTCAGAGGAGCCGGAGCTTACTTCTCTTCACTTTGTCAAAAAAATCTTTTAAAAGCAAAGGAGTCTTTGTTTCCAGCAGCTAAAAGCATACTGCCTGTAACATACTGCCTGCAATGCAAAACTGGAGTTCCAGAAAGGGCTGATAGAGAGCTCCTGAGCATCCTTGACATTTCTGTAATACAAGAAGTGTTTATTTTCTACCTGGTGGATACCTACATACCTGTATATTATTAATATGGTACAGAACGACTGCTTAGATATATCTGTCTTTCAGTAAAAAGGTTACAAAGAGACAATGTTTAAGGATTGAACTGCTCTTAAGCACATTTCTATACCAGGTGAGCATGTGTTACAAGGTGAAAAAAAGATGAACTACATGTGCTATTAAGTTGTAAGTATTAAGTTGTAAGTATTAAGATGTATTAAGTTCCTTTGTTTGTTGGTCGATAGCTCAGATTGTTGGAAGACAGGTATGGTGCAGGGTCGATAGGAGAGATTGAGGATAAAAATAGGACTGTGGTTGTCTTATACAAAGGAAAAAAAGCATGCTAGAAGAAAGAAAGGAGAAATACAGTGGTGGAGACATGGTTACTTTGTTTTGTACTAACCCTTCTCTTACAGTGATATTCAGGACTCTGTCTTTATTCCAACATCAGCAGAAGGAAAGCTGGAGAAAACTGAGATGTAGCCTAAGATAAAACCAAATTCAAGGTTATTCCATTTGGAAATAATATTGCAGATGAAAGCATGTATTGCAGTGTTATTTAAAAGATGGCAAAAACTGCATTTAAATCTGTATCTACCCTATTACTACTGCTGTTTTTCAGATAAGTGAAGAATGCTGTGTTTTTAGATGACAAAGTTATTAAGCATTGCACTTCATATGAGGCAGGATTCAAATACAGAACACATGTCTGTGCAGGGGTAGCTAGGTTGTAAAAAGAATTCCAGTGAATAGCAGATGAAGATGCACTAGTCAGTACTTTGGATTAAAAATAAAACTAAAACAAACAAACAAACAAAAAAAACAACGCAACAACAACAAACAGCGAAAAACTATGTTTTACATTGCTTTCTTAGTGTCTGTGTGCATTCTCTGGTTATGGGTGTTGAAGATTGCTGAGTGCTGTGAGCAAAGAGAGTGACCCACCAATCCATTTTCATTAATTGATAGCCACATTGTGCATATTTTTAACTAAAGGGAATCTGAATCTGATGAGAGCAATAAATTCCTCACCAGATTGTCTATTTTTTGGAAAATCAATAAATTGTAAATCAAATAAGAGAGAATTCATTGCATTAAGTATAATTAATTCCATTAAGTAATTAAGAAGCAAAGCAGAAAGGGAGGCATGAGTGCTGGACTTGTCCTTCACTGGATTTCATGTCTTTACTTACCCAACGTCGCTCTTCTTTCCTTGCCTTCCCTTTGAAAACACACTTGAATGTCTTTTCTCTACAGGGGAAGTCACATTCAGTTAAAAAGCATTAGAGTCTTCAGCCTCTATGGCCTGATAGAGACCAGATGCTCTATGCCAGCATTTATTCTAGTGGATGAGGTGGATGGGTCACTGAACTCTTCACTGAGAAACAAAATTGGCATGTAAAGCCAGTTATGTAGAGCCAAGTTATCTAGAAAGATATTTTTATACTGTAAAATACATTTTTCATTCTTGCCCTCTAGAAAAGGTGAGAATATGAAACATCATCACATCATTATTCTGTCCATCAACTTTCTTCTCCTTCACCCGTCTTTGGGAAGCAACATGAAATAAACACAGGAAAGAATCAGCATTTGTGTTCACCATGTGTAGGGCTCCTAGGGACACTTTGGAGCAGATTTGCAGTCTTGTCTGTTACATATGTTGTGAATAATCTCAAAGTTGAAGGAAGGGTCACAGTTAGGACTAAGATTTAGGAATGGGATTATGAAATGGTTTCAGTCAAACTCATAGTTTTGTTGAATTAATTTCCAAGAACTGCTGGCATTTTCTACCGGGACAAAAATAGCACACAGGTAATCCTGAAGCATGAGGGAAGCCTGGAACTGAGCAATGCAGACATGAAATAGTCTGCCTGTGCTCTTGGGATGGGATGAGTGAGTGTTCCAGGCTGGCCAATATGCCTGGATTCATGGATTAGTCAGTTTTCTGTTCGTATAAAAAACACCCAGAAGCTGTATTGATCTGCCTCTTTCTTCCCATAAGTTTTTTTTAAGTGCTTCTTTTAGTGACTTTTTCTTGTTAAAACCAAAAAAGTTGATAATAATTTTTAGATTGAAATAATTCTTATTTCTGTGGTGCTAAATAGGTAAAGAAACTCCTGCATTATAAAAATAGCTGCTTTTCAAAATGTCAAATAATTGTGTAATTTCTAGCAGTAATTTTGCAGAAATATAACATACATTAATGGAAAACATTTTGCACCAAATAATGTCTTAATATTATGCTAGAGACATGTCATAAATTTAAAGGAATTATTTTGTGTCAATGTAATGGTGGTTATGACAGAAGAGAATTGGAAAGGAGATATTTACAGAAAATGAGATAACACTTCTTGAAGTAAGGCATGTAAAGAAGGCAATTTTATTTTAAAAGTGTTCATTTTCTGATTTCCAGACAAATAGTTGAAAAAGTCAGCATTCATTAAAGTGCTGTTAGCTAATAATGTATTTCTCAACTGAAGTGGAACTGTAATAACAGAGGGCTGATTAAAAAAAAATAACACAACACACACACAAAAACCTTGCCTTAGAATCATGTAGTTGAAAATGTCACTGGAAATCTGGCAGGCCAGGGGCTGCTGGGTTGCTCCACTCTAAATATTTTACAAAATGAAATTGCACTTATGTAACAACAAACTGCATTGGCTGCTACACGCAAGACCTTCAGAACATCTGTGTTGGGCATTGCTCCATCTCGAGGTGGAGGGGCTCCTGCCTGCCAAACAGAACTGGCAAGAAAGTTGGGAATCGTCCTGACTGTGATAATCAAGAGGCATGTTAATCTTCCTTGGAAGAATGGATTAAGATTTTGCTGTATATTGTTCAAATCTGATGCTGTGTGTGGAAATGTAGTATTTCATCTGTTCAGTGAGAAAAAATTACCATAGTTTTTCCTTAGTAGCCATGTGGTGCTCAGCTCAAATGAATATATTAAATTCTTCAACATGTAATGTAGGAACTTGTGCTAAATAAACATAACCCTTTTCTTATCTGGCTGGTAGTGGACATTAGGCTAAATAATGAAGTTGGCCTTTCTTTGATAAAGCAGAAAGACTTCAAAGCACAGATGACAAAGCTCTTGCTTGTTGGCCCTGGGGAATGTGGCAGATACAATAACACTGCTGCTTTTCCTAATTCTTCACTGTAAAATTAAATTAAAAGTAACTGAAAAAAATACCAATTATTGTTGCACAGTGGCAGGGATGCTTATTAATCTTCATTGACAGCAGGGTCAGTCCCCATGTTTTCCTATTCATTCACAGTTGCAAACTGAAAGAGAAAAGAAAGGTCTGTGAGTCTCTCTGCAGCAAGATGCAGCCTGTGTTATATGTGCATTTATGTGAATAGCTATGTTTATTATAATTTGCTTTGATTATGGTCCTTATGTACTTAGTTGTCTGTATAAACAATAGCATTTAGTCTTCTGTTTATATGTATTTTTATATTTCCTGCTTATTTCTGCTCTCACTTGTACCTGTGTAATCTCTTCTTCAGTGAATATAAAGAAGCTTAATTGTGAACAAAAATGTAATTGTTGTTTGAGTTGAAAAAAACTTGCCCTTTTAAGAGAACTGTAATTGCAATAGTTTGTCATTGTGCTACATGTGCTGGAAACGAAACAGTTGTTTATCATTCCACAGAGGTGCTACTGATGTGCTGTGGTAGAATACCAAATATTAGCATGAGATATAGCAAAATTTCACCAGAGAACAAAATGCAAACCCAAGCAGGCAGGATGAGGTTATTTTTTCCCAACCTGTAGCAAGAATGCTTTTTCTTTTTCTTTTACAAAATATGAATAAAACTTTTCTGGAAAATGGGAAGACGTCTTTTATTTTTTGTTTGTTTTTAAAGGAATGTTTTTTCAAGGCTGGTTTTGAAATTATGTACTTCACATTTATACCAGTCTTTAAAGATACAAAATTTTGAAGTAGTCTTATTTAGAAAAACATCTGTAATGGTTGGAGGTTGTTTTGCCGTGTAAATGTTCACCAGCAAGCCTGTCAGCACAGACCCAGTAACTGATCTTGTGATCACCTATAATCTGTTGCAAGCACTCGAGTAATGAGTTACTTCACCTCACTTCAGCAAAAAGCCAAGATGTGATAATGAATATGTTCGGGGCAGTAATAACTTATGCGTAATGGTTTGTTTTGGAAGTGAATGTGTGGCGGTGCCCACTGCATGATATGTATGGTCAGTGTCTCATAGCTCAACAGAAAATGTGCTTGATCTGGTTGGGAGCACTTTGAGTCTCCGTAGACAAGAACTGCACTACCTGCCTTTCCTGGCTTTTATTTTATTTTTTATTTTTTATTTTTATTTTATTATTATTTTATTTTATTTTATTATTTTATTTTATTTTATTTTTTATTATTTTTTTATTATTTTATTTTATTAGTTCCCAGTCATTTCTAGATTGAACAGATAAGTTAATTTTAGAACCAATGATAAGAAATGAAAGAGGGGAAGGAAAGGGACGTCTGTTGCCCTGGAAGACAAACTGTGCAGTTTCGTTATGCATGGGTAGTACTTTATATATGTTTTGAGCCATGATGCTGATAGGAAGTTTTATACTTTATTATAATACCTTGAATTATATTCTATAAAGGGTATAATGATCAGTCACTCATTACTGAGTATGTATTTAAAAAAAATACCATTGAATGATAAGTAGTCATCTTTAATAACTTTTTTTTTTTTTAGAGTGTACATATTTTGGAGCGGAAGGCTTCTTCGGGGAGCACAGACCCTTCTTTAAGCAAGCAGTTCCTTGAAACTGACCCTATCTCTCTATCCAAGGTAAGCAAAAGCACAGGCTGTGGTCTAGGTGGTGTTTCCTTCTGTGGTTACAACCTAGTTTGACTAACAGCTTTGGGATATTGGTTTTTATGATCCTGTTATTTAATACATTATGTGCCTGTCCTGGAGCTTCCTGTTTGCCAGCTGAGGTCTCAGAGAAGTCAGTAATCCTTAGTAGATGTTGTATTAGCAAAATTAAGGATTTGGATGGTAGTGGTTGTTTTTTCCCCCCATGAATGGCTCCCAGGACCAAGTTTTATAGTGTCAAAATGTGGAGCTAGCAGGGTCTTTGAAAAATGTTCAGTACAATCCTCTAAAGGCAGAGCATATCATATCTAAGTCCAAAAGCACTGTTAATCAATAATGATATTAATGTAAAAAAAATAGGCCAGTCCTCCTAATGGTATTCCTCATGGGTAGTTTCTTAAAAAAATCTGTTGCTGATAGAACTGTAGAGGTAACACCACCGGTTTCTGAAAGATGCAGTCTCGTGTGCAGTGCTTTGCAGTCAATGTCCTCCTGGCTGAATTCCTGAATTTTGGAATAGCTGATTCCAGATAAGTCTAATGCTTCATAAACAAGACTTCATTTTAAGATACTTCAAATAAGAAAGTACGATTGTTACTGAAAATGTGAGGATACTGTTATGGAATACTTGGCAGGAAAGAAAAAAAAAGTGTAAGTTCTGAAACAGTATTGGGAAAACAAATCCCACATGAAACATTCTGTTCCACTGGGTAAAATGAAATGTTTTGTTCTGTTTTGTTTGAAAAAAAAAACAAAAGAAACTTTGTATACAAAAAGACAAAGTTCAGAAAAAAATATTTGGTAGTGGCTTCCTCATTGCCAGAACCTGGGTCATAAGCAGAACCTGAGCCTGTAAGTTACGTGTGTGTTTCCTGGCCCTGCTGCTCTGTGCCGAGCTGTTTTGCATATGTATTAAATTGCAGAAGTCCTGAAGTAGTAGAGGTGTGCTTTGGATGAGCCAACATCAGATGGAGGCCCTTCAAGCACATCACCATCACCTTGTTTTTCCCTTGCTTCTTGCTGTTCTTGCAGCAGAAGGGTCCATGGCACAATGTCCCTCTTACTGGGCACATTCAGACCAAACCTGGACTGGGGTGAGCCACAGTTAGGGTTGTCAGGGTGGCTTTATAGCAGCTTGTGGCACTGGTGCAGCAGAAGGCAGGTATTTGTATTGCACTGAATAATGGCTCATTTTGTCCCCCTGTATCTGGCCTTTTGTTTAAATGAATAGCTGTATGAGATTGTGTGATTTCCGGTTGAGAAGTAATCAATACTGATGTTATCTAGTAGATAAAAGACTTATGCCTGCAGCTGATCTTCTAAAGGAGAAATCAATATGGTGAGGAGTCAGTTGGCAGAGTAGTGGAGAGAAATCCTCTGCTTGCCCCAGGGGACTCATAGTTTAATTTCCTCCCTCAAGAGCCAAGTGCTTCTTCATAGGGAAAAAATAATGCATATGTGCTTCCCTCTACAGTAATGGAAATAGAATGTCCAAGCAAAACACAGTGAAATCAAAAAGATGGTTCTTGAGCACAGTGTTTACAAGCACCGTGATAGTTCCAGTTTGCAGTTATGCAGGGAAAGTTAAACTGAGTAAAAATTTTTATTAAAATTTGCATATGTATTCTTTGGAATAGAGCTTTTCATCCTTGTCAGATTAGCAACTCCTTAACGACGTTTGCAAATGTATAGCTTGTTGTTACTTTTAAAATCGTATTTCCACAACAGTAATGTTCATGTTATGAAGGCTGTGTAACTTGGAAAGTTAGGAAAGGCTGACAGTGCTTGTCTTCGGACAGGTTTGTGGAAAATAGAGGAAAACTTTTTTTTTCTTTAAAAGTTTGATGCAGGATGACCTCGTTCCTCTCCCAATAACTTATTATATCACTGGGAGTTGTGGCAGTTGAGAAAATGCCGATTTAAAACTGTCTAGTATACTTATAATTTTGTTGATTGCAATAGTAGCAAGAGAATGTGAATAAAGGCATGGCTCTTTTTTCTCTTTAAAAACATTGTTCTTTATCTGTTCATTATGGTATATCACAAGTCAGGCTCAAGTCATACAAGTCGTCATGCATAACAAGTGGTGTGTGCAAGGGATGTGCTTTAATTGGCTCTCAGAAAGGCGTGCAACTGGTTGTGTCTGAAACAATACAGTTCATATTCTTTTCTCTAGGGGGGAAATTAGCTAGCTTCCCTATGCATTTCTCTTAATGCAGTGAAAAGGAATGACAGGAAAATTTTAGAAAGATTAATTTCCTTTTACAGATTCCTAAAGGTGCAATTAGCCTGTGAAACTCTGTGTCATGAAATGTAACTGAAGACAAGAGCTAGGCTATGTTCAAAGCAACAACAAACCAACCTCTTCTGCTTGTTTGTCAGATTTTAAGGAAAAATCAGAGCATCCAGAATCAATGTAGATTGTACTTTAAAGATCAGAAAAGTTACACATTTTTATGATCAGGGAATACCACAAAGTGCACACTACATATAGTTAGCAGTAAGATTTCTTCCTCATCTCATCTCATCTTATTTCACGATCCCATTATTTTTTTGAGAAGGAATACTCTGAGTAAAGGTAGATTTTTAACACACAGATTTTGCCTGTGCTCCACTTGTAACATCTGTCCAATCCTTTTAGTTCTTACAGTGCGGAGATACTCTTTGTTTTGCACTGGAGAATTTGTGCTACATATAAATGCCGTTTTATATTATGTGTACACACAGTTATTAATCAATGTGTCTTCATACTTTTTCACCAGGAACCTGACAGCTGGGAAATCATAGAGGGTCTGAAAATTGGCCAGACCAATGTCCAGAAGCCAGACAAACATGAAGGCTTCATGCTGAAAAAGAGAAAATGGCCCTTAAAAGGTTGGCACAAGGTAAAGGTCTCATAAAACAGTCAAAGGATTATTACTTCATTTTGTGAGTTGGGATGTTTTGTCTAGAGGAAATAGAAGGGCTGTAAAATAAATGCCCAGGATTTCAGTGTATGACTTTTTCTTCAGATTGTGTAAAGAATTAGTTTGTACACACAGCTTTGTGGCTTCAACATTGCAGACCATGCTGCCTAATGTTATATTTAAACACTGAAAGAACATAAAAGGAGAGCTTATTTAAAAACA
This sequence comes from Cygnus olor, assembly GCF_009769625.2. NCBI lineage: Eukaryota > Metazoa > Chordata > Aves > Anseriformes > Anatidae > Cygnus > Cygnus olor. The sequence continues at coordinate 16,507,959 of NC_049174.1, read as the reverse complement.
AAACACTAAAAGCAAACAAGCAAAAAACAATTAATCGAATACATAAGAACTTATGGGATAACTCACTGCTTCCACTCTTTTAAAATACATTATGTTAATATGTTGTTTCTTAGACAAATGTCTGTTTTAGGAACTTAACAAGAGAACAAGGGGAGTCTAATTTTCACAGTTCTGTAAAGGAGTTTACTACTGGTAATCTGGTTTTCGTGCTGACTTTAGAGCAGTTACCAGTGAAAATACCAGTTACCAGTAAATAATTTTTAGTGTAGTAAGAGCTTCACAGTTCAGCATCCCCCTTCATTCTGCCTTACATTTCATTTAGGGATTTATGCTGAACTTCTGGTTAGAAACTGTGGACTTGTTAATAAGGTTTTTCTTTTTCAACTACTGCTTTGATATCCTGCAGTTTCTGTTACAATACTTTGTGCTGAGAGCATAGTGAATTCGAGAGACAGTACTTTTAGCGTGTGCTGTGCTAGTAACCTGCTAGCAAAGCTGTACCATCAGCTGTCTACTGAATGCTTTATGTCATATTCTGATGGTTCACAATGTGCTTTAGTGGTATATCAGATATAATGTGTACAACTTACAGATTAGCTCACCATTTTCTGAAGTTCAGTATGCTTTGAAATGGAATATGAGGAAAGGTCATTGGTGTGTGGAACCTAGAGAGGCAGAGGAATAAGAAATTAATACCATATTTTTCTGAAGTCCATTAATGACCATACCTAGTAAAAAAAAACAAAAAACACAACCCTGTTATTTTGACATCTTATTCAAGAAGTTATGTCTCCAGCAAAGCACTGTTTTCTCAACGTGTGTGAGATATTGGTACTATCTGTTGTGCAACTGACATCATTTCCAGAAACATCTTCGGGAGATATTTTCTGCCATACAAGCACTGACCCTCCTCATATTGTCAATTTAATAGGCTCCCATCAGGAAAACATTGTCATTCCCTTCCATGTCAGATGGCTTACAGAGTCTTGGATAATAATTTGGGAAGAAAAACAGGAAGAAAATGAAGAAAAACACATAACTCTTTCAGCCTATGGTGTCTTTCTTGTAGACATTATTGAATTGACTGGAAAACAAACAAAAAAAACCTTCATTTTTGAGGTTTCTTAAGTTAAACCTAGAACATACTGTTGGAAACAGAGAATCTAGTTTTTCTTGCTTAGAAGATCATTGCCATGATAGAACAAGAATTAAAATTTTTCACTACCATATTTATATTCTTTCCAACCCATAAACACTCTTAATTGTTACAGGGTAATCATTTTCTCTAGCAGATAAATAATTGTACATAGTTTAAATTGCATCTGCTCATGAATAAAGTAAGGTGTTTTTTTTTTTTTTTTCCACTTTCAGAGATTTTTTGTCCTGGATAATGGACTGTTAAAATATTCAAAGTCACCAATTGATGTAAGTAAAGTTGCAGACTATTTTAAAATTTGTATTTGAATTCAACCTGCTAGAGCGATTAAACCTCATTCTCATACTAGGCATACTTATGACATCACACCCATGAAAGTTGTTAATGGATTCAGAGAGAGAGCTATATAAAGTGTGTGAGGTTTTGGTTGAGTTATATCCCCCCAGTTTCTGGCTTTTCTCACTTCTATGAAAATACAAGCTACATTTCTTAAAGTAATTTATTCAGTGAAGGTGCTTGAGAGATTAGCCCGACCACGTATTTTACTTTTTCAATTTTAATGTTAGTGAGAGCTGATTATTCTGAGATATGTGGATAGGACAGAGAAGTAATACAATGTACTTGAGATATAGGGGGTAGCATTAAATTAGTTACATTAAATACCAATAACCATCAAGCTGTAACAGCAGAGATCTAAGAGCGGTCTAATTTTCTCAGCTTCTCACCTGTAGTTGTGTGCTGGTGTGAACTAACACATTTTTCATTTGGAGTTGGGACTGCACTAACCACTTGTGAGATGTTTTTCTCATCTATAAAAACACTAAGTGCTTAGTCTGATTGAGGTTTTAATTTTTATGTGGCTTTATATTAAAATATTCCTAAAATGGGAAAACACATCAGCACAAGATATTTTTCTCTTAACTGTAGTGAAGCGCATGATACTACTAATTTCTTACCCTGCTTTTTGATTTCAGATACAGAAAGGCAAAGTACACGGGAGCATTGATGTAGGTTTATCAGTTATGTCCATCAAAAAGAAGGCTCGCAGAATAGATCTTGACACAGAAGAACATATCTATCATCTGAAGGTAAAAAATCGTGCAAATGTTTATTCTCTTTTCATCTGCAGTGGAAATAAATAATAATAATTAGAAAAAAAAACACAGTAAAAGTTAGGGGGAAAGAGTAATATTTTGAATACCTTCTTGACAGTGAGTTTCTTTCTAGGTGAAGTCCCAGGATTCATTTGATGCATGGGTTTCAAAATTACGCCACCACCGGTTGTACCGTCAGAACGAGATTGTGAGATCTCCAAGAGATGCTAGCTTCCATATATTCCCTTCAGCCTCTACTACAGAGTCTTCACCAGCTGCTAATGTATCGGATGGAAAGGTATGTAGTGTCCTTTTGTTGGAAACTCATGCCTTCTGGGCTTGCTTAAGGGCAGTTTCAGTGGGCTCTGCTGGTAATGCCAATAGAGAAGACCTTCTGCTGGGGGAACCGATGGCCAGCAAAAAGCTGAGAGCACACAGCTGAGAGACTGTCTAATTTATCTGTACCATAGACTTCATAAAGAGGCTGCTATAGAGATCCTGCAAAGAATTCAATGGCTCCAAAAAAATTTGCTCTAGCCTTTGGCATTGGAAATAAATCTATTTTTTGGTCTAAATCTGTCTAACACCATTTCATAGTGGTTAGCAAATGCAGTGTGCTTCTGAGTTTGTGCTTAGTTTGTTTCTTCAATATGCTCTACAGAAACCCCTGCATCTTGGGGAAGTATATAGTCAAATCACAGATACCACTGAAATCACAATGCCTATTTTATTTCTTTATTTGAAAGTAGTATGATGATTACACTGACTGAGCAAGACATGCAACAGCAAGTGTAAGCATTTTATTTTGTCTTAGGTACAACAAAATAACTTCCCATGGCAGTCTCCTATACCTTGCAGTAACAGTCTTCCTGCAACTTGCACTACTGGTCAGAGTAAAGTAGCAGCCTGGTTGCAGGATTCGGAAGAGATGGACAGATGTGCAGAAGGTTAGTCCTTACTTTTTTTGTGCCTAACTCTTTCAGCAAAACATCTTGTTGGTATAAAATAATATACGGTCAATGAAAGTGGTTAAGTTTCATCTTTACTTGCACATGAGGGAGCTCTTGAGGTACTTAGATGCTTGTGGTGGGAAATTCCCTCTTTGCATGTGGTGGGATGATGCTTTTAAAATTTATTTGAATAATCTATATAATCTTAATGGATATCATTGTTAAAATGCAATCAACTTTTGAGGTTCAGTCTTGTTGCTGACTCAAAAATAAAAAGCGCTCAACATCTCTGAAAATAAGGTTATTAGATGCCTTACTTAGTAGGGTTTGGGGCATTTAACTCTTACACAATACAATGCCAATGGTGGACATCATGGCAAAAAAAATATGTCTGAACTGAAGCACCTAATGTATTTTTGTTTCATATATGTTAGATCTTGCTCATTGTCAGTCAAACCTTGTGGAACTCAGTAAACTTCTTCAAAATTTAGAAATACTACAGAGAACTCAGTCAGCACCAAATTTCACAGACATGCAGGTAAATATGTTTGAGAATAAGTAATCATGTTGAAAAATTTGTTCTTTGTGTTAAGGGAAGTATAAAAACATTGTTTATTGACTTAGAATGATTTTCTGAAATCATAGGAACTCTTGGATGAAAAGTTTATCTGAATTGTGTGTTTATCTTAATTGTATGTAATAGTGTTTAATGTGTAAACAGATAAGGTGTATTAATTTAATGTTATTTGATTTAAATAGGATGAATCAAATGATTAAGTCATTTGCAAAAGCAGAACTAAGAACTAATGCAACAGAAATACACGTATGCATTGAAATTATATTTAAGGAATTGCTACTGTGCTGAGTAAGAAACTGTTTTAAGTTTTTAAGGAGTGGAGACCCAAACCCTCAAAGATGAAGCACACTGCATGTTCTAGAAAAAAGGGCATAGTCACAAAGGTCCTAAGGGGGTTGCACCATTTCCCAGTTCAGGGTGAGTTTTCCTTCTGACCACAAGAAAGCAACAGCAGATCCTAAGTCCTAAATACTTTCTTCCTTTTTTCACTCAGCCCCCTTGAGTACACAAATCTCCCAGTGGTGTTGCTGCATTGGAAAGTCATCCATATCTCATATCCAATGAGATAACGAGGCTTACCATTGGTTTCAGGAACAGGTGAACCCTGCATTGCTTGGAGTAGTAACAGAATAGAAATACATAAGAGTTTCAAAATCTGGTCCTAAATATTGTGCACTATGAAGAAGGTATACCAATAGTTTTGCTAAATAAGTTAAATAAACCATTAGTTTATAGAAGTGAATGGGTAGCTACACCTGGTCACTGCTGTAGCTGTGGGCCCTGGCAGCAGCATTCTTTTCCTTACTTTCTAATTCGTCAATGTCTAACTCTATAGTTCTTTACTAACTTGGTGTACTTGTCTGTGTTGCTTGTGTCAACGTAATAGTACTTTGTCGCTTTTAACTATTTGTGTAATGTAGGCTAACTGTGTAGATATTTCAAAGAAAGACAAGCGGGTCACAAGACGGTGGAGAACAAAAAGTGTCAGCAAAGATGCAAAAATTCAACTTCAGGTACTGAATGCACAATGCTTTCTTTTTCACTGTACTTTGAGATTAATTTTTAAGCATGAAATGTTATATTAACTGAAAGTAGGAAGTCAATGTACCTTATACATATACCTTATACATATACCTTATGGTTCTGATGATGTAAATTAAATCTCAGTTGGTTGTTTAAAACCTAGATAAGATAGTGAAAAATGTATTGATTTTACTTTCATTCATATGAAAACATTGCCATCTAGGGATAGGAGGAGAAGCTGAACAGTAGTCAATTAAGGTGTAAAAAAGGCAATATGCATGCAGCACACGGAGATACTGATGTTCCATCTTAAACTTGCCAAGAAGGGCAGTTGGACAGGTGACATCAAGCTAAAAGTAGAAAACATGACTGAAATACTAAACATACCAGTTGTCTTTGTTAAGACCTATACTAGGAATGTTACCAATTAGAAGTATTCTCAAAAGCCCTCTCTTACGGAAGAGGCTACTATGGGAACAAATTGAATAAACTAAAGAAAAAATTACATGAAGAAAAAAGAATTTACCCCATCCTTACTGCCTTAGAGATTAAAAGTAAAAGCACAAAAATAAGCATACGAAGCTTAGATCACTGCTCGATCCAGGATGTCTTACTGTGTTTTGTCAGAAGTCAGTGTGTGTTTTGAAGCCTAATCCAAAAAAAAATATATTTTTTTCATAAATCAGCAAGTTCTAATGAAGACTATAGTCAACTGACTTCAGGAGCAAACAATCACCACAGTGCTGTCTGCAGCAGAATAAATAAATGTCAGCAACTTCTAATCCATTTAAATTCCTTGAAATTCATGCAAACTTTGAAAGCCTTTAATATGTTCCCTAGGGACACAATAAGGACTTCTCTGTGACTCAGAGGCACAATATAGAGTACTCTGTGGCTCATTTAAGACTGACAATCTTAAGGAAAGAAGAAATTGTTGCACCAGCTTTCTGATTGCAGCTGTTTTAGGTGACTTTTCGTCTAACAGTTATACTAGATAAATGATAACAGGTTGTACAATAAAGCATCTGTTAGGCTTAGAAGGCTTTATTTGTTAGGTTTGTAAAGCTTCGTTTTGTAAAGAAGGAATTTTGGTGATTGATGTCATACCCTATCCCCAGCATTTGAAGGATCACTTATGTTTTCCTGCTGCTGAATAATATAGGCTACTAATAAATACCTGAAAAATGGATGCAAGTACTTGGTGCCTGTGAAAAGAAAGTCAATACTGCATGTTCTTCGTTCATACCACAGTGGTCGTGGAGAAATTCCTCTCCACAAATAAATAAGTAAATAAATAAAATAATAATAATAATTAAAAAAAGATGAAAAAATGATGAAAGCAGTCAATGTATGATCATCTAGTGTGGTCCATGAGGAGTTGCAAGTCACTCTTGTGTCGCCTGCACCTTGCCAGAGTGACACCATCTTGGGCTTTCTGTGGGAGACTGTCCTTTTGGCACCCGACTCTAAAACTGCTGTTGGTGGCTTGACAGGTCTTGTGCTCCTGCTCCTGAATATCTCAAGTATGGTCACTTTGCAGATTCCCCTGGGAGAGTTTGTGTGCATGGACTGCTCTGCTTGGGTTTGTCACTGCTGGGGAGAGAAAGAAATCTGCTTAACAGCAGAGATAGCTCCTGGCAGGCATTAACTTCTGGCAAGTTTAATGGTGGAAATATAAAGCTTATTTTATTAAAGCAAAGCATTACATTATTGATGACTGATTTACAAATTAATCTGCAGGGAAACAGAAAAAATAAAATGATTCTAAATTGCATGCAAGTTGAAGGATGTTTACTCCCTTTTGGCTGCTCTGGTATCGTAACTAGCTTTATGAGCTCAAATACATTTCTTCCAAGGGCTGTCCTGTCCCAGGAAAGGTCTAAAGCTGTGATCTGTGCAAGATGGCCTCACTCTGACTGCTTGTGTTATTCATAATTTGCTCATGTTGCTATTCTACTGCCTTCACATGCCTAGGCTTTTTTAAGCTTGCAGTCCCATTTTGTTCTTCTTTTAGCCATGCCTTCTAGTTTCCATGGCCTTCCTTATAGGTAATTATTTTCAAGACTATGCCAACTCTTTATAAACTATTTATAAGGACATCCACTACTTAGAATCACTTTGTCTAATTTGTAATTGTTTCTTCATGGGAGCTACACATAATTTGCTAATAAGTGGTGGACAGATTTGATACCAGAAATGCTTGTTATCCTTTTCCTTTCCCCATTCCTCCATACATTTCACTAGTTTTATGGGATAATGCTAATACTAACATTCTAACTTTCAGCTAGTTGTACTATTATTTCTATTTGAAATACTCGCACCAATGTATTTTAGAGTGATTGTTAACTACCATCAAAAGAGCCTTTGGCAGTATGACGTTGAGAGACGTCCTTCCAGGGAGCCTGAAAATTAGGGAGCTCTGTAAATAGCTGACCTGTTCACAAATAATGGGGAACAAAGCTGTAATTTTTTTTCTAGCTCCGTGTCCACTGGATAAGATGCAAGAAGAGAATTCTCCCATCGAGGTTCTGTATTGTACTCATAATGAGTCAGTAAGATAGCTTTTGTATTCCTGCTAACACGTTTGTAGAATATGAGTGGTAGGTGTATAAAAAAAGTATATTTTAAACACTTTGTACTTACACAACTTACACAAGTTTGACTACTTTTTTTTTTTTTTTTTTTTACAAGTACATATTTACCATTTAGGTATACCAGTTCTGTATATGTTTAACTTTGCTCACACAGTTAATCCCCCTGACGAAAGTGGGGTTGCTTCCCCGGGTAAAATTGACCATAGAATATGTGTATACTTTTGTAAGATTTGGGGTTTAGTATTTCTGAATAAACAGCTTAAATAACAGGCTTAAATTCAAAAGAAAAAATACTTGGACTGCTTCTCTGAAGAAGGGTTGCTTACATAAAGGAGGTTTATTTTGTTTTTAAAGAGTCTTTTTTAAAAATGTCTTAAGAAAATAGTCTGCAACAACAGGTTAGTTGATCTGTATTCATTCATTTTACAAATGATATTTTTGTACAAAAACTGACATTCTTTTTTCTTTGGGTAAAAGACCAATTTGTCATTCTCATGGCATTCTAAAGATCTTCAAAGGAAGTAAAAAATAAAATACTACTGAACAGTACTACTGATCAAAATGAACTATCATTGATTTGATTTCCTTCGGTGCTCCAAGATGTAAAGTTCCAAGACTGATTTAAAGGGGGGTGGAGGGAGAATTTGTTTAACAAAACTATTTAGCACAGAGTGACCTGAAAAGTCAGCTTGCTCTACTGAGGCTTTCAGCTCATAAACAACCAGACCCAAAGACTGGGTTGCTACCTTTTCCCTTAAATAACTACTTATATAAATGTTACTAATCATAACTCAGATTTTTACCTCATGTTATATTGTGTTTGGGGGTAGTGGTTCTGCAGATCTCATTGTTCCAAGTTTAATAAAGTGTACTTGCATTCCACATCTTGCAGATTTTGAGTGCTTAATGTATGTATTTGTGCATGATTCTCTCTCTGTATGTGTATGTATAAATTCATATATGTCCCTATTAAACTGTAATGTTCTTCTAAATTCCTATTCAGAGGATAGACATACTTCTGTAGGGCAGAGAGCTTTGTATTCTGCATATGATGCAGTATCTACTTTAATGAAGTTGGTACTCTCTGTTTTAGAGGTTTTATACATGTTTTTAATATAACAGTTTTACAAAAAAGGTGCAAAGCAAGGCTTCTCTTACTGCCATCATCAGAAAAACCTTCCACAGTCTGTAGCATTGCCAGAAGCATCAACCAGAGGGTGGAGGGTATGGAGCCTTCAGCTAATAATTGGACTACAGTATTCTGTTCTTCAGTATGATGTCCATGTGTCCAGTCGATACCATTGTTATTTCCATGGTGCCCATGTAGCTTTCAGAAAAAACAAGTAAAAATGTATATAGATTTAAAAATACTGAAGTGGCTGTAGATGAAGATACAGGTGAAGAAGAATGTAAAGGAATTAAAAATTGTCTCCTATAAGCAGAAAGGTGGCTTTTCTAGTCTTCCAAATTCTTTAAATGACTTCAGAATAGTATCATTTTGATCAGACATAAAATAGAAGGGCTTTATGATAGGTGTGGAGCTCTTCTTCATTAGGCAGAGTTCATGTACCATGTACTTGACTTTGATGTACCAAGATGAATTTTCTTAAAAGTAAAATACAAGTGAAGTTAGGCAGGAAGAGGACACAAGTTAGGCATGCGGAAAAGGAAGTAGTTGTTAGAATACTTAGTTTTCGTTTGCATTGCTTTATCTGAGATTTTGCATTGCTTTGGAAGCCTTGCCTTTAGTAATGTACAGAAGGAGAAATCTGATCCTATGGAACTCAAAGAATGGTGTGTGGGAAGAATGAACAAATAAGCCCAGGGATGGACACAGAAATTCTAGAGCTTTGCAGAGGAATGTTTACATCTGCGAGCTGCCTATAACGCACACCCCAACAAGTTTTACCATTGAGATGCATGCATCTCCAGTAAACGCAGTTCATGCACTTCCACTAATGCAAAGTGATCTCTTCCAGAATTCATTTTCTAGATGGTCAAGTGACCCCAAGAAGGAGTTTTGGTTTTGTTTTCTGCCATGCCATAGCATCCTTTTTGTTTTCTTATTCCATAACTGTCTTACAGCTCTGAAATGCAGAGCTAACTTTTATTTTATTTATTTATTTATTTATTTATTTATTTATTGTAGTCTTAGTGAGTGCACTGCAGTCCACCTCTTATGGAGATAATTTTAGCAAAGTACCTAGCTATATAAGTCTCTGGCGTACACAGGTGTGAACATGCTGTATGTTCTCAGAATGTGTAGGCCATACGAGTTAACAAAATTGAAATCCACTTAAAGACTTTCCCTCTCCCTTTTCTGATCACCTTTCATCTTCCTGTGTCCCATCACCCCTTCCCTTCTCTTCCTCTACTTCCTTCTCTTCTCGCATTCACTGTCAGGAAGGGCCGGCACCGAAGGGCCAGTTCAGCACAACACGACGCCGGCAGAGACTAGCAGCTGCAGTGGCTACAACAGTGAGTGGATTTAAAAATCAAGGGATAGCTCTAAAGATGGGAAGCTGTGTAACTTGAATGTGTAATAAGCTTATGAAGATGTTTCTTACGCTTTATGGAGGTGTCCATTCTACCCACTCTCAGCTGAGTCACTTAGAAGTGGTCAGGCCTGACACAACTGAATTTCACAGATATGGGTCTGAGCTTGTTTTCGTGGTACATGTCCCTCCTCCTCTGGGCAAGTGCAGGTGGTGATTAGACTCAGGCCCTGCACTCTTTGAACATAGCTTTGATATACTCTCTCTTTATTATTCAAAATGGAAAGAAATGATCAAATTCTGTAAAAGATTCTTGTGACAGTCCATAGCAAGACAGCAGAACCAAGGAGGTTTGCTACAAACATGAAATCATGAAATTTCTTGTTTTTTTTTTTTTTAGTAATACAAGGTTAGCCTTTCCATTTAAGACACTTTCTGTTTACATTCCATTATCCCAAAAAGTCATATTACTACCACTAATGTCTGTATTTCATTTTGCTAATTCTCCAAGTCTTTGAAACAAAATTTGGAGCTCTGAAATCAACGTGGGGGCTGCTGATTGTGATGGGAGGAGCTATTTGTGAAATCAAATTAGCATCATAAGTATATCTTCAGCTGCTGCCTTGTCAGGAAAGCAATTATTGGGAATGCACAATACAGACATTAGGCTAGTCCCTTAGCTGATTAGTGCAACAGCTAGATAGGGAAGACAAAAACAAATAAGAAAAAAGAACTCTGTGTAACTAAAGAATAAAGTGAGCTTTAAACACAAACCCTTGCTGAGATCAAGCAGTGAACATCAAGCTAAAGTTTTCGAGGGTCTGCAGCTCTAGCCCACAGCTAAAATCCGCTAGATCAGACACAGCTTCTGCTTAAGCCTGGCTGCCTGAACCACAAACCTCATTTACTCTTAGGTCCTCATGAAAAATATGAGAGAAGTCAGTGCTACTCCAGTTCCAAAATTAACTCATCTAAATTTAATCTCCTGTAATCAGTTGATGCCGGGTGTTGATGCAGCATATCAGTCAATAATTGATTGGTAGTCCAACCTCATCAGTCTGCCCACCTAGCAGCGGAATCTACCCCCATCTCAGTCTTCATGGCTGAGCAGTGTCAATGGGAGGCTCGACCAGAAAGTTCAGTAGGAGTTAAACAGCCTGGACAAGGGCTGTGCCAAGGAGTGCTCAAGTGGACCAAATACAGCTGGTCCTGGACTGCAAGGCAGCCAGCATCAAAAAGGGGTGGTAGATGTCCAGGGGATTGCTGAGTTGTCACCTGCAGCTGACGTGAGGAGCTGAGGAGGGAGGTCTTGGAAGAGCTGGAAAAAATGCAGGAGGGAGGAAAGCTGGAGGCACCAAAATGACTCCTGTACCACTGGTTCCTGTACCACACTACCAGGAACAGTCTGTTCCTACATGGATATCTAATTCTGAAGAGGCTGATGGATGAGTGGGTATTTCAGCCTCTGGAGTAAAGCAGAAAGTCAGGACAAGGTACACCTGTGGTTGTGTCTAGAAGAGTGAGGAGGAAAAAAAATAGAGGGATGCGTCAAGGAGTTAAATATTTTAAAAACAGGAAAAAATTAAACAAGTACTCAAGGCAGTATGAAGTCACCATAAGAGAAAGCACGGCAGTGAAAGGAAAAAAGGGAAGAGAAATATGTGGCAGTGTTTCTTAGACTTCAAGGGAATGAGTTTGTTCAGTGTTGATGTTTTTCATCAGTTGTGAAAAGTAACTTGGAAACTGTCCTGAAAGATGCAGATGAGGAGAGTTCATATCAGTCAACAGTTAAGAATTTTTGTTTCTTGTATCTAAAGTGATCAGCAAAGCAGCTACTTGTCTCTGTCATGTAAATGTACATTTCTTGTGAACAGTGTGACAATATTTGTAGAACATGTTCTTTTTTCCACAAACCTCACTGCAGGAACATTGCTTTTCGGCCTGGCCAGCTGAGGTACAGGGCAGAAATGATGACTCTAGAGCAGGTCTCTTCAGTCAGGTTCATCAAGAAGTGTCTAAAGAAACCCCCACGTGCAGGCAGCAGGGCCACAGCTCTTCCAGTCTGCATGGGGCTGGGGCAGCCTGCCCTGTCACTGTGGGCACGTGGAGCTGCGGGGCTCCCTCCAGCTCCTGCATTATAACAGGGCAGCTTTCTTTCCTGCCTTCAGGATGGGTTTGAGGACTGGGGACATGTTCCCCACACACAGTGCTATGCTGTAGCCACCTACTCTGCTGTCCTAGAGCCGCCTGGAGCAACTAGACCTTTGCAGTGCGCCCAGCCAGAAAGTTTTGGAAATGTATTCTCTCGTGTAAGAAGAGATAAGGTTTTGTAAAGGAAACTTAAAATTAAGCTGTGTAAAAACTATAAGGGAGTTTGATTGGCTGCTGAGAGAGGCAGTCTGGTACTGGCAAAGAAGATAACGGGACAAATGTCCAGCCTGCATGGAAGGAATTTATTCTACATCCCTTGTTAATAAAGCCTTCTTGATATGAGTCAAAAATAATGTCCAATGAAAAATACCTACTTTGTTGGTATAGTTAGAAATCAAAACACATGAGAGAAGAGGACAAAGTTGACACTGGATAGGTGTCATAGGGCCATTAGTTTGTGCTGTACATACCTGGAAGTTGAAGAGCAGGGTGGAAAGTGGTATTTTGCAGAAAGTGCTCCAGGTTGAAGTGGGATATGATGACTAGGTCCAATAGGATTTTGAGAGTTTCATCAGAGAATAAGAGACTTAAAACATATGTTGATGGCAAGTGTTATGGGAAGGGATTTATAGAACCATTCTCTGATCTAATCAAATAACAAGGTACCGATTTCAAATACTGATGGCAGTATATAACTTATCTGTTGATTAAAAAAAAAATATCTTAGTAATATGACTTTTTATACTATATGGCACTTTTATCATGCGCCAGAAGACACGTTTTATTTTTTGTCCCCATTTTTCATATTTGAATAATTACATTGGGCTGCAGTGTGGAAATTCTTTATTTATACATTTGATGAATATCATAAAATAAATTAGATTGAATGTGTTGAATGTGGTTAAAAGTGTTTAATACTGAAGTAACAAAATGTAGTTCTGCATGCCTTCCCTTTGCATTTAGACTTGAAAATTAGGTTCTTGGCCTATTTTTTATACAAATGTATGTAAATAGTGAAATTAAAATAAAACGTACTCTCACACACACACATCATGTATGTAACAACAGTATCCATACACTGCATATGGAGCATATAGGTAACCGTTCAGTACATATGATACATTTATATATATTACTTATAAATAAGGTATGCATGCATATATATATATATATTGCTGTACTTAAAAAGTGTAAAAGGAAAAAGAGAAGTGGAAATTATAATCTAAAATGTTTGCTGCATTTTACTAAACTGCATCTCTTTGCATTAATTTATGGCTTATACACTTTAAATGAAAGTCAGATGGAGTTTTGATTTATTTTTTGTTTGTTTCATTAGAAAGAATATAGAAAGACTACATGCTTTTTCCCTATTCATAGTTGCTAGTACAGTGGGTTTCAACTCAAGGTGTACCAGTAGTTTTGAAAAACTTTAATGATATATTTGAGAATGTTGTATCCTATTTCTAGATCTGTGGAGGAACTTGCATACTTGCATACAGATGTTGGTATTGTAAAGACAGATTCATACGATATGGACTCTAATATGCCAAAATATAAAGCAGCATGTTTGGTGGTTCAACTTTCCAATCCTTTTTTAAGCACTAGGAGCCGGTCCATTTTTGTAAATGTTAGAATTTAAATACTCCACTGTTAGCAGTTAGCTCTGTATTTAGGCTTTCTTTTGTCTGTTTCAGTGAAAATTTTCAAGAAGTACAAGGAATTCTACATCGACTGTACTGAGATTTTGGACAGTAAAAAGTTAAATGTTTTTTCTTACTATGTTCTTCACATTGTGAATCATGTATTTTGTTTTCAGAAGGAATTTATATTTTGCTGCAACAGAATCAAATGGTTGGTTGTACCTTAAACAATATTTATTTACTGTTTCTCTCTGTAGGTCCCTTTCAGTGCTACGATGTCCCCTGTTCGGCTGCATTCATCCAATCCCAACCTTTGTGCAGACATCGAGTTTCAGACTCCCCCAAGCCATGTAACAGACCCTCTGGAGTGCTCTACTGAGTACATGAAACTTCAAGAAGAATTCTGCCTGATGGCTCAAAAAGGTAACTGGAAATGTCAAGCCTTTCCTTCACTATGCTTCTCTGTTGTGTTTCATTATTTCCTTCACTTAGTTATGACCAAGACATTCATCTGTATTAGATGATACTGTACGAGAATTTTTAGCTGGACATGTGGCTTACATAAAGATGACGTGTTGTCCTTAATATATTTTCCATGGATGTTGTGAATATGGAGATAGGTAAAGTCTGTCTGATAAGGGATTTTTTTTTTTTTTAGAAAACTTCCAAATTTCTTTTTGCACCTTGTAAATACATGATTGAATTTGCAAACATTTTTTTTACCTCTTCCAAAAGATGAATCAAAATGCCACTACTCCATATATCTCTTGCAGGGTGTTTTTGTGCACAAGTTTTTGTGAGATGTTCTCTACATCAATGGAAACAACAGAAGTAGTGCTTACTAGTAGAATGTACTTTAGAGATGTCATTGTATTGCTAATAAAAGAATGATCCTGCATACTGAAAAATGCTATTTTAAAAAGTATTTGTAGTCAGTTTGCTATCTGTTACATAACAAACACAGGAAAAATGTGACACTAATTTCTTTAAAATTATCAAAAATCTGTTTAAAGGCCAAGTAATCTTTGTTATCAGTGCAATATTAAGTTTTATGAGAACTTTAGATTTTATTACCCTGAAAAAAAAAAAACAGGAAAAAAAGACAACATTGGACACAGGTTTTCTAAATATACAATTTTCCATATGCTCAGCATCAAGAATATGCTCAGATGACATATGTGAACATATTGTATGCACATTACAACCTGTAAGCTGTAAGTGTTTGTACTTAATTTGGGCACAGATTACTTGAAGTTCAGATCTTTGTTACGAATTTATGTAACTGTGGGATGGAAATCTCACTCTCTGTCTTTATTGCTGAAATATTTTAATAAATGTAAATGTGCAGATCCATAGCTGAGACAACACTTGTTTTCTTTTTTGTTTCATTTTTCCTTAGTGCATTCTCTTTTGAAGTCTGCCTTTAACAGCATAGCTATAGAGAAGGAGAAGCTTAAGCAGATTGTTTCAGAACAGGATCTTACAGGTCACAATGCTCAAATAGCACACCTCAGACAGTCCCTCTCTCAGGTATGTTCTTGATTTGATTCCAGGCACATCTAGTTTGCCAAATGCACTATTTCTTTTGTATTTTGGCCATTCCCTGAGGTAGAGGGAGCCAAGAAAATAGCCAGGTTCTTAATCAGAACTATGGCATATGTTCTGTTGTGGACATGAGAACATAGGCCTAACCTCAGTGCATGTGGAGAATATAATTTGCTTGTGTAAGCATGCATTTATTATGGTTTTCCAAGGTAAAGTAAGGGCATCAAAGATTTTTATGCAACTGATATATATTTTTATTGGAGCTATTTCCACCACAGTCAAGGAGATAGTCTCATTTTCTTAATTAAGTTTTACATTTTGACTGTATATTTTTTGATTTGTTTTGTATGTCCATATCTCCAACTGCAAAAGGAGTCATGCGTTATTACATGATTACAGAATAATCATTAATAAATTGGATTTTCAGATACTAACTTGTTACTGGCTGGTGTCTCTCCCACTTAAGCCAAAAGGAAAATTGTCATTGGCTTTAGTTGGAAAGAAAGATGAAGCAACAGTAAGTGCTCTGGTGAACTCCTACCCTACACCATTCCATGAGATGCATCTTTCGGTTGCAAAATAACTCAAACATTTGATTTCATAGACAAGGAAAAGTGAAAGATTTTACTATAAAAAGTGGATATCTTTGGAACTTTGCATCTGCAAGAAATGAAAGCAGAGCTTTAAAGGCAAACAGAACTTCACCTAAATGTGAAGAAAATTTCCAACACTATTATTGTTACTGGGGTTGTTTTTTTTTATTGCTGTGAGATTAAAATTGATGCATAATGTTTCTGTAGACATAGATGCATAACACATTATGCAGATTGATTGCTGTATATTGTAATAAAGGTTAAGGCTAAAGATGAGGGCAACCATTTCTGGTTATTGATAAAAATTTAACCAGGACCTGTCGAGACTCACTAGTAACGTGTATGAAATAGGTGGTCACGTTCTTATAGTTGCTGGCCTCCAGTGTTAGTTTAAAAATAATTTTCAAACATATTTCATTGTCTCAATGGTGAGTAAGTGGAAATTTGGCACAGTCAGACAGATGGGTTTGACCAGTCTCGTGACCAGATTTGAGGAGTTTAAGAAGCTACAGCCCAGCTGTTGTTAGTGGTCTAACCTTGTATCTGCTCACCTGGTAGATGACAATTATGAACGTACCCAGACCATTTCAGAATAAAGCAGAATGGGATAATTTAAACTGTTTTCAGAGACAGTTTAAGCTAACCTATTAGTCCTACTTTGTTTCAGTGCAATCATGGGATCTATTTCAGAGTTTGCTCTTGGGGGAGGGAGAAGCAGATTATTACTGTATTATAAAAGACACTGTCCACTAAATCAGTATATCTGTCTGCTGTTTGCTTCTATAATCCCTAGCACTGAGGGTGTATTAGGTTTAAGTCAGTTCATGTTCTGGGTAACACATTGTATTTTTCTGGATTTCAACAAAGAGGTGCTTCTAGACATCAGGTGATGTGTATGTGCACCCAAATTTATAATCTAGCTTGGGCTTTAACAAAGGAGAAAAAACAGCAGATACCAAATGAATCAGTAGTTTGAATTGAGCACATACATGCAAATTTATCAGCTTGATCTCAATAGACAGTCACCTAGTGATGCTAGTGGTTATGTTTTTTTTTTATCATTATTTTTATTTTTCCCTGCTGGAAAGCAAGCCATTTCCTTTTGTGGGCTCTTAGCATTGATAACCTTCATTCAGAAAGTGCTATAGAGTTGTAAATCAAGAATTTCGCAGGTGGTTCCTGTTAGCTGTTTTGCAGTTTCATTCTTTCTTGCTGCATTCACTCTCCATTTTTGTGATGTACATAACCCACTGGTATAGCTGCCAAGGAGCTATCTAAAGAATCAAGGTAGAATGTAACTGTAATATTGTGGGAGAATATCCATTCCCCCTGACCCTAGAAGACTACTGAAAGCAAGCCAACGAAAAGGTTGAGTCATGTTAGAGAGGATCTCAAAATGGGTATATATCTATAAACGGAAGAAAGGAAGTTCTGTGATTTCTTAGAAAATTTCTGAGAATAAGCTTTTTTTTTTTCTTTTTTCCTGTTTAACAGTTGCTTTTTAATTTTAAATGAAATGTGCAATTTTTATTTTAAGGCTCTCAACCAGAATGCTGAACTAAGGAGTCGCTTGAACAGAATACATTCAGAATCTGTTATTTGTGATCAGGTTGTCAGTGTAAATATTATCCCTAGTCCTGATGAGGTAAGATTTCAGCCTTTAATGGATTTAGAGTACAATCAAACCTTGCTAATTCTCACTGAAAGTGAGAAGTGAAAGTGCTGAAACACACCTGGCAAATTATCAAATCTTAAAGATTGGAAAGTAGATTTTTATAGAAATTTTCAGATTATATTTTTTCTATATAAAAATTAAACTTCTGTCTTTTGTGTATGTCAGAGCTAACAAAATAACTCTGGCCTCTGCAGAGAAATAGGGAAGGACTGCAACTTTGAAATATTAATTGTTGAGTGTGGGAATTAGTGAGGTTTTACTGTATTTGAATGTAGCACACAATAACACACAGTAGGTAACCACTTCTATATCTTAGTTTCTTGCCGAATCAACAGAACAGTGTAGCATTTAATAGCCTGATCTTGCAAGTGCTTAAGGGCTTGCTTGATGTTTAATTTCTTGAGTGGCATTCAAACAGTTCAGTCTATGAACAAAGCACTATATTAATAGCACGTTTGCAACATATAGTCTATCTTGTTTTGCTTTCTTGAGTCAACAGATTACCAAACATTTATATTAATTTCAAATCTGTCTTCCTCACAAGAAGGACAGATCTGAATTTGTGAGTTATATGTTGCAATTAATATTGTCATTTTGACAACCATTCTGCTTGCATTTTACCAAAATACTTTCCATTTGTCATTTCCACTCATTATTTTCTATGCATACACTGTTTCAATTAACATAATGTTTTCTCCTAATTATTTTTTCCAACAAGAAAGGCAGGTGAAAATCTGTTTCTGGTTACTTTTATTTATTTGATTTTTGAAAATGTCCATACAATTTTTCTAAAAGCCCAGATGTTGGACACTGGTAACAGAACATAGAGGTGATGCAGTGCCACAGCACAGCACGTGCATTCAGATCATCTGGCAGTGAGGATCTGAGCAATGACCGTCTCTTCTATTTTGTATTTTTTGTTGGTTAGCTGTTTCCTTTCATTATATTCATAGTTATCTTGGTACAAGTTTATCTGACTGAAGGAGTATTTCAAAGAGGATCCCAGGTCTCCTTCTCACCTCTCTTGATTGCTTTATAAATATAATGTTACAGTTTGTAGATATATACATGAGCAAGCATCCTTTTCAGGTAGGGGCATGTGTATTTTTCCAAGTCCCTCCAGCTTGTACAAAAAATTAAAATTTTAATCACTTCTGTAAAGATAATACTGAAATGAGCTTCTGTTTCCATTATAATTCATCAAAAATCAAAACCCAGCCACAAGCCGAAGTGAAAACCCCAGGGAAAAATGAAAGATTTTTGACCTCTTGGCTTGTTTGTGATTTTTTTATTGTTAGTGCATTTTAAGGCAACTATATAGAGGCAAGATTAAGATGTCAACAAAATCACTTGCAGGACTTCTGTAGTAAGATGAATGGGAGTGGCATTCCCATCTGAAGAGTAATGGTGTTTAAAAGGGCTTCAGTAGTTTCGTCTGTATTATCCCTGAAGCATTATGCTGTATAAATTGGGGGATTAAGTCAGAAGAAACCTGTTTGCTTCCACAGCAGCAGCTACTTTGGTGGAATGGTACAGGGAGAGAATCTTAATTTTTTTTTCTCCCTTCTTAAAGCTTGTTGGGTAACTTTTTGAAAGGTGGTGTTCTTCCCATAAATAGCAAGAAGAGGAAGATATGTCAAGCTATTTAAATTAGCTTGTCCCCATATACACATGGCACAGTTTGGGAATTCTTACCTTTGCTGTTCAATTCTCTTTATAATAAGCCATAAAGAGTACATTCCCGCTAGTAGTAGCAAGTCAGAATTAATTGATTAATTCAGATGAGGTTTGGAATACAAATATGGAATAAAGGCAAATAAATGTTTATTATAGCCATCCTCTTGAATATTCAAACTTTTCAAACATTACGAAACTGGTTAACAAGGCTATTTATTTATTTTGAAAGTAATTTATAACTTCCTGGTCTTTCTGAGTTTTGGTTGTATCAAGGCTAGGTCCCAATAATATTAGTTATTATGATCAGATGTCTTTTTCATCTGAATTTTGTGGTTGAACTTGTCTGACACAATCCGGTTATTGTCCACAAAATCGTTCCTCTGGATACAAAACTAGCTCTGTGATTATTCATGCTGCTAAATCTTAGCAGTTGATGCTGAGCAGGCCTCAAATGAAGACATGTATGTCACTGCTCAGATTGCACTTCATTTCGTACTTGTCTGAGTTTCACATGTTTGGTACACAAAAAGTCCTGCTAAAATGCTGTCTTTACTGTATTTGACATAGAAAAATATTCAGATGATTTACCCCTTTTATACATATTTCTTTATTATTATTGTAAATAATACTTTTATTTTTCTGTGCTTTATTTGCAGACAGGTGAACAAATTCATGTCAGTTTGCCATTGTCCCAGCAGGTTTCTAATGAGAGCAGGCTCTCTATGTCTGAATCAGTGTCAGAGTTCTTTGATGCACAGGAGGTGCTTCTGTCTGCCAGCTCATCAGAAAATGAGGTAGGCTATGATGGCATGCTGCAGCTTTGCTGTCAGATGGATTCAGGTATTGCTGCCTCTAGTGGATGATTATTTTTAATGCTGCTTAGAGTAAAAAGGTGTCAAAATGCATAAGATGTAGATAAATTCACATGAGACTCACTCATGATGGGCTGCAGAGGTTTCCTGAAGTATAAAACTGAGCTGAAAGTTGTATAATTAATGTATGTTCAGTACATGTCCTTGATAGACTATGGCAGTTTCAGAGATGGATGACAGACAGGACCAAATAGGTCTGTCTATGCAGATTTTGATTTTAAAATATTCATTAAAAACAAAGAAAAGGTCTTCTATCATACATATAAGGTTATTCTCTGTAATCAGAGAAGTAGACAAGCATAAAAAATTGCCTCATTGAAGCTCGAAGGTGAAACAGTTGGATACTTTTGGGGCTCTGTGTCACGTGGCTGTCCCCACCTTTCCCATGCAATTTATCTTGTTAAGTGACCTGGTATATTGTGGGTTGGCACTTCAGCATCCTATTCAAGTTGTGCATCAGACAAGCGGAGATTACCAATTTGTCTTTTTTGTTGTTCATACTTACCTGTTTTCTCCATGTGAGTTTTGGAAAATCATCTGTGATTAATTATAATTAATTCTAAGAGAGCTGTATACAAAACTGCTAAACTCAATCACAAACTACCATGATTCTAAATAAAATGGTTGTCTGCAGAGCAGACTGTTATAGTTTGCTTCCACCTTCATTATCGATCTCTTTAACTTGCTAGCAGTTGAGCTATGTCAAAATTTCACAGGTTTAGAGTTTCTCAAGCTTTATTTTCCAAACCATGCAAATTAAAAGCAAGCCATAGTTTCAGACAGTGGAGAACATCCTGTTTGTAAATTGTCACTGTCCAGTATAATTTTTTTAGGAACAAATGGCATTTTTTTTTTTGTCCTGAAAATCCGGTTTCATGTTACAAATTGCCAGTTCAACTGGCTTGTGACCATAGCAGCTTCATGCAGAAAATGAGCTTGCCAAAGGGGTGGGTTTGTCCAGAGTTGCTGCCTTATAATGGGAAACAATTACAGTGTTCAATTCTTTTATGTTATATGGAGAGTGCTGTTGCCTATTGTCAGGCATATGTCAAAGACCTCAGGGTGTCTACCTGAAGCTGACAGCTTTAGTTTCAATTTCAGCCTCAGCCATAGCTTGCTCTCATAGCACAGAGAAGAGCCTGTGGCATTAAAAGTAGCAATGTGAAGCAATGTTGAGAGAAACAGGATAGGGAAGAGACACGTTCAAGGCTGAAAGCAGTTGAGAGTAAAAGTATCATTTCAAAAATAAACAAAATGGGGACATTCTCAGTCCTTCCAGATTATGGAAAATCCAGAGTTTTCCCTTTTGACAAAGAGTTTAAATATCTAGAATGTAAAGTGTGCAAAAGTCTTCTATACTTTTTTTGTTGTTTGTGTCAAGTGGATGATTAGGTGCTAAAGGTGCTAAACTCTTCAGGAAATTTGGCAGAAAAAAGTGGTTTATTTTCCTCAGCTGTAAAATTGCACTGCCCTTCTAAAGCAAATTTTAAAATGAGCAATTTCATCCCATTTTGGGCTCATGATAAACTATTAATTTTTTCTCAATATCAGTTTCTCTGGATTGCAGTAGAAGCCTTTGAATCCCCAAAACTGGAGTCTGTTTTTGGCTCACTTCAGCTGATCTGAATGGCAGACACTCCATCGGACTCCAATAAAACTTTTTTTCTTAAAATGAAAATCCTTTCTTTTGTAATTAAATTTGTCTAATAAATGTAAAAGAATAAGTCATTTATAGAGTTTGAGAGCTCGGGCTGCCCGTATGTTTAAAAAAAAAATCTTAAAAGTAGTCTTAATGCTAATGTAGTTCTTGTTTTGCAAAATGATAGGTCAATGTCTATGTATTTTTTTGCTGACATACAAGCTACATTTTAATGTTGGGTTCTGTGTAAAGACCAGGAGCCTGACAGTCTCTTCTCACCACCAACCCCAGTGTGTTGTATTGTCAATTTTTTGTTGATCCATGATCTCATTTGAAGTCACCCTTTTGCAAATTTAATGCCTACATTTGGCTTCGTAGTAGCAGTTCAAGAACATAAGGAGAGCATAGCATTTGTTTTGACACTGTTAGCAAATTGGCAGTATGGACTGATTGAAACATCTAGTTAATTTAGTTAAAATATATCTAATTGGGTACAGATGATTTCTTTGAGTATTAGTGTTTCAAGTAATTATTTTTGTCTAATTTGTCAGTATTCTTTATATATATTTGACTTAATTGATATTTTATTTTTTAGGCTTCTGATGATGAATCTTATATCAGCGATGTGAGTGATAATATATCAGAGGACAACACCAGTGTTGCAGACAACATTTCTCGGCAAAGTATATTGCTATGTTTTGAACTTTGGGAAATAATGTTGGTTTTGTTCATGTACCAGACTTACTGCTTCTCTATACAAGACCAACTCTGCTGCTTGCTTGTTCTGGTGGTGAATTTGGTTCAAGGAATAAATCTGTTTTTCTTAATGTGGTGCTTTGTTGTGATAGTATTTTTTTCTCTTCTCAGTTCTCAATGGTGAGCTAACAGGAGGTGCATTCAGGAACGGACGGCGAACTTGTCTCCCAGCTCCCAGTCCTGACACCAGTAACATCAATCTGTGGAATATTTTGAGAAATAACATTGGCAAAGATCTTTCCAAAGTATCCATGCCAGTTGAGCTAAATGAACCTCTGAATACCTTGCAACACCTCTGTGAAGAGCTGGAATACAGTGAACTCCTGGACAAGGCTGCAGAAACAGATGATCCTTATGAACGCATGGTAATAAATTTAGCGTAGCACTTCTTATGTCTATATTAAAGAGGGAGCTGTTGTGTGGAGGTCTGTGCAGAGTCCTCTCTCACTCTTCCTGTTCACAAAAAACATGTGTGATACCCTACAGTGATGGTACATGCACAGGAATCTTTGCGTATTTTTTCTTATATTCTTGTCTTCATTTCAACAGGTTCTGATAGCTGCTTTTGCAGCGTCAGGTTATGCCTGTACATACTTTAGAGCGGGAAGCAAGCCATTTAACCCAGTGCTTGGTGAAACTTATGAATGTATTAGAGAAGACAAAGGATTTCGATTTTTCTCAGAGCAGGTAAGGCTTATTTCTAGATGGACACTGATGGTTATGTTTAGAGGTTGGTTTCTTTGATTAATAGATTGACCTAGTTTTTATTTTCTGGTTAAAAAAGGTTTGTTTTCTTGATAGTAAAAAAAAAGGTGGTATGTGTGAACTTCATTAAATACAAGAAGGTATGTTTTCATATTAATCACTGTAGTAGTGTTGTTTTAAGTACATAGTGTAAAACTAAAGCATAAGTTTCATCTGTTTTCATAGCAACATAAGCTAATAGATAGTGTGGGCTATTTAATATTGTTATATTGCAGTAACAGTTGTATTGTCTTAGAAATGAAAATTAATTGCTTTTAACTCAGCCAAACTATTTTTCAGGTTAGCCACCATCCTCCCATTTCGGCCTGTCACTGTGAATCGAAGAACTTTGTGTTTTGGCAAGGTATACCTTTTTAATTCAAAAGCATAAAACCTGTTTTATTAGCAAGTAAAAACTTTGTACAAGCTGAGCTTTGTGTTTGGAACTTACCCCAAATTTTTATACTTACAATTTTTGTAGTAACATATTACAAACTCATGCTCTGAATTACTTCACTCCAAATTCTCATTTTGAAGAGTGAGTAGATGTGTTACAACTTTCCTTGTCACTTGCAGTCTGTTTATACTTTTCTGCTTAAAAGATTTTTATCAAGAAAATTGTTATTTCTTATAAACACAAGCAGTTCTTTTTACACAGTTGAACAAGCAGCTGTTTCTTTTCTTGTCTCTACTGGCATTTGCATTTAATTTATATGGAATGTTCTCATGAGAGGTTTGACAGTGATGTAACACAGGCATAACTCCTAGAAGAAAATCAAAATTCTCTTTATTTTTTCTGACCTCATGCCATTTTCTAGGTTGTTTTATATTTATTTATTTATTTATTTATTTGTATTTTCATGACAACCTCATATGGCCCTGTCTTAAACTGGATGGTGTAGTATAGATCACATCATCTACCACAGATCACTATGAATGGAAGACTTTGGTCTTCTTGGTTTTGTAC
This sequence comes from Cygnus olor, assembly GCF_009769625.2. Taxonomy (NCBI): domain Eukaryota; kingdom Metazoa; phylum Chordata; class Aves; order Anseriformes; family Anatidae; genus Cygnus; species Cygnus olor. The sequence continues at coordinate 16,483,811 of NC_049174.1, read as the reverse complement.
ATCTTTCACAATCTTTCACTATTATATTCAGATATCAGGTGGAAGAACAAGTTTTGGGGAAAATCAATGGAAATTCTGCCAGTTGGAACCTTGAATGTGACTCTTCCAAAGTAAGCTCCTTTTTATTTCCTTTTGGTTTGGTCTTTGGTGTAGTCTAATCTAAGCTGCTTTGTGACTGGATTGGGTAAAGTGTATGCAGAGATCGCATGAATTGTATGGGTGACAGCGCCAAGCTCAAATTTCTCCTGAGTCTACAGATGGGGATACGGAAGCATTGCTAAGCCTGAAGATTCATTTGGGTTTTTGGAGGAAAAATGTATGAACTCTCTAGAAACTGACAAACAGGAGAATAGAAATGTTTTAGGAGAGAAAACACAAGTTCTACATATACAGTAGTGATCAACTGTTCAAAACAAGGCTGCAATATAGGACTGTCAGCAGCTAATACTGTCCTTACTAAAGCTCTCAGTAGTGCTGTTTCCTCAGAAGAACTGATAATGCAACGTCATTTTTCAAAATGTCAAAGCCCAAAAATGTTCTTCAGATGTTGACTGAGTAGTGAGAGGAAGAAGTTTCAATACAAATAAAGCTGGTTGTAAGTTGAGAATATGCAAGGAGAGGATATTTTAAATACATCTGCAGGTTTTGCAGTGCTATTCCTGCTCCTATATGTTGCAGCCACTTTTCTTTCTGACTCTACCAGTATGGCATTCTTTGGGACTCCATTTCACCTTTTTATTCATCTCTTGAAATTGAAGTAAATGCACTTGTGAGCAGCTTTGTCTTCTGTCTCCATATTTGTCCCTCAGTCTTTGAAGGAGAATGTGCTTTGCACAATAGAATTCCCTCATTTTAGTCCCTTGTTTGACAACAGAGGTGCTCTGAGTGCGAGTAGTTGTTACAAAGGAAAAGGGATGGTGTGCCGGTTAGCTCCTGCCTACTTCCTTTCTGTTCTTTCCTTCCACATTTATTTTGTTCTATTTGTAATTCAATTGCATTGTCTGCCTGTGGCCTAAATCCAGCCTTATGTTGATCTTTGGGTCCAGCGCTCCTGGAATTAAGGTCAAAGCACCTTAATGCTCTGGGGAAAGTGAATTTGCCGTGCAGGACTTCAGTGGCTCATGCTATCTTGATTTGTGGTTCATAGCATCATTCCTCAGTTCTCCACACTAGACCATAGGTGACTTCCTCCATGGAGGATCAGTAATGTGCCCAGAACCTATGATTTTAATCAAGTAAGCTATTGTTTCAAACATTTTTGAGGAATATGAAATTGTATAATGGCTTACTTTTTTTCTCATTTATGATCTTGATTAATTTATATTACCAACTACTTGTTAATCTGTTCTTAGGTATGGAGATTACTATGTCTGGAACAAAGTCACTACGTGCATACATAACATCCTTAGTGGAAGGAGGTGGATAGAGCACTATGGAGAGATTACTATCAGAAACACAAAAAGCAGTGTTTGTATTTGTAAACTCACATTTGTCAAGGTAGTGTATGTATTCTAATGCATATCATCTATTTATAAAAGTATACAGTTAAAGTATGTATAGAGGTGTTTCTTCAATATTCCGGAAATCCACATTCCACATTTTGTCTTACCAACATTTGAGAATATCTAAATCGTCAAGTAAGAGTGCAATGTCAAGTAGTGTGACTTTTCCATTGAACTGGTACGTTTGATATCAATGTCTTACATTGCTATACACCTGTGTGCTATACTGTTGTTGTTTTTAGGTTAAAAATAAAATGACAAAATTTCTTATCTATTAATACTATGAAAATGCAAAGTCATGGTATAGACTTCTGTGCCATATTACTTCTGCTTTTGCTAGAATTTGGCCATTTGTATTTTATCTCTTCGGCTTCAATAGCTCACACTATTTTAATATCCAGGCAGGAACCATATATAAAAACAGATGAATGTATAGATATGTTAGTATCAATTATTTTCCCTAAAACAAGTTTGTCTTTGTATTGTGACAAAACATACTGATACCATTGCAGTGTGACCAATGGTGTATCACTGCAAATCTGAAATTTGTGTGTTGTTGGATGTTCTGATGAGTGACCAACACTAGATGAAGGTGTTAAATGTGTCTAAGTAAAGCAAAACGGAAGAGAGAAACAGAAAGCAAATACCAAGTAATACTGGCTGAGAGTCTTCCCTGCTACAAACAGTAGTGTGCTGGACCCATCAAAGGTTTCCTTTATATATATATTCAGTATCTCCCCATCTGGAAAGAAGAGAGTTAGGTACTTCTGATCTTGCAGCTTTCAAAGTGTCATTTTTACTGCTCTATCTTTTGGGATTTGGGTTAATGAACAACAATATATTTCCCCTATGTTCTGGTAATTAACTGTACTTGAATACCTTATACCGAAACCACATATCAAGTCATTCAAGGTTTCTCAAACTAAAGCAATTAATAATCAAATCATCTGAATTTTGAATACGGTTATTCTTGGTTTCAGCTGAGCATTTCTAATACAAAATTTGGGCAGTTAAGATTCATGCAGTAACTGTTTTGGTACAGAGTAACATGATAGTTGACTAGTAATTCTTCATTAAACTTACAGGTAAACTACTGGAATTCAAATGTAAATGAAGTCCAAGGTGTTGTGATAGATCAAGAAGGGAAGGTGGTGCATCGCTTGTTTGGAAAATGGCATGAAGGTCTTTACTGTGGGGTTGCACCTTCAGCCAAATGTGTATGGAGGCCAGGTAAGAAGCTTGTGATAAACCCTGGCGAGCACCATGGTATAACTCTAAACTTTGTAAAGCAGTTTGAGCCATCATTTTAAATACACAAAATACTATGGGGGAAATAATTTTTTGACTAGATAAATAAATAAGAATTTGCAGGAGTTTATAATAATGGTAAATGGAAATGCTCCTACAGGGCCTAGACTTTTACATCTTGGTCTGACTTCTGGTCATATGTTTTGGGGGACAACCTAAGAATAAAATTAAGAAAATAATCAGGTGTCTGGGTCTGCCTGACTGCTTTCTCACAGAGAGAGGGTAACTTGTTTGGATTCAACAGAATAGGAAATACCATTTTACCAAGTTTGCTGTCTTAGTCCTTTATTAAACTGAAGGATTGGTCTTCAGAGATGGTGAGCTCCTGTAATTTCAGTAGTTGAATTCAGCTTCCTTATTGCTTGCTTAGAGACTTTGGTGTTAAATTACTCTTCCTTTGCACATACAGTATTTTTCATATGTGCAGAGTGATTATCCAGGAATTGTCATTATTGCTAATGCTTTGCACCCACTCTGCTCTGATTGCTCGTAGTGCTAAAGGTTCAGAACAGTGCCCAATCAGTCTTCAAGCAAGTGTATGTTCCAAAATCAACACTGAAGATTAGCTAGGGTTAGCTTTTATATAGATGTCTGATAAGCCTGCTTTCCTAGGACCGGGAAACTGTTTAGCTTAAAAATCTTAAAAACAGTAATTTTTATTTAAAAATTAAAGATCATAAACATTTTGAATCTATTAGCATATAATGACAACCTATGAAAAATAAGCAGTTGAAATTAATACTGAGTGAACGTTTTTCTATCTAGAGAATAGCTCTTGATGCTTAGTAACTGTATATAAGGGTAAAATATATTAGTATTTTTTGCTTTTATAATTTAATAAATACATGAGTCTCTTGCATATTCAGAGTAATAGTAATAGTAAAAACTTCTTTGTTTCTCATGCATATGCATACAGGCTCCATGCCAACCAATTATGAACGTTATTATGGCTTCACGAGGTTTGCTATTGAGCTCAATGAGTTAGATCCTGTGCTGAAAGATCTTCTTCCTACAACAGATGCACGATTCAGGCCAGATCAAAGGCAAGAATGCTTGTTTAAACACCTAATATTTGGTCATTTTAAGGCTGGGTTTGGCTGAGTATTGAATTTTGTTTGTCTTCACTACAGTCTGAACTTGGAGGATTCTGCTAGCAGAGAAGGTACTCAGTACTGCAATCAAATTTCTGCTTTACCCAGTTGAGGGAGAGTAGAAAGTATCCTGTTTGTAGAGCTATAATACAAGTCTTAGCAGAGGTAGGATTCTTCATGACAAGCTAGAAAGACATGCTCTGTAACGTCATGCCCTCCAGCTGTGAATGGAGGCAATATTAATTCCCTCCTAATTCTCAGTTCACACTACTTCGGCATCTGTGATGCATTGAAGTAGCTAAAGAAGTTGTATGCCTAAGGGTGAAGGTCAAGTACGTGCAACTGGGGAGTCAAATATCAGTTATTCTCATTTTATGGGGTTCTGACTAGATCTTAAAGTGAGTAAAACACAGACAACAGGCTTGGTTTCTGCTCGTCTTTTGTGATGACTGTTGCTGGAAAATCCCCTGTTCTGGATACTGTATGATTGCTATAGGGCCTGCTGTTATCCATACAGGCTTCTGGAAGAAGGAAATGTAGAAGCAGCAGCATCAGAGAAACAAAGAATAGAAGAACTCCAGAGAAGTCGGAGGCGGTACATGGAAGAAAACAGCATTGAATATGTACCCAAATTTTTTAAGTGAGTCTTTTCATTTCAGTAGAATTCTCTCTGTTTTCAGTGGTGTAACTGGACAAAGAACTACATGAATTACCACCAGCATAATCTGTTTAATCATGAAAGCCTGGAAAATGGCAATTGTAATGATCAGATACCTAGTCTCAGTCTGAAGCAATTTTTATGTAGTTTAAAGCTTTGTAATGGAGAGTATCTGATCATTTTCTCACAATGGGCAACAGCTAACAATTCTGCTGCACCACATGGCCAATGGTTTTTGAACTTTGAAATGGAATAGAAGTATAACATTCTAGGAGCTGTTAGCTTAGATCATTGCTAGCTCTTAGGAGGCTATTGTTTTAAGCCATTGCATAAACAAAGTAATAAATAGGGACCTGAACAAAAAAAGCATACATACACACACATACATATAATGTATATATAAATGTATATATATGCATTTAAATTGCAGTTGATTTATTTTTGAGAGTGGAGTTTTTTAATTAATCATTCTTCTGAATCAAGAATATCAAATGTCAAATACTGTGATAGCTTGGGGAATCAGAAGTGAACAGATTGAAAGTGATTGGTGTGTTTTTTTTAGTGGAAAATGAACATAATCCAGAGCAAACAATCAAGTATTCTGCAAGCTAGATCTGTTTTTTGATCCCCTGCACAGAACCTGAATCTGTTATGACCAAAGAGGCTTTTTGTAGCTCTAAAACCTGCTTACCAAGATCAAACAATGGATTTGTGGGTTTGATTGTTTTCTAAACTTTCTACTTCTGGCACAGACAGAGATTGATTTTTGTTTTTAAATCCCTGACTGTTCTTGCCTCCTTTTGAAATATTAAGTCAGATTTAATGTTGGGGTTAGATCAGAGAGGTATGGGATTTGATTGCATATTGTATAGGAGCAGAGATCTATGGTCAGACCTTTATCTTTCTTTTTTCTTCTACAGAAAAGTTATCGATGCTAATCAAAGAGAAGCCTGGGTTACCAATGAAACCTACTGGGAACTGCGAAAGGATCCTGGATTTAGTAAAGTAGAAATTCCCGTGCTCTGGTAAACTGAGAATGTAGATCTAGTAAACATATCACTCTCCGAAGAAAAAATAACTATGCACAATGTGATTCTTATAGCTAAGCGTGGTTTGTGGGTCTATGGAAAAACCTATCATTTGCATTTATATTCATCTTTATAACGGACTTTTGAAAGTGCATTAGACCAGGCCCCTGACCACTTCTGGATCTTTTTAATTTTGCAGCAGCCATTAAAAAATAATAAAAAAAAAAAGGAAAGAAAGAAAAAGGAAAAAACAGAAACCTTTTAAAGTTTCATACACTGAAAAGTCAGAACAAGAGAAGCAGATGAGTTATCCAAAGTCACTCGGAAGAGGTGGTAAACACAAAACTGCAACCGGTGCTTTAAACAGACATTACGAGTAATGTAATTTAAATTAAAAAAAAAAAGAGGAAGAAAAACAGAAAAAAAATCCATTTTGTTTCAACTATTTTTGTTAAAAACTCTTGTGTCACCACACTGTCATTTCTGGCTTCAGGTTAGTCCTTTGGTGTGATGTGCTTGGACTGACCTTGTCAAAAAGATATGCTTTTCTGGAAGCTGTTCCCATTCACATGCCATTGTTCATGCCTTAAACAAAATATGAAGATGTACAATAAGTCATTTTAAAATATGTATGCTTAGGCTTGTGTGAAGGGCAGATTTTTAAAGCACTAGGATTTTATCATGCTATAAATATTAGAGAACCTGTATTATTTAAAATCAAAAGACAAACAAAACTGTATTTCAGAGAAACGAGATCTACTGTACATGCTTTAACTTTGGGAAGCTGACTGTATAATCAGACTGAAAAGAAGCTGTTAACTGGTTAAATTTGAGGCAATTTTGGTAAATGCATATGAATAGCTAGTCAGAAAATTCATATTCTAAATGACTGATTCTGAGATGTGATCATCTCTTACCACAGAGTGGACATGGTCTTACAGCGAATCTCATTTCTCTGTAACTGCTTATACAATTAGGATTCCGTGAAGCTTTGCAACAGTGTTAAAACACAGAAAGATTTCGTGGGAAGGTCTCTGGCTTAGCTCCAGAGGTTGGATAGTACTTTAAATGCAACTGTTTTCTGCCACACATGCTGTTTACTGGCTCCATTCTTTCCCCATCCACTCTTCTTATCTAAGTTTATAGCTGAGAGTAGGGAAGAGGCTCCCATGCATTGTAGATAGCTACTACTACTTGTGTTGCCAAAATAACTTTTGTGCAAGATTATATTTTACAGTTTTTCATAAAGTGATCCTATATTTTTTGGTTAGGAACCAAGTCTCATATGTGTTGCTAAGCCTCAGTTAATATATGTGGGAGAAGTCTTGGCATTTTCTGTATGAAAATCTTGGAAACACTAAAGAGTAGAAAGACAGGTTTTAACAAAAGAAAAAAAATAACTTTATTAGGTAAAAATTACATTTCATATGGTATGACTTAGTCTTCCATTCTACATATACACAGCATACATAATGCACTCCTTTTTTTTTTTTTTTCTATTTAAGATTGATTCCAGTAATGAGACCTAAAAGAATGATTGGGTAGCTATGTGATCCTGCCAGTAGAGTTGCGTGAACAGCTCTCAGTGGAATACCACATGTACCCATCCCTCTACCTGCCTCTTCCTTTTGCACAGTCAGGTCCCTACAGAGCTGAGATTACTGTGATTATTTAATACCCATTTGGTTCTCGACCTTGTTTGTAAGGCAGAGCAACTAGCTATTGATGTATTCCAGCTTCTTCACACAGTTATGTTATCAGGAACAAGTATGAAAACCTAAAGAAAATATTAGGTAGAATTTTTAAAAATTTTGAATACTAAACATGGCTTATGAATACTTGGTATAAAAAGTTGTGTGCAGATTACCAGGATTTCTTCCAAAGAAAATTGTGAATTATTTGAATAATGATGTAGTTTTCTTTCCTACTTGAACCCATTTTTTTCTGCAGTTGTTATAATAAGAAAAAGAAAATATATAAAGGTTTGTTTGTTATAATCATATTTAGTTGACTTCATCATACTTCCTTTAATGGCGTTACACTATGAATCAAATTGGCACATTGTGTCTAAAATAGCAATTATTTTACGTCACTTCCCTTAAATGCAACATTATTATTTGCCCACATTACACTCCAGTCTGTGTGCAGTTCTCTGTGATATTAGAAAGTATTATGAGTGCATGATTGCAAGTACATTTGAGGGACAGAAACTGCATGTTCTCTCTCTTTTTTTTTTTAAAGTTGTCTTTTAATTTAAATATAGAAATAAGGTATTTAGTTTTAGTGTTCTAGTGTTTTCTGAATGCCATTCTTTGCAATGCAAACTGAAACTTGGTGAACACTGAGGTTGTTATCACTGCTTGAATTATTCTTTTACAATTATTTATCTGATACTCATTGAAAGAAAAATAGCTTTCAAATTTTTAGAATTAAAAAAACACGATGTGCTTAATCTTTCTATTGAAGGAACTGTTTAAACCTACTGGATGTTAAATTAACTGATTGTTAAATTAGTTAATTATTAGCTAGAGGAATTGCAAAGCAAAGTGTTGCAAGATATTGTTGTCTTTACCAGAATTCTAACAGTGCCAGCAGGTGTGCCATAGGGCTGTTTCCTATAGTACAGAATTCTCTGTTTTCTGTGTAAAATCGATTACTTTTTTCCTGCAACCTTGGGGAGATATTGGGACATATTTTTGCTGTTTCTAGAGAATGGATTACTAAAAGGCAGGTCTTGGGGCTCGTGCCCAAACTATGATTTGCAGACATCCTGTGAGATTTCACCGTCTCTGAGGTGAGGGGGATGGCAGGCTGCCCACCCTTCTGCCAGTGCAGTGCACTCAGATTTCCTGCGGTGTGGTGGGAAGTCTCCTTTGCACCTTGGCACCTGCTGTAAGCACTTGCTGCTTTTTGGCAGGGTTGCTTCTGCCTGACCGTCCATGCCAGCTTGTGGGATTTTTGTGCCCCAGGTGGAGACCTTTCTATTTCTGTTGAACTTCACAAAGTGTCTTATGGCCCAGGGCTCAGGCTGAGCAAGGTCCTCCTGACAGAAGCTCTGCTGTTTGGTATGCCATTGAATCCTCATTTAATGCCAACTTGTTAGGGTGTAATCTGTGTCCTTGCCCAGGTCACTGGTGAGATATCCATCAATAAAGGCTCCAGAATTAACCCCTCCTTGCTGGTTGCCAGTGGGGTGTAAGCCATTGGTCAGTGCCCTTCAAGCCTGGGGATTCAGGCAGTTTTCAGCCCACTGAAAACTCCTCCATTCAGCCAGGCAGTATTTCCTTTGGAAAGGCATAAAAGATGCTTACTTACTCAGTAGATTTAATTGCTACAGGTTTAGTATACGGTGAAAATTAGTGTATTTAAAAACTCTTAAACAATTTAAGAAGTTCTGACTTTTATTACAAAGACATTTTCGCTTTTTCCTGTTTTCTCAAAGTACATATTTGTGTATAAAATACACAGCCCTTATACTTTAGTTCAACAATAGTGACATGTACTTTCAATTAATATTTTAAAGTGTACTTCAGTTTGTTCCTTGTTCTGGTACTGCAGATATGATTGGTTAACAATAGCTATTTTCATCAAAAGTCATGCCATCTTACTTAACTTCATTCCTATTTTGGATCCATATTAACAAGATGGCAGATTTTTCTGTGTATTAGAAATTGTTACCTCACTAGGAGATAAAATTTGAATATGAGTTGATTTTCATAGTTTTACTGTGATTAAAAAGTCATCTCAACACCCATTCTACTTCTAGACTGATGTAGGTTGCATGAAATAAACTATTTTTGTATTTGGCTTTAAAAATGTAATCCTACTGTAATACTCTGGTCATCTTACAAATACCATTACCCTTTTTTCTCGTCATTTTGATCTTCTGACTCTGAATGAACTTTTATGTTATTTGTGAGGTCTGTTTGAACAACAGATACCAGGCTGATGTCAAGTATTGCAGGACGTGCACATTGCCAGCACTGGTGAGATCAGAGACAGAGATCAACACTAGCTGTTTAAAATGTCATTGGCTGCAGTTGTAAGCTGAGGAATTACCTCTATTTCAGTTGTCAGGATTAATACTGGAGCTGCATAATGAAAGCAAGAAGAGTTTTTAGATTAAATCTACCTGAAAGGTAGTTATTTGTATTCATACACTAAAATGGAAGGATTATGTTAAAGAGAGTTTCACGTGGCTAGGGGAAAAACGATCAGCGTTAACAAAATTGTGTAAGAAACACTGGAATGTCCTCACCAGTCAGCCTGTGTTATAAACAGACCTTGGAGAAAGCTAACAACTTTCTGCTTATCTTAGTGACTACTGGAGCTGCTATCTAGCATTTTCTTCTTGGCTGGCATTAAGTAACAGTCATCAAAATAGTATAAAACTTTAGTTTGTTCTTTTGAGTGCATATTGTTAAAAGTAGAGGTGGTCAAGGATACAATTGCTACTAAATTTTTGTGTTCATCTGCTAAAAATTGCAAGGGAATGCCTGGTTACTTTTATTTAATTTCACATCACTCATAAGTTTAATGGAGAAAGTTTTTTTTTTTTTTTTTTTTGTCATAGTTGTTTTTAACAGAAGAATCTAGACTAAGTGTGTGAATAAAGGTTTAATTATTCCTGGGGAGGATATCTCCCTGAGCTACCTTGGAGAAGTGAATGGCATCCATAAGAATGTTAAGAATCTCAGTAAGCTGAAAGAAATGGCCTATTTACAGCAGTCTATTTTATTTTGTGTTATATACTGTAAAGGGGTCTACTTACAAAAGCAAACACATTCTTCGCTCCTTAAACTTGAGTGTATAAACCCCTTCATTGATGAGCTTTGGTACACATTCCATCTTTCTTCCACTAAATTTGAAAACCTCTTTCTAAAACCTCCTTTGGAAGATTTTTATACGGTATCTTGTAAGTTAAAAAGTGACAGCAATGTACTTGTAGCTGCTTTATATACCCATCTCCTCCTTTGTCAAGTTTTGTGGTATTACTAAACCCATCATGTCTTTAATTCTTTTTCCCTTGTGTTCTCTGACATACCTCAGAGAAGGGAGAGAAAGACTGCAACAGAGAACAGTGAAACTAATGACAGCAATTCTGTCAGTGACACCATTGTAACAAAATAGAAAAAAATAGGAAAATTTCAAACTTGCATGAATTAAAATGTCAGAGCAGCTGTTAAATCTGTTCCAGGCAGGTTATGTTAATACCATTTCTCTTTCCACTGATTCATGACAGCATGAGAAAAGGGAGGATTGGTGACATTTGTTCAGAACGAATTCTGAAGGTGAGGGAAAGTTTTATTCCATTTATAAATAAAAACTACTGTAGACAACATTTTGGTAAAAGTATGTTGGTAATGTGGACAAAGAAAGTTATAGATTTTATAAACAGAGAAACCATGAAGTTGGAACATATATTCCAATCAGCAGCATGTAATATATTCTGTCATGACCTTTGAACAGTTCAGTGGCAAAGCTACCTATATATACCCTTAGAGCAGTGATCCAGATGTCGTCGCCCATGAAACACTAAAACATATTTCCATATTTACTGCTACTTGTAAAAGTGTGCGTTAGTGAATGAGGGATATCTTACGCTAAGTTATAATCTTCCTGCCACAAACTATTAGGGATGCAAAATGTGAAGAGGTGAGCAGATTCCTGCAAAAACGCAGAATTGGGTAACTTAATTGTTTATACTCTGGGCATCCTTATGATGAAAGTGTCATACAAAAGCAGCACTTAGAGTAATAAATATTCAACCAGAATAATTCTTCCTTGTGCCTGTCAGTTCAGCCACAAATAAATATTTTTCCTTTTTTTTTTTTTTTCCTGGAACTGTATTGCTGTTTGTGATTGCATTTGTGACAATTGGAGCCTATTGGGCTGATTTCTCATGCCCACCAAGGACAGTCAGCAGTAGACAAGATTGCAAGTTCAGATTTCTTTTCTTGTAAATTGTAAATTGTAAATTGTTCCTTTGTCTCATAGTCCTCTTCCTTTGGTAAATTCACCTCAACCAGGAATATTACAGTAGCATTTAAAAAGTTAATTTTAGTTTAACCTTCAGTATTTTCTGGGCAGAGGAGAATTCAGGATAGCTTCTTTAACTGTGTTGAATAAATAGAGATGTGATGTACAACTATCATTGTATTTGCATAATATTTTATAAAAAATATTTTGAGATCAGACCAGCAATAATGAAATAATACATAAAAATTTTAAACATGCATTTGTCACCTATCTTGAAGTTAGTGTTGAAAATTATCATTTTAATATGAGGATAAAATTGAGGTCTATTTAGTTCTTAAAATAAGTGTGACTGATATTCTTTGGTGGTTTAAAGGTAGCATAACAAATTCAGATCACAACAAAATTTAATATTCAGCTGAGTTTCAAACAAGATGTGACTATGAGCTGAGAACAGATGTTAATGAATGTATTTTGGTATGCAGGCATATATGCAAAGATAGCAACTAATAGCTTAGTTAAGCTTTTGCTATAATTAGTAAAAGCGGTGTTCTTGTTTCTTTAAAATTATTTATAGACTAATTATTTTCAAGCATTCATTTCCCACTAAGAATTAATTACTTCTCAAGTTTGAGTTTTAAAAATTAAACAGTGTTTGGAACTTGACAGACATGGAGGATGGTTCTCCTCTCATGCAATTGATGTTCAGATCTTGCTAAACCTCCAGTTCCCAGATCAAGGTAGACCTAGAATAATCATTCACTAAAATTTTGTGTGGACCCAAAATAAATACTTTTAGGCTTTTTTTTTCTGGATGGGATTCCTTTTTGTATATTGATTTGCGTCTGTTATTTACTATATAATAAGTGAGAAATCAAGCTGTTAGCATCTTATGTCTGAAATCTTTTCCTTCACCAAACTGCTTGTTCTTTAACTGTTACAGCAGGTTTTCTGAAGCAGATGCTTTATTTAGTGTATAAGAAGCCATCATAAAATTGAACTACTGTGGCATCCAGAGAGATCATTACGATAGTTTTGTATTAGGAGATTAGGTACATTCGCTTTGTTGAAACCAGTAGCAAGCTTTCTTCTTTCAGTCTGTATCTACTTCCCTTTGTATTTTAACAATTATCTTTTTGGTGAATTGCTATTTCTGAGCATTTCAACAGCAGAGAATTCTGTATTTTCTCTCCTTTTGCACAAAGTGGGAGCAATGTCACACTTTATGGTGAGATTAGTTCCCATACGCACACATGTGACGTAGTAAATTCCAGTATTTATAGATAGCTCACATGCTGAAAATGCCATTATAAGAGTAAGGTTTAGATTAGCTGTCAGTTTTACTTTGCTTACTGAGCTTCATTACTTTTATCAGCATTTACTTTCAGATGGGAAACAACCTCGCACCATTTCTTTACTATGTAAAAATGTCAAAACATAAATAGCTAAATGGGAATTATTTGCTGATTTTCCATATCTCTGTGCTTATTTGACCAAAAAAAAAAAAAAAAAAAAAGAACAAAAACCCCCACACCAACAACTCTGTTGATTTCTTGTGCACCTTTGTATAGCATCCTTGTAAAAGGAAGTCCTCAGAGTCTTTCCACTGTGATTATACTATTGCGGTAGCTAGAAAGGTATATAGAAACTTGCTTCATCTTTTTTTTTTTTTTTTAAGATGAATTTTAAAAGCAAATAGTTGCTTTCTAAGAAACCCGACATAAAGAGTCAGTGCTGCTTTTTGAGTAACAGATAGACAGTGATTGTTCTGGAGGGCAGTAACACTGTAACTGCAAAGGGTCTATGTACCTTGATGCACCAGACAAAAAATTTTATGTTGTTTAAAAGGAATAGAAAACTGTCACTAAAGGAAAAAAAGAAAAGAAGAAGCATTTATGTATCCAGATACAGAAACATTGCCGAAAACATTATTTTTGAACACTGCAATATTAAACTGCACCCGCAGCACCCTTCATTTTATGCTCAGGAGTTCACTGTGGACTTCCATAAGAAGATGAAGGTGAAAAGGATACTGGGGAAAAAAAAAGTCAGTACCATAATTTCTAAATGACTCAATTGAAAATTGATGTGCAAATCTTTGTGTTAAAAGCTGTATAAACTACTTAAAGTATTGCAATTCTTAAAGGTTTAAATTTAGTGATTCATAGTACATTCAGTAATTTAAAATAATAATAAAAATATCTTCATCTTGATTGCTTTCCTGCAAATGCTCACTCATTTTTGCTTGACTGTTTGCCATTTTGGGGGATCTTTCAGGATGATGATTCTTTACATCTTCTTGATCCTATGCTCCAAATACTGACTATAATTGTGCCTGTAAAAAGCACTTCTACTGCTTACAGTTACTAAGCATCAACAGTTGATGAAAAACATAGGTAGGATATAATTTGTATTAGACCTTTAATTCAAATGTAATAGCTAATCAGCAATGTACACCCCAATTTTTTTTGTGCTTGGACTCTGATCTTGCACAGGCGCCAGTACATCCTTAGGATACCTATTGCAAGTTGTCTCATTGAATTCAGTTAAAAAGTTGTAGATATTCATGTTTAAATGAAAAGGCTCAATGTTGACACTTTTAAGAAGTCAAAGCAATGTACGTGGTTGCACCAGGCTTTGTAGCACTCGATTTCTAATCCCTATGTGCTTAAGCAAATGAACACCAATGCAGATGAGGCTGAGCAGCTCCTGTTGGTACTCCATTGAACTCAGTGAGCTTCCAGGGGAGTGGATGGTCTGGCTGCCCAAATCATATTTCAGTTTCAGGCTTATCGTACAGTCCAGCATAGATATTCAGCTACTTATACTTGAGCTTATTTTTGACCATGTGGACAGTCTCATGGAAGATCAATGTGTGAAATGCAGCTGTTTTCACTGCTTGCCAGTCAGAGCAATTTATTCAACTTTGGCTCTTTTACATTTTGGGACCTTATTCTGGGGCTTACAGTGTTTAAGAATCAGTTAACTTCACATCTCTGCAAAGATCAATTATGTATGACATGTGGAAGAAAAAGCAGGAGATCAGATCATTGACAATTAATCATACTATGTCTCACTCTGGCAAGCTTAATTGTGCGAATATTTGCAATTCCTGTCCCTGTTTCCCTGTGCTCTCCTCAGGCTGGTGTGAGCCAGAGCAAAGGCTGCTAGTGCCATATGCCGAGGGGAGCAGGAGACTACTTTTGCTGACTTGTGAAGAAGGGATGGCTAACTAAGAGCATGCTCCAAATCTCAGCCTACAAAAAGCATGAATGTGAGAAAGTGCCTCCCCTCTCTCCTGTTAGGCTTTAGCACATCAGTAGAATTACTGTTTTCGGGATATTGAGTTCTCTGGCTACTTCAGAGATCAAACCCACTTGCTAGCTGGGAAACAGCAATGAAAAAAATAATTTCGAGTTCTCACGTAGCGCAGCTGCAATGCACTTACTCTGTGTCTTTGCACCCATGAGTTGTTTTTGACCATGCTGTTGTAGTAACCCTGAATGCAGATGAGGCCTCACGCCGACTACCTCTCGTGCAATAAATAACAAGCTCATGCAGCAGTGGGTGTTGGTGATGATCCTTCGGCAACAGGAGCATCTGTTGGACACGTGATTCAGGGAGGTGGTAGTGGAGGCAGTAGTAAACAAGAGAAATTAATTAGGAGTTCAATCCAGTGATGCGTGTGGTATAGACAATACCCACAATACCAGCTCCAACTGAGGAAGGTCCTATAGCTTCTAGTAGGAAATAAAGGTGAACTTGGCTATGCTATAGTTTCTGTTGTGCTCTAAAATGTGACAAAAGATGTCATCTGTTTCCTTCAAGCTGAGCCGGATTTATCAGGATATTGTGTCCAAAAAACACACACATAATTTTAGTTTTTGAGGAAACATGATGCTCTTTTACCTGTTGCAATGTAATTGGATAATGCATGTACAAATGACTTGTTTAGCCTGCCAATGAATGTTGCTAATGCCTTACCAAAAAAAAAAAAAAAGCATATTTTTTGTATTTTTTTCCTCAGAGGCAAATCCAAACAATGCTAGATTTGGGAAACTGTTTACTGAAAAGCATTTTCTAATAGATCTCTGAAGAAGTGCAATTGTATAATTATTATTGTTCAGTGCATACAGTACATTGTCTCCATCACTCTGTACACTGCTGCTATTAGTGCTTGTTCTAATAAAACTCAATGTACACTGTTTAAACTGCTGTCATCTACGTTCTGATTTATTAACATGAGAAATGCCTCAGAATATGAGTCTTGAATGACTTGTTTGTAACTAGATAAGTGGACTGGCTATTAATCATATAATTCTGAATATACGTTGTGCAGATTGATTTTGTAGAGGTGGGTGATAGTGGCAGCAATAGCACTGAAACAGCTGCTTCTCAGAAGCATCATCCTGTTCCTTTCTAACCTGTTTCCACTGCAGGATTATTTTATAATACTTGTGCCATGTGACTCTCTGTGCAGTTCCTTTAAATCTGGCAGGAGCTACCAATTGCGGCCTCAAAGAAGACAATTTTCTTTTTGGCAGTTCCTAGTTTTATCTTCGTGCTACGGCTGGTAAGAGCCTTTTGCCTTTTTTTTTTTTTCACGTCAGCTTGCGTTTTGTGATTAAAAGGAGCTTGTGGTATGTTTCTCAAGTGGGGGAAATGGGTTCCTGATGTTCTCTAATAGAACTGAAAAAAAGAGGTGTGGAAATAGAGGGGAAAAAAAGTTACTAGACACCCACCCATTCTGATATCTTGGAAAAAACAACAGTATGTGGGATTTTTCCATTATGTGTTCTTGTCTGTTGTTCAGCCCTTAAATCAATTACATTTTATTTAAAATGAAAGCACAGTAAAAAAAATGTTTTGGGGCAGAAATTAAAGTTTGTGTTGTTTCTTGGCATTATAAAAGAACAAGTGTTCAAGCAGTCTGGAAGGCTGCCTGCCTGGAAGCAACAGCAATGGAGTAAAAACACTTTTTTTCATGAATGGCAATTAAAAAATTTTTATTATTATTATTATTGTGCATGGTGGCAGAGTATATGTCTGATGTCATCCAAACAGATGCTCTGAGCGTGGTTGTAGGCCCTGAGCTAATTTTCTGTTAAACAGTTCTTTTAGTGGAATTCAGCTTGGGTTTCACATTTCTGTAGTTTGGACCTGTACTTTGCCTCTCAATGTTTGGCAAAAACAGTCTAACTATCTTCAGTGACGGTTGCTCAGCAAAATCGGTGTGCATAAATAAAGTGGGAAAAGTTAAATGTCATTACTTAATTGAAAAACCAACCACCAAACCTTTGGGAAGAGATGAGAGTGCAAGAGGCCCGTGAGGCAGCACTGCTGTTCTGCCTCTCTCTTGACATCTAAAGTAGCAGAAAAACTATTCCTTGAGCATGGGAATCAGTTTTATATTTAAATTTAATCTAACCAAGAGACAGATGATACTTCTTCACCACAAACACGTAGGCGCAGTGGTGTGGTGAAGTGAGACAGTGTAGGAAGCTATTGACAGGATTTCATCCTGACTCAGCTAAAGGAGTTGCCCACAGAAAGCCGCTCCCGGTGGCACTGCCGGTACAAAAATCTGTTCTGATGGGATGATGCACAGCATTTTTTGCCTAGCCGACATATCAAGATGCATGGCTCTCCAAGTCCCTATTAGCTTATTAATATTTAAAATAGTCTAAATGTTAAAAACCACAAGTATGCAATGTTGACTGTTCCTGCACCTGAATATGCAAATTTATTTTTTCCCATTAAGTGATCATTACTAAATAAGATTAAAAGACACTAACTTGAAATGTTATTCAAAACTAATAAGGTACAATGGGCTAACTGATGAATTACCCTATAATTTATTTAGACTGAGTGGTGAGTCTAATTTTACTCAAGGCCAGTAAATAAAATGTCATACATTTAGACTGCTTTTTATTTCTGAAAGTTATGTACACGTTGTAACTGTTAAGCTAAGTAGTGAAGAGGGAGGCTAGGTTCTGTATCCATATCTATATCTCAAGTGCTTTTTATTAAGGGTAAATTTAACAAGTGTTCAGAGAAAGTTAATACAGGACAGATGAAAGAGTGTTACAGGCATGAATCTGATATGAAAACAGTTTTACCTGTGATTAGATTACATTTGTAATCAATGCCTATTCACGTGGAAATCTTCCAAAGTAAAATCAGACACTTAGTTGCTTTTCTTATTGCTGTCTGTCTGGGTATATGTCTTTCTTCAGCAAAGAAATTACACTAATTAGTAGCTCAAATTTCACAGCTACCCCAGTTTTCTTGAGCAGGTTTTCTGGTGAGTATGTGGAGGAAAAAATAACATTTCCAAGAGGTTACCCTTTTTCTACTGTAAGTGCATAGCAAATTCTGGTAAGGACATTCCAGCTTTTTTATTTTTTAAATGTTAAAATTAAGGTATGGATTGTCTTTTAAGTACATTATTTTTGAGTGCCAAGCATGACACTTAGCAGTCAAAGAAACTGAAGTGATACAGCACAAGGGCACATGCATTCTTCAGTTCTAGTTTAGGAGCTGATTTCACTTAAATGCTGAACAGCCAGCCCAGTACAACAGTATTAGTCAGCCTGCTTTTTATGTTTGGTGACAAGCATTTTTTATGTGATCTGTCTGTTAATATGTTTAGTATCTGCAAACTGCTCAAGTATATTATTTTATGCCTATATGGGGGGGGGGGGGGGGGGGGGGGCGGGGAGGGAAGGAAACTAGATGAGGAGGTGTTCTTGTAGCATGAAAAGAAACAACCTAAATAAGACTAGGGATGGTTATGAAAGAGGATGCTGAATTCTTGCACGCCCTACAAACACCTACGTTATTTAATCTGTTTATAAATAGTCTCCATCCAAAGATCTGAGAGTACTTTACAATACTAGTCAGTTCTTGCAGGATCCTACTTGGGGAAGTGATTTCTTACCACAGCCGCATACAGTCGGTTTCATAGGCTGAGGTTAATTGCCCAGTATCACAGAGTGGCCAGTGGCAACGCCAAAAATAAATAGAGTTAAGTCTGCTGCTCGGATGAAAATGTAACAAGAAGCAAGGAGCACAATGTCTATGCTGAAGGACGTACTGTATAGAGCTACCTTTACCAGTGCACATCAGACAGACCAGCATGGACAGTTTGAATTATATCACAGTAAACAAGTCCTTTGTTTTGTAGTTTTTCTTCAGGCATTGTGACACAGCACCTACAGTTCTGCAGGTGGTTGCTCAAGCCCACAATGCTGTCCTCCAACGCAGAGACGCCTGATCACAGATGCTGGCAGAAGGACTGAGCCTGTAGGGCAGCATCCTCTAAAGGAAAGGCAGTGATAAACCCACAGTAAATCACAATGGGATGTTTGTTTCCAGGAGATCTGTCTTCACTAACCTAATAATACTAGATGATGAAAGTAGCCTTGTTATGTGCAGTATTGTTTATGTAACAAATGACAGACCATTTATTTTGGCTGAAATATGTGCCCTCTCCTCGTCGTTAATAAGTTTAAATGCAAGCATGCTGTCTCAGCAAATCTCTCCCTAAAGTACTACTTTTGCATTTCTTACTAGTAAATGCTTTACAGCTAACATCTGCCCATTCTAAACATTGCCAATAAAATTAGGGCAATTAGAAGCAAAAGCTGGTATATTTTGTACACATCAACCAGCAGTGGTCATTTAATATTGTGTTATTGCAATATGTATGCTTGAAGCACGGATCAAGTAATCTTCACATCCACAGCTACAAACAAAGCTCTGTGACCTGAAAGGTGAGTCTGTGGAAGAGATGATGAAGCTACCACCAGAATGTATGCTCCCTGATCTCTTTTGTGTTCCCTCCTCATCATTAATGTGGCTCTCACGGAAAGGCAGCGAGGTAGTACAAAGGACCCGGCTGTGCAACATGTTCCTTCCCTTTTCATCAACTCAACAGAAGCTGCTTGTGTAAAGGTGAGCAGGGGATGATGCCAACCAGAAGCCATAAAGGAGCGAGGTAACTCCACATCTTGCAGCCTTTCATTGGTGTAACACTTACTGTAAAAGTCAGCTTTTAATACATTGATTGCTGGGCAAGTGCTGCACTGTAATACAGCACCTCCTGACACGAAATTTGCCTTTTGTATGTACTGTAGGATGGGCTATGAATATGCGTTATCACAGTCTGTTCTGTGACACAGCGTACAAGGAGGCTCCAGCAGTTTACTTGAGCTGTCAACTTGAGGAGTATTATAGAAGAAACATTAGTTACAGTGAGTACGTGTGCGCCTGTCTTCCAAACGGACTGTTAAATGCAACTTAATTATCGTGATCACTGACTTAAGTGGTACTACTCAGTTAACATTCCTGTGACATCAGAGTATTTATCTTTGAAGGTATGCGTATCTGGAGAAATGTGTACTTACTGTCTTGAGTAACTAGAATGAAGTAAGGAGTAGAACAAGGGACAATTACTGTAAAAGCTGTAAGAGAGATTTCCCTTCATGGTTATATCAGATAAATACATTTAAAGATGACACATATTCCGCTAAAGAACAGCCCTAATGATACATTTTAGATATCTGTTGGAAGAGTGATAGAACGCTATAGAACTGGACAACAGTGTTTCCCACACTTTTTAATTTTTTTCTTTTCAGATCCTTTCTAATTGGTGAAGAAAATGATCACAAAGTTCCCATATACATAAAACATGAAAGTCTATTAAAGTATCTATCTATTGAAGCTTTTCATTATTATTATTTTTTTTCCTGGGAACATAGATAGTAGTGGAATATTCAAAAGGATCTGACTCCACAAGTAGAACATACTTTAAATGTGGGGACTTAAAACTGGGCTTCCTATGAGTTGCATCCTTTAATTTCTGAGCTCTCTAATGATACAGCATATTTATCATGCCGCCTAGAGAAGTTTCCATAATGAACTAATTAAGTTTCAGATACACAGGCAGTAACTTTACCAAATTGAGAGTTTAATAAAGTAAGTCTACACAAAATTAAAATACTGCCATAGCTAGTTTAATTGTTCCACTATACTGCATAATTGAAATAGCATTTGTGAACTGATTTAAAGTTTCACTGCATTTGAATTAGATAATAAAGAAATCCAACATGCAGGTATATGCGTGCTGAAGCCAAGTCTGCTGAAAGCTTTCATCTGGCTTTAATTTGCTGTTCTTCCCACAACAGTCTCTAAATACCATGCAGTTTTGGGAGCATCAGTCAGCGTGAGCATCATGCCAAGAGACCCCAGTGTCCTGGCAAACTGTTGGACCAGGAGTTTATCATGGCATTGGTGCTGAGTTCCAGAGGGATGTAAGTCACCATATTAAACTGTTTTTGCTTATACAAGAGAATTGCTGGACAAGCACCACTTTGGGGAAAAAAAAAAAAAAAAAAAAAAAAAAGTAATCAACCGATTTGAAAACTGCTTAGAACAGCGAAAGAGTCTGAATTGTGTACTATACTACTTTGACAGCATTCCCATGCAGATGGGAAATCCAAGAGGAACAGCAGGACACGCACTGCAGTCCTATGGACCTGCAGTGTCTATCTTATTCCCTGCCCCTCGTGTGTTTTGCACGCGTTCTGCATGAACTGTGGCTAGAGCAATTGTCAGCAAAGTGGAAAACAAAATTACAGTGTGTTATTTTCCTGTCCAGAACATGAATAAAATGCCTGTATACCAGGCTTTAGATGTTTTTAATTATCTCCTAATAACTGAACTAAGAGTTTTCTGGCAGGCATTGTCAGAATATATGTATATGAGGGTGTAAAAGCATTTGTTGTGACATCTGTATTTGGAGGACAGTATTTTATAGTGCTAACAGCATCTCAGCTTGAAGCCAAAAATCTTTGCTCACTTTGGTACTGGTAGTCCCATCTAACAAGGAGAATATCTCTTTCTTACCTGCAGAATGTCATGCTGCAGCTCAAATAAAGGCACTTTAAGAAGGGAGAGAAGAACTGTGTACGTAAGAGAAAACTGAGAGACAGCAAAATGAAAGGGGAAAAATGTTAACAGTCTAGCAGGCTTGGTGAGACCACGGTGAGTAGAACTGTCAGTCTTCAGCCATCTCTGGAACAGGCATAAACAGAAAGAAAATCTAAGGTTGGCCAGCTCTGGTGTACAGCAGTTCAGTCCTAACTCTGCTCACAGCATCACAGTTACCACGACATACAGACTACTTTCTTTTGCATCTAGATAGATTGAAATGCCACCCAGATCACAAAAGAGAAGTGTACCAGTGACTAATAATAGCACGATATAAACATGATCTCTCCAAAATATTTGATAGTTACGTTGGAATACGTTATGTCACAACATACCTACAAAGCACAGAAAGCAGTATTGCTGACAGAGTACCCTCTCATGGTCCCAGGGGAAGCCCACCCCTTCCTCTGGGTTTCTCTTAGTGCCGGTGGTGGACACTAAGACACTTTTTCCTCGCCTGTTGAGCTCTGTGGAGGTTTGGTGACAAACTCCCTGTCTCCCAACCTCTGTTGCTTT
Organism: Cygnus olor; assembly: GCF_009769625.2. NCBI lineage: Eukaryota > Metazoa > Chordata > Aves > Anseriformes > Anatidae > Cygnus > Cygnus olor. The sequence goes on along the minus strand of NC_049174.1, from coordinate 16,461,739 downwards.
AGTGTCCCCTTCTCCTCATACAAGGCTTATCTCCTCTCTGCCAAGGGTCTGTGGCAGCTTCAGGCATGTCCAGGCTGCTGAACGCCACCTCCAGCTCTATTCTAATAACTAGATTATACCTAGTTATTTAAATGAATGTAACTTTTAAATCGGCTTACAAATATGGGTATAGTATAAAATGATGCATATATGGAATAAGTCCCATAAGATGTTATTTTTGTTAGCTTCTGAAATATAACAGGATCTATATTGCTGAGACCCTTGCTTCTTAGGGAAATACTCATGCCATCTGCTGGGAAGTTATGGAATTCTGCAAGTAATCTTTCACTAGCATTTTTTCCTTTTTTTTTTTTTAAGTGTTAAATTCTTGCACTTTTTTTTGGTAAAGATCTTTGGGTAAATGTAATATAGCTCAAAGGCACTTACGTCAGGAGGTCTGGCAACTGATAGCACCTTTTTGTATGCTAAGAAGGTATGAAACAATTTACTGGCATAATTTGGTACTGTTTATGTGAGCTTAACTCTTTCAAGGCATACACCATCTCAGTTTAACTTAGTTTTCACTTGGATGTGCAAAATTAGTAAATGTTTTCTGAAATGGCAAAGTTAACATAGTTGCACTCCAGTTCTCTGACTTGTAGCATGAGAATAACAAGCAGCTGCTGTGGCATTTCTGGTGGACATTCTGGGTGTTGGAGTAACATGAATACCACCACATAAACATATCCAATGAAACCACTATTTACAGAACTAGTGCTAGGATCAGAATGAGTATGGTCTTTTACCAAAAAGATGTTGAATAAACAGAGGCAGCCTGTAGAAAAAATAGTCTTCTGTCAAACAGTTATTATAAGACATACATGAGATGAATGTAAATCATAATCAATTTTAACTTAAATATTTTGTTAGCATTTCCTTCTCTTTATAGCTTTTTGAAGTTTTGTTGATTTGTTTTGAGTAAATATGTACAGTTTTTTTGTTGTTGTTAGTGTTGTGTAATGTGAATGACAGTCAGACTGAGCTGCAGCATTTCATGAGTTCAGTTCAACGTTTATATATCCAGCTTCGATTTTTCAGCACCCTCTAGAGTAAGCAGGAAGCTTTGACAGCCTTTGTCTCCATCTCAGGCAGCTGAGGAACTCTGTTTTTCTTTTTCCCTTTGTGTTGGACTTCCTGATACTCTAACCATTTAAAAAATAATTATGAAAGTATTGGAAAGAACAAAATTGAAATGTTTTATATTATTAAATAAATGATATTATTATTAAAACAGTTTAAAAAATGTTTTCATGTGGAAATTGTATTTCGGGAAAAAAAAGCCAACCAAACAAAACTTTTCACCCAGCACCAAGTGATAATATTCATATCAAAGTGTAACTTCACAGGGCTGTGGCTGATATTTTATATTCTGTAACTGCAGAAGTACCAAAAAGAAGTGCTCCAACACCAAGCAGCTGTGTGCTCACCACTCTTGCAAGAAGTAAGAAGTTCAAGTCCCTGCCAGCTGGACCATTATAATTCCATGGGGATATGTCAGTTCCTGCAGCATCCACCACAGTGATGCCTACTGACCCTCTTTCTTCCCTTTACAATTTATCTTTTTGTACTAGTGTTTTTCCTCTAGGATCCTTGAGCTGCTCCTTAATATCAATAATCTCACTTCTGTCTGTAATTTTACATTTATTGTTTTCCACAAGTACACTCTATACACTTTCTGAGAGCTCTTACTGAAAATTTGGAAATTTCAAATTCAGAGCCAAATATATGCAGCTGGTCTGTCTCAAAACCAGTCCTGTGCTCCATGGGAGGAGAGTACCATGCGCTGAGTGAGAGCCCACCGCTGCCTTCCAGCAATTTCCAGCCTTCGCTTGGCCTCTGTGCTTCCACAGAGCCCCGTGCCACTGACTCCCTCGCTGAGCTTGAGCAGGTTCTGTAGTGCAGCTGCTGCTGAAAGGAAACACCACCTCAGCAGGTCTGTTTGCTTCCACAAATGTGTAATTGAGGCGCTCTCCCTGATGCTGGTGGCAAAACATGCTAGGATTTGGCTGCAGCAAGGATGCAATAAACAGCAATGCATCAATAACTCCTGTCAGGAAGCTAAGGATTGCGGAAGTTGCTGTCTTCTCATTCTAAGATTTTATTTTGGTTTCCAAACAGTGGTGTTAAACTGCAGAGGAAAGGACAAGCATTTCCCTATCAGTTTACATTGGTAATTCATTATTCATGATGCAGAACTAGAGAGCTTAGCTGAAGGTCTTTGGGAGAGGTCTTCAGCAACACATCTAGAAGCTGGATAGTTAAGATGCTTTCAAGTCTTTACAAGTAAAATATAACTTGCTTTAAAAAAAAGGAAAAAAAAAGTTTTTTTTTTTTTTTTAATATTACTTTGTTTCAAAGAACATTGTAAAGAGAAATTGAACATGGGTTTGAGGTCTGGAAGTTACACTTGATGCAGAGGGTTTTATTATTATCATCACTAATGTTGTAATATGTTTGCTGCTGCAACCAAAAACTTTGTTAAACAGGTTGGTGACGGAGGAAGACTAGTTCCAGTGCCCAGTCTCAGTGAAGCTGATAAATACCAGCCTCTGAGCCTTGTGATTAAGAAAAGAAAGTGTTTGCTTTCAAAAAAATCTAAATTTGCATCAACACCTTTCACATTAAAAGACATTCTTCAAGGGGAGAAAGAAATTTCTGCAGGTAAGTTTTCTATCTTTCTTGAAAGCAGAATAATGCATGCTTTCCCATAAATACAGACCAGTAGTTATGGCTTAGTCTGTACTGGTAGTATGATGGTTCTTTAGTATATGTGTAATATAATGTATGTTGCTTCGTCATATAATAAATATTTAGGAAAAAAGTATAAGTTAGACTGGTGAAACAAACAAACAAACAAAAACTTCTGGAAGAAGTATAAAAAAGTCAGTTATATTTTAAAACCTTGATAGGAACTAATACACAACAGATTTAGTTAAGCTTTGTGTTTTTTTCCAAATCACAAGTTCCTGAAAGATGTATTGATGCATATTTATTTATGCATGTATGATTAACTGCTACTTAATATTTGTTTTTATTTTGCACCTTTCTCTATATTCTCTCTTTTAAATATGTAGCAATGAACTCAGTTTGGTATCTGTTTCATGCTTGTGGTCTCATGTTTTGAACTAATCTCTGCATAGGCAGAAACATTTGACAGCAGATATCTGACTGAACTAATAGGATTTCTGTAAGTTTTTTCTATGTTTGTAATCTTTTTCACATATCTAAAGAGCTAACACTATTTAAATAGCTTTTGCTATGCAATGTCAGAAAGTTTTGAGAAGATCCTATGACAATTAACAGGTGCAAAATTGAACTATATTTTCTTGTACCTTCCTTTGAAAAGTCTGTGGAATTTATAATAGCATATGTTTTCTCAAAACAGTTTCATCGCTTTATTTTTTTTAAATACATTTAAAAAAAGGTATTAATTACACAACAAATGCATTAACTACAAACTCTAAGACAAACCAGTATGTGCACAGGAAGACAGAAATGCCACCTGACTCCACAAAGAGGTGATTTCAGGATGAAAGCAATATGAAACAAAATTGGAATCCTACCAATGCTACTAGTCTTGCATTCAGAACAAGTCAGCTGAAAAAGTTGAAAAATCTCATGTAAGAAGTCAGAGGAAAAGTCTGAGTCAAAATCTCATTAAAAAATCTCACAAAACCTTTCGTCTTCTCTGTAAAGTCTTTTCATGTGCAGAAGGTTTTGTCCTTTAGTGTAAGCAAAGACATTTCTCATTGAATTTCCTTTTTTTTTTTTGTGACAAATATAAACATTTGCAATCTTTTTAATGTTATGAAAAAACGTGAACTTTTTTTGTTGTTGTTAAAAATAAAGACAAACAGGATTAATACTGGATGACTTTCTAGTGTCACTTTATCCTAAAAGCTTCAAAGAATAAGACAAAAATTAATAAAACCTGGATTCTTCAATGTAGTTGGATGCCTAATTCCCTGATCTACCTGCTCTGTTCATATTAATTTTGCAACCAATGTGTTCTAATCTTTTTCTGTTAGTGTAATGGTATTTAAAGTTATAAAGAAAATGTTATATTATAACATATATTATATAAGAAAATGTTATATTATAAAAAAAAATGCTTTGGAACCCACCCTTCTATTGTACAATAGAGCAAGATTTTTTTTTGAGTAAGTCAGAATTAATCTGTTTTCCTTCAGATTAAATTGACACTCTCTAGAATGACTAGGGACACACTGAAAGTGTGGCAAGACATTCTGATTGTGACCTATCAGGGAAAAAGGCAAAGTTAATGTTACTGGCAGACCTGTACTTTATACATGTATTGCAAAAATGAAAAACAATGTAAGGTTCATTTGTACTACATCCAGAAAATTTCAGAATTTCCTAACATTATTTTACAAGGGAAATATGTAAATGCAACTTTAAAAAACATTTAGTTCTTCAAAAAATAAGAAAAAAGGAAAAATTACCTGTGTATTCTATACACAGGTAATGTATATATATATTACTGTATAGTAAGTCTTCACAATGAATTGCTATGTACCAGAGCTGCACTGAAGTTATTAGTAAATGGACATGATGCCTATCAGCCATGTTGGCTTTCTCTTTATTCCTAGTTTTCATATTCTGTGCAGTCTTCACTAAATCATTTTGTTTGTGTTTCAGAGTAATGTGTTTCATTAAACCCAGAACACACTGCGTATCTGTTTGTTCTATATCTCCTGATATAGGAGAATAGCACTAAGCACAGAAATGCAGAAATATTCCTAATCACCATTTCATTCTTAAGGTATATCCCATGTGGGACTACGGGCAAAACTCTGCCAGTGAGAGGCACAGAGATCCCTCAGACCCCACACACTCTCTTTCCATTAATCATCAGTAGTAGCACTGATAAATAAGCACATAATGGAGCTGTGAATTTTATATCAAAATGGTTAAGTACAGTAGGAACAGTGCACTTTATTCTCTTCTTTACATTTATTATGTATAAATTTAAAATAATTAAAGTGTCCTGTTACAAGCATATAACGGTATGTAAAAGTGCTGTGTTCAGATCTTCATCACACAATGGTTATCTTCTTTTACTCAGGTGTCTCATCTTACCAGTTGCTCAATTATGAAGACAAATCGGATGTTACGCTCAATGGTAGAAGAGGAAATCAGATAATGAACGATGTTGGTTTTGATGTTGCTGGATCAGATTCTGTTGCCTTTAAAGCTTCATTTGGCATAGTGACCAAACATGAGGTTGAAGTACCGACATTACTTAAAGAACTCACTACAAGGTTATATTATATATATATATATTTTTTTTCTAGTTCCATAATTATATTTCATACAGTTAGGTTGAATCTCTGAACAAAATCTATTAATACAAAAAAGGGTTAGGTTTTGGTTATTTTTAGACAATAAATAGCAGTCACCATCAGATATTTTCCAGGTTTCTCATATGACTAACAAGTCTCAGATTAAATCACTGCAATTAGACACATGACCTCCAGTATAACAGAGGCTACAGAATTTATCTGAATTAATTCTTATTTGAATTACAGTGCATCTTCCAAGAAAAAAAGAAAAAAATCTAGAGAGGACGAGTCCATCAAAGATCCTATGTATTAAATTTCCAACTACTGCAAATTTGAAATTTACTTCAAATAACATTAGGAAGAAGAGATCTTAATCTGCCGATAAAAACAAACAAATAAAAAAAAAATTCAGTGTTATATGACTAAGAGCCAGTGCCTGTAGAGATTCTCCTAGAAACACACTTGATGATCATTTCATGTTCGTACTTCATATAGCATTTTGCAGTTATAGTTCATACACATCAGCTAGTTTTTAATCCATTCAGTGTATGCCAGTTTATATAGTTATCATTTTAGATTTCTAACCAAAACTTTCCACAGTTATAAGCTTTATGGAAGCCCAAAGGTAGAGCATTAAAGCTATTACTTTTACTTATAAAATTCATAACTGTATTACTAATATACAAGATATATATAATATACAAGTTATTGATTATACAAGATTTATGCAATTATGCAAATTGCTAATAATCTCTGAATGTCCTCCTTGTCTCCCTCTTGATTTTAGAAAAATAAACTTTGATCACTGTCTAGTACATCAATCAAGAAAAAGTAGGATGGAGATTTTGTGCGTGGTCATGGAAAGTATTAGGACTACAAGGCAGTGCTCATTAACTGTCCATACTGGAATGCGTGGAGAAACAATGAGGGTAAATATGTTTGAGGATAAATAAAGTTCTGTAACTCAAATGAACAGGCAAACAATAAGCTCATTTTTATAGATTTTATGGCTGGATTTAATTGCATTTTTACAGAAGTAAGCTCAGAAAAATTCTAAAGTGAATTGATGCACTGATGAATAAAGTGAATTTATTGCACTGATATAAAACTGAATGAGAAGTTCTTTATTCGTATTGTTTATGTGAGTGAGCAAGGGAAAATGCATAAAAGGATGGCTAGACAATGAGCCATTTCTTTGGGTGAAGTCTCGGCAAAAATGCGGAAATTTCTTCTTTTCAGTTTGAAACTCTGATAATCATATAACATATCTTTTATTACTATATACATCTTCTATAACTCATTACAACTTCAGGTTGTTATTATTTCAAGGATTGGCATCTTACTCCCTGTCCCATTTCTCCCTCTCTCTCTTTCTCTCTCTCTCTGTCATCAATACGTTTGAATAATTGAAACTTCTGAGGTTTGCCCATTGCTAGCTTTTATAACATTCACATAATTTTTGGTGACTGATGCAAGTTAAATTACTGTCTCTGTATAAATGCAACACTGATAGTATAAAATTCTTAATTGATGAAATTTGATCTTCAGTTTCAGAGCTTCCTCCTGGTATTATAGTTCTCAATATATACAATTAAGATGTTGTTTTGTTTATTTTTTATTTCTTTTTTTTTTCTCTTGATGATTTTCTAAATTATAGTTTCACATTATTGAAGACCAAAATTATAAAGGACGGGACAAAGCCATTGTTTTTCCTGCACATACAACAATTGCTTTTAGTGTATTTGAGCTTTATATTCATTTGGATGGTAATTTTGGTAAGTCGTGCATTATTGTCATTACTGTCATTTTTTGAAGTGGTTTGAGTTTTTTCAACAGTTTTCTTGCTCTTCATTTACATAAGCCTCAATCCTATAAAATGGGTATGCCTTAATTTTATGAAAATAAGTAGGCTGAATTTCTGAGGAAAATGATTATTACTGAAAAGATAAACAAAGCAGGTAGTGGAAAATACTTTGCCATGGAAATATTTTTAAAACTTAAGTATTACTGCCTTTTTTTTTTTTTTACATCCTACATGTTCCATTTGCAAGGAACAAAAAAATCATTTATTTATCTTTCGAGACTTTTACGACCATCTGAACACTTGCATAACATGGGAAAGTAAAAAGACCTAAGTAAAGAAGAAAGTGTGCAGAACTTTTAAGCAAAGCTAAGAATTTTTGTTGTTGTGGCTGTAATTTCAGTCTGATATATCATTACACGTATAGCTATCTGAAGATATTTACAAAGAAATAATCAGAATTACTGAAAACAAATATGGAAAACATTATGCAGCTCCTGTAAGTTTGTCTCCTTTTGGAGAAAGGATAGAGTTTATGTGTTTACATTATTTACACTAACTACATTTACATGTGTAGCCTGTAATGTTATTGGTGTTGTTTGCAATAAAGCAGAAATTCAATTTTAGGATTTGATATAGAACTTGGTAAAACCAAATAATGTTATATTGTGTTTCAACCACCAAATTTACACGTACTTAAATACAGGGACCTCTGTGAGAGTCACTAAATTGTTTCAGGAACTGCTCGACTCTGATTATCATTGTGGCCTTTTTAAAATAGCAAGACAAAAGATTGGGGAAGTGTTCGGTACCTCTGCAGGTGACTCTGCAGATCTCTACAGTAGTACCAGTTTTAGAAGTTGCAAATAGCTCTGTATTCTTTGGCATATGCAGTATTCAAATTCTATGACAGAAACTCTGTGTTTTAAAGCACCTTTTTACTGAGCAGTGAAAGAACTTTACTGTAAAAACTTTAAATACACTCCCAGTCAGGCTTAATTACTGGATTAAAAGTAGAAGAGAGAATACAGTACAGTAGTTCTTTATATTCAGTTCCATAAAGCTCAACATTAACTTCAAATTCTGAAGTGCTCTGATTTTATTTTACCTGTATGTAGTGGTAGGTACATGCACAAGAATAATGTTTTAACTAAGTCATTGAAATCATCAATGAAGCTGATATCTGTCTAACTCAATTAAAAATAATTATCAATTGAAATCCTGCTTCTTCAGTTCCTTGTAATTGATTATCCATATATTTTGCTTTCAAGTTTTTCTTTCAAGTTATGGATAGAAACTAAGGTGATACTTATTTTTATTTCAAAAATATAACTTTTGGCAGTTGAATCTCCATTGGAAGAGAGGACTATAGATCTCGCACCCTTGCTTATAAGTTCTTATTTTTAGTTTCAAATGAGTCTACAGAGATTATGGACATACTTCTCCTTAGAAATGGGAGCTCCATCAATATGATTTAAGGAATTAACCCTTAACGTGGGCAGGAATTGCATAAAAAAACCCTATAAACAAACTGATGATGTATGTTGGAAGCCATGAACATTTAAAAAATCCTACTGAACGTGTCATTTGATTCTATGTGTTATTGCTGAGTGCAGACTTGTATTAGACAGTGGTACTAGCCTTTACAATTTTTAGCAAAGCTGAATTTAATCACTGCTAGCTTCATCAACCTATTATAGATTAGAAAAACAAATCAAATTGTGTTGAGCAGCTATTGCTTTCATGTTGCATTCTTCTAAAAGCTTATGTTTCATTTTTACAGAACTATGTGTGACTCCAATTTCAAAAGGAGGATTTGAAAAAGAGAAATCCAGATCATCTTCAATGAACAAATTAAGGATGTTAAAGAGTAATCTCTTCCATCGAAGTATGGCTTTTGGTATTTATACACAAATGTCTTAGTTAATGCATGAAGAGTAGATATTTGTTTCTTTAGTTTGTGTGCAAGATGAACATTTAAATGAGAAAATTTCAGTGTAAAATGTACTTCAATTTCTTATGTACTGATTGTCAAGTTATGACAGAATCTTTTTCACAATAACAAATTTATGGTGTTACTGTTCATTAAAATTAAAAATCTTAAAATCTATTAGTCCATGGCTGATGATAAAGTGGTATTGAGCAATTATACAACTAATCAGTTAATATTAAGCTTATTTCATATGTTTGCAATTTACATAGAGCATTATGCAATACAAGTTATAATCTATAAATAGTATTTCAGGGCATACTTTTTATGACTAAGTTTAAGTATCAAACAACATTAATTTAAATATTAGAATGTACTCTTTAGGCTATATCTTCACGTAGCAGGGATATGGGCATGATAGCATCATAGTTCTCTTTCTCATTCTGATACGAACACAACATCCAACAATGCTAAGTGTCACTTTATGTAGCTATGTCTTCTTTGGGATATCTCTGACTCTGTATTACTCAAATCTGGGGATTTGTTCTAGTGAATGTAGAACAATATCCTATTTTTTTTTAAGACTTTTTAGTCTAAGCGTTGTGGAAAGCTGCAAAGCTGAAAGTGAAGATAAACCTTAAGACTCAAAGACATCCTTCTAAAGGCTGCTCTGTCCATGTGTCCTTGCTCCACTGTATCCCATTCTTGACCAAAGGACATTTATGGACCAAGCCTTCAGTTCTGCTCCAGTATTATGCTAAGGGAGCAAATCTTCTGTGGGTATGCTATGTATTGTTAGTTTTGGCTGTTTAAAAGTTATCATCCAATCTAAACTAATTAGTCCATGAAGAAAGAGGAGAAAAGCAGGTCGGTCTGAGAGTGACTTCTCCCTGGGGTGTTTGGATGCTCAGAAGTCTTCTAGGAGGGCAGCATAGAGTCCTCCAAATTTTCTAAATCTTTTAAGCAATGGTGTTTTTTTTTTTCTTTAAATAAACAGAATTAACAATTTTTATAAAACAAAATTAGAAAAACTAAAATGAAAATGTTTAAACAGGAAAGTACACAGCTGTGATTTGGCGATTTGTGATTGATTAGGTGCATTTCTAAAAAAAAATATTACTATTATACAGGTCATATATAAAAATAATTCCAGCTTCTGCCAATGTCTTTTGTGAAAATAAAGGAAAATTTTCATCATGCAGGGCTTTTGATGAGAAGTCATCTATGATGTGACATGTTTAGAACGGTTTCATGAATCAGTTGTCATTTCCATCAGTAGATTTACAGATTGTTTTGTGAGCAGTTCATAATGTAATGATAAACCATTGCTCTTTTTTGTGTGCCTTCTTTTTCAGATAAAAGAGTAGTGGATACCATCGTTAACTCTGATGTTTACTTGGAGGACGTTTTTACAGACTATTATGAAAAAGCTGCAAGCCTGACCGATCTCTCTACAAGCTATCTCAGAGAAGGGGCTCATATCCGGATTAATTTACTTCATAATAACATCCCGAAAGGTCCCTGTGTCCTTTGTGGAATGGGAAGTTCTAAAAGGGAAACAGTCTATGGATGCCTAGAGTGTTCTTTTAATGGACAAAAGTATGTACGACTGCATGCTGTGCCCTGTTTTGACCTCTGGCATAAGAGAGTGAAGTAACTGATGTAGGTAAGTGCCTATTGCAGACATGGGCATAAATAACTGTGCCACAGACTTTTCAGAATTAGTAAATGTGACTCATTTTGTTTAAATGCAAAATAGTGAAAGTGCAAAACTTTTTATAACACTATTATATACAAATGATTTGCTTCACAATGACCTTAATTACTTGAAAATGTCCTAATGCATTCCCTGACATTTTGCTTTTCTTTTTTCTAGTACCTTCTCATTGTATTATCATAATTAAAAATGTGCTTTTAAACTGTATTTTCATAATGTCAAAATATATGCTAGAACCTACCTATAAGTAAGTTGTTTACATAAATTTGTTGTTAAACCCCAAAATGTTGCCTTTATCTACACTGGCATAGAATGGTAAAATGAGAATATTTGTTAATAATTTAGTGTTCTCATGAATGTTTCATTGAAGTATCAGATTAAAAAACATGCTAAAGCTTAGCTCCGTCTAATGTTTCATTCACAAAAGGGAACTAAAACTGGGGATGGGAGTTTCATATTAGAGTGTCTTTACTAATAAGTACCAGCCAGTCTACCTTTTTTGAGTTTTTTTTTTTAGGTCATAGCTACTCATGACTTTCATACCATTTATGTGTTCAGAAAAAAAAGTGTTTAGCAGGAAATGTTTATGAAAGTTACAAAGATAACAGAACTAAATCCTTCCAACTAGACTTCCGGCTGATGGTCTTCATCTATAGATCTCAACTATGACAAATTAAGTTTGTGATGTTAAGAATATATTCTCCAGGGGGCACTAGAGAATAGCACCCAATACAGAGATTGGGAGTGCTGTTGAGTGTACTGTTCAAACCTTCCCCACGCTATGTTAAAGCAGAAAGACAATTAAATTTTATTTGTATGTTTTATAATGGTTTTAAGATAAGTCATATATAGAAATCTTTTTTCCTAGGCTGCCATTTTCACTGTGTACATCTCCTTATTTCATGTTGAAATAAATGATCATTTTTCTCACTAGAAAGGTACATTACGGAAGTGTTGTGATGACATCTACATACACAGAACAGCTCATTAAGCGGAAGTACCGTATATTAACTATCAGTGTTAGTTTGCATTTTTCCAAAGTGAGGGAAAACAGATTCATGCCCAGATAATTACCTTATATAGAATATCTCCTATCATCTTCCACCTCATTCAAATAAAATATGATATTGTAGATTTTCAGCGTTGTGCTGCTGAACAATCTGGCTAACTGCATTAGTAATTTTATTACAAAGTTTAAAAACTTCGTTGAAAATACTGTATTTTCATAAACACCAAACTTCAACTTAATATTATAAAGAGGGTATTTTAAGTTGCTTTAAAAACATTTGTGGTTTTGTGTTGAAATTCCACAGACAAGATTCATTTATTTTAAGGCTTTTTATAGACAAATTTGCTGCAATGGCCAATGGCCTGTGCAGCGTTTTAATGGAGTTACCTTCCTGGAATTGTTTTCTCCTTTTATTTTACAGGGAACTTAGAAGTATTCATCCAGTTATTTTCTCATTTTGTCAACAACTACTGGAACCATTTTTTTTTTGGTGACTGACAGGACAGAAACAATTATTTTGACCAGTAATTTACACATTAAGGAAAACAACTGAGCAATAGTGTAGATTAGGAAATGACAAATCAGTAACAATAGTTCTTGTTATGTTCCAATTGTATTTATTTCTTTTGCAACACCTAACATATTTTATTAGTTGAGTGTTAAAAATAAGATTTTTACAGTTACCTTAGATATAAAAAGATGCCACTATAAAAAATACAAAAGATTTTGTGATGAAATATTACTTTGGATTTTTTTTTTAAATTCAGTGTCCAGAAAACAGCCAAAGATTTTATGAATGTTTAGAGTTCATCATGCTGGTAGACATTGTACTCCTTTGCTGATATGAAACCATCGCCATCATGGTCATTCTTCTTAAATATATCAGCTAAGATTTCATCATGGACTGAGGGGTGACGTTTTTTGCCATCTCTTGCAAATTCTTCTTTCAAATACTGGCTTACCTAGAAGAGAAGAAATAAAAAATCAACTATTGTGGCTTTTATAGCAGTACTCAGCAGCTATCTATCTTCAAGACCATTGTCCTATATGTGTGAGTTACTGTGACATTGTCGTATATGTGTGAGTTGCTGTGCAGATGTCTGAAGTTTGTCTCCTACCAACTTTGGGACTATTAATGTATGAAAGCAAATATGTACATAGCACTGTACAGTTTGTGTAAGTATACAGAAGCTTTACATGATGAACTGCAACAAAGGTAACTCATGTAAAGATAACGCTGATGAAGTATATCCATAATTTTATAATCTATTCCAACTTAGTTATTACCTCGAGTTCAGAGAGTTTCCTGTCACTGTCTTTGTCTATTTGATTAAATGCTTCAACACTGCGCGGTCCCTTATTTACTGCATAAAGTTCAATCTCAAAGATCAATGTTGCATTTGGTGGAATCTTGCCCTGTGCTATGAATAAAAGAAAGAACACATTTAAGAAATCAAACAAAATGTTCAGTGATCACACATATGGTAAATGCACATGTAAATTGTCTTATTTTTCCTACTACAAAAGACTGTTAATATTCAGATTAAACTCTGGATTTAAATATTACACAGCTAGACAGGATGATTGTTCATGTTTTGGCAAGACAGAAATGGCATGCATTGAGCAGGTAACTGTGTTACACAAATGACTTTAAGAGAGATTTACAAACAATATACTTCCCCAAAACAAAACTATATTGATCATATCAATTCAGGTACTTTTAAAAATGAAGATGTATATGATTCTGAGAAGAGTTTGTGCGTTATGAAAAATAGCTATTTCTGAACTTCTCACTATTTCACATACTGTCATATGCTGGGGCTTACTGAGAGAGATGTATAACTTTATTTAATATTTGTAATGTGATTTAAAAGATTACAGTACTAGGCCAACACTCATATGTATTTTCTGTCTGAAGAAACAAGCTTGTAATATCAGGTTTTACAAACTTACTATGAATTATACCTGTGGTTAAAGGACATTATGCAAAATGGTGATTTAAATATGCATCTCACTAGAAAGAAGCAGTAATGTGTAATTCAACTGATTCACCAAAAAACAAAACAAAACAAAAACAAACAAAAAAAACAAAAGAGAACTACTTGAATATTTTGTCTGGTCTCTAGTAAAAAGACACCAAAACATGTTAGACACTATTATTCCTGTGTCAGAGCATTTGCCTATAAGCATAGGTCACTGCATCATGCATCTGGCCAAAACAGGAACTGGAAGAGACAAGAATAAATTAATGAGGTCTGAAAGTAAAGCCAAAAAAGCATCTAGAAATCATGCAGTGTAAAATTAAAATGGAAACATGCAAGCTGTTTCTGTTCGTAGCCAAAGCTAGGAGTATGACATTGTAACCTCAGAATTTTGTCAGAATTTTGAGCTTGTGACCATCTTTCATAAACTTGTTTATAAGCACAAGGCAAACAAAACTATTACTTGCACTTCTCATCTAAAATATCTGTATAAAAATGACAGGCTTCAGAGTTCAAAAGATTTTAATCTTACAAGCTTGAATGTGTAGAAGTTTTAAATATATCTGAACATATGTCATGGTTTATATACTACCTACTAAATAAAGATACAGTACTAGAATTCGGTGCCCGTAGTTTACAAATATACATACCAACAAAAGAAAGACATGTAAAGATTTAGAAAGCCACATGCATCTTTTCTAATTCAAGATTAGGCAGGCATCTTCCCCAACATGCAGGAATACGCTGAGACAGAGGACAAGTATGCTGTAGGAAAGCAGTATTTTCTTGAAGTGCTACCTAGAACAAACAGTTAACGCTAGTATTAGATTTAAAGAATGTATTTTTGTGTCAGTGTTTTTCCTTGTTGTTACAAGACTTTTTTATTAAACATTACGCTCAAGGGACAAGAAATTATTCCTACTAAACTTCATTGGCTAGAATGGAATTTTAGCAAATAGAGAACCAGTGCATGCGGTTCTAACCCAATACCATTGCCAAATAATTACTACACATCAGGAGCTGCTTTTTCAGAGAAACTACTACACCCAAGCCAGAGCTGAATTTAAGTTATCTACAACTGAGTACTGACACTGCATAATACTCTTACTGGAACATTTTTTTTTTTAATGGACTGCACACTTAAGCATCATAAATTCAAACCTGACTTCAGAGCAGTAAAACAGAGCAAATAAGTTTAGTATTTAAAATCTTTTTTTTTACCGTATCCTTGCTGTCCATATGCTAATGATGGAGGAATGATCACTTTCCGTTTTTCTCCAGGACACATATTCATCATAGCAATATCTAACCCTTTTATGACTTGTCCAACACCCAGAACGAACCATTTTGGATGACCTTCATTTTGCGTCCGACTATTAAAAACAATTGTGAGTGGATAACAATTAATTTAGCATTTGTATTTTTTAAAGGACTTTAAATTAGCAGTTGATAAAAGTATGCATTAAATTATTTAAACACAAGAATGTTTAGAGTGCAAGAATATCCTAAGTATTAACACTTTTTCTGCCACACTCACAATTTATTTATGATCAAATCTCGATATGTATAAATGGCAACCTCCTTTTAAAATCAAAGGACATGTAAAAAAACTAACTCCTTACTAAAAACGTTCAGTCCTCCTCATGAGACATACTGCATGCCAGAAACAAGGTGTTACTTCAGGAAGTCTGTGAGAGGAGAGCTGGGAGGAATTCACTGCTGTGAAGTGAGAACGACTTCAGCAGCTCACTATGGGATGGGATTGGATGGGATGGGATGGGATAGAGCACGCAACTGAGTGTTGGGGGAATGTGGAAAGCTTGGCTTACGGTGCTGTGTGCTCACCTGCTGCTCTGTTCACTTAAAACAGTGTCTGAGCGAGCTTCTGCTCATAGGAGGTGTCCCCACTATGGGAGCTACACTGAGCTGTGAATGAGCAGCTCAAAAGTCAAAGGGCAGCACTAAATGTGTCAAAATTATCCACTCCAACAGGAAAAAAATGCAAGTCAAATGGCAGTTAAATGTAGCGTTATCCTCTACTGATTTTTTCTTAAATAATACAAGTATGGGGATGAATCAAGGTTGGGTAATAAACTAGGCCCATCAATGCCAGTCAGATCTGTGATATACGGGCAAGCAACGAGCTTGAAGAAGGCAGACTTCCCCTCTGCAGCTCTGCGCAGCGAGTCCTGCCACTCTCAGCAGGATGCGCCAACAAGAAAAGCAAGGCACTGTTAAAACTAAGACTAAAAATAAAACGAAGCTTTTGCACAATGGCTTCAGCAAAACGAGCAGAGACAGCCTGCTGACGGATGGATGGGACGAGGCGAAGAAGCATACGCTCAAACGGCAAGATGGGTGCAAGGAGGAGAGCCCTGGCAACCGCGCTGCCTCCACAGCGGCCTGGTGTGGGGCAGCCGCCATGCCAACCACGCAGAAGCCTGTACTGACATTTCTGTCCAAAACGACTTATTTCCAGCAAACCGCCAGGCGCTGGCTTCAGAAATCCTTCAACGCTCAGTTTAGGGGAAAAAAAAATAGAATAAAGAAGGCTTGGGGGGGGGAGGTTGGAGCATCAATGTCAGCATGGTTTGGAGCAGACGCTGCCCCAGCTGCCCCGCCGCACACAGGGCCCCGCCGCCCACCTGCAGTAGAACTTGGAGCCGTCGCTGGCCAGGAAGCCATCGTAGTGCGCGTTCAGCAGGTCCCCCTTCTTGCTCTTGGGGCCGCAGCTCTCGGGGAGGTGCAGCACCTCTATTTTAACCTCCTCCGCCACCGTCGCGACGCCCTCGGCCCGCGACGGGGCGATGGCGAGGAGGCGCAGGAGCAGGATGGGGACCAGGATCATGTCGCGGCCCATCTCGCTCCGCGCAGGCCGCCGGCGTGGCACTGTCGCGGCGGGGCCGGCTCGCTGTGGGCGGGCCGGGCCGGCTCCCGGGGCCGGCCCCAGGAAGCGAGGGGGACGGCGGGGAGCGGCCGGGGGGGGCGCGCATGGGAGGCGCGGAGCGCCCCGCCGGCCGGGTGGCGCCGCCGGGGCCGCCGCCGTGCCGGGGCTGTGCTGAACCGGGCCGGGCCGGGCCGAGCCGAGCCGGGCCGGGCCGAGCGGCTCCGCCTCCGCGCAGGAAGCAGCGAGGACGGGAGGGGAGCGCCCATCCCCGCGGCGGCGGCGGCCGCGCTTTCCCCGCGGCGGCGCAGGAGGATGCGGGGCGGTGCGGGGCTGTGAGCGATGGAGGGGGCCCTGTACAAGTGGACCAACTACCTGGCGGGTAGGCGCCGGCGCCGGGGCCGGGGGCGGCTCGGGGCGGCCGGGCCTGCGGCGCGGCGGATCCTGCGTGAGGGGCGCCGGGCTCCGGGCACCCGGGGCTGGCGGGGGCTGACAGCCGGGCCGGGGGCTCTGCCGGGCGTCCCGCGGGCGGCCGCTGCCCCGTGCGGCTCGTTGCGGCTGTTGCATCTTTCCCCTCCATCTTATGTTTGCGGCGCTTAGCCTTGCCGGTGTCCCCACGTGCGGCTCAGGAGTCACGCAGGGCTCGGTCTTTAAATGTTGGGTGCTAAATGCTTACCGAGGCTGGATTCTCTTGATCCGATTTGGGATGGTAATTTTTTGGACTCCCTGCGTCTGTATCCTAACCTGTGAAATATGCAAACAAACTTTGGTTCTGGAGGACACATTCTGGGTAAATTAAATGTATTTTGTGAAGTGCTGTGGGCAGAAGCGCACCAAAGGCCTGCTTTTGCTGTCAGAAGTGTTTGGTTCACCCTCTGTCATAACAGTCGTCACCTCCCCCTGGAGATAGCAGTGGACAGGCTGTACTTCCAAGGGGAAGAAGATTCCTCTTCTGATGCTGTAATTGTGCCTGTAGAGCAGATCAGAGCCGGATCACATACTGTGCCTCACCAGGCCTCTTGGGCAGCTTTGGCAGTGTGTCTGTGCCTTCTTTGCCCTCTCGGTCTTTGCCTGTGTTGTTTTTTTAAATTCGGTGAATTCAGTTGTTGAATGTGGAGTGGTGTAAAACTCAGTTCTGAGCGTTTATACAGTGCAGGCCCCACACTGCAAGGATTGTGTGCTTGCTTGGAATTGAAATGTACGTAGTTTTGTATTTTTCAGAGCAAATCCATGTCCACATATACTGGCCTTCCAGTGAAAGGATTCCATATTTGCGCTGGAATTAAATAGCTATTAGATAAGATATTTTGGTTGCTTCACAGTGAATGCGGGGAGATAGCATAGTGGAAAAAAATGTGGCTATGTATGAAAATGAGTGCAAATTTCTTTTCAAAATAGAATGGTATTTCTCACTTCCATTTTTTGTGACCAGAAGTGATTCGGTGAAAGGTAAAAGGTCATGGGTAATGAACCTTTGCGGTGTTTGATAAAAACTTACATGCAGCTAACTGCCACTAAAAGTCAGCAGTCCTCTAATATACTGAACTGCAGAACCCTTCCTTCCATGTGTGTAGCCCAGCTGACAGCATCTGCTCCAGTTGCATTTGAAAATTATAGTGTCAGAAATTCCCCAGAATTTCCTGAATATCAGGGAAACAAATTAAAAAAAAAAAAAAAAAGCATATCAGTGAATTTTTTCAAAGTTGTTATCAACTTTCTTGTTACTCTGGTATATGTTTTTGTAGCCAAAAATAGGCTGCGGTATTTGTGGTACTATTTACAGTAGAAGCCAAGCAGCAAAGAAGCTTGTTATTGTTGCTTGTGGAAAACATTATTTAGTTTCCTCCTTCTTACTTAAATAATACTTGTTCATCTAAGGACTTGTGAAGGAATTTATTAAATATTTTGTTGAATACAGGACACTTTATTTGCCCAAATTCAAGTAAGAAGTGGCTTTGTTCTTTTACTTACTTCTGTGAGGCACCGGGGTCCTTTAAATCCCTTGCAGATGTTTTTTTCAAAGCCAGCATAATATGAGGCTGAATTAATCATCCATATAGGGTCCCTTTTTATCAGAATAACACTGTTCAGAAAGGCACTGACATGGACATGCACTTAGGAGATAAGGACAGTACAGAGTCGATGTTTTGCAACACGACATAGCTTAAAAAAAACACGAGTACGTTTCTGAGCTGCCTTTTACACGACGGGGTCTTCCATACAGTCATTTCATGGCTGTTTGCATATTACTCTGGTGTAAGTTGTGGTGTGCCCATATAACTTGAAATCTTTCCTGTGGGAACTGGGGTCCCTCAGTGTTTTTACTTTTTTTTTTTTAATTCTTTTTTTCTGTGAGAATGTGGATCTGCTTATTAATTACTCATCTGCATTTTGAATGATAAAGATGTTTACCATTATAGCTAATAAATAACTTAAAAAAATAAAGTTACGCATTATAATTTCCTTATCCTGGAACTGTGACATGATGTAATGTGGTCTGGTCCTGCACTTTCTGAATTAGTGTTAAAATTGGTAATGACTGCACGTGAGCAGTATGAAGCCTCTAGTGGATGCCTGAGGAAGCCTCCGGTGTTAGAGTGCGGTGCTGCCGGGTGGCTGCACCTTGTTCTCTCAGGATGACAGGATGGTGAAAACCGCGGACCACACTGTCATATCGCCAGATGTGTCGAGTTCTTGGCTGCACCGCTACTGCTGTTCCAAGCCATAAGCCAAGCAGGAAGGTATACGCTTGGTCTCAGGTTGTAAAATAGAGGGAGAGTCTGCTCCTATTGTCTAGCCGACCCAGGCTGTAATAGGCCTGAGTGCTTGCTGTCTTCTACTGGAATGTTCTAGTTCTAGGTTGTTTTTAGAAACCAAGGTGCTTTGCTAGGCAAAAATATTCATATCTGGTAGTATTAAAAAATAGAGTACCCATCCACTGAGTGTTGAGCTTTATGAAATAGCTGTAAAATAAATTAAGAGATAAATTATTGTCAAGGCCCTCTCTGATTAAAATAAATCAGCATTTCTACTTGGTGTAATGCTGCATAGAGTTCTCAGAGAGAGTTGCATGTGCATGTGTAAACTGCTCTCTTTTGTAGACATAATGAAGTCAGAGATCATTAAATAGTTTTGCTGATGTAAAGCTGGTGAAAACAGTAGTAGGGGAGCTGGTGTATGCTGTCCTCACAAGTGGACTCTTAGTAATGTAAGCCATGTCTCAATTCCCAGCACAATGCCTGCCATTAAATTGTTGTTGACAGTGGAGCTGGGCTACTTTCAGAGAAAACAGTATGTCAGTAGTTAAGTGTGAAATATAGACATTTTCACTGAAATATAGTAGGCAGAGAGAGGAGAATGAACATAGCAGTTTGTGACGACAGTCATTTATTTCTAGGACTACAATCTAAAGGAAGTCTACCTGAAAAATATATTTAAAAAAGGATTTTTCTTCAGAGGTATGTGATTTATCAGTCTTCAAAATGGGATTCCATAGTGGCTAAATTAAAATTTCATTCTGCGGTAGAATGGAGTATAGTGAACACTGAAATACTGCCAATCTGTCATTCAAAATGAATGGGAATGAAATAGCTGTATAATACTGGTTTGATTGTAGAGCAGCTCCGGTCTTTGGACCACAGATTCTTTACTTCCTGGTGTGTCATGGGAGTAGTGTAATGTTTGCATCTTTTGTAAAAGTTTTAGCAGCCAAAGAGCTGAATTTAATTTGCAATTTAGTAATTAGACTAAACGTTCTTTTTCCTGTTTTTGATCTTGCTAGGTTGGCAGCCTCGGTGGTTTGTTTTAGACAATGGGATATTGTCATACTATGATTCACAAGATGATGTTTGCAAAGGCAGCAAAGGAAGTATAAAGATGGCTGTGTGTGAAATAAAAGGTAAGAATTACGTTTCTGCTAGAAGAAATTTTAGCTGTCAGGGAGACAAGAAGAGATCAATTTTGCATTACAAACTTTTCTCCTCTGTTTTTGTATATTTATAGTCCAATGTCATTAGTTTACAAATAATAACAAATGTGAATTATGAAATGGGGACAAAGAAAAATGTTTTTCACACTTGGAGCTCTTTTTTGAGATTTAGAACTCATCATATTATATGAATATAATGGACTGTAAATGGAGTCCACCTCAGTTCTTGTTTCTAGGACTCTGGGACCTGAAGACAGGTTTAATGTAGAAAGGCAATTCAGTTTTTAGTCCTCCGTAAATATTGTCCTTGCAACAAAACTCTTCAGTTTCCCATATTTAGATCAGAGTTGGAGTGTAAAAGTTACTACAGATTCATGCGGTGAATTCTTAATGCAGTAAGGGAACCCCATTTTACTTGAGTTTAGCCACTGTTTGTTTAGTGTCTGTTATTCCTGCCTTTTCACTTGAAGGCATGGGCTTTCTGTTATTTGGCAGCAGCACATTGTGATTTACTGTATTACTGTGGTGTACTGTATTACTAAATACTTTGATTTGTTTTTAATAAATAATTGTTACCAGATTGTGTTTTTTTTTTTTTTTCAAAGTTGTTCTTTTATTCTTCTCTATCGTAAGTTCATGCAACAGACAACACCAGAATGGAGCTAATCATCCCAGGGGAACAGCATTTCTATATGAAAGCAGTTAATGCAGCTGAAAGGCAGAGGTGGCTGGTAGCACTGGGGAGTGCAAAAGCCTGTTTAGCAGATACTAGAACAAAAAAAGAAAAAGGTATGTGTGTTACCTTGAGCACGCACAAGCTAACCACTTTTTCAAATGTTTGTTTTCAGCACAAATATTGTGTTAGAAATTGAGTACTATTGTCTTTAAAATATGAACTGAAATTATTTCTAGCCATCTGTAATGTAAGTTTCCCCATGATGTTTGAACTGTGCTAGTAAATGATGCAAATCACTGTGTTACATAGTCTGTTTTTGACTTTATTTTGCTGATCATAGGCGTTATCACTTCTGTGTTTTCTGTATTGCCTTTCCATTTTGGATTTCTGTGCTGTCTTCAGATTTGTCCTGCACCTCATATCTGTGTGGCATTCTAGGAATGTTGCTGTGACCATATGAAGTATCAAATTCACAGCTGCCATGAATATGAGTTCTGTTTACTTCAAAGAAACCTGTATCAGTTGCTATCAGTTCAGACTCCTTTCTCTTCTACAAATACGCATGTCTGACTAGGAGTCTAACAGTTAGAAGGACAGGGAGTTTAAACTCAAAGTCCATGGGGTTTAGGTGTCTAATTCCCTGGGCCCTTTTTGAGAAAATACATGCATCTTAGTTATATGCCTAATATTATTTTTACAGACATTCCAGCGGTGATATTCTGTGTCTTTATTCTGTCCAAGTTATGAAAAATCACTTGTATGTAAAACCAATCACATGCTTCATTGTTAAAATTCCTGAATGTATTCAGCTCTGTCCTTGACAGTAAGGCATCTAGAATTTCAGTATGTGGACGTTGTACAAGTTTCCTTTTACTGGAGGAAGAAAAAACAAAAACACTAAAACACACTGGATGAAATGACCTCCACTGAAGGAAGTCAATATAACCCATGAGAACATATATTTTTTTGAATGTCTTGATGTAACCGTTTACCCACTCTAACGGGGATAAATTTCATCTACTGATTTTTTTCCTACATTACGCTGTAACTAAGAAAGATTTCAACTTTATCTTTTCTTGTTATATGCCTCTGTCATTGTGGTCATTAAAGTAGCATCAGTTATCAAAAAGTACAAACTCTGGTGTCTGCTTCAAGTATAGTTCTTGATTCATTGCAGAATCCAATTTTTCTCAAATTCAAGTGATAGCTTAAACAAATTTTTAAATCAATATTTAAATTTAAATGAGAAGTGCACTTAAAAAATTAGAATATGTAATATGATAATGATATTGCATAAATTGACATTTCCTTTATTTCTTATAGAAATAAGTGAGACCAATGAATCTCTTAAAACCAAAATGTCTGAACTTCGTCTCTACTGTGATCTTTTAATGCAGCAAGTTCATACAATACAAGAATTTGTTCACCGTGATGAGACTCGTTCTCCTCCCAGCATCGAGGTATTGAATTTCTAGAATGGCATTGGAGAACCTGATTACATAGTTCAACTGAAGTTTCAGCTGACATCTTATGCTTTTTTCCCTTCTTCTGAATGTTGGGAGTTTTAACTCAGATTTAAGTCAGATTTTGAGTAGTTGTGTGTACATAATGCTGACATTGATTATAAGTGCACAAAGAACCTGTATGATTTAATTTTAACCATAAAATGTATTAGGAATCAATTGTGTTATTGAGTCATTTGGTTAAAAGGCCAGAAGAGCTGTCACATCAGCTATACAGTAATCTGTCTTGTTTCAGATCTCTGTTATGTGCAGAGTGGTTGAAACTATCTATCTTGTTTGTCCATTCTTCCTTTAGGAGAGTATTCCATTTTGTTGTCAGTGAGAGCTAGTGTTACAGGTATCGGTGTGGTGGTTTTACTCGGGTGGGTGGCTGAGCTCCACCACAACCGCTCTCTCACTCCCCGTCCTGAAAGAGGAACGGGGAGAAAATACGATGAAAAGGGCTCAAGGGTTGAGATAAGGACGAGGAGATCGTGCAGTATTTATCATGATGGGCAAAACAGACTCAGCATAGGGAGATAGTAAGATTTATTACTTACTACTAACAAGCTAGAGAAGTGAGAAACAAAGGAAAGAAACCAAAAGCACCTTCCCCCCCATCCACCCTCTTCCACTTCTTCTCCACGAGCGGTGCAGGGGAACGGGGGAATGGGGGTTATGGTCAGTCTATAGCGCTTCTTCGCTGCCGCTCATTCTCGATCACTCTTGTCCCCTGTGCTGTGGGGTCCCTCCCATGGGATGCAGTCCTTGGTGAACTGATCCGGTGTGGGCTGCCCACAGGCAGCAGCTCTTCAAGAACTGCTCCAGATATGGGTCCGTACCACGGGGTCCATCCCTCAGGAGCAAACTGCTCCAACCTGGATCCCCCACGGGCAGCAGCTCCTGCCAGGTCACCTGCTCCTGCGTGGTCTCCTCTCCATGGGCTACAGGTCCGGCCCGGAATCTGCTCTGGCAGGGGTCTTCCACAGGCCGCAGTCTCTGTCGGTGCATGTCCACCTGCTCCATCGTGGTCTCTTCCACGGGCTGCAGGGGGACAGCCTGCTTCACCATGGTCCTCACCACAGACCACAGGGGATTTCTGCTCCGGCACCTGGAGCACCTGTCCCCCTCCTTCTTCACTGACCTTGGCGCCTGCAACGCTGTTCATCACTCCTCTCACTCTCCCAGCTGCTGTGTGTTGCAGCGTTTTTTTTTTTCCCGTCTTAAATATGCTCTCACAGAGGCGCAAAACAACATCACTTATTGACTGAGCTCTGGTCAGCAGTGGGGCCCTTACCAAACATGGGGCAGGTTCTAGATCCTTCTCACAGAAGCCACCCTTATGGCCACCTGCTACCAAAACCTTGCCACGTAAACCCACTACAATCGGAAACCTGCAAAGTCTCTCTGAATATACACAAATAAAAGTATTCTAGTATTTCTGTTTTTGAATGAAAGTTAATGCTGGGCCTCATTCTTTATACTCTTGAATAGTGTGTGGAAAATACTGTTGTCCACTTCACTGAAATGGTGGTGGTTGAAGCCCACCCAGGGACATGGCTGTTCTTCCCTGGGGTTACCTTATGGTGGCTTTCCAGTACCTAAAGGGGGCCTACAAGAAAGCAGGAGAGGGATTCCTTATCAGGGAGTGTAGTGATAGGACAAGGAGTAATGGTTTTAAACTAAAGGGTTTAAAACTAATGGTTTTAAACTAGACTAGATTTAGATTAGGTATTTGGAAGAAACTCTTTATAGACGGTGGAGAGGCACAGGAACAGGTTGCCCAGAGAAGCTGTGGATGCCCCATGCCTAGAAGTTCCCAAAGCCAGGTTGGATGGGGCTTTGAGCAAACTGGTCTAGGGGGAGGCATCCGTGCCCATGGCAGGGGGTTGGAATTAGGTGATCTTTAAGGTCCTTTCCAATCCAAACTATTCTATGATTCTGTGACTTACGGCAAATTAAAGCAAGGTGTCGACACTTTGTCGCAACAGAGAAAATGGCTGTCGGTTTGCAACAGTAAGGTGAAATTGGCCTGCAGAATCGTTGCACTGGAGCGATAAAGCTGTTCACATGCCATTCTTTTATTTCACTGACCTTCTGATACCAGATAGCTATTCTGAGACAAGCTTCTTGTATTTACAATAAAAACATTATAGCATCATTGGCTGATACCCTAAAAAATTCAGATGTCAGAAAGAGTGCTGTCACATTTAGTTGCTTAATTGACCTCAATGTAAGTGTACGTTTGATTAAGTAAATGGGAAATGGAAGTTCTTAGTTCACTAGTTCTTAGTGGTAAGGAGGGAAATAAGTGGGTATGGGGGGGGGAATTGTATTTGCATTCTTTTTTCTTGCTTATGCTTGTGCTTTCATTTATTTTCAGAACATGAATGAAGCCTCTTCCTTGCTTAGTGCCACCTGTAATACATTTATCACAACACTTGAAGAATGTGTGAAGATTGCTAATGCCAAGTTTAAGCCAGAAATGTTCCAGCTGCCTCACCCTGATCCCTTGGTTTCTCCTGTGTCACCATCACCTGTCCAAATGGTTTAGACATTTTAAAATACTATTTTTTCTAAGTGTCATGTAGTTGGTTAGATGTGGGGTAGAATGGCAGAAGACTATAGTATTGCTGTGTGCTATGACATCAGCAAATGAAATCTTGACACTACTGTGATCAGTGCAGGTCCTAAATATTTTATAAATCAATACTTCTCTGTTTCCAGTCTTCGTTTGCTACCATTCACATAATCAGGGTAATTTGTCATATGTGTCAAGACCCTGTACTGAGATATCTCATAAATAAATGAGATTTAATTTTTCCTCGGTTAAACATACAACTGCCTTGTGACTTGAAGAACTTCAGCAACAAAGGTTGTTTTTCAATGTATATAATTCAAAAATGTTCATATTAATATAACATGCCCTTATTTATCAAAAAGGTAAATAACGGTAAAGATACTCGCATAACTCTTCATTACTAATTATTTCTTTTAGGAGGACAGTGTATGTGAGATCATCTTAAATGTCTTACTGATCACGTATGTAGTTTCTAAGATAGGCTGTGTTGTAGGATTCTCTTGTGGGAGTCCCTTTCTTTGTACTTGGATATTGTCCTTTTATCTTCCATCCCATCAAACGACATACAATTCTGTATGTCATTTGTATAACTTAATAACTTTCACACATAGAGATTTGGCAGTGATATCAGAAGAGCTGCAAAGAAGCAAGAGGCAGACTTTTGGCTTTATTGTGTAATGGAGAATTTAAACTGGCTTTTGGTGGGGGAAAATACTTCAATATTTCTATATCATGTCAATTTACAAGTTGCTCTCTAACTAGATAGTATTCTGTGTAGTAAATTGCATTTCCTGTGTGAATGCTTTAAAACTTTTAATATTGGTAACAATCCATCCATTTCCATATAGTTAAAGCAGACTTCCCATTAAGAACAGTTATTTTTAATTTATATTAAAAAAAAAAAGAGAGATTACCCACCCTCTTTGTAGAGGCTGTAAATAGAGTATAAATTAGTGTAGGTATGTATACTATTCTTGAAAGTAGCTTGTGGCATTTTTTTTTCTTCCTAGATGAAGCGTTCCATTAGCCACCCTGGTCCTTGTTATTCAGAAAGGTAATTTTCTATTTCATTTTTTTTCTTAATTTCTTAAAACACCTCCCTGAACATGCTGGCATTAAAATAAAAGTATGAGAGAAATTTTTCACTTGGGAAAATAATTAAATGGCATAAATTGATCTAATTTTGAAAACTAAGGAGCAGATTATTGGTGTCAGTGGCAAATAATGGAGCTCATTGTGTCATAATGTCTCTCATACTTGCCCTGTAAATATTTCTTCATGCTAGAAACCTTATGCAAATGACTTCTTCTGCTTGCAAACACTATATTACATTTTTATTTCAATTTTCAGGCATTGAAATTGTGAAAATCAAAATGTTCTGTTGACTCTGTTATTTTTGTCTTAGTGAAAAACATTATTGATATTAACAAACTAAAAACCAGAATTATTTTAAAGTATGTTAAGCTTGTGTGGGTTGTTACAGAATTTACTTACTAATATATCTTGTTTCATTTGTAGGAATAATCACTCTGTAAAAGAACCAATTTCATCCCTTCACCGATTATCACAGCGACGCAGAAGAACATACTCAGATGCAGAATCTTACAGTGATAATCCCCTGGAAGATTCTCAGAGTAAGTTTGGAAAAGGGATGGTTTTCTTTTTTATCTTTCTGTAGAATTTATTACCCTGTTTACAGCAACTGTTTTAGTGCTGATATCAGTATGAGAAAAAAGAGTTGGTTGTAAGGTTGCAACATTATAAATCGAAGCACTTGTGTAGGTTTTTATGTAGCTGACTTTTGCTAGCTTTCATCGGTGTTGAAAAGGATCTTACAGCTGGAGCAGTTGTACTGAAATCAGTAGGACTGCTTGTTATCTAAAATGGAGACCCAACCAGAACAAGAGTGTTTGTACTAAAAGGACCTTGCATGAACATTATTTTGGTATGTGATGTGGTATACTGTTACTTGCTATCTGCTTGTTATTACTAAAAAAATTCTCCTTTCTTTGGTCCCTCTGAATAGGGGCGGGGGTGTGGTTAATTTCTTCACAGTGCATTGCTGAAAGATCATTCATTTCAGTGTCTGCTTGCCTGTTGTGGAGAGCAGCACCGTTCTGAAATAGTGCAGCCTTGCTAATAATAAATAAAAACAACCAAAAAAATGATAAAGTGATGTCATATTCAGAATATTAGACCCTACTGGTTAGAGGGGCCTACTGAGTGAGTTAGTATCCAGTTCTGTCTTTTTAAGCCTTGAATCTTGCTCTCCTTTTGACTCCATCCTAACTCCTCTCAGGGAGACTTTAACATGACTAGTTCTTCTTGGCTAGTTCTGGTTTAGTCTTGCTTCCTTCTGAAGTTCCTAGTGCCTCATTTGGATTGAAAAAAAAACTGGGGACTGTGCAGTGCTGAAAGTCCATGCGAGTCCAAAGAGGTACTAATGCTTTACACTATCACGGCACAAGTACTTGCACTGCCAAACCATCTTCTTGGTTCTCTGATGCTCACATATTGCAGGACAACCACCACTTTCATCTCACCTGCCACCTGTTTAGGGTCTGCTAGCACCTATCCCAAGCTAATAAACTTAGTTTAGACCCCAGTCTGCATCTCACTGCCTAGGTAGCTGCAGATCAGTCTTGCTTTCTGTAACCTAAGTCTGTTGTTAACATCTGGATCTTCTCCTGGGGTTGGTCACCCAGTCTGATTCTTTTCAGAATTGCTGAGAAGTCTTGTGTGTTTCTGCTAATACCAGACGTTTTTGGTTCCTTACTAGCTCTAGCTTCTAGCTCACTTTCTTTCTCTTTTTTTTTATTTTTTTCCTTTGTTAGAAGCTCCCTCTACTACTTTTTAGTTATCTTAGTTCATTCTCTTTTGTGCCAGGTAGCCTAGCAATACTGAACTTGCAGGAAGTCATCCATCTCATTTTGATAATAGAAAATGTTTTAATTAAATATTATTGATTCATCAGTTTTTCTTCAAAAAATTTTTCTTCATCATACAGAATTTGTCTGCACCTCACAGATTACTGTTGTTCATAATATAAAAATCATTGTTTAAAAGAAAAAAGTTACCACATTTATACTAACTGAAAATTCTTTGTATCCGTCACCCTTGGCCGTGGTATTAATTGAAGTATTTTGGGAGAAGTCCAATAGGAAATAGCAAATAGAATAACTGACAGATTGGATGAGGGTTTTTTCATTGAAATTTAAATACTTATTGATATCTTCATAGGATCTGCTCACTGTTCTAGAAGTGCTGTCAATGGAGATCTGGTGGTATCATCAACCATTCCTGAAGAAAATAGATCAGTATCAAACGAAAGATCTGAACTGGAAGAGACTTTCTCATCCTTTTCTTCATGAAGAAATTGAAAGTATTCAATTTTCTATAAATAATGCTATGCAAAGGCTGCTGTAATTATACTGTTGTTATAGAAAGTAGTCATTTCCCTTTTTAGAAGGATTTCTCTGCACTTTATAGAATAACATAAAAACTATCTTCGAAGTGTATTTTATCTTTATATAGTTTATTTGCAAGAGTATTTTCCTAATATTTCACAGTTTGAATGTGCATTTTTTGGAACAAATGATGGTTTAACAGATAAGCATCTACATTTGTAAATGTTGCTCTTTTTAAAGTGTGAAGGTCTGACTGATACATTAGTAAATCTACAGGTTAAAAACTTTAGCAAAAAGGTTTATTTTTTTTGGAGAAAATGCAATTTGTGCCATGGGCCTGCTGGTCATTTGTACAAGCAATCTGCCTGGAGCTTTGATAGCCCTGCAGTGGCTTTTTTGCCTGCATAAGGGCTGTGGGACTGGGCACTAATAAGTCTACTCTAGCAGCTTAATGGTAATTGACATTGCCTTCTTTAAAAACACAAGGATATACATAATCCGGTCCTTATTTTTAGCCAATGAAAGTAGAAATATTTAGTGTATTTTTCTAAACAAAAATATGAAAATAACAATATGAAGCATTTGTACCAAGCATTGGATATTTAATAATTTTTATTTATTTATTCTTTTTTGCATCAGAATTTTTTTACCTAATTTCACTACTAAAGATCCGAGGATCTACTAAAAGCTTCAAAATGTCCATAAATTGTTTCTGGGGTGTGTAGCATCACAAGTAGCTAATGCAACAAGGCTAAGATTTACTCTGCTCACTTGAGATGTGTTTTTAGCAAAGTATTATAGAAGTAAGAGCTGAACCTATTAGACCATGAAGCTGCTGTTGAAATGGATATTTGTATCTATACATATTTTATTTATGACATATTTATACAAGAGGAAGCTTGTGATTTGGTGACTCCTTTATATCATTTCAAGGTGGTATAAACCATGAGATGGATTCTGCTCTCAGTTACATCAGTGTAAATTTGCATTACTGTAAGTGAGATCGGATTCTGACTCTGAATAATTCATGAGTTATATAGTATAACAGTGCCTATTAGCACCTTGGTCTGTAAGGTTGCTAGAGTTAGCACTGTAAACTTTGGGGGATTTTTTTTGGGGTATTCATTTAGGGATAAACTTGGTCTATGAAGTCTTAGCTGTAGAGCACTTTAAGGAAGCCATTTACTGTTTTTGATTTACACAATTCCTAAATAAATGCACAGGGTTTTTTGCACTCAAGCACATACCAAAATCTGTTTTTATAAACCAGTCTTTAATTTGGTCTATCTTGTCTTCCTTTGGTGTATATGAATAATTTGGTGTTTTTGAAGCAGTGTGGAAAAGACAGATGGGCTTGGAATGGAAATTTTCATTATAAACTTCTGTTACGTTGATTCATCTAAATCAAAATAGGTCCAAATGTTGAGGAAAAACATAGAACCTGTTGCCTGTCTAGCCTAACAGGTTTTGAACCATTATGTTGGGGGTCAAATGGAATTGAAGGTCTTGTGTGAGTAAAGTTATTTATGGATACCAGCTCAGAGCTGTTATTTGTGCTCAGTTTTCATGCAACTAGCATTTGCATATCAGCCACACACATGCTTGTACATTTTTCCTGAAATTTTGCTTTAATGTATTCTGTATGACACTTAATTGTAAAAATAAGTATTAAAGACATGTTCAGAGAAGTAAACAACATATTGCTGTTTCATTGAATCATATATATTGTTTTATAGCTACTTATTGAAATTTCACTGAGGTTTCTTCCAGATTGTACAGAGTTAAGTTCATGTTACATCAACAGGTATCTATTTCTGGCTTCCAGCTACTAAAGAAAAAATAGTTCAGACTCCACATTGTGCGAAAAAAGATCGTTGAGACTGATTTGTGCATGTAGTTATAAATCAGCATTTTAAATACTGCTGATAAAATATTTGTAATAGGATTGGTTAGACACAGGTTGTAAGGCTTAGATTCCAGCACAACGGTTATATAATTGCTTCAGCACTGTGTTGGGTTTCTTTATGTGACTGAAGCTAGAATTATGTCTTAATATATATGCAACATGTTCTTGCTAAAGTTAGAGCATCCTTTTTATCTACCTCTGCTAAACTCTATGGCTAAAATCCTAAAATGTATTTAAAGGAAATCAGTGAAGATATGCCATCATACTTTTGGCATCAGGATCTAAGAAGTAATTTTGGAAAATGGTACTGTGGAAGAACCACAGTGGTCCATGTATGGTAAGATTAGAAAACTCTATATGCTCTTTTCATTTCCAGGGTTAGGGGAGAGCTAATCAGCAATTGATAATTATATTGTTACTCCTTCTGGTGGAGAATGGGAGCTGAATGTCAACATAGGATGTGTAATTGATGCTTCTTGTTTTGATCTCGCTTGCTTCCGAAGAGCTCCCAGTGAAACCAAATTCATTTTTTAAAGCATTTATCACTTAAAGGATATAAGCATACTACATATACTTAGGCTAAAAGTGCTAATTTCTAGTTACTGACTTTTATCTATGAAGTTTCTAACAGTAGATGATTAGAAATGGAGTGCACTTAAATGACATACCAGCTTGTATTCTATAAAGAATTAATGATCAAGCACTCAGAATAATTTGGAAATTCATGAATACTTACATTACAATGTTCAGAGTCTAAAACTCTGAAAATTAATGTTTGTATTTCTTTTCACTCGTCGTATGGAAGTATAGTGAGTAAATTAGCTTATAGTGTCAGCTTGATTTCCCTCCTGCCCCGCCCTGAGTGGAGGTCAGTTTTTGGAATACAGGCATTGCTATATCCCAAAACATACATACATACATTGCAATGCATACAATTTTTGCATTTAATGTATTTTAAAAATGACATAACTATTTGTGTTACAGTTAATTTCACAAACTGTGAACTTACATTTTGCTCATTACACCACAATCAGTATAGGTATTGTAGCTGTTGTTACTGCTGATGTTATACTTACACTTAGCAACTTTTTACAGAGGTATAATACACGAATGGAGGAAACTTCTTTGTCTGAAATCTATTTTTTCAGGCGATCCTCATTATTCAGCTTTAAAAGAGTTAATGTAAAACGTACCTGTCATTCTTTGCTGACTACTTCCAGGGCTGAACCTAAGCATTTCAGATCAACCTCTAGAAGAGAATGTTACTGATTAAAGGGGAGGGGGTGTCGTGTAGAAATAATTGAGTGACCAAAGCCACAGCTGCTATCCTGAAAATATCTGCTGCTTAACGCTGAAGACCAAAGGATCATACAGATTATTATTTCACTTGTAAAGCTCGTCAGATGATTGTAACAACACCCTTAGAATTGTCACTGTCTCAGAAGGACTCAGCAGCTTAGCAGCTAGTTTAAGCAATGAAATGATAAGAGATTCAGAAACTAAGCATTCCTCTACCCATAGAGCAGAGCGACCCATTCTTCATTATTTTGTAGAGGATGTCTAATAACACAAGCATGACCAAGTTTACTAGAAAGTGAGCGTACTGGGCTCCACTTTATAACATGCTAAAAGAAATGTATTACAATTTTTGTTCCCACTGTGTACAATACTGATTTGAAGGTGCCATTTAGGAATTTAATTGCTTCAGTTGGCATTTTAGTATTTGTTAAGCCTGCATGAGCAATTCAGAATATTGTTTGGCGAGTGAGTGCCATAAGAAAGTAGTCACACCATTTCCCTGCATTGCTGTCTGGTACCTTGTTTTTCTTCAGGGTAGGACACCGTAGTACGTTCGTAGCCATATCCTGACCGTTCTTAACTAGTACTCATATGGGAGAGAGCGCTAAAGGTAAGAGCACAACTGTATTTTATGGCTCTGTTTAAAAAACAAGCAAATTAAATGCGTTATGTTTAAAGAAAAGGGTAAATACATGGCTCCAAGGGTGTTGATTAAGGGTGTCAAAGGTAATTCTCAGTTCAAAGGGAGGGGTGGGAGGGTCAGGATTTAAGAATGTCACATCATTTCTTCCATATTCTCTTGAGCTAAATGTTGCTTTGGCTATTTCTGTATCTATCTTCACCTTCTTGGCTGCCCAGACATTTTCTGCAAAGTTTAGATGACAGTTGCAGAAGCAGGGTGCTGTTACCTTACATGGATCTGACTCATTTTTCTATGCACTGCCACTGTGACGTGTCATTCTTTGTCTAAATGTCTTCAGACATCAGTGCTAGCATATACTAGTATATTTTTGTGAACTTGGTCCTGTAGTGCAATTGGTTTTGTTTTTAAACAGAGCAAGTGTCAGCCTGTAAAGTAAAAATATCCCAGTATTCTACCTGAATAGAGTAGGCAAATAATTTCAAATGTTCGTGCTTCATTTTATGTATTTATTTTTATTCAGAGACTGCTTAATCTGTTGTCTGAGAATTGTAATCTGAGAATTGTTTTGGGATGTCTTCTATGAAACTGAAGAAGACTGAAGCTTTATGTTGTGACTTTATCAATGTCACCTCTACATTAGCATTCATTTAGTAGTCCTGTAAAAAACAATGGCTCAGCAGGTTGGCATGTAGAATTATCTATTAAAATTGTACTTCAGCAAATCCTGTAAGTGCTTTAAATTCTATTTTTAGGCGCGGGAGTGACTCATCAGCTTAAAGTTAGGTGTGCTTGTTTAAGTACCATGCAGAGTTGAGGCATCATTACAGACAGAACAAACTTGCTTTTCCTGCCACACCAGAATGTTTTCCACTTGATCATGGAAATGTGTCTAGATTCAGTAGAGGACATTGAAGACTGAATTTTCAATAGCATTTGCGGAATAGAATCCATGCTCAAGTCTGCAGATTTTTTTTTTTTTGGTGACTATTACTTTCTGCTGAGACTACTGGCTAGTCCATTTTTAGTGGTAATATTGTCAAATATATGTGCATACAAGTTGCTGAAACAAGGTTGTCTGGCTGTACCTGTGTATCTTTGTGTGTTGTCTTGAAAATTATTTTTTAATACCTGTAATGGAATTAGAATGAAATGGTTTCTTGAGCTTTTTTTTTTTTTTCCCCCCTTTGAATGCTTTAACGACTAAAATTAATGGCCTTTTTAAAACCTTACTTTGTTGTTCATTTTTACTTTTGCCTGTAAGGAAAAAGTACTGCACACTCTCACAATCCTTTGTCATCTTCATTGCTTCTAAATGGTTCCATCACTTGAAAATGTCTGGATCTTGTCCTGACCCAAAACTTAGCTTCTGAAATCTGTATTTTGACTTTAGACCTTGTTTCTTCGCCATTTATTAGCCAGAGAGCAGCTCACTTTGGCTGTGGCTTTGTGACTTTAACACTATCCGTGTGATGCTGAGCTTGCACCATGGATGATTTCAGCTTTGTTAGTGCTGTATAGCACTAAGCTAAGATACCCTGTTGAGAAGCAAGGTCTGTTTTCCCAGATGGTGAATGGTGCTAGATCTTGTGTTTCTGGTAACCTAGGTAGGCTGATTAGCATGGGGCTTGAGGGTGTTAAGCCTCTGTGTACACTGCACAGTATAAGTCCCCAGCTATGACAACATATCTAGGAATGTTTCATACTTCAGCTAAAACATGTTCTCATGCTCTTGGTAGGTTTACAGTGGTATGAGTGCTGCAGCAGATGATTTTTGAGGGCATTTACACTCAAGCTGTGGCTTCAAATAGTGATTTTATTTATTTATTTTTTAAGTACCTTAAAATTATTAAATACAAGCAGCTTTGTTTAAATTGCCCTATCAAATTCTATTACTATAAAATTTTCTTCAGAATTGTTTTATATCCCTACTAGCTTGTCTGTGGTGGCCATTAGAAATGTGTTAACAACAAGGAAGATAAATGTCAGGTGAGTGCGGACCCCCTCTCCCAGCCCCAGGGGTGGAACTGCCCTGCCTGGTAAGAGTGTAGAGTAGCAAGGATCAGGGAGGAGAGGTGGTGGCTTTAGTAACAGCTTGCTACTTTGGTCCAAATGCAGGGTTTGTCTCATCTAAGTTTAAAACTGCCCTACATAGGTACTTGCTGAAGTAATTAAGGTTTTTTGTTATTTGTTGTCTGTTACACAATACATAAAAAAATGTATCATTTGGATAGCTAGTGGTTGATAGTATATAGGCTTATAGGAAAGAAAAAAGAATCAGTCTGTTTCTCTAGTGCATCTTTTTAGGATAAGCTTTTAAACATACTACCTGTGTTTACTGCTTTTGGCAAACTTGGGATCTTTCTTTTTAGCAGTAGTATGCTGGGAGTCATAATACATGGTGTTTTCAAATAACTCCCCAGCACCACTTATGAG
The DNA here is from genome assembly GCF_009769625.2 of Cygnus olor. Lineage (NCBI taxonomy): Eukaryota > Metazoa > Chordata > Aves > Anseriformes > Anatidae > Cygnus > Cygnus olor. The sequence goes on along the minus strand of NC_049174.1, from coordinate 16,426,699 downwards.
ACTTCTACAGGCTCTGAAGCAGTGTTGCATTGCTCTGAGTTTTTGCTCTTAAGCTCTTTCTACTGATCAGAGTGAATTCTAGAAACAGAATTGCTCTTTTGAACTTGATACTCTTTTCCCATACCCAAAACTGTGACCTGCCTGTATGGGATTTGTGATTTTCTCCCCCTGCCCCAGAATGTAAAAGCTTTGCTCCCCATAGGTGTGTCAGCTGACTTGAAGGGTGAAGAGCTGATGGGGTATGGGCCCTTAATGACCTGCAGCAGGTGAGAACTTTTAGGTCCAAGCAATTAGTCAATGTCAACTAGTCTACACTAGCTGCAGCTGCCAAAAAGAGGAGCCAATAGCTGGGTTTCCTGGAGGCAGCTTTTAAACTGCTTCCAGCAGAGACCAGCTGTTAAGAAAAGAGATTACTAATGTTTCCATATAGGGCGTAGTGGAAGGCCTGGAAATTCACTCAACAGAGACATAATAAAAACAGCATAATGCTTAGGCATGTGCTAGAATTTATCCTTAGTCAGTGAAGAACCTATGAAAAATTTTTTACTTTTTGTTGTTAGTCCTCTATAGTCTGATGGCCAGGATGTTTCTGATAGATGGCTAAATTTTCAACAGTTACCCAGCTTACAGTGGGGAATCACAGCTCTACCCAGACTTTTCTTTCAGCAACTCTCTTTCTGTAGTATAGTACATGAACTATAAAAGCAAAGCACAATAAATAAATAACAAGGAATCACACATTTTAAGGTGCAGATAGCATGCTTTATTTCAAATTAACAATTCTATCTCAAGGAGGCTCAACAGCTAACAAGATTTATTACTACATTAGAAGAACTAAAGCAAATTGAAGTGCAGGGCGGTATTTGATGTTGTAACAACAGTTTGTTTTCAAACTGTGGTTCACTGCTTAGTTGCCTGGAAGTGACTACTAGGTATCTAATACTACCACACAAACTCAATCACTGCACCCTATGAACCTCCGAGAGTTGGTACTGCTGCTGCACTTGAGTACCTCAATAGCTTTCTTGATTAAGGGGATGGCCAGGTGATGTTACTTTTTAAAGCTATTCAGGCAGTCAGTGTGTCAGAAACAGTACCCAAACGGTGGGTGAACAAAGTGTTGGCCGCTTGCACTTTGTCCAAAAATTGTCAGTCAGGCATGGAAAGTATGACATAATCAGATAAAACGTAAAACATTAAAGCAATGCTTACAGGAGGGTAACTGCAAACATCACTAATGCCTTACATTTCTGATTCAACATAAATATTTGTGCACGTAAGAAATACAATGCACAGTATCATCTCTTAGGTGTAGGTAATCTTCAACAGGGAGCCTCTCTACCTGTTGAGGCATTCTTAGACATCAACAATGAGTTGAGGCACAAAAATTAGTTAAATGTTGAGCAGGGTAGTCGTTTGCTAGGAAACTTTCTCCTACCAACTGTTAATTCCAAAAGTTACATTTCAAAATGTCATAAAATAAATGGTACAAAACTTCATAACCGTTAACTTCGGCTATATACAGTATGTACATGTCAGTGAAAAAAGTGTTTAAAATTCTTAGGTCAATAATGACTATAAGTCATAATGTATATCTCTGGACTTTGTCTCATTCAGGTAGGTACAAAAATATTTTTTTTTTTTATTATTTACAGATCAGATATTTCAGTCCATATATTAATCACTTGTAAAAAGACAAGTGTAAATAATACAGATCAAGCTCTCTAAATTGATCGAATATTAATATTCACAGTGGCAGAATCAGTACCAAATTCATTTCCTAAATTCAGGGTATAAAGTCCACCGTCGTTCTTCTGGACGTCCATGATGATTAAGGTGGTTAGATCTTCGCTGGTTTCAATGTGGAATCTGCCTTGCTGGTCCTGACTGGTAATTTTTCTTCCTCTGCAGTACCATGTTATTTCAGGAGCAGGTTCACCCGAAAAGGCACAAGATACTGTGAGAACTTTTCCTTCATCAATACTGATATCAGATGGGAGAGCTTCAATTTTGGGTGGTATTCCTTTACAAAACAGGAGAAGAAATATCAAGTTAGTCTGTTTCCACTAAGCCCTTTTGACATGCAGCAGGTTTACTCTAGGGACTACTTCAGGATATTCAAAGCACTAACTCTACCAATAATTGTATTGCTCACCTCTCAGACCTGATTTAAGCATCTTACTAGTTGAACTTTCCAGTTGAGCCACACTAGATTTCCCCATAATACTGCTGGAGCTCATCTCTACAAAGGATTCTTTCATGGAGGACATGCTTTTGGCAGACATGCTCGCAAATTTCATTTCAGTCATGCTGCTACTGCTGAAACTGCTGAATGAAGCCTCTTGTTTAGAAGAAGCCATTTGAAAGGACTGAGAAGAAAAACTGTCGCGCATGCTTGCGTCGCCACTTGTCTTCAATACTACCTCTTTTGGAGGTTCTTCAATTAGAGCTGGGAGCATCGCAAACATAGAAGAAAAACCAATAACATCACATTAACTAAAGAAGTCATGCAGTCTATACGGTTAATTTCACAGAAATGAAGAGCGCATTGTTTGCTTTCAATGGAAAACTGCAGTGGAGAATAAAATTCTTTACGATCATTTGATTCAAGATGTCCAAGTTACAAATGCTAATTTGTAAATGAAACAAGTAGGAAGCAGAACTGTTACTAGTATATATGAGCTTGAAGGAAAAACATACTTAAGAAGAAATAGGTCATCACACAGCATTTCCTATTAAAGCTATTAGTAGAATTTGATATTGAGAAATTGTGTGTTCAGTTCATATTTGTAGAAGTTGTGAAACATTTTCAAGTTCTTACAGGTATGGTATTGTGAGTTCTATACTTCACTGCACTGTTCTGTAACTATCAAAGAAAGCAGAAGAGATCGGTCACTGCAGCTTTCCTTTAAGCACAAGCACATTCATCCAAACAAACTATAGTAACCTGTTGGTGCTAGGAACAGAGATGTCCTTGTACAGCCAGTAAAATCCTAAACCTGGTTCAGTTATGGATAAGTTACCGTAACAGTTTTTAAATGCAGAATTACTTTATCAAAACAGATTCTGGTTAGCAATTGAGAAAAGAGTACTTGCCAGACCAAGGTCTTAGTAACAGGGTCATCCTAGAAGGAATGTTCACAGCTTTCTGTTAACACTCATCTATGGATGTAACGGAGCATCTGTGTGCTCCTCTGTGGGAAGATTTCTAATGCTGTTTTAGTTTTGCAGATATATAAATATATAAAATAAATAGAAACTTGTTAAACTACCTGTATCAACTTTACCGGAGTTTTATTTATCAAAAATCTTTTTAGTAGATGCACCACAGCAAAAAGTCCTGATTAGTCTGAACACAAGACCCAGAGAACAAACTTACGGAGTACAGTCAAAGATGCTGTAGCAGAGCACTGCCCATGGTAATTTTTAGCTTTGACTGTGTATTTTCCAGTGTCACTTACTGCAGCATTTTGAATCTGAAGAGAATATATGTTTTTAGAGCGAGTTACACTGATGTGTGATGAAACAGCAATCTGAGGAGGGAAAAAAATGTTTCATTAAGATCGGATTTATGAAGAATTCTAAATTTTCAAGTAAATACCTTAAGCAAATACTTACAGGTTGATTATTCTTAAACCACTCAATTTCAGGAGAAGGATCCCCAGAAACTTCACAGGTGAACAATACATCTTGTCCTTCATTGACATTTTGAGACTTAGGTTGCATGATAAATGCTGGTTCATTTGAGCGCTCTTTAGAAAAGGTAAGAACATACTGGCATTTAATAATGCCCTCGTCAGTTTTACCTTCACAGGTGAGTATACCTTCATCTTTATTGCTAGCCTTCTTGATAGTTAGTGTCTGATCACTTCCAGAAACACCGTATCTGTAATCATCTGAATTTCTTAGCTCCATTCCATTCAGCACCCATTTTACTTCAGAGGCACCAGGAATGCTGGCTTTCAAAGTCACTTTTTGTCCTTCAGACACTGTCATTTGAGTTGAAGAAGCTCTAACTTCTGCTTTCAGTTGTTTGACATCTTCAGTAACAATTGACTTTTTAATGACTTCCTGAACTGCTGCTTTTTCTTCAGTTGCCACTGATGATTTCTTCTGGGTAGAAACTGTAAGTACTTCATCTTCTTTCTGAACTGATTTACGAGTTTCAGATGATACCCCTCTTATCTGGGAATGGATATTTTTAAATACTTGTCCAGTAAACTGGAAGTTAGTTTTTGAAATGCCTCCTTCCCCAGTAATTTCACAGGTGTATTCTCCTTTATCAGATTCCATGAGGTCATGAATTTTGAGCTCATAGGTGCCATCTGCTGCATAATGAAACTTGAAATGATGGTCTTCTTTCAGTTTTTTGCCATCCTTATACCAAGCCACTTCTCTGACACTTAAAACACTGCTTTCAACTGCACAGGATAACTTTACCTTATCTCCAAGAGTTTCTGCTTTCAGCTGCTGTTTTATCTTTGGAGGAGAAGCAGTTGGTAATTGTACTTTCTCTGTTGGTACTGTTTTGTCTGCAGGTGGCGACTTTGCTTTTGGGGGGCTACTGATGGTTTCGGGAGATTTCACTCGTTTTGGAGACTTAACTGGTTCTGGAGACTTTACACGGGGCTCAGGAGATTTGATTCTTGGAGGTGATGTAATTGTTTTTTCAGGAACTTTTGCTCTTTGAACGGTCAAAGTAAAGTGTGCTTCCTGTCTTCCTTCTGAGTTTTCCACCACAACAGTATAACTCCCTTCATCTGACATCTGGACCAAGGAAATTTCAAAAGTAGACTTGTACTGTGTGCGTGTTACTTGGAAGCGCCTTGAAGAAACAATAGGTTGACCTGCACGGAACCATGTTATTGTTGGTGCTGGTTCACCATCAACATCACAGGAAAATCTTGCAGTCTCCCCTTCAGAAACCGTGATCGATCGTGGTTTTGTAAGGATTGTTGCTGGCAGAGTGCTTTTAAATGCTTTGTGTACAGTCCTTTCTTCCAATGATTTTTCTTCTGCTGCAGTGATTTTTTCTTCAGAAGAAGCATAGTGTTCATATGATAAAAGCGATTCTCTTGTTGCTGATATCTCTGATTTGACCTCTCTTACTGAAGAACTTGCTTCTGTAGCAGATGCTTTCTTGAATGAGGAGACTGCATATGCCTCTGTTTTTGTCAGGTCAGGTAAAATTGATCTTGGTACTTCTTCATCTCTCCGCTGAGAAGAGTATGTAGTGTAGTCTCCTCCAGTAACATCTAATGTTGCATAATCAGAACATTCTCCTTTGTAGTTTGTGCATACAGCCCGGTATGTTCCACTATCGTCAATATGGCAGTCAAGAATCTCCAGAGTTAATACCCCACTGGTATTAGTGAAATGTATCTTGCTGCTCTCTTGCAGCTCGATACCATTGTGGTACCACTTCACTTCAGCAGTTGGTTTTGACTGGACATTCAGAATGAACCGGGTATTATGGCCACACGGCACCCGATGTGAGCGCATTCTCAGGGTGATGCGGGGAGCATGGTCAAGTGTGAAAGGCTGTTGAGTTAGAACTTCATATTTCCTTTCCATAGTTTTCTGAGTTTTCAAAGCAGATTTCATGGACTCATATCGAGAAAATATATCAAATCTTGCCATCCTCTCAAACCGAGAGAGTGATCTTTCACTAGAAACTGGGCTAGGTGAGCGAGGTCGAGTTCTCTCTGGTGTTGGGGATCTTCTCTCACTTTCTTCAGGAGGCCGTGAGCGGGGTCTAATTAATTCAGATACAGGGCGCATCAACTCAATGTAAGTTGGAGAGAGAGATCTTCTTCTTCTTAGTAATCTAGAGGGAGGTGAAAATTCCCTGTGAACATGTTGCACCATTTCTACTTCTTCTTCTTCTTCTGATGTGATCTCAGTTATTTCTCTTTCCCTCCTTCTCCTAAGTCTACTCTTTTCCTCTTCTGCCATATATTCCAGCTCACTCTTGTACTCAGAGAGCCGTTGAGCAGTGCCAACTGGACGGAGCAATTCTTCATCCTCTCTTTCATCCATTATTCTTTGTTTTTGTTTTGGTGGTCTGTAGGCAGCCCTGTCATGCCGCTGACGAAGCTCTGCATAGCTTGCACTGGTTTCAGCTTTAATTGGAATGTGGTAGCTTGAATACCTCATCTCTCTCTTTCTTTCTTCCTCTGAACTGACCTGTGCTCCCGCAGTAGAATACCGAAGTGCAGACAATTCAAAGCGTGGGGGGCTCCTACTTGGTGGGGAAGCAGAAAAGCCTAACTCAAGCTCTTCTTCAAGGCGCAGTCTTTCCTCTTCAGTTCTCTTCATGGCTAAATAGTCATCAATAGGGAGGAGTAATTCCTCATCAGACAAGTCACCAAGTGATCGCCTCCTTGGTCTATAGTAAAATTCATAATCTGGAGATGGGGTACGCCTACGTGCTGGTCTCACAGTTTCAAGATCATCTTGTGTTAGCTTTGGTATGCGCCATTTAGGTTTATACTGATCAGAAATGCGTGGCAGTGGCATCACGTAGAACTGCTCCCACCTGGAAAGACGTATGCGTTTCTGGCGTTTCTGAACAGTTCTCTCAAGTTTTCCTGGCATTTCATACTGGTCTCGCAGCCTCTTGTACCACTTCATATCTGACAGAGGCACAAAGTGTTTAATGTTCTGATCTTCTTCAATAGTAGTGCGCACATGTTTGCGAGGCTCTGGGACCTCGTATGGCATACGAAGTCTTCTTTCTTCCTTCTTCTCTTCTTTCTTAATTTCATATTCACCTTTGACAGTCTTAGTGCTGACAGCTGGTTTGTATAAGATAGCAGCTTCTCTGAGAGCCTCTTGTGCTGTTTGTGTCAATGGAACAGGTTCAACCCCAGAAAGGATTTCTGCCATTCTTAAGGTTTTGTCAATTTGCCTCTGTACATGCTTCTCCCGCTCTTCTTCAGTCTTGTACTCACGTTTGACATATTTCAAGCGTTCAACTTTTAGATAAGCCTGACAGCTTGTAGATCCAGCACTGTTTGTAGCAGTAACTCTGTAATAACCGCTGTCTTCTGGTAAAGTATCTCTGATATGCAAAGCATAGTAATCTAAACCTTCATGAATTATATCAAAGTTAGGGCCAAAGGACAGAGGTTGACCATCTTTCTCCCACGTCAGTGTTGGTTTTGGTACACCAGATACCCTGATCTCAAAACTGACATTTTGGCCTTCTTGACATTCAGCATTTGCCAGCAGTCTTTTAAACATCGGCCTTAGTGTAGCATCTGCTGGAGGTGGATGTGGAATCACAGTCAGCTTAGCTTTGCAGCTGTCTTCCCCATATTTATTGCGTGCCACAATACTATATTCAGCATCATCCTCTTCAGTGACTTTATTGATAACAAGTTGGTAAAGACCCTTGTCTGATTCAAAAGTATACTTCTTATCATCATCACCAGGTTTGATTTTCTGGCCTGATTTGAACCATGTTACACGAGGTTCTGGGTGGACTGTTATAGTTACACCAAACCTGACATTTTCTCCAATGTATGCAGTGCGATTATACAAAGGCAGAGTAAATTCTGGTGGACGCTCTAGTAGTCTCATTGTATCAACCCGGCGTTTCACTTTCCTAATAGTTCTACATCTGTAGTGCTCAGAAATTTCTCTCACACCTTTAACAAAAAGTTCTGCATAAGAGCTGTCTTCACCATAGTCATTTACAACCTTGCATCTGTAGGTCCCATCATCTGATTTAGAAACATCTTTGACATACATGGTTGCCACACCTTCTTCGTATTTGATTTCATATTTCTCATTGCTTTCTAATTGCCTCATACCAAAGTACCAGGTGACTTGTGTGGACTGATCATAGTTTTCAATCCTACATACATATTTGGCATGCCCTCCTTCTTCTGTAACAGTATGGTTTATCTGCCCAGCAATAGGACCAATGTCTATTGGTGCAACTTTAACTTTAGCCACTGTTACACCTTTCTGAGATCTAATTGCACCTCCACAGGAAATGCGGGCTACTGACACAACCGTGTTCCACTCCTTCTTTACTAGAGTTTGGTAGTAACGCCTGTGTCTTAAGGTCTTGATGGCTTTAGTGCTGGTCTTTTCTATTTGCTGTTTTAGCCACACGTGGTTAAGTGCTTCAGTAGCTGTCATCCGAGCTTTTCTTTCCTTTACTAGTAGGCGATCAATGAAGTCCATGGCCTCAATGCTTATGTCTTTGAATGCTTCATCATCAAAGCTGTATTCAGCATTTAGAATATTTTCAATAACTTGTTGGTTTGTTTCAGCAATGAAAGGATTAATGCCACTGAGAAGTATATACGTTAGAGCACCAACTGACCACATGTCAGTCGCTGTGCTGACCAAATCATGATGATGCACTTCAGGTGCATAATATTCAGGAGAAGTGAACTGAAGTCTAAAGCTGTCTCCAGGCTTCAATTGTCTGGCTTGACCAAATTCAACAATTTTAACTACTGAGCTTCTTCTTGTGAAGTAAATAATATTGTCTGGTCTGATATCAAAATGTCCAATGCTGTGGCGATGTAAAAATTCTAGTGCATCACAGACCTGCCGTACATAACTCACTATTTCTCTTTCATTCAGTTCAAATGAAGCAGCGCTGATTCTTTCAAAGATGTCAACTCCAGAAATAAATTCAAAGATCATGACCAATTCCTCCAGGCTCTCAAATGATTCATGAAGATATAGGATATTTCGGTGCCTAGCAATGTTTAGAATGGAAATTTCCTTCTTTACCAAAACCTGGTCAGCACCTTTTACTTTGACAAACTTAGCCAGGTAAGTCTTTTTTGAAACTGCCTCAACACAGCGGTGTGAAATGCCAAACTGCCCACGTCCAAGCTCTTCTGCAATCATGTACTTGTCATAGAGTTCCTTTGTAGAATAGTGAGCCGCTTTAACTGTGGTAACTTCTCTGGTCTCATCAACTTCTTCATCATAGTTCATTATTCTGGTCTTATCTTCCTTTGTTATAATTGGCTCAGTAGGTTCAGAGGGCTGGCTTTGGCCAAACTTGTTTTCTGCAATTACACGGAACTGGTAAGTGGTCTTGCCAAACAGGTTCACCACTGTGTATCGTGTATCACGAGCTTGTGCAACACGAATCCATCTCTCTGCTGTTGTAGCACGTTTCTCAATAATGTAGTTTATGATTCTGCTTCCTCCATCTGTAGCTGGTTCATTCCAGGTTAAGTTAACTGAATCCCTTGAAATGTCAGTTACCTTTAGACCTCTTGGTGGGTCAGGCACATCAGCCACATCTAATTCAACTGTTTTTTGATCAATTCCAAATCTGTTTTTGGCACAAACAATGTAAAACCCTGCATCTTTTCTGTCAACACCGTTTGGGAAAACAAGAGATGTGAATGATCGTGTAACAATGACTTGGTAATGTCCATTAGTGTCAATGAGATCTTGTCCCTTCTGCCATGTGATCACGGGGTGCGGCTTGCCACTGAACGGAATCTTGATGCTCACTACTTCTCCTCGGAGGGCGTGAACAGCTCCCATGCCTTCCAGGTTCTTGGGCAAGTGAATCTTTGCAGGAACTGGAAAGGAAAGAGGAAGGAAAAAACAACACTTGAGCAAAAACACCTGAAAAGAGCACCAATAATTTAAATATTCAAAACTTAAAAAATAATTTATCTTGGGAATTAAGATCCTTCATTACCTTCAACATCTAAAGAGGCAGTGCCAGACACAGATCCCCCTTGGTTGGTAGCTCTAACTTGATATACTGTGGCATCATCATCTGTTACATTTGTTATGACCAGCTGATGATATCCACCCTTGAATTCCTGTATTTTGATCTTTTCACCATCTGGCATGATTTCCTTGCCCTGCCTGTACCACTTGACAATTGGTTTAGGATGACCAGTGACTTTGCAGACAAAGGTGGCATTAGCTTGAAATTTCACATTCAGATTTCTTAGTTCTTCTTTGAAATGTGGTGCTTGAATCGGTACATCAGATTTTGGAATGACTGGTTGTGATACCTCACTCCACTCGCTTTCACCACCTAGATTTTCACATTTTACACGGAACTCATACTCAAGACCTTCAATAAGATCTTTCACAGAATAGACGGTTTCACGAATTTCATCTGTTGTGACAGAAATCCACTTGTTTTGTTTTTTCTCACGCTTCTCGAGATAGTAAGTTCTAATCTTTGCCCCTCCATCACTTGCAGGTGGCTTCCATGAGACAACACAAGAATCCTTTGTGACAGCACTTGCTACTGGCTGACCAGGTTGTCCTGGTTTTTCTATAAAGAATAAAATAATTCAAAGATTAAGTGAGCTTGCCTTAGTAATTATAGGGACATACACAACTGGATATTTTGGTGTTCACTTACCAAATGGAGGCTTCATAACAACAACTGATGAGACCTCCAGTGCTTCACTAATGCCATATGTATTCTGAGCAGAAACACGGAAATAATAGCCTGCATTTTCAGTTAGGTTAACAATTCTACAGGTTGTGCCTGAAATGCTTGAAGAAACAAGTTGCCATTCAGTTCCTTCCTTGGCTTCACGTTTCTCTATGATGTAGTTTGTTATCATAGCACCTCCATCATCCTCTGGTGGTTTCCAGCTAATCACCACAGAGTTCTTCAGTATAGACTCTATAATGATTGGTCCTATTGGTTTATCTGGCTTATCTGTAAAAGAAAAAAGCAGCATATTTTTAGTTCTTTTGCCAGTTAATATTTCATAAAATATTCCACAAAAATACTGAACATAAAGTTACCTTGTATTTCCACATTAAGTACAGTGTCAACTGTTCCAAATGTGTTACTGAGTTGCACTTTGTACTTCCCAGCATGAGTCTTGTGTTGAACATTCTTAATAGCAAGATGAGTATAATGTTCTGTGTTCTCAATAGTAACTGTTTCTGATCCTCTCAGAGGTTTGTTGCCATGGAACCAAGTTATTGCTGGTACTGGTCGGCCAATATACACAACGTGAAGGCGGAGGGTGCCACCTGCACCCGCATAGTATTTCTCTTTCAACGGAAAGCCTGGGTGGAACTGAGGAGGAGCCTGCAATAATAGCTTGCCACTAGTTTCAATTTCTCCGACATCATTGGTAGCCATACAAGTGTAGAGACCTTCATCCTCTTGTTCGTCTGTTATTACTGTTAGCGTATGGTTGCGTCCATCAGATGACATTTTATATTTTCGGCTTTGCAGCAGCTCTTTGCCAAAGCGATACCATTTAATATCCGGAAGAGGTCTCCCAACAATCTGGCATGTCAGTTGAGCTGCTTCACCCAGTTTAGTTGTAACATCCTGCATTTCTTTTCTTATGGCAGGTGCTTCTCCAGCTAAAATAAAGAAAATTAAAAAAATAATGAAGATGAAATGTTCCTCATTAAAAAATAATGAAGATTAAATGTTCCTCTATTACTATGGTACTGGAATTTAACCTTTATTTAAAATTGTGCCTCTTATATTTGAATGACTGGGCTGTGCTTTAAGACAGTCATGTTGGCAAATAACATGTAAAGCAAACAGCATATTAAGTGCAGCACCATGGTTTATGAAACACAAGATCATGGCAATATCACAGTAAATATTACGTGTTTTTTTTTTTTTTTTTTTCCTTACATGTTAGTTTAGTTTTCACGGCCATAGCAGTCCTTCGAGGCCTACTGAGTCCAGTCTGGTTTTCTGCAAAAACACGGAATTCATATTCTGTGGCCTCTAGTAAACCTCCTACTGTAAACTGTCTGTCCTTGATCCGTTCTTTATTGCATTTTTTCCAGGTGCTTTCTCCGGACTGTCGATACTCAACCCAATAGCCAAGGATTTCTTTGCCACCATCACTTTCAGGTCGTTCCCATTCTAATGTAATGCTGTCTTTAAATATAGAAGTGATCTCAATTTCTCCAGGTTGGCTTGGTTTGTCTGAAAATTGCAGAATATACAGAAGTTAAATTCCTCTTTGAATGTCACTAAGTTGCTATACACAAGCAATTAATTGTTAATGCAAACATTTTCTTACCAAAAGGATCCTTGCAAACTACTGGTTCAGAAGCAGGACTTGCTTCACTTTCACCAATATCATTTTGAGCAATGACACGGAACTGATATTCAGCATCTGGAACAAGTCCTGTGACTGTGTACATTGTAGTGGTGATCTGTGTTTTGTTATGCCGGACCCATTTTTCTGTAGATGTCTCTTTACGTTCAATGTAGTAGCCGGTTACACGAGAACCACCGTCATCTTTAGGTCTGGACCAGGACAAGTTAACAGAACTCTTTGTGACATCAAGTACTTCAGGTGGGTTGTTTGGAGGCTCTGGAGGATCTGTTAATAATGATAACAACATAAGTAATAGAAATAATAATGACAACATTAAAAAATTTGCATAGACTATGGCACTTTTAGAACCATACTGTAGTAAGTAAACAGTAGTAAAAAAATATTTAAAAAATATAAAATGGGGACTTACTTAGAGGTGTCTTTGGTATGGTTGGTTCTTCAGATTTGAGAGATTTGCTAATACCAAAATGGTTTTCTGCAGAAACACGGAAGTGATACTCCACATTTTCTTTCAGCCCTTTCACTACTAATGATGTCCCTTTTACTCTAGAGTCAACAGTGTACCAGGCAGTCTTTGGTACTTCTCGTCTCTCAACAATATAACCTAGTATATCTGCACCACCATCATCTGTAGGAGGTCTCCAGCTTACTCTGACAGAACGAGCTTGTATATCATCATACTCAAGTGGCCCTTCTGGTGGATTTGGTATGCCAATCACTCTGACTTTAATATACACAGCTTTTTTGCCACACTTATTTTCAAGTGCCAGATCATAGGTGCCGGAATCTTCTCTTTCTGCATCTTTGATCACAAGTTCTGTGTGAGTGTCAGAAGTTGCAATCATGGCCCTCTTGCTGATGTCATGTCCTTCTTTTGTCCATTTGCATATTGGGATGGGCTTACCCTTAATGGGTATTGTAAGCCTGATAACTCCACCTTGTCTCACCATGAGACCTTCCTGGTATTTTTCGTCAAGTTCATAGTCAGGATATTCTGAAAGAAAATTAACATGTTATGCTATGTCTGTTTTACAGATAATATGCCTCCTTTAGGCAAATAGGTCTTTAGGACAGCTTTCAATGGGAGTTAAGACAAGTGTCTTACCAAGCATTTCTGTTATTTTGACTGTTCCTGGCACTTCAGCAGGTTCTCCTGGCCCACCAGCATTACAGGCTAGCACACGGAATCTGTACTCTGCACCTTGGGGGAGATGTGTCAAGGTATATTCACGAATCTTGGTTGGAGTAGTATTGCATTTGGTCCATTCAAATTGATCAACCTTCTGCATCTCAATTAAGTAGCCAGTAACTTTAGAACCACCTTCATCTTCTGGTGGACTCCAAGCCAGGGAGACAGATGTTCTTGTAGTATCAGTGACTCTTGGATTCTGAGGTTTACCTGGAGGAGCTGGAAGAGAAGACCAGATGGGGGGGGTGGGGAGGGGGAGGCTCAGTGGGAATTTTTTTATGAACATTTAAAAGACATAACAAATGCTAACTTCTAGCATATGATCTGTATTAAGTCATAATAGGATTTATATAGGGCAACTTGAAATGAAAGATTTTCACTAATGTTTTCCTTGGTTTCCTCCAGTCAGAATCTCCCCTGACATTCATTTTCATAGCCAGATAAATTTCTAAATTACAAAAAAGAGTGACTTCTAGTAGGATCATTTCCATTCTGCTATCATGTGCTTAATCTATACAGGAAATTACTTACCAATTGGATCTCTGGCAATGGCAGTCTTGGAAGGACGGCTGGGTTTCCCAGCACCTCTGGCATTGATTGCTGTAACCCGGTGTTCATATTCTAATCCTTCAACCAACCCAGTGGAACGGTAACGAGTCATAGTAACAGGAACTTTATTTACACGGATCCATCTATCTGCTCTAACTTCTTTGCGTTCCACAATGTAACCAGTAATCTGTGAATCACCATCATCTTCTGGAGGATACCAAGTTAATGTCATGCCATCTCGAGAGACATCAAACACTTCTGGAGTGCCAGGAGGGCCAGGAATACCTGTAAAAAGAAAACACAGAATTAGTGAAGAAAGCACCAGATGGTTCCACACACAGAAATATTGAACATACTATGTAGGACAAGGTAATATCAATGTCCTATCAAATTCTTTTTATCAGCAGATATCAAAGTAGTTTAGAAACTAGATCAGTGAAATAATCCTGCTTTTATAATGGGGTAAATCAATTTTTGAAGGTCAACTGTAGACCTGAGCATAAAATCCAATTTTACTGTCCAGGTTCTGTGCAGTGCATCTATAATACCTGCACAGGTTTGTGGATGGCATTGTTCCCTGGAAGTATAACAAGACTACTGTGCATGATAATGTATATTATTTGAACAAAAGAGGTAGTTACATCTAGAAAATTGTATTTTTGTGTGGCTACATAAGCCCACGTACATGTATTTTTTTATATTTTTAAAGGTAGACTTACGAATTCTACTCTTGCATTCTATAATTTCAGACTGCAGATAAGATCCAATTCCAAAGCGGTTTGTAGCAGCCACACGGAATACATATTCTGCACCTTCAACAAGCCTGGTGAACTTGTATGTTGTCCTGGTTACTGACTCTGACACTGGCAGCCATCCAGGACGGTGAGCATCACGCTGTTCTACCACATAGCCACTAAGTGTAGCTCCACCATCCAGCTCAGGTGGCTCCCAGGAGATGGTAACATAATTTGAATCAATTTCATCAATTCGGATAGGTCCAACAGGTGGTCCAGGTTTGTCTATGAAAAAATAAATAAATTTAAAGGCCAAAAAATAATGTTGAGAAAAGGAATCATATCACTGGTGACAAAGTTCAGACAGTTAAAGATCGTGGACAATTACTTGCATAAGTTCTTACCAAGGATTATAACTTTTATTGTATCAGTAACTGTTCCAGTTGTGTTCTTCAGTTCAAGTGTATACTCGCCAGTGTCATGTATGGTGGTCTCACGCACAGTTAATTTAGCCATTTTGGCAACAGTCTCCATTTTGATGCGTTCTGATTCTTTTAGTTTAGAACCAGCCAAGAACCAAGATGCAGCTGGAGGTGGCCGTCCTTCAATTGGAATAGCTAACTCAATGGGCTTGCCAGCAGGTACATGAATTGTTTTCTGAGGTATTCCAGCAAGGTCAATTGTTGGCAGAACTAAGAAAAGAAAAACATTAATATTTTTGGTAACCATTTTATAAATACCACGTTCATTTGGTGTCAGCTGTTATTTTTAACAGTAGATGCCTACCTTTTTGGTCCTGTACTGTCACTGCTGTGACAATCTCTCGTGGTTCTGACACACCCTTCTGATTCTGTGCTCTGACCCTGAACAAGTACTGCTCACCTTCATTGAGAGAGATAATTGTATGTTCATAAATAGTAGGCTTCACTGTCACTACCTTCAACCACCTTTCTGTTCCAGCTTTGCTGGCCTCAATAACATAGCCAGTCAGTCTGCTTCCACCATCATGTGGTGGTTTCTCCCATGCAAGAGTGACAGTTGACTTAGTGGTATCAATCACTTCAAGTTTTTGTGGTACCATAGGTACATCAGATACTAGTATTGCATCAGATGTCTCACAAGCTTCACCAATGCCATAAATATTTTCTGGCAGTACTCTGAAATAATACAAAGCTCCTTCTAGAAGTCCAGTAACTCTATAAAATGTCTTGCTGCATTTGGTAGTGACAGTCTTGTAAGCTCTCATGGAAGCTTCACGTTTCTCAATTATATAATTGCTGACTGGGGCTCCACCATCAATGGTTGGAATATCCCAAGTAAGTGTCACAGAATCTTTTGATACTTCCTTAATTCTCACTGCAGCTGGTGGACCAGGTGTATCTAAAACAACAACAACAACAAATTATTTTTTTTCTTCCAGATCTTTTCCTCTTCTGGTCAATGATTCAGTTCTGAATAAAAAAAGAGGAAAAACAACATTTGGATTTGATTTATAAACTAGCACAGCTTTTAAAAACTACTTATTTTCCTCTGGGTTGAATTGTTTCTTTGAGTTCCCAAACATTCTCATGTTATTTAAACTGCAAAATTCCTTTAAATAACTTAGTTTCTTACTCCCAAGCAACATGCACTATGAGTGGTGTAATACCCATACATAACTGTAGCAGTACTTACCATACACTTTTACAGAAATAGTCGCTGATTTTTTTCCTGATTGATTTTCAGCCTCAATGACGTATTTTCCAGCATCATACCGATTAACTTTATCCACAATAAGTAGAGTGTAACTGTCGGTAGTATCAATAACAGCTCGACTTACAAGGTCAACACCCTGCTTGCTCCATGTGATTACAGGAGCAGGTCTGCCAGACACAGAGACCATTAGGCGCAGGGAACCACCAGCTCTCACTGTTACTGTTCTCTTCAGATCATCAGCAAGCTCAAGCTCAGGTATTTCTGATGAAGGGGTGTAAGAAACAGAACAAATTAATCTTTTAGTAGTTTTGAAGGAAAACATAATTATTCCTTAAGATACACACTGAGTTTTCAAATTACCTATTCTTTCCACAGGTTCTATTTCTGCTGATGATTCACTAAATTCACTCATACCATTCACATTTGTAGCAGCAACTCTGAATTGGTATTTCTGGTTTGTTTTAAGGCCAGTTACAGTGAACTCAGCATTCCTCAGAGTGGGAGTTGTATGTGGTCGGTACCACTGTTCAGTACCTTCTTCTTTCATTTCAAGCACATAGCCTAAGATGTCAGCACCACCATCATATGTGGGCTTTGACCATGCTAAACTTATGCTGTGCATGGTAGTATCCACAACTCTTGGAGCTGAAGGTGGTGCAGGAGTATCTTTGAAAAAGAAGAAAATGTATTTCATATTGGTGCAGGGAACATTTCACACTTTATATATTTTATATTAAAATATATTTTTATATATTTTTATATATTTTATATTAAATATATTTATAAAAATATATTTTAAATGTGGCAACTTACATGATGGCTCTTTGCATAACATGTATTGTGAAGCTTCACTAGGCTCACTGTTTCCAGCAGCATTCACTGCAGTGACACGGAACTGGTACTGGCTGCCTTCCATAAGACCAGTGACTTTCAGTCTAGTATCATAAATTGTGTAATCTCTGTTCACTCGTGTCCAGCGCAGACTTTTCCTTTCACGTTTGTCTACAAGATAGTCCTTAATCTCACTGCCACCATCTGATTCTGGTTTTGTCCACTGAATAATGATGTGTTCCTTGCCAACACTCACTTCTTCAGGAGCACCAGGCTGCGTTGGGATAGCTGGTTTTTTTTTTTTTTAAATGTGGAAAAAAAAAAGTTTTACCAATTTTTTTTTAAATCTGTGAGAAACATTCCACACATTCTGACACAGGATGGAAGGTATTAACACTCACTGAAAGCATTCCTGGCAATGACGGGTTCTGTTTCAAGTGGAACACCTGGCCCATATTTGTTGACAGCTCTGACACGGAAGATGTACTCATTATTTTTAATAAGTTTTGTTACCACACATGATAACGTCTGGCATTCAGCCTCAACAATAACCCAGTGAAGTCTGCTGGTTTCACGCCTTTCTACGACGTAGTGAGTGATTTGTGCACCTCCATCTTCCTCAGGAATATTCCATGCCAGAGTACATTTCTCTTCTGTTACTCTGCTAACTGTGATTTTGCCTGAGCATGGACCTGGTGAATCTGAATAGAGGTGAAGATAGGTATTGTTATTAGCAGCTAAGAAAAACTTCTCACTCTTATTTAAAATAATGCCTTTTTTTTTTTTTTTTCAGTATATTATATAGGAATATTAATCATGGAATACATACCAAGCACTTTGACAAGAACAGAAATTTGTTTTGTCCCACTGGCATTTTTAACTGTTAGAGTATATTTTCCACTATCGCTTCTGTCACAGAACTTGATAATTGCAATGGCTCGTTTGCTGGTGTATTGCAGAGAGATCTTTTCACATAGGTCCAGTTCCCTGTCGCCTTTGGACCAGAAGACTTTTGGTTCTGGTTTCCCACCAACAGCTGCATCGAGAACAAGATCAGATCCAGCCCTAATGGTCACAACTTCTCCCTGCAACCTAGCATCGAGTTCAGCCTTTGGTGGTGCTGTCATAAAGAAAAAAAGAGATTAAAAACAAATTACATGACAGTATTAAAAATGGAACGTTATTTTTTAATTGTTCCAAATGAGTATTTCTTACAGTATTCATCTTTGCAAATGACAGCACCAGTTGATTCAGATCCTTTGCTAATCACACCAGCAGCATTCTTTGCTAGTACACGGAATTCATATGCTTCATCTTCACTAAGAGCTGTCACGGTAAAAAAGTTTTCCGAGACAATGGTATAATTGCATTTCAGCCAGCGTCCATCACCAGATTCATTATATGGTTTACGCTCTATAATATATCCAATAATTTTACTTCCACCATCGTAAAGGGGTGCTGACCAGCTCAGGGAAACTGTAGATCTGGTGACATCTGTTACTTCTGGTCTTCCTGGTGGATCTGGAGAAATAAAACAAAAAATGAGAAATGTAATTCTCTTTTAACTTAATTAACAAAACAACTATTGAAAGTAATACTTACCAACTGGATTTTGAGCCACTACAGGTCTGGAAGCTTCACTAGCTTTGCTAACACCTGCAGCATTTAGAGCATACGTTCTGAATTGATATTCTAGGCCTTCCACCAGTCCTGTGACTTTGTAGTTGCATTCACAGCACAGCACTTTGTTTTCCTTCACCCAAAGAATAGTGTTGCGCTCCTTCTTTTCAACCCAGTATCCAATGACTCTGCTGCCACCATCATGATAGGGTTCCTCCCAGCGAATTGCCATGGCAGTTGCAGACACAGAATAGACTTCTGGCCTTGAGGGTGGGCTTGGTGGGACTAAACACAAATGGGAGGTGAGGAGAATGTTAGTTGTTACAAATAGTTACAGTAGTCCGAGGAAAACAACAGATTTAAAAAAAGTTTCACTTACCAAATGGATGCTCAGCTACCACAGTTTTTGATTCAAGGGGTTTGCTGACACCAAATCTGTTTTCTGAGCTTACTCGAAAACTGTACTCCTGGTATTTTGTAAGATGAGTGACTTTGATCTGTGTACGTTTTACACTGGAATTTACCAGTTGCCACGCTGTTGTTCCAGATTCACGTTTCTCTACAATGTAGTTTGTAATGTCACTGCCACCATCATCTTCAGGTTCTTTCCAGGTCAGCACACAGGATTCAGCAGAGACAGACGATATTTCAATTGGGCCAGTGACTGGACCTGGCCTTCCTATGACTACCACTGTGACAGTAAATGTTTTCACACCAGCAGTATTTTCAAGTGTGAGGTAGTATTTCCCAGAGTCACCTCTCATACTGTCCTTTACAGTAAGTGTTGTTCTGTCTTTTGTTGTCTTGATAGTCACTCTCTCAGTTTCCTTCAGCCTCATCTCCTCAAGTTTCCATGTCACTTTTGGAGCTGGGCGGCCACTAATTGGTATATCAATAGTAAAGGTGCCTCCAGCCTTGCATGTTATGAGCTGTCTGCTTATTTCACTGAGATCTGCTGTTGGTTCAATCTGTGGCTCCTTAATAATAACAGAAGAGAAAGCTTCTCTTGGCTCACTGTAGCCAGCATCATTCTTTGCCTTGACCCGGAACTCATATTCAGTGTTCTCCACCAGGCCTTCAACAGTGAAAGTAAGTTGTTTTGTTTGACCAGCTTCAATCCAGTAGTCAGATCCTTTTTGTTTCATTTCAAGAAGGTATCCAGTAACACGACTACCACCATCATGGTCAGGTTTAAGCCAAGCTAAAACTACAGAAGATTTAGTTGTATCAACAATATCTAGTCTCTTAGGTGGAGCAGGTTCTTCAGTGGCTATAATTGGTTCCGTCAGTTCACAGGGTTCACCTACACCATATTCATTTTCTGCTGACACTCGGTAGTAATATGGGACACCTTCTGCCAGATCAGTGACCT
This sequence comes from Cygnus olor, assembly GCF_009769625.2. Lineage (NCBI taxonomy): Eukaryota > Metazoa > Chordata > Aves > Anseriformes > Anatidae > Cygnus > Cygnus olor. Next base: position 16,406,641 of record NC_049174.1, on the reverse strand, counting down.
TAAAGATTTGTCGAGTGCATTTTGAACTCACCACTTGCCAGCTACGACGACTTGCTTCCCGTTTTTCCACAATGTAGTGATGGATACGTGAACCTCCATCCAAAACAGGAGCATCCCACATTAAAGTAATAGATCCTCGAGTCACATCCTTAAATGTAATAGGACCAGGTGGACCAGGAGTGTCCAAAACTTTGACAGTGAATGTAATTGACTTACTTCCACTGTTGTTTTCCACAGTAAAGACATACTTGCCAGCATCATTTCTATTGCATTCCTCCACAGTCAATGTGCTGAATGAATCAGTTGTTTGAATGTCAGCACGCAAGCTAAGATTTGCATCTGCTTTGGACCACACAGCAGTAGGAATAGGTTTTCCAGAGAAGGCAATAAACAGACGAATGCTTGCACCTGCTCGTACAATATGAGTCTGCTTGAAGTTTGCATCGATATCAATTTCAGGTGCAGAAAGCCTGTCCACAGTTTGGACTGAAGCAGGAACTTCACAGCTTTCTCCTTTTCCAGCACCATTGACAGCACTAACTCTGAATTTATAGTGTTCTCCTGCCTCCAAATCAACAACAGTATATTTAGTAGCAAGAACGGTCTCTGCATTGACTTTCTGCCATGCTTCTAGGTCAGCTTTGCACATCTCAATAATGTACCCAATTATTTCCATACCTCCATCAAAAACTGGCTTGGTCCACTCTAAGCTTACACTAGTCTTTGATGTATCTGTCACCTTTACAACATTAGGAGCACTTGGTGGGCTCACGGGTTCTCTACATTTAATCAACTTTGAAGCATCACTTGGAGGTCCAACTCCTGCAGCATTTTCAGCCATGACACGAAATTCATACTCGTTGCCTTCAATAAGGCCAGTTACTCTGTATCTGTTCTCAGCAATGGGCCTCTTACTGGATACTTTAACCCAGCGCATGCTCTTCTTTTCTCTCCTTTCTAGAATATACTCATTTATCTCACTTCCGCCATCTGAATTTGGTCTTTCCCATGTGAGTGTGATACTGTCTCCTGTTACATTCGTGGGCTCTGGAGTTCCTGGGGCATCAGGAAGAGCTAAAATAAAAATAAAAAGAAAAACATCGTTAGAAATACAAAATGTTAACTCAACAGTTACTTTTACAGAATGAGATGGAAACTTACTGTAAGGTATTTGTGCTGTAACTGGATCAGACTCCAGTGGTCTGCCAACTCCAAATTTGTTTACTGCAGAGACACGGAACTGGTACTCATTGCCCTTTATTAATTTAAGTGCAGTGTAGCTGCAAGCTTCACACTTGTCTTCAACTAATGCCCAAGCAATCCTGCTGGTTTCACGTTTTTCAATTATGTAGTGGGAAATAGAAGCACAACCATCATTAGCTGGAGGCTCCCACCATAATGTCACTTTTTCTCCAGTAACGTTTGTGAATCGTATTGGTCCACCAACTTTTCCTGGTGTGTCTGCAAAATTAAAGGTTCAGAATTAAAATTTGCTGGCACTTAGATTAAAATTCTATTAAAAAAAATATAGGCTGGAAGTGTTTGGTGCAGTACCTTGTATTCTGAATGTAATATCTTCTCGTTTAGTGCCTGATGCATTTTTGGCTTCTACTGTGTACACTCCACGATGATCCCGGGTCGCATCTCTAATGAAGATTGTGCTATATCCAATAGCTGTAGTTATTTCTATACTCATTGTTTTTTCAATCTCCTTACCATCTTTAAACCATGTCACCTTAGGTACTGGACGTCCTTTGATTAAAGCTTTAAGTCTAATGCTCTCTCCAGCTTTAACAGTAAGGCCTTCGAAGTGCTCAGGGCCAAATTCAATTGTTGGAGCAACTAAAAAAGGAAAACATAAATCAATTCTCATATAGCTAAGTAATTTTTCCTGATACTATTTTAAACACAGTAATTATAAACGATTGTTGTATAAAGAATTATGAACTGTAAACTTATTTTTCCTGTTAGCAATCAGTGCAATGTATTACCATAGGTGAAATAAATTAATGTTTGTTGTTACAGCATGTCAAGCTGAGTCAAATTTTCATTTCTAAATTACTCAGTGCATCAGATTATTACAGTCTATTATTCCTTTCCAACTTTTCTGTTGCTTCTTATCCAACACATGTAGCGTGCCGTGACTTTCAGCAAAAGTATCTGGAAACTGATTTCCCTGGACAGGTTTAAATTACTCTGAATACCTTCCTGAAGGTCACAATCATCAGAAACTTTGGAAAGGAAAACCACAGGGCTGCCATTCAGAATAACTAAGTCTGCCAAGTCTGAGAGTACATGATATGAACTGTTAAAGTTGCCACAGAGTAACAAAACCATAAATACATCAAAAACATATTGTAGGATGATATTTCATTTTCAAATAAATCCCAGCGAAATTCTATTTATAAGACAAAAAGAAGTCTATTAGTACATTGAATAAAAAATTACTGCTTTACTCTAACACAGCAATTGATTACCTATGTCTACCAGATTTAGGTCTTAAATTTAGCTCCTCCCACCTTGGACTCAAACAGAAATGATTCTGAGTTGGCTGGAAGGGCAGTCATGTATTCCTCCCACTTTGGCCTCCCATCTTCCAGAAGCTCTAGTTGGCTTCAGTACCCAAATACAATTATATTAAGAAATCTTACCATTTTCATCTCTGGTCATGATATAGCCTGAAGACTGTGAAGGTGGGCTAATTGTGCCAACAGCATTTCTTGCAAGAACTCTAAATTCATATCGGTCACCTGGACTGAGTCCTGTAACTGTATATTGGCATTCACTGACATCAGTGAAGTTGCATCGGAGCCAACGGTCTTCACTTCCTTGCCGCTTCTCAATACTGTAGGCCACAATCTTACTGCCTCCATCACGCAGTGGGGGGGTCCATTTAAGAGTGACTGTTTCCCTGGTGACATCAATGTAATCAGGAGTACCAGGCGGGTCTGGAAAAAAAAAATAGAAAATGTTTATTTCTATTACTGTTCACCATAGTCTACAACACTAGAATTTTCTTAGGTGAAGTGTGACTGGTCATTCACTCACCTACTGGAGAAACTGCCAAAGTAAACTTGCTCGGCTCACTAGCTCGGCTTAGACCAGCAGTGTTTTCTGCATATACTTGGAACTGGTAATCCAGGCCCTCAAGCAGTCCAGTAATTCTGTATTCTCTGTTAGATATTAATGCAACATTAACCTTCTGCCACAAAATACTGTTTCTTTCCTTCTTTTCAACATGGTATCCAATAATCTCCGAGCCGCCATCATAAACAGGAGCATCCCAAGCTATGGTCATTCCATCAGCAGTTACATTGTATACAACAGGTTTGCCTGGGGCACCTGGTGGTCTAAATTGATGCTTTGCCACAACGTCTGCTGAGACAAGAGGTGGGCTTACTCCGTATCTGTTTTCCGCACGAACTCTAAACTGATATTCAGTGTCTTTAACAAGGTTTGGTACTTTGAAAATTGTTCTAGCAGCACTCGAGCACACCAGCTTCCAGTTCATTTGTGAAGTTTCTCTTTTCTCAATACTGTAGCCAGTAATTTCTCCTCCACCATCATCTTCAGGAGCTTCCCATGACAGAACTACACTATCTGCTTTGATTTCATCTAGTCTTAAAGGTCCTTTTGGCTTAGATGGAGGACCAAGAGTGATGACAGTGATTGCAAATGTTTTTCTGCAGATGACATTATCAAGAATCAAAGTATATTTGCCACCATGTTCCTTTTTCACATTCTTGATACTTAAGCTTATCTTGTTTTCAGTTTTCTTGAAACGAAGCTGTTCAGTTTCTTTAAGAGGGAGGTTGTCCTTGAGCCAGCTCATTGATGGCTTAGGTTTACCTTTATAGGGCAATTCAATATGCAGGTTATGTCCAATTCTTACAGCAATTTGACCTCCAGGAATGTCAGAAAGGTCAGCTTCAGGTGTTATTGTATGTTCTTTCACTGTAATGGGTCCAACCATAACACTATCACTCATGCCCTTTTCATTTTTTGCAAAAACTCTGAATTCCATGACAGAAAGTTCTTTAAGTTTTTCAACTTCAAATTCACAGCTCTTGCTTGTGCCTGCATATGTCCATTCTTTTTCTTCCTGCAGCTTCTTTTCAATAACATAGTCTGATATAATGCTACCACCATCATAGTCAGGTTTGCTCCACTGCAGTTTAACAGATGTCTTTGTAGAATCTTTCATAGCTAGGTCTTTTATAGGTCCAGGTATGTCTGCAGCCTTCACTGGTTCAGACGTCTCACAAGGTTCACCCAGTCCAATTTCATTTTCAGCAAGAACACGGAAGAAGAATGCAGTCTTTTCTGACAGGTTAGTTAGCTTAAAAGTGGTATGAGAACACTTTGTCGTTACAGTTGACCAGGACCTCTTTGTAGCATCTCTTTTTTCCACAACATAATTTGTTATTTCAGAACCACCATTAATGAGAGGTGGCTCCCATACTAGTGTAACTGTTCCACGAGAAACATGCTTAAGCTGTAGCTTCTGGCAGGCAGATGGCGTGTCAAGTACTTTTACATTCACAAATGATGATTTTGGTTCTCCAACTCCATTTTCAATTGTAAGAACATATTTTCCTGTATCATTTCGGGTAACTTGAGGAATAGTAAGTAATGTAGATGATTCTGTGTTCTGGATGATATATCTTTCATCAGTCCCAAGATTCTTGTCACCCTTTCTCCATGTGACAGTTGGAGGAGGTCTTCCTTTGAATGGAATTGTTATTTGCACATCTTCACCTGCTTTAGCAACGATAGAGGTCCGGAGGGCAACATCCAGATCGATTTCTGGTGCCACTGTGGAAATAAATAAAAATGAATAATGCATATTTGGAATGTAAAATAAAAAGTGCTTTGAAAAATCAAAACACAGAAAAGTGGTAAATCACTGAAAGGTACAGTACCAAGAATATCTTTAGCTTGAACAGGTTCTGTCATTTCAATAGGCTCTCCTTGTCCAGCAGAATTTATAGCAGACACACGGAAATAGTAATTAACACTTGGCTGAAGGTGGGATACAACATACTCAGTTGTTCTCACTTCTCCTTTAGTGCTGACTACAGTCCATTCTTGCTCTTCACCCTCCCTTTTCTCAACCACATAGCTTGTAACTGGACTTCCTCCATCATAAGCAGGCTTAATCCAGCCAAGGGTGATAGATGTCTTCGTTGTATCCACAACCTTCAACTTTGTTGGTGAGCCTGGTTTATCTGTAAGTTATAGTTAAAAAAAAATAAAATCAAAAGACATACTTACATTTAATCATAAAAAGGAAAAAAATCTGTCTCAGTTATATTTATGCAAGCCACCCTAATTGTTCGCTGTCCATTGATCTCTAACCAATTAGACATATTGCGGATTGTCTCTTACCAACAGGATCTGCAGCTTTGTAGAAGTCAGAAGCTTCAGAGAATGGACCTTGTCCAGCTGCATTGACAGCACAAACTCTGAAATGATATTCACTATTTTCAGTCAGACCTGTTACTTTCTGTCTGGTGTCACGAATGGTTTCTTTAGTAACCTTGAACCAACTAAGACTTTTCTTGTCACGTTTCTCAAGAAAATATCCTGATATTTCATTGCCTCCATCAACAGTGGGCCTATTCCAGACAACAGTCATAGAATTTTTGGTTATCATTGTGACTTCTGGTACACTAGGTGGTCCAGGCGCAACTGAAATAAAAATACATATATGTTAGTTGATCAATAGCATGTACAAATAATACACAAGATGATCCAGTTACATTAGCTATCTTATATGTTTCTTACCAAATGAATTTTTGGCTATAACTGGTTCAGACTCCAGTGAATCACCAACTCCAAACTTGTTCACACCACGGACACGGAACACATACTCATTTCCTTTGATGAGTTTTGTTGTAGTTACAATACACCCCTCCAGTTTTTCAGAAATTAAAGACCATACAACCCGACTTGTCTCCCGCTTTTCAACAACATAGTGTGTTACAGGTGCACCACCATCATCTGTTGGAGGGTCCCACATTACTGTAATCTTTTCAGCAGTGACTGTCTTAAACTGTATAGGTCCACTTGGGGGTCCTGGCTTGTCTGTGGAAGGTGCAAGAAATCATATGTAAGTATTTATTAGTAGATTACTGTTTAATAATGTAGTACAGTCATATCTCAAGACATACCAAGTATTTGTACTCTAACATGGGCTGACGCTGAACCCATGGCATTCTTCAGTTTTAATTCATAAGTTCCACTGTTGAGTCGGGTTGCATCCTTGATGAGTATAGAAGCGAATTCTGTTGTGTTTTCCATTGAGAGTAGTGCACTGGTTTGTACCTCATTGCCATTTTTAAACCATTCAATTGTAGGTACAGGCTTTCCTGAGATGCCTAGTTTTAATGTAACTGAAGTTCCTGCTTTATATTTTACCACTTCTGTATATTCTGGTGGCACATCAATTTCAGGTGCACCTTAAGAAAAAATAAGAAAAAAAAAACATAGTTATTTTAAATTTGTATTTAATAAAGATAAAATAAATAATACTTTTTCTAAGTGAACAGTTACAGGCATTTTGTAAATATTGGTTAAAGTAAAGCTAGCATGCATAACTTAAATCAGAATCCTAGAACAAGTTAGAACTAACACTACCAAAAAGGCAACCAAATGTATAAATATTATCACTTTGGCCATGGGCTGACTTCCATTGTCAAAAGAATAAAAATATCATAAGACTGTAAAAATGCAGATACAGCCAAAGATGCTCATTACAACCATGCCCAAATAGCTCAAAATCATTCATGCTTAGTAAATCAATCAAGGTAAATTAGCTTTCCGTATTAAAAAGGCTGTGGTTCTGCAAAATAGTGCTGCCTTTAAGCTTTCTAGTAACATAAAATGATACCATTATATCATTACAAAACACTTACCATATGTATCAACACATGTAATAGGACCCACTACATCTGATGGATTACTAATGGAACCAACGGCATTCTTAGCAAAGACACGGAATTCATACCGAGAATTCTGTGTCAGACCAGATACTGTGAACTGAGTCTCAATAACATTGGTGAAGCTAGCTTTTGTCCATCTGCCATCTGGAAGATCACGTTTTTCTACGATGTATCCAGTGATCTTGCTACCGCCGTCAAATGCTGGCTTCTTCCATGACAGAGTAATAGCAGTCTTCGAGATATCTGAGACACGAACATTTCTTGGTGGTTCTGCAGTAGGAAACATGAAAGTATTTGTAATGAATAACGGCTGTTTTGGCTTCCTGTACAAGACAGAGTATCATGGGGGGTGGGGATGGGTAAACATTACTTCAGTGGTTGGGCTTCTTCATCTTCTGGAGAATACATACCACAAGCATCAATTGCAAGGACTGGATCAGATGGATGACTTGCTTTTCCAATGCCAGCTGCATTTTCTGCATAAACTCTAAATTCATAGATGAGGCCAGCACTGATGGTGGTGACTTTAAAGTGAGTTGTACGAATGAGGGTCTTGTTAGCCTTCTGCCATAATATACTATTTCTGTCCTTCATTTCCAGGTGGTATCCAATGACTGCACTGCCACCATTAGTGACTGGTTCATGCCATCCAACAGTAATACTCTCTCGGGTGACACTAGTGACCCATGGTGTAGAAGGAGGACCAGGGGTAGCTGATGATATCAAAAGAATTGATTAATTGTTAACAAAATGAGACTTCAAACATCTGAACATTAAAATGTTGATGTACAGTGTGAGAAATGTATTACTTACTGTAAGGAAGCTTGACAACCACACATTGTGAGTCAATGTGATCACTAATGCCAAAACGGTTCTCAGCTTTGATGCGGAATTGGTATTCTTCTCCTGTTGTAAGCTTCATGACTTTAATAACAGTTCTAGCCACAGTTGCAGACACTTCAGACCAGGCAGCAGTGCTTGTTTCTCTTTTCAGTACAATATAGTTGGTAACTTGACTTCCACCATCATAAGTTGGTGGCTGCCATCTGAGTGTTATACTCTCTTCAGTGATATCACTAAGGACAACAGGACCAACAGGAGGACCTGGTCTATCCAACACAACAATATTAACAAATGACTTTGTGGTGCCACTCGAGTTGGCAGCAGTAATGTCATATCTGCCAGCATCAGCAGCTACGCTTTCTTTAAGGTTAATAATGAAACTTTCTGCTGTAGTTTCAGTGTGAAATCTCATGGTGGGTTTGAGTGGGACACCATCTCTTGACAATGTCACCTTTGGTAATGGTTTTCCAGAAACTGGAATTTCAACTTTCAGGTTTGAACCCGCTCGAATATACACAGTATTATGAGGGAAGCCCTTCATGTCAATCTCAGGAGATTCTGAAAAAGAAAACATTTTCAAATCATTAAAAAATATTATCTCTTTTGAAGTATGAACCCAATTTAACGTATATCAACTTTTGTCTCATGTCAGGAAGCTTACCTAATTGTTCTTTAACTGTAACAGGGAGCAGTAGTTCCTTAGGATCACTTAAACCTGCTTGGTTTTCTGCAGACACTCTGAAGAAATAGTCAACATTCTCCTTAAGACCATGGACAACATGGTGAGTTGTCTTTACAACTGCACACTTAACCCATTTTTGCTGTCCTTTCTCAAGAGCTTCAATGAGGTAGCTCACAATTCTGCTTCCACCATCATGTTCTGGTTTTAGCCATGAAAGAGAAACGCTGTCCTTTGTGACATTTGTTACTCCCAGTTTTTCTGGTGGGCTGGGTTTTTCTGACAAGAAAAAAAAAAAAGTTTAACAGCTTAAGCAATATAGGAAGTATTTCCTTTTTATGTTACAATTACATAGGAATGCCATCTGGATTGGGAAAATATATTTTTAATGAATTTTTATATTAGAAACATTTTAAGTAAAATGCAAGCAAAACTTAACATTCAAGCTATTACTTAGCATTTACTTTTGTAAAACCACAGACATAACCACCACATATTTACCTTTCTTACAGTTAATAGATTTAACATGTTTTTATATTATTTTGAAGTAAACATTTTAGAATATGTATTGCTACATAATATTAAATTATTTTTATTAGTGAAACATACCTGTTATTTTAGTTCCCTCCTTGGTCTCACAAGGCATTCCAACACCATACTCATTTTCTCCAGAAACTCGGAAGTAGTAAATGGCACCTTCTTGTAAGCCAGTTACTTTATATGACAGACGATGACAATTATTGGTCACAGTGACCCATGCTTTTTTGCTAGCTTCTCGTTTTTCAATAATATAGTTCTTCACAGGTGCCCCACCATCATTTTCAGGAACATCCCACGATAACACAGCAGATTCTTTAGTTACATCTTTTGCTGCAAGATGAGATGGTGGGCCAGGAGTATCGAGAACTTTGACAACTAAAGTCAAGGTAGCAGCATTGAGGATGTTTTGTAATGTCAATGTATATTTTCCAGAATCACTTCTTGTTGCTTTTTCAATAGTAAGAGATGTGCGATTATCTGAAATATCGATGCTTGCTCGTGTACGGAGATCAGTATCTGGTTTGTTCCATGTTACATTTGGGACTGGTTTGCCTCTGAAAGGAACTGTCATTGTGAATGATTCACCAGCCTTTACAATTAGTGTCTTCCGCATTTCACTATCAATATCAAAAGTAGGTTCCTCCTCTCTTTCTTTTGCCACCTGAGGTTCTGAGATATCACTTGGTTCACTGACACCAATTTTATTGATGGATCTCACTCTAAAGACATACTCAGAGCCTGATACTAACCCAGTTATTGTGTACTCTGTACCTCTTAAGTTCTGAATAGCAGTTGTCCAGTCAGTTTCATCAATTTTCTTGTATTCAACTGTGTATGCAGTTACTGGAGCACCTCCATCAAATAGTGGTTTTGTCCACCCAATTGTGATATTTGACCTTGTAGAATCCATAATCTTAGGTTTAGATGGGGGAGATGGCAAGAAAATTGGATCTTCTGCCCGAATCAATGGTGTGTTTTGACTCGGAAGACTGAGGCCAGCAGCATTTTCTGCATAAACTCGGAATTCATATTCACATCCTTCACGGAGACCAGATGATTTCACTCTTAAATCATAAACTGGCTTTTTGTTTACCCGGATCCATCTTAGGCTAGTTTTCTCACGTCTTTCAATTACATAGCCAGAGATCTCATTGCCTCCATCAGTCTCAGGTCTTGCCCAGCACAAAGTGATTGAATCTTTGCTCACACTGGTTATCTCTAAAGATGTAGGTGGACTGGGAACTGTAAATGGGTCTAGGGCTTTGACAGCAACACTTTCTAGAGGCTCACCAACGCCATACTTGTTAACTCCCATCACTCTAAAAATATACTCATTACCCTTCAGCAGTTTTGTCACTTTACAGGATGTTGTTCTAAGCTCTCCTTCACAAAGAGTCCATGCAATTCTACTGGTCTCACGTTTTTCTACAATATAATAATCAATATCTGCACCTCCATTTTCTTGAGGGGGTCCCCATGATAAATGACACTTTTCAGCGGTAAGGCTATTTATTTCCAGTGGGCCTGCAGGTGGGCCAGGTCTATCAAGTACTTTGCAATTAATTGCCAAAGATCTTATTCCTGCAATATTTTGTAATGTTAGTACATACTGTCCTGAATCACCTCGGATACAGTCCTTAACAGTTATTGCAGTAGTGTGGTCTGTTGAGGCTATTTCAACTCTAGCTTTTCCCTCAAGCTCTTTGCCATCCTTTGTCCATGAAATCACTGGAATTGGCCGTCCTGCAAAATCAGCATTGACTTTAAACACTTCTCCAGCTTTCACAACTACAACATCTCTGAATTTGACATCCATCATAATTCTTGGAGCCTCTACATCATCTTTTACAGTCACAGGTCCAGTTGATTCAGACGGCTGACTGAAAAGTCCAGCAGCATTCTTTGCAATCACACGGAATTCATATCGCTGGTCTTCTGTAAGTCCACCTACATCAAAATACGTTTCTTGCACATTAGTAAAATTACATTTCAGCCAGCGACCATCTGGTATCTCTCTGCGTTCAATAATATATCCTGTTACTTTAGCTCCACCATCATATTCTGGTTTAGTCCATTTCAGTGAGACACATGTTCTTGTAATATTAGTAACTTCTGGTTGACCAGGAGGATCACATGGATCTCTTGCAGCAACTGGTTCACATGATTTACTGCATTTGCCTATGCCTGCAATGTTTTCAGCATATACACGATATTCATATAGCAGTCCTTCATCAAGACCTGTAACTTTCATTTGTGTATCCGGTATAAGGCTTTTGTTGACTTTTGCCCAAAGAATGCTGCTTCTTTCTTTACGCTCCAAGTGATACCCTAGTACTCTGCTACCTCCATCATTAACCGGTATCTGCCATGTTACAATCATGGAAGTTTTAGTTGCATGTACCACATGAGGAGTTCCAGGTGGTCCTGGAGGCTTAAATGGATACTCTGCCACAACAGATGGAGAATTAGTGTAAGTGCTTTTCCCATACCGATTTTCTGCACAAATACGGAACTGATATTCAGAACCAGTGGTAAGTCGAGCTACTTTAATTGATGTTCTTGCAACTGCTGCAGATACTACATCCCATGTTGTTGTGGTAGTTTCTCGCTTCTCTACAATGTAATTGCTAATATGGCACCCACCATCATATTCTGGAGGTTTCCAAGACAGAGTTACACTATCAGCACTAACTTCATCAATATGAACATCAATTGGTGGTCCTGGTCTGTCAAGGACAACTACAGTTAAAGAAGCTGTTGATGATCCAGCAGTATTTGAAAGATGTAATTCGTAATGTCCCAAATCTTCATTTGAAGCTTCCTTAATGAATAGTGAAGTTGAAGTCTTTGATGTCTGAACATTTACCCTGGTTGTCTCTTTTAAGGGATTCCCATCCTTCTTCCAGCTAATGGATGGAAGAGGTCGTCCTCTGAATGGCACTTCAATCTTAAGATCATCTCCAGCTTTCACAGTGAATGTGTTGAAAAGGAGCTCGGCAGATGGTTGGATTTCAATATCTTTTGCAACAACTGGGACACCAAGTTCTCTTGGATCACTTTTTCCTTTTTCATTAATAGCAATCACTCTGAAACTATACTCTTCTCCCATGCTTAAGCCTGTTATTGTTGCTTCTAATGTTTTCACTTGGGTACATGCACTCCATTTTATACTTCCTTTGGTTTGCATTTCTACTATATAACCAGTAATTTTACTGCCACCATCACTCTCTGGCTTTTCCCATTTAATTGAAGCAGAGTTGCGAGTCACATCAACAAGAATGACCTTTGCAGGTGGAGAAGGTGGTTCAGAAACCTTAACTGGGTCAGGTGTTTCTGCTGGTAAGCCAACCCCATATTCATTTACAGCTAGAACACGGAAGTAGTAACTACATCCTTCTTGCAGTTGAGTAATTTTGAAGGAATTCTTAGTGCAGTTGCTTGTAACTGTGGCATATGCTTTTCTTGTGGATTCTCGCTTTTCAACTACATAGTTGGTAATTTTAGCTCCACCATCAATAAGTGGTGGTTCCCAGGCTAGTGTTACAAAATCTTTTTTCACTTCTCTGATTGTCAGATTTATGGGTGCACTGGGCGTATCAAGCACTCTGACATTAACAAAAGCTGATTTTTTGCCACTGTTGTTCTCTAAAGTTAGATTGTATCTACCACTATCAAATCTATTCACATTGTCAATTACCAGCATTGTATAGGAACTGGTGACTTCAATCTGAGCTCGATCACTAATTGTTCCTTCTGCTTTCTCCCATTTAACTTCAGGTTCTGGTCTTCCTTTGATGGTGACAAACAGACGTAATGTACCACTAGCACGTACAGTAACTACTTTTCTGAGATCTGCATCAAGTTCAATTTCAGGAGGTTCAATCTTGTCTGCTGCTATAACTGTACCAGGTATAGTAGCAGGTTCTCCTACTCCTTCTGAGTTAATGGCACAGATGCGGAAGTTATACTCCTGGTTCTCTTTAAGTTTTGTTACAGTGAACTGTTTTGCTTGTAGTCCTGTTGGTGGGGTGCAGGTAGTCCATTCATCAGCAGCTGCTTCTTTTGCTTCTACTATATATCCCTTAACTGGAGCACCACCGTCATAAATGGGCTTACTCCAGGCAAGGGAAACTGATGACCTGGAAGTATCTGTAACCTTTGGATTGCTTGGTGGACCTGGTGGATATAATACATCACAAGCACGATAGAAAATGGATGGCTCACTGGGTTCCCCTATACCTGCAGCATTTTCAGCAGAAACCCTAAATTCATAGAAATGCCCATCACTAAGACCTGTTACTCTGAATCGCAAGTCTGTCAGCCTTTTCTTGTTACATTTTGTCCACCGGACACCTTCTTTGTCTCGTTTTTCAAGTATGTAACCTTCGATTTCGGCACCCCCGTTGTCTTCTGGACGACCCCATGTTACAACCATAGAATCTTTTGTGATTGCTGAAACTTCAGGTGTTGAAGGAGGACCAGGGGGTTTGTACGGATTACGAGCCACAACTGGCTCAGACTCCAAGGGTTCTCCAGTTCCATATTTGTTCACTGCCATTACACGGAAAATGTACTCATTGCCAGCAAGGAGTCTGGTTACTTTGTGGTTAAGAGCCTGCACATCTGTAGCTACTTGTGTCCATGAAAGCCTGCTTGTCTCTCTCTTCTCAATGATATAATGTGAGATACTAGAACCACCATCATGTAAAGGTGGAGACCATGCCAAGTAGCATTTTTCTGCTGTGACACCGGTAACCTTCAAAGGTCCTTCTGGAGGTCCTGGCCTGTCAAGAACTTTTACAGTGATAGGTATAGATTTTGTGCCACCCACATTCCTGAGGTTAAGACTATAGTGACCTCCATCTACTCTTACACAGTCCTTGACAGTAAGAGTTGTTTTTTGAATGGTAGATTTCATTTCCATTCTTGCAGTTGCTTCTTCAAGGTCTTTACCATCTTTTGACCATGCAATGTCAGGAATAGGTTTCCCGTGGATATCAGCTTCAAGAACAAAGGTTTCTCCAGCATGAACAACAATGACATCTTTGTATTTAGGATCCAGTGAAGCCCATGGTGCTTCAATTTCATCTCTGGCAGTAATGGGCCCTGTACTTTCAGATGGTTCACTCAAGCAACCTGCTGCATTTCTTGCAATGACTCTAAATTCATATCGTTGGTCTTCAACAAGACCACTTACTGTAAATTCTGTTTCTAACACATTTGTAAAGCTGGCTTTCATCCACCGACCATCTGGTAGTTCTTTCTTTTCTACAATATATCCAGTTATTTTGCTTCCACCATCATATTCTGGTTTCTTCCACTTCAGTGTGATATTATTTCTTGTAACGACAATGGCCTCGGGGCAGCCAGGTGGGTCACATGGATCTCGGGCAACAAACAATTCTGATACTTTGCTGACTTTGCCAATGCCAACGATGTTTTCAGCAGAAACTCTGAACTCGTATTCAAGACCTTCTTCAAGGCCATCTGTTTTATATTTGGTGTCTGCAATGAGTGACTTGTTCTGTTTCATCCAAAGAATGCTGTTCTTATCTTTACGTTCAAGATGGTAGCCAAGAACTTTGCTTCCTCCATCATTAACTGGTTCATTCCATTGTACAATCATATGGTCCTTGGAAGCTGCTATTACGAATGGTGTTCCAGGTGGCCCAGGCACCTTGTAGGGGTATTGCACAACAACTGGCTTAGAGTCCAAAGGAGAGCTCTTTCCATATCTATTTTCAGCAGAAATCCTGAACTGGTATTCAGAACCTGTTTTAAGCTTTGTTGATTTGATAGTTGTTCTTGCAACAGTTGCTGACACAATACTCCACGTGGTAGTGCTTGTGTCACGCTTTTCTACTATATAGTTGCTTATCTGACAGCCACCAGTATAATCAGGTGGATCCCATGATAAAACAACAAAGTCTGCACTAACTTCATCAAAGCGCACAGGTCCTCGTGGTGGGCCAGGCTTCTCCAGTACAATGACGCTCAGGTGCTCTGTTGCTGTACCTGCTGTGTTTGATGCTGTTACTGTATATTTACCGAAGTCCTCTTTGTTGCTTTCCTTAATATGTAAGATAGTTGATGTTGATGTATCCTGAATATTTAATCTGGTTGTCTGTTTCAGTGGCTGCTCATCTTTTGTCCAAGTAATAGTAGGTTTGGGTCTACCTATAAATGGTACTTCTACCTTTAGATCTTCTCCAGCCTGTACACTATATGTATTAAACATCAACTTGAAACTTGGCGCAATTGTCAAGTCTTCAGCTATGACAGGAACTCCAAGTGCTCGGGGATCACTTTTGCCTTTTTCGTTGTAGGCAATCACATGGAATTGATATTCCTGTCCTGGACTCAGACCAGACACAACTGCGCTGCATGTTTTGGTCTCACTAACAACACTCCATTTTTCTGTTCCTTTAGGCAGCATTTCAACAATGTATCCCAAAATTCTGCTACCTCCATCATGTTCAGGTTTTTCCCATGTGAGTGATGCACTTCTCTGAGTCACATCAGTGAGAGTTACTTTTCCAGGAGGCAGAGGTGGCTCTGAGGCTTTCACAGCATCTGTGGTTTCAGCTGGAACGCCAATTCCAAATTCATTTTCAGCCATGACTCTGAAGTAATAGATTGCTCCTTCTGTAAGATTTTCAACTTTAAAGCTTGTCTTGCCACACTTAGCACTGACATTTGCAAATGCCTTCCTGGTTGACTCACGCTTGTCTATTACATAGTTCTTCACCTTTGCACCACCATCAATAATGGGTGGTTCCCAACATAATACAGCAGAATCCTTCTTTATATCCTTTACTACTAAGTTTTGTGGTGGCCCTGGTGTGTCTAAGACTTTTACGGTAACAAATGCAGATTTAGAACCACTGCTGTTCTCCAACATAAGAATATACTTTCCAGCATCATTTCTATCACAGTTGTCAATTGAGAGTTGTGTGTAGTTTATGCCTTTATCAATTTGAACTTTATCTGTGAATTCACCTTCTTCTCGAGACCATGTGATATCAGGTGTTGGTCGTCCCCTGAATGGTATATGAATCCTTGCAGACCCACCAGCTCTAACCACTATCCCTTTCCTTAGCTCTGAATCAATATCAAGTTCTGGAGCTTCAAGTTTGTCTTCTGGTTTGATAGTACCAGGAACTGATGCAGCCTCTCCTACACCAACCTTGTTGAGAGCACACACTCGTAGTTTATATTCCTGATGTTCAACAAGCTTTGTGATTTCAAATCGAGTAGCACGTACACCTGTCTGTGGAGTAACAAGTGACCATTCATCTTCATCTGCTTTACAGATTTCTACAAGGTATCCTTGGATTTCACAACCACCATCATAAATAGGTTTACTCCAACCAAGTGTAACTGAACTTTTGGTGGTATCTACGACATGGGCATTTGTAGGTGGACCAGGCTTGAATATGGGGTCACAAGCTTTAAAGTAAGGGGAAACTTGGCTTGGCTCACCCACTCCAGCAGCATTTTCAGCAGAAACTCTGAATTCATACTCATGATCCTCTGCTAATCCTGTAACTCTCAATCGCAAATCTGTAATTCGTCGTTTATTGCATTTTATCCACCTGATGCCTGCTCGATCTCTCTTTTCCACAATGTAACCTATGATTTCACTACCTCCATCACTATCTGGTCGGCTCCAGCAGACAGTCATAGAATCCTTTGTGATGTTGGTAATTTCCAAGGCCTTTGGTGGACCAGGAACTACAAACGGATTTTTCATCATTACCGGCACAGATTCTAATGGCTCACCAACCCCATACTTGTTAACTGCCATAATACGGAAAATATATTCATTTCCTTCCAAGAGTTTTGTTACTTTGAGCATTGTAGGTAAAACCTCTGAAGCAACAACAGTCCATGCTAGGCGACTAGTTTCTCTCTTCTCTACAATGTAATGAGAAATATCACTGCCACCATCATGAAGAGGAGGAGCCCATGCCAATGAACATTTTTCAGCTGTAACTCCTGTCACTTGGACAGGCCCCTCAGGAGGGCCTGGCCTGTCCAGGACTTTTACATTTACTGGTACTGTCTTTGTTCCTGCAACATTAGAAGCTTCTAAAATATACTGTCCACCATCAACTCTAATAGCATCTTTTACAATTATTAATGCACTGAAATCTGTGTTCTTTATTTCATATCTAGCAGTTTCCTCAAGCTCTTTATCTCCTTTGTACCACTTAATAGCTGGTAGTGGCTTTCCGTGAACATCAGCCTCAAGTCTGAATGTATCACCAGCATTTACAACAATTGTGTCTTTATATTTTGGATCCATTGAAATTCGTGGAAGTTCAACTTCATCCCTTGCTGTTATTGGCCCTGTACTGTCAGAAGGTTTACTTATTGCACCTACAGCATTCTTTGCAATTACTCTGAATTCATACCTTTGGTCTTCAGTAAGCCCTGTTACAGTGAATTGAGTTTCAATGACATTTGTGAAGCTAGCTTTCATCCAGCGACCATCAGGTAAGTCACGTTTCTCTACAATATAACCTGTAATTTTACTTCCACCATCGTATTCTGGTTTGGTCCACTGTAGAGTAATAGAACTTCTTTTTATTATTATAGCTTCTGGGCGACCTGGAGGATCACATGGGTCACGAGCTACATAGCACTCAGAAACTTTACTTGTTTTGCCTACACCAACAATATTTTCTGCAGAAACTCTAAATTCATATTCAATTCCTTCTTCAAGGTTAGTTGTCTTGAAACTTGTATCCTGAATAATAGTCTTGTTCACTTTAGTCCACAAAATGCTGTTTTTCTCCTTTCTCTCAAGATGGTAGCCCAACACCCTACTGCCACCATCATTTATCGGTTCATGCCATTGTACGACCATGGAGTCTTTTGTAACCATTGTCACAAATGGTGTGCCAGGAGGTCCTGGTTCTTTGTAGGGGTACTGTGCTACAACCAGTGTAGATTCCAACGCAAAGCTTTGCCCATACCTGTTCTCAGCAAATATTCTGAACTGATATTCTGAACCAGTTTTTAGTTTAGTCACTTTCAGTGTAGTTCTTGCAACAGTAGCTGAAACTGTTTCCCAAACAGTGGTTGTGGTATCTCTCTTATGAACAACATAGTTGGTGATTTGGCAACCGCCTGTGTACACTGGAGGATTCCATGACAGAGTAATACTTTCTGCACTTATTTCATCAAACTTCACGGGTCCTACTGGAGGGTCAGGTTTGTCTAGAGTTATAATTTCAACAGAGGCAGACTTCTGCCCAACAACATTAGCCACAGTGATTTCATAAGTGCCACTGTCCTCTTTGCTAGTTTCTTTAATATTAAGTATAGTGAGATCAGTTAAATCACTAACATTGACTCTTGTTGTCTGCCTTAATTTCTGGCCATCTTTTAGCCAAGTAACAGTTGGTTTAGGTCGACCTGCAACTGGTACTTCTACTTTAAGATCTTGTCCCACTTGGATACTATAACTGTGAAAAGCAGGTCTTACATCAGGTTCAATCACCAGATCTTTGGCAACTATTGGAACAGCAAGGGCTCTAGGATCACTCTTACCCTTTTCGTTTACAGCCATTACTCTAAAAAGATATTCTTCCCCTTGAGTTAGGTTAGTGATAACTGCTTCAAGTGTTTTCACACGAGCACACTCCGACCACTTCTCACTACCCTTTGCCTGCATTTCAACAATATATTGTATGATTTTGCTGCCACCATCATGTTCAGGTTTTGCCCAGCTTAGTGAAACACTGTTTCTTGTGACATCATCCACTGTTATTTTCCCAGGAGGCTGTGGAACTTCAGCAACTTTAACTGGGTCACTGGTTTCTGCAGGGAGGCCAATTCCATATTCATTCTCAGCAGAGATTCTAAAGAAGTAATAGCAGCCCTCCTGAAGTTGATCTACTTTCCATGAAGTCTTGTGGCAGTTTGTTACAACAGCTGCATATGCCTTTCTTGTCGCTTCACGCTTTTCAATAATGTAATTCTTTATTTTTGCTCCACCATCCAAGAGAGGAGGCTCCCATGAAAGTGAGACAGAGTCTTTAGTGATCTCTCTAATTTTTAAATTAACAGGTGCACTTGGGGTATCCAGTACTCTTACACTGACAAAGGCAGACTTTGTTCCACTGCTGTTTTCTAAAGTCAGAGTATATTTTCCAGTATCAAATCTGTTAACATTGTCTAGAACAAGGGAAGTAAAGCTGCTAGTGGTGTCTATAATAGCTGCTTCTCTGATCTCACCATCCATTTTACCCCATTTTACTTCAGGTGTTGGACGACCTCTGATGGGAACAAACAGTCTTAAGGAACCTCCTGCACGCACATTTACAATCTTCCTTAATTCCATGTCAAGGTCAAGGTCTGGTGCCTCCATCTTTTCTTCCACAATAACAGAACCAGGAACATCTGCATGCTCTCCAACTCCTACTTTATTAACCGCACAGATGCGGAATTTGTATTCATGTTTTTCCACTAGTTTTTCTACTTCCATATGGGTATTCTTAATTCCAGTTGGAGGTGTACAAATTGCCCATTCACCATCACTTACATCACATTTTTCCACAATGTATCCCTGAATTTCAGAGCCACCATCATAGATAGGTTTGCCCCATGAAAGGAAAACTGATGATCTTGTAACATCCATGACTTTAGGATTATTGGGCGGTCCTGGCTTGTAAATAGGATCACATGCCTTATAGTAAATGGAAGGCAGGCTTGGTTCACTAAGACCAGCAGCATTTTCAGCTGAAACTCTGTACTCATAATCATGATTTTCTATCAGTCCAGTCACTCTATATCGCAGTTCACTTATTAGGCGTTTGTTACATCTTGTCCAGCGAATACCTTCCTTATCTCGTTTTTCAAGGATGTAGCCCAGGATTTCACTACCTCCATCTGAAGCTGGCCTTTCCCATACAACTATCATAGAATCCTTGGTAATGGCGGTGACTTCTGGTGCCTTTGGTGGAAGTGGCACTACAAATGGGTTCTTTGCAAGTACTGGTTCAGACTCAAGAGGTTCACCAACACCATATTTATTTACTGCCATGATGCGGAAAACGTACTCATTTCCTTCTAAAAGTTTAGTAACTTTGCAGTTAAGGGTCTGCACATTTGAATCAACAACAGTCCAAACCAGGCGACTGGTTTCCCTTTTTTCCACAACATAGTGTGAAATATCACTACCACCATCTTGTAGTGGAGGTTTCCATGACAACATGCATTTTTCAGCAGTAACACCTGTAATCTCAACAGGTCCTTCTGGTGGTCCAGGTCTATCAAGAACTTTGACATTAACAGGAACTTTCTTTTCACCTGCAACATTCTTTGCCAACAGTATATACTGACCACTGTCAACTCTAATGGCTTCCTTCACACTAAGACTTGTTGCAAAATCGGTACTTTTAATTTCCATACGAGCAGTATTTGTCAGTTCACGATCACCTTTTAGCCACTGAATGGAAGGTATTGGTTTCCCATGTACATCGGCTTCAAGCTTGAATGACTCACCAGCATGTACTACAATTGTGTCTTTGTATTTTGGATCCATACTTATATGAGGTGGTTCTACTTCATCTCTTGCTGTAATGGCACCTGAACTCTCAGATGGTTCACTGAAAACACCTGCAGCATTTCGTGCTATAACACGGAACTCATACCTCTGGTTTTCAACCAGACCAGTTACTTCAAAGTGGGTATCAATGACATTTGTAAAACTTGCTTTCATCCAGCGACCATCAGGTAGCTCCTTCTTTTCAACAACATAGCCTGTGATCTTACTTCCACCATCATATACGGGTTTCTTCCACTGAAGTGTTACTGAGCTTCTTGTGACAATTATAGGTTCTGGACGACCTGGAGGGTCACATGGGTCATGTGCAGTATAGCATTCAGATGCTCTACTTGCTTTTCCAATGCCCACTATGTTTTCTGCATAAACTCTGAATTCATATTCAAGACCTTCCTCAAGGCCAGTTGTCTTAAATTTGGTGTCTGGAATAGGTGTTTTATTTAGTTTGGCCCACAAAATGCTATTTCTTTCTTTGCGCTCCAAGTGATAACCAATGATCTTGCTACCACCGTCATTGACTGGTTCATTCCATTGTACCACCATACTGTCTTTTGAGACACTTGTTACAAAAGGTGTTCCAGGTGGACCAGGAACTTTAAATGGGTATTGGGCTACAATCGGCTCTGAAGTAAGATATGTACTCTTCCCATATCTGTTCTCAGCTGTGATTCTGAACTGGTATTCACAGCCAGTCTTTAACCGACATGCTTTTATGGTTGTTCTTGCAACAGTAGCTGACACAATCTGCCAAGTGGTGGTGGATGTGTCCCTTTTTTCGACAATATAATTATTGATAGAGCTACCACCATCATACTTAGGTGGCTCCCAGGAAATGGTAATACTATCTGCTGTTACTTCATCTACTTTGACTGGGCCAGTTGGAGGTCCTGGTTTGTCAAGGACAACAATATTTAGGGTCTCAGTTGCTTCACCTGCAGAGTTTGTAAGTTTAACTAAATATGCTCCCACATCTTCTCTGCATGCTTCTTTTATTGTTAACACTGTGATATTTTCTGAACTTTCAGCATTTACTCTGGTAGTCTGCTTCAATGCCACATTATCTTTATGCCAAAACACTGCTGGTTTGGGCCGACCAACAAAAGGAACATCAACCTTTAAGTCCTCTCCTGCTAGAACACTGAAAGTGGTAAACAGTAGTTTGAAAGCTGGTGGAATCACAAGATCTTTTGCAACAACAGGTATAGCCAGCTGGCGAGGATCACTGATACCTTTTTCATTCTGAGCTGAAACACGGAAGTTGTATTCTTCACCTTGGATCAGTCCTGTGATAGTGGCTTCAGTAACTTTTACTGTAGCACAAGTTGACCACTTTTCACTGCCTTTGCTTTGCATTTCTACAATGTAGCCCAGAATTCTGCTACCGCCATCATGTTCAGGTTTTTCCCAAGATAAGGACACGCTATTTCTTGTCACATCCAACAAGGTTATCTTCCCTGGTGGAAGTGGTCTTTCTGAGACTTTTACTGATTCTGAAGTTTCAACTGGAAGGCCTATTCCATACTCATTTTCAGCTAGGACTCTGAAGTAGTAGTTGCAGCCTTCTTGTAATGAATCGACTTTCCAGCTGGTCTTGTGGCAATTGGCATTAACAGTTGAATAAGCTTTTCTTGTTGATTCACGCTTTTCAACAATATAATTTTTTATTTTAGAGCCACCATCTATGAGAGGAGGCTCCCATGTGAGTGTAACAGATGATTTTGTAACTTCTTTTATTTTCAAATCTTGAGGTGCCCCTGGGGTATCAAGAACTCTGACATTCACAAATGCTGACTTACTACCTGAGCTGTTTTCGATTGTCAGCATGTATTTCCCACTATCAAATCTATTTACATTTTCAACAATAAGCAGAGTATAAGAGCTTGTTGATTCAATGCTTGCTCTATCCAAAGATTCCCCCTGTTCTCTTGTCCATTTTACTTCAGGTGCTGGTCTTCCTTTAATTGGGACAAAGAGTCTTAGAGTACAGCAGGCTCTAATAGTTACAACTTTACGTAGTTCTGCATCAAGTTCAATCTCTGGAGGTAGCAGTCTTTCTTCAGCTTTTGGAGTCCCAGGAACAAGAGCAGGTTCTCCAAGACCTTCAGAGTTCATAGCATATATCCGGATCTTATACTCTTGGTTTTCCTTTAGGTCAGTGATGGTAAAAGAAGTGGCCTTTAGACCTACTGGTGGAGTTACAATCTTCCACTCATCTTCCTCAGGCAGTGCAATCTCAACCATGTAACCTGTGATCTCTGAACCACCATCATATATTGGTTTGTTCCATGCTATTGTAATAGAGGACCTGCTGCTATCCAGAACACGAGGATTACCTGGGGGACCAGGCTTAAACACAGTGTCACAAGCTTTGTAGAATGGACTGGTTGGGCTTGGCTCACTGACTCCAGCAGCATTTTCAGCCATGACTCTGTATTCATATTCATGGCCTTCTGTTAGTCCCGACACCTTATAACGTAAGTCTGTAACAACCCGTTTGTTACATTTTACCCACCGAAGACCAGCTCTGTCACGACGTTCCACAATGTAGTTAGTTATAGGGCTGCCGCCATCAGAATCAGGATGGCCCCAACAGACAACCATAGAATCTTTTGTAATTGCTGTTACTTCAGGTGTTTTAGGTGGATCAGGTGGCACATACGGATTTACAGCAAGAATGGGCTCTGATTCCAGAGGCTCGCCAACTCCATATTTGTTAACAGCCATAACACGAAACACATATTCATTGCCCTTCAACAGCTTAGTAACCTTCAGTTTAGTTAATGGAACTTCTGTGGCTACAGCGGTCCATGCCAATCTACTGGTTTCACGTTTTTCAACCACATAATGGTCAATCTTTGCACCTCCATCATCCAGTGGAGGTAACCATGACAGCACACATTTTTCTGCAGTGACTTCAGACACAGCCAAAGGCCCTTCTGGGGGACCGGGTCTATCAAGAACCTTAACATTGAAGATATGTTTGGCAAAGCCACCAGGATTTGTTGCAGTAAGTGTATAGGCACCGCCATCTCTTCTTGAAGAATCTTTATTGATAAGAACAGTAGAGAAATCTGCTATTTTTATTTCTAATTTTGCTGTGTCTTCAAGCTCTTTTTCTCCTTTTGTCCATGTCATTGATGGTGGAGGGCGACCTGAAACATCAGCCTCAAGTCGGAAAACTTCACCTGCTTTCAGCACTAAGGTGTCTTTGTATTTAGCATCCACCCTTATCTTTGGTGCTTCTATGTCATCTCTACAAGTTATTGCATCTGATGGCTCAGAGGGCTGACTGACAGCTCCACCAGCATTCCTAGCAATCACACGGAATTCATAGGCAGCATCTTCTGTCAGACCACTTACAGTGAATTCAGTCTCTAGTATATTGCTGAAATTAGCCTTCAGCCAACGGCCATTAGGAAGGTCTCGTTTTTCAACAGTGTAGCCAGTTATCTTAAAACCGCCATTATATTCTGGTTTAGTCCACTTCAACGTCACTGCATGTCTGGTAATGTTCAGAGGTATTGGCTTACCAGGTGGATCTATTGGGTCTAGAGCAAATACAGGCTCAGATGGCTTGCTTGGCTTACTCTTGCCAGCCAGATTTTCTGCTATAACACGGAATTCATATGCAATGCCATCAGTAAGTCCAGTTGATTTAAAGATATTGCCTGATACCAGCATTTTACTTACAGTCTGCCAAAGAATGCTATTTCGTTCTTTTCTTTCAACATGATACCCCAGAATGGGGCTTCCACCATCAGTAACTGGCTCATTCCAGCTAATGGTCATGGTTTCTTTGGTGACTGCAATCACTTGAGGAGTACCAGGAGGCCCAGGTACCTTAAATGGATAGTTTGCAACAACAGATTCTGAAGTAATGGCTGGACCAATTCCATACCTATTTTGAGCTTTAACTCGGAACTGATACTCTACTCCAGTAGTAAGACGAGTAGCTTTAAATATAGTACGTATCACTGTGGTTGCCAATTCAGTCCATGTGGTACTGTCAGTTTGACGCATCTCCACAACATAATTACTTATTGGTACACCTCCATCATTCAAAGGAGGCTGCCATGAAAATGTAACAAAGTCAGATGAAATTTCATCAAACTTGATTGGTCCAGTAGGAGGTCCAGGTATGTCATGAACTTGAACTGTAATAACTTCACTAACTTCTCCGACAATATTTTTAGCTGACAGTGGATATTGACCACTATCACTTCGTGTACATTCATTAATGGTTAGTATGGTTGCAGTTGCAGTATTTTCATAATTTACTCTTTGTGTTTGCTTAAGCATCTGGTCTTCTTTCTTCCAAGTCACAGTTGGCCTTGGACGACCAAGCACAGGGATTTCAATCTTGATATTGTCACCAGCTTTGGCAATGACTGTTTTCTGGTAGATACCACGGAGGTCAAACTCTGGAAGCATCATTTGCTCCTTGATAATAACTGGTCTGCTTTCTCTTGGGGCACTTCTTCCAGCACTGTTAACTGCCATAACCTGGAAAGTATACTCTTCATTTTCAGTTAGATTCTTCACTATACAGTCCAGTGTTTTTACAGTTGTGATATGTGCCCATTGGTTGGTTCCTTTTCTTTGTGCTTCAATTACATACCCGGTGATCTTACTACCACCATCATGTTCTGGTTTTGGCCAAGCCAGGCTAACTGAGTTTCGTGTCACATCCATAATATTAAGGCTCTCAGGTGGGGACGGTGCCTCAGAAGCTCTTACTGGTTCTGCAGTTTCAGCTGGTTCACCAATACCAAACTCATTTTCAGCCAGCACTCTGAAATAGTATTCACACCCCTCCACCAAATTAGGAATCCTGAAAGAACACTTCTGGCAGTTGGTTGTGACTGTTGAATATGCTTTCCGAGTTGATTCACGTTTCTCAACAATATAGTTGGTTATACGTGAACCGCCATCTATCAGAGGCATATCCCATTGGAGGGTGATGCTGTCCTTCGTTATTTCTCTAGGCTTAAGGTTTATTGGCGGACCTGGTGTATCCAAGACTTTTACATTTACAAAGCCAGTCTTCTTACCAGCAGCATTTTCAAGAGTCATTACATATTTTCCTGCATCATATCTGGTGCACTCTGTGACAATCAAGAGTGTAAAAGAGTCTGTATTTTCAATACTGGCACGTCCTTTGAGTGAAACATCATCTTTTGTCCACGTAACTTCTGGAGTTGGACGTCCTTTAATTGGCACAAAAATCCGAATAGTTAATCCAGCTCTAACAACAAGTGTTCTTCTTAGCTCAGCATCTAATTCAAAGTCAGGAATCTCTTCCCGGTCTTTAATTTCCACACTTGGAATTACTGCTGGTTCACCAACACCTGCAGCATTCATGGCAGAGATTCTGAAATTGTATTTGGCTCCTGGCTGCAGATGAGCAACAACAAACTGAGTGATTCTTAAAGCAGTCCCTGTTGTATCTTTTACCCATTCTTCTTCTCCTTCCTTTTGATGCTCCACTATATAGCCAATGATGTCAAGACCACCATCATAATGAGGCTTGCCCCAGGCTAAAGATGCACTTGTCTTTGTAGTGTCAGTCACTCTTGGATTTGCAGGTGGACCTGGTGGGTCTGAAAAGTGAGCAAAAGATAAAATACCACATTATACGACATCATTACATTACAGAGGAAGTCACTCTTACACTGTCTGAACTTATCCCCCACCCACCACACTATTGAAAAACAAAAGGCATGATACTAACATGCAACATCCTTGCATATGACTGAGTTTGAAGCATCGCTTGGTGGTCCAACTCCTGCTCTATTTTCTGCACTGACACGAAATTCATATTCATTTCCTTCCAGGAGACCAGTTACTTTGCACCTAAGATCTGAAACTGGTTTCTTTGTTGCTCTGACCCATCTTAAACCTTTCTTCTCTCTCCTCTCCACATAGTAACCTGTGATTTCACTTCCACCATCATCTACTGGCCTTTTCCAGGTAACTGTCACAGTATTTTTAGTCACATTTGTTACTTCTGGTTTTCCAGGAGGACCTGGGGGACCTGGTAAGAAAGAAAAAAGTACAAAGTTTAAACAAAAATCAAGTCTTCAGAGATTAATAAAAGCACACTTGAACCTTTTAGCTTGTTCTACTTACCGAATCTGTCCACCATTTTAACTGGTTCTGATTGTACTGGTTCACCCTTGCCATATTGATTTACTGCTGATACACGGAAAACATACTCATTTCCTTGAATCAGCTTGCTAACAACATGCCTACAACTCTCAACATTTTCAGCAACTAATGTCCAGAGCAGTCGACTAGTCTCTCTCTTTTCAAGAACATATGATTTGATTGGTGATCCACCATCTTCTGCAGGAGGTGACCATGTAAGAGTGGCTTTTTCTGCTGAAACATTGCTGATCTCAATAGGCCCTGGAGGTCCTGGAACATCTAAAACTTTCACATGTACACTCTCCTGCTTAGTGCCAAAAGGATTGGTTGCAGTGATCGTGTATTCTCCAGAATCCTTTCTAGTTGCATATTTGATGTTTAGAGTAGAAGAAGTTGGTGTGGTTTCAATGTGCACAAGCTCTGAAGGTCTAAAATCTTTTCCAGCTTTTGACCATGCTGAAGTTGGAGGTGGTTTGCCATGAATACTAATAGCAGACATTGTAATTGTGTCTCCTGCTTTCACTGTTAAACCTTCCTTCAAAGTAGGATCAATAACAATTGTTGGTGCCTCTGTAAAAAAACAAAACAAAACAAAACAAGGTTGTCATAACAAGAAGAAAGTAAAAAAAAAAAAGTTTTAATGAGTTAAATAAAATTTATTTCTGATATCTTCCACATACCATACTCATCCTTGCATATTATGGTTCCTGTGGATTCAGATGGAGGACTGATAGCTCCAGCAGTGTTCTTAGCTCTAATTCTGAACTCGTACTTGGAGCCTTCAGTAAGGTCAGTTACAGTAAATGCACAGTCTGGAACATTCACATGATTAGCTTTCGTCCAAGTTTTTGAGGGCAAATCACGCTTTTCAACTATATAGCCAGTTAACTTATGTCCACCATCATATTTTGGTTCTGTCCAAATGAGTGTTACTGAGTTCCTAGTTACATTGATAACTTCAGGTTTCCCAGGAGGATCTAAAAGAAAAAACAATGAACCATGGTCAAACAAGAGTGATTTCAACTTTCAGAATTTTTATTTTTGTTCTTCTGATGGCTTACCAATAGGATCAAGTGCAACAACTGGTTCAGATGGCAGACTTGGTTTACCTACTCCAGCCATATTGATTGCCATTACTCTGAATTCGTATTCCAGTCCTTCAGTTAATCCTGTCACTCTGAAATCTTTCATTCTTATTGGAGTTTTATTGGCTCTCTTCCACAGAAGACTATTTCTTTCTTTGACTTCAATGTGATAACCTAAAAGATAAATGATGAGGTGAAAATGAGGAATTTTCAATAAATCTTCATTTAACCTAGCTTTGCAAAATATCATAATGTCTGTATGGCATGCCACATAAGAATTGCGCAGGAACAACATTGAAAACCAGATTAAGAAATGGATATGAACATACATTAAAGATGTATGTAATTGCAAGAATGAGATGCTTGCAAATGCAAATGTCTGATTTTACAGCCTCGAGTGATGTATCATGTAGTTGAGTTTGTTATTTGTTCTTTAGATGTTTTGTCTCTCTGCAAAAATACTGTTTCTCAGTTAGTCTCTTCCTGATTTTTAAGGTAAGCCTTTGAAAGTTTCATCATACAGAAAGAGTAGGAAGGAAAACAGTGAAATCATTAACTCACTCACTCAGTTTAAATAATAAACACCTTATCTTACCCTTTGGCAAAGAGAAAGAAGTATTAAGAACTGTAATATTAAGGAGACTTGGGGAGACAATAAACCTGTGATTGGTGAGCCTCCAGTTCTTCTGGGATCAGTCCAAGTTAAAGCTACAGAGTCATGCCGAACATCAACAATGTTGGGAGGTGGAGGAGCATCTGGCACATCTAAACAACATAAAAAAAGAAGCATTAAAAATAAGTATTACCTGTAAAACTTTTTTTTTTTTGAAAATTATAATGTATACTTACCAAATGGATGTTTTGCAATGACAGAGTCAGATTTAAGACCTTCACCTACTCCATATTTATTTTCAGCCCTGATCCTGAATGTATATTCATTTCCTTCGTGAAGTCTTGTAACTCTAAATGTAGTTTTCTGGACTGCAGAGGCACAAGTCACCCACTTATTGTTTACATTATCTCTCTTCTCTAGGACATAGTTAGTGATTTCTGAACCACCGTCATCTTTTGGAGGACCCCACTTTAAGGTTATGGCATCGGCTGTGACTTCCTCAAATTTTACTGGACCTGTTGGTATGCCAGGTTTTCCAACAACTTTCACAGAAATAGTGCCTTCCTTGCTGCCAATGACATTCTTCAGAGTGATTGTGTATTTTCCAGCATCAGCTTTCTGGCAGTCACGTACTACAAGGGTGGTGTTAACTGCTGTAGATTCAAATGCAACTCTTCCACTCTCGGTAAGTGCCTGGTCTTCATCTTTCTTCCAAGTTACAGTTGGGACAGGCTTGCCTTTAATTGGGATTTTAAGACGGAAATTGCTACCCTCTTTAGCTACATAGCACAAATCAGGTAGATCTCTTAAATCAAGATCAGGAGCCACTGTGAAAAATCAAGGCACCAATTATTCAACTATGCATAAACTCTGATAAAATTCAGATGCTTTTTTAAAGGCATCTGATTTGTACACATGCATAACAATGATGTTATGCATGAAATAAATGTGGTTTGGATAAAAGAATTAATTATCCGAAGTTGTTTCTTACCAACATCATCTCTTGCCACAATTGTGATCTCTGTTGGAGTTCCATATCCAGCATCATTTTGGGCTCTTACTCTGAAAGTGTATTCTTGTCCTTCTTTTAGATCTCTCATTGAAAAATGGAGGTTCTTTGCTCGCATGACTTCTTGCCATTTATCTTCACCAATGAGAACCTCCACAACATATGCAAAAATACGGCTTCCACCATCACTGACAGGTTTTTTCCATACTAAATTGCAGGATGATTTTGTTACAGCTGAAGCCTTTAGATCCACAACTGGCCCAGGCGTTTCTAGAAGAGGAAGAAAAGCATAGTAAGTGTCCTTTCAAACTAAAAATAAAAATGATTTGAATACCAAAATAGGAGAAATTGATTCATTTTTCTTACCAGAGGCTTTAACAGCATCACGAGTTTCACAGGGGTCACCGATACCATATTCATTTTCAGCAAAAACCCTGAAGAAGTAGGATTTGCCTTCTTCTAAGTTAGTTATCCTGCAGCTTGTCTTTGGACATTCTGTTGTTACTGTGGACCATGATTTTCTCTCTGCATCACGTTTTTCAATGACGTAATTTGTGATTGGACTGCCACCATCTATTAGTGGAGGTTCCCATGTAATGAAGGCAGAATCCTTAGATGCTTCTTTTACAATAAGGTTAACAGGAGGGCCTGGAGTATCTGGAAGAACACAATCCCCCCACCACAATTTGATTTAGTAAACAAAAGTACAAAAAAAAATTCAGTTAAAAAGTGAACAAATATATTATACTGGGGAAAACTGACACTTACCAAGTACTTTTACAACAATGGTGTATGCCTTTTTGCCACAACTGTTCTCCAGACTGAGAATGTATTTTCCAGCATCATATTTGTTTACGTTTTCACAACGTAGGAAGGTATCAAAGTCAGTTGACTTGATGTCTAATCCTTGTCTATCTCTTAGGTTTGCACCCACTTTAGACCACGTAATCTTAGGAGGTGGACGTCCTCTTACTGGCACGTAAAGCCTCATTGTGACTCCAGCACGCAACACAAGGACTTTCCTTAGTTCTGCATCAAGTTCTCCTTCAGGAGGAACTGTGTTTAACAAAAAAGATGTGATTAAAACATTATCTTTAAGACTATCACTAAAGAGTCTGTGACATGAAGTACCTCTTCACAGGCATTTCACTAGATTAACTAGCTTGTTCTTATGTCATGATGATATCAATGAGTTAATGTCCTGACTCCCATTTCAAGCTCATTTGTAAACCTGCTTTTTTTTTTCCAGTGATTTCACTTGCTTTTCTTCTGTCTTTTCCACCATTTACATTGCTTATCATATGAAAAGGACTCCCATTTCCTCTATAATCCAAAGGAGTTTCAAAGACTGCACTGCTTTTCTTGAACTGAGGCAATTCTCTGAAGCAATGCTTTTCTACAGATAGCAAAATGTATACAGAAGCCAGCATGGCTCTTAAGGAATATGTGTCATATAATTAAATTGTGTGTCAGTGGATTTTTTGGATAATAGTCTGGCTTCAAACTATTTAGAAGACACGAAGAAGACTAAAGTTTTCAGAAGAGAAGAAAGGCATGGAAAGTCTGATTTTAGGATCAGACAGAAAAAAACAAAACAGGAGGTGGAAGAGTATCTGGGATACAAATTAAAAATGCAGACACTGGGAAGATTCTTCTCAGTTCCTAACTGCCCCGTTCTCTTCCAAATTAGCCACTTTTAAACTACATTTATTTGAGAAATGACACATTCCAAATTAATCTTTTTTTTTTTTTTTTTTGGTGATCTGTGACAAACCCTTCATTTAGAAGCCATCCCATGAATTAAAACAAAAGTTAATATCACAATATGTTTTCAGTGAACATACTTAAAATATCTTTGGCAGTGTGTGTATCAGGAACATCACTTGGATCACTGTATCCAATCTTATTGACAGCATAAATGCGGAACTGGTACTCTGTATCTTCTATCAGCCCTGTTACCACAAATCGTGTAGCCTGTAAATTCTTAGGTAGGTTGCATCTGACCCAGTTGTCTGTGTCAACTCTTTTTGCTTCCACTAGATAACCAATAATAGGGCTTCCACCATCATATGCTGGTTTGCTCCATGACAGGCTTATTGAATTACGAGTACTATCAACCACCTTCGGGAAGGCAGGTGGGCCAGGAGGATCTGAGAATTAAAAGAGCAGAAAGTTACTCATACCGAATGCTATACAAAAGTATTTGGAAATACCATAGAAAATGTCTGAGACTTTTAGCTTACATTGAGGATCACGAGCATACACGGCTTTGGATGGTGCACTAGGCTTGCCAGGTCCAGCCTTATTCAATGCTATCACCCGGAATTCATATTCTGTTCCTTCTTGGAGTCCTGTAGCCTTAACAGTTCTTTCAATGACAGGCTTTCTGTTTACCTTTGTCCAGTTAAGGGCTTTAGTTTCACGCTTCTCAAGTATATAACCAGTTATTGGGGATCCGCCATCACTAGCTGGTGGCTTCCAGCTAACAGTCATAAAGTCTTTTGTTACATTACTGATAACTGGTGGATCACAAGGTCCAGGTACATCTGTGAAGATTTATTTGAAAGTTATTTTCATATGTGTAAGTGTACATAAAAAAACAGTGACTCATGAAACTATCCTACAAAACACTTACCATATGGATTCTTAGCAACTGCTGGTTCAGTCAAGATAGGGTCTCCAACACCATATTTGTTTTCAGCACATATGCGGAACTGGTATTCATGTCCTTCTATTAGTTTCTCCACTGTGCAGCTTGTAATGGGTACATTGGCACTGACTTGGGCCCAGTTTGGTCTGCTTGTTTCACGTTTGTCAACAATGTAGTTAGTAATTTCTGAACCTCCATCTTCTAGGGGAGGCTCCCAAGAAAGCATTGCACGATCTGCATACATATGTTTGATTTTTACGGAGGCTGGAGGGCCAGGCTTATCTGGAAGAATTAACATCCCATTATTACAGCTACAGTTCTTGCTATATCATTTAACCATAAATGTATTTATTAACAGACAGTGTTTAGCTTACCAAGTACTTTAAGCTTAATGGTTGCTGACTTTGATCCACTTGCATTTTCAGCAGTAATAGTATAGTCTCCTGTCTGCTTCCTGTTAACACTGAACAGTTCAACAGTAGCAAGATTTCTTTTAGTAGTGATCTTAACACCTTCTGAAGGCTTTAAAACTTCTCCTTCTTTCTTCCAGGTGATGCTTGGCATAGGCTTTCCATATACATTTGCCTCCAGACGCACATTAGTTCCAGCTTTTACTGTAAGCTGTGATTGCATAGATAGATCCAACTCTATTCTGGGAGGAACTGAAGGGAAAAAGCAAAAGAGTAAATCAATATAGTATGAGGTGAACACCTCATTCTTCACATGAATTCAGTATGGAGAGACTCTCATCAGAGTTCTTAAATGCTTTTGCATTTCTTACCATTTTCTGGACGAATGGTCACTGGATCAGAAGGTTCTGAAGGTCTGCTAATATTAACTGCTGTCTTAGCAATTGCTCTAAATTGATATTGAGCATTTTCTTCCAAATCAGTAGCAGTGTACTCTTCTAGGGGTATTTGATGTGGAGTTGTATTGCACCGGACCCACTTATCACCAGGTAATTTGCAAGCTTCAACAAAGTAGCCAATAAGCTTGCTACCACCATCATGCTTTGGTCTTGTCCATGCCAGTGACACAGTACTCTTAGTGACATCAATAACTTCAGGTTTTCCAGGGGGATCTAAGGCAAGTAAGATCATGTTATAGTCTGTTTTGCCAAAAGGGTTAACATATTAAAAAGTGGCTTTAATTGTGATGGATCCTGTTTACAGTACAACCACACAGTGCACTCACAGCAAACACAAAAACATAAATGTAAATGCAAACTGAAGATTATAGAGTTGCAGATATACTGAAAATAACCATAAAAACAACAGCCTGCTGCAAATCATTGATACGTTTGACTTACCGACTGGTGCTCTTGCTGTGACAAATTCAGTTGGTTTACTAGGTTTACTTGCTCCAGCTCTGTTCAGCGCATAAATTCTGAAAGTATACTCAAGACCTTCGATGAGCCCTACACAAGGGTACTCTGTGGAGCGAACAGCTGTGTCATTAGCTTTCACCCACAGTAAACTGTTCCTTTCTTTTCGCTCAATGAGATAACCAGTGATTGGACTGCCTCCATCACTATCTGGTCTATCCCAGGCAACAAAAATGCAGTCCTTATTAACCTTGGTAATACGTGCATTCTTTGGTTCACTGGGAACATCTATAAAGAAATACAAAATTGGATATCAATCACATGCCTTCTTATTAGGAGGACTAAAAAGAGAAATGCTGCTACTAAAAACTGACGTACCAAATGGGAACCTTGCAATCATCTTGCCAGAATTAAGTGGCTCAGAAATCCCAAAACGATTTTCGGCACGAACACGAAACATGTACTCTTCTCCGGGAATCAGTTTTCCAATTCTACAGGTTGTCTTTGTGACAGAAGCTAAAGCTGTTACCCAATCTCCTCGGCTTACATCACATTTTTCAACAATGTAGTTTGTAATGTTACTGCCACCATCTTCAAGAGGTATATGCCATGCAAGAGTGCAAGCATCAGCATCTATTTCAGAAATGTCAAATGGGGGCTGTGGTGGACCTGGCTTATCTACACAAAGAAATACATTAAGAAATAGGTATAAGGGAAAATGGCAAACATTGGGATACACTAAAACTAGTTTTGTATAAAGCTGGATTTAAAATAATTAAATGAAACATACCCATGACTATCACTCTGATTTTCTGACTATCAGTACCAGAGCTATTTTCTGCAGTAAGAGTGTAAAAATCAGAATCTTTTCTAGTCACATCCTTAATGATAAGAACAGAAGACTTTTCTGCTTTATGGACAGCAAGGCGACTGGATGTAATTACATCTTGATCTCCTTTCAGCCATTTGCAGACTGGCTGAGGCTTCCCATATACATGTGCTTCAATTCTCAGTTTCTTCCCAGCTTTAATATGAACGTGATCAGGCATCAGGATCTTAGGCGGGACTGGAGAAAAATACACAGAGACATATAAATTCAACTTCTGTGACATATTAATTCACTTTTTCTTATGTTTTCATGTAAAAGTTCTCTTCCTTTTCCGTTAAGTGGAATCACCAGTAAGAATGACTTGGTAATTTTTAATTTAGGTTCCACTTATGAACAATTAGAGATTCTGCAGTGTGCAATATCCACTCCAGTCTTACTTTCACATTCTCATCCAGATTATAAGAGAATATTTTAAAGTTTGGATCACCTTCCAGCACACATAATTCCCATGTGTATGTGGAATTTGTCATTGCTAACCTACTGGACATATGGGTTCCTGCTGACTTTCTACAAGACAGACATGAAGGAAGAGAAAAGAAAGACTGGAATTCTCACTGAATTAAACCCATTTCTGCAGCCTCTTTTTACTACCTTTGAATTATTCTTCAACTAGAGCCCCTTCTCCCACTTCTTCTGCACAAAATTTTCCCAATTTATAGCAAAAGATGCCTGGCTATATGCTTAGTGTACTTTTCTTCCTGCCATTGGCTATGTTTCAGTCTCTTGCTCCTGTACCTATTTCCATGTCACGGATGAAGAAGGCTGTTCTTATCTGTCCCATACTCCTGCATCTTCCTGTACCTCAGGGTCTCCCCAGTTTGTCCTCGGTACGTTTAGCTTTACATTCCCAACTGACTCTACAATATAAGCAATTTATTTTCTATTGTCTTAAAACAACGCCCACTTCTGGGCCCACTTATCTCCCAAACTACTGTTCTGTTTTTTTCTTTCATTTTTAGTTAATTGGATGTATTTATTATTTCTCCCTCTCTCTCATCTTCTGGTTCAAACTGAAACCACACCCACAAAATTCTTTAACGATTCTCAATTAGTGGTCACACATCATCCTTTCTGAGCTGTCAAAATATTCAGTACAGTTAACTGTAATCCTTCAGCTGACTTCATAAAGTATTTGACTTTCCGGTTCTCAGTCTAAGAACAAGCATGGTTGTTCATTTCATTATTAAAGAGAGTATTGCAACATGGGTAGTATTTAATTACTTACTGAGTTGTTCCTTAATTTCAAATACTCCTTCAGTTTCTCTCGGCAAACTTACTCCTACAGCATTTCGAGCTGCCACTCTAAACCTGTACTTCTTTCCTTCTTTCAGACCAGCTACAACAATGGAGAGATCTTTGACAATTGAATATTCTGTCCAGCGATCTGCTGGTTGGTCATCTTCTTTGTAGCTTACAATGTACCCGTCAACTTTAGAGCCTCCATCACGCAGTGGTGGCAGCCAGCCTAAAGTGGCACTGTTCTTTGTAATTTCAGTAACTTCAAGTTTTCTTGGTGGATCAGGTTCACCTTTTGCAGATGGGGAGAAGGAAAGGAAACATTAAACACTGAATTACCAAGAATTTCTGAAATACTGGATACTATCTATGCTAAGTCAATAAGGACAATACAGAAAAGAGGAAAAATTTGAATGATTGCAAAGGTACTATATTCACAGATTGTGTTATTTGAAAGTAACTGACACAAATATTTATGCTTGTTGCTAAGTAGATAGTAGCATTGCCCTGTTTAGAAACAACTGCTTTCATAAATGCAAAATCTTACTTAAATTTGAGAAAATGATAAAATGTGCATAAAGGCATACTTACATAGGGGATCTGTTGCTAAGACTGGTTTTGGTATGTCACTTGGAACACCTGACCCATATTCATTTACTGCTGTTACTCTAAAGAAATATTCATTTCCAGGTACAAGATTAGCAATTTGGAAACTAGTTTTCTTTAGTTCTGCAGTGACTGTTCCCCAGGTCTTCCTGTCAGCCTCACGTTTCTGCAGGATGTAATGAGTCACTGGGCTACCACCATCATTCTCTGGAGGTGCCCATGAAAGATGGCATGACATCTTGGTGACATCTGAAGCCTTGAAGTCCGACACAGGTCCAGGAGTATCTATAAAGGAATTTCAATTTATGTTAGTCTTTTCTTCTTTAATAAATTAAAATTAAAGGGGGTTAATAGGCTCTTAGACAGGGGGAGGTAGCATTAGTTGATACATTTGTACTCAAAAATTATAGCATTAGGGGGAATAAAGATTTTTGTGTAGAACATACAATATAATTAAAACAATGTAAAAAGTTAAAACAATGTCTACATGTAGTTCTTTCAGTTACTCACCCAGAACTCTGACGTTCACAAACACAGCCTTTTCCCCAGCTGCATTAACAAGTGTCAATGAATATTTGCCTGAGTCATCACGTGTTGAATTAGGGATGACACAGAAGGCCATAGTGTCAACTAGATCAACTTGTCCTTTTCTGATAACGTTATCAACACCCATTCTCCGCCAGGTGACTTTTGGTGCTGGGCGACCCCTAATAATAGCAAAAAGTCTAATAGGGCAACCTGCCCTGACTGTGACCAACTTTCTCATGCTTGCATCCAATTCAATCTCAGGAGGTTCTGAAAGACAAATTCACAGAAATAAAATGCAAAGTTTAGTACATGAAAAAAGGAAAAACAGAGCAAATAAACTTTATGTGCAAGTACTCATGAAGAAGATGGGAAAAATCACCAAGTATTTCTTTGGGAGACACAGCTTCTTTCAGTTCAGCTGGCCGGCCAAGGCCAACCTGGTTTTGGGCAGAAACTCTGAACTCATATAATTGGTTCTCATCCAGGCTAGTGGCTGTGAATTCTGTATGAATAACTTGGGCAGCAACATTGCATCGTTTCCATCCTGCTTCAGGATCAGCACCTTCCACTTTTGGTCTAATTTCCACAACATATCCAATAATTGGAGCACCACCATCATACACTGGTTTTCCCCAGCCAAGGGTTATGGAACTCTTTGTGCTATCAACCACCCTCAAGTTTGTGGGAGGACCAGGCGGTTCTGAAAGACAATAGAAGTTACAGATAAGAATATAGTTATGCAATTTAACAATCTGTTAACATTAAAAACAAACAAACAAACAACAGTAGTATACAGTAGTACGATACCTATTGGGTCTTTTGCTACTACTGGTCTTGATGGTAAGCTTGGTTCTCCAAGTCCAACCTCATTTTCAGCACTGACGCGGAACTGATATTCATGACCAGGGATGAGATTAGTAACCTTCTTTCGTCTCTCAGGGATTGCAGTCTTAGTAACAGGAACCCATCTTAATGATCGTTTCTCTTTCTTCTCTAAAATGTATCCTGTAATTGACTTGCCACCATCATATTCTGGTGGATTCCAAACTACAGTCATCTCTTCTTTATTAACTCTTGTGACCTCCGGAGGGTCAGGGCGTCCAGGTCTATCGTATTTAGTTTTTGCAATAATTGGCTGTGTTTCTGTTGGCGGACCAGTGCCCATCTTATTCTCTGCACGAACTCTGAATATATATTCATTACCTTCAATGAGACGTGTCACATTTGCATAGTTTGTTAGGACAGAGGAAGAGTATGTAGACCAAACCATACGCTTGCTTTCACATTTTTCTAGGATGTAGTTTTGTATTTCACAACCGCCATCATCCTCTGGAGGTTCCCAGGTAACAGTACATCTATCACTCGAAATGTCAGTGACTTTCAAGTTTCTTACAGGACCTGGTTTATCCAAAACAATAACAGTAGCATATGCCACAAAGCTACCAGCTGTGTTAGTTGCAGTAATCACATACTTCCCACCATCACTGCGCCTGGATTGTGTGAGAACAAACTTAGATGTGTCAGAAGTTGTTTCAATACTGATTCTTGGAGATCTGGTAAGATCTGTAGCATCTTTGTCTTTTGTCCATACAACTTCAGGATGTGGTTTTCCTCTGACTCCAGCCTCAATTCTAATTGGATCACCTGCTTTCACAGTTAACACCCCACTTAACTTCAAGTCTAACACTGGTTTCTGCAGATCTTCCTTCACAGTGACTTCAGCGGTTTTTACCCAGTCACTTTCACCTGCCTCATTCTTGGTTTGAACTCTGAATTGGTAGATCTTATTTTCAACACATTTATCTACCATGTAGTGTGTTTCCTTAATGCTGCCTTTGTGAACTCTTTCCCATTCATCTGAATCTTTCAGTTTTCTCTCCACATGATAACTTAAGTTAGGGCTTCCACCGTCATAATCAGGCCTTCTCCATTTCAGATATACAAATGTTTTTCCTTTCTCTGCAATGTGAAGATTTTCTGGCTCTCCAGGCTTGTCAATAGGATTTATGGCAAGGATGGGAGTTTTAGTCTCAATGCAAGGACCTGGACCTATTTTGTTTTCTGCACAAACTCTGAAGAAATATTCACGGTTCTCTATAAGATTTGCCTTCACTAACCGTTTAGTGATATCAGAAGACACAATTGACCATCCCCTCTGGTTTGGTTGACGGTACTCTACTATATAATTTGTAATTTCTGAGCCACCATTATCCACTGGACTTTCCCAGGCAATCATGCAAGAATCTTTTGTAACATAGCTTATTTTCAGGTTCTGACATGGTCCAGGTCTGTCAAGTACATTAACAATGGCAAAAGCTTGAGCATGTCCACAGCTGTTCTTAGCTGCTATTATATATTTGCCATGATCAGATCTTTTGGCTTCTTTCACTTGCAGTTCAACATTAGGTAGATCATGGACTATTTCAACACGTTTTTCTTGGACCAGTACTTTTCCATCCTTAGACCATGTTATTTCAGGATCTGGCCTGCCTTTTACTTTACCAGTAATACGGATTGTTTGACCTACTCGGACAGTAATTAAGTCTCGACAGGTCACATCTAGGTTTACTTCTGGAGGAGAAAGAATATCCTTTGCAAGTACAGTTTCTGCCAGTTCTCGTGGTTCTCCCTCTCCCACAATATTGACAGCTTTTATTCGGAATTTATATTCATTTCCTTCTATTAACCCAGGTACTCTAAAGGCACATTGTCGAATGAGTTCATCTTTGTTAATCCTATTCCACTGCGTAGTTCCAGTTTTCTGACATTCCACAATGTATCCCAGAATTGGGCTGCCACCATCTTTGAGGGGCTTTGTCCACACAAGATCAGCTGTTTCTTTGGTTTTGTCTTTTAATTTTGGATTAATGGGTGGTCCAGGAGGAGTGATAGGACGTGATGCTTTTACTGGATCAGAGCTTGGGGATGGTTTGCTTAAGCCCACCATGTTTTCTGCAAAAACTCTGAATTCATATGTGTTGCCTTCAAAGAGACCAGTGACTCTGTATTTCATATCAAGTATTGGAGCCTTATTGACACGCACCCATTTACCAGATGCTTCCCGACGTTCGAGTATGTAACCAGTTATTGGAGTTCCACCATCAGACTTTGGTAGGGTCCAAGACACTGTTGCAGCATTTTCTGTAATATCATAAACTGTTGGTTTACCAGGTGGGGATGGTGGATCAAACATATGTTTAGCAACTGTTGGTTCTGAATCAAGAGGTGCACCAATGCCTATCTTATTTTCTGCCCGAACACGGAAAATATATTCACAGCCTTTCTGTAGTCGTGGAATCTTAATTTTTGTGTGACTTGTTCCAGAGCTAACCACTCCCCAAGTTTC
This sequence comes from Cygnus olor, assembly GCF_009769625.2. Taxonomy (NCBI): domain Eukaryota; kingdom Metazoa; phylum Chordata; class Aves; order Anseriformes; family Anatidae; genus Cygnus; species Cygnus olor. The sequence goes on along the minus strand of NC_049174.1, from coordinate 16,366,627 downwards.
TTTCTTTGATTGACGCTTCTCAACAATATAGTTTATTATAGGACTCCCACCATCATCTTTAGGAGGGCGCCAAGAAATAACCATATGATCTGGTGTTACTTCAAGAATATTAATAGGACCTGTTGGTGGGCCAGGGACATCCAACACTGTAAGATGTAGAGCAACAGTTTTGCTGCCAGCTGAATTAGATACTGTGAGTAGATATTCTCCTGTATCTTTTCTTACACAGTCTTTGATGGTAAGCACAGTTGAATAATTATCAGTCTCAATCTTATGTCTGCCTTCTGTTTTAATTTCAATGCCATCAGTAACCCATTTTGCAGTTGGAACTGGCACACCTCTCATAATTGCAGGAAGTCTCACTGTGGTACCAGCTTTAACAACAAGACCTTCAATTAACTTCACATCTAGTTCCACGGATGGTGGTACTGAAATTAGAAAAAAAAAAAAAAAACAAACACAGAAATTACGTTATGCTTTTCAGAGAGAATACTTAAAGGTGAGAAAGAATCAGTGAAACAACATGAAAAACTAAAAATTACCTAGTTTTTCTTGACATTCTATTGGTATAGTTGTATCTGGAAGGCTAAGGCCAATAATATTCTGAGCCTTCACACGGAATTTGTATATTTTTCCTTTTTGTAAGCCTGTAACAACACAGTCTAGCATGGGGACTGTCTGGAACTTTGTCCACTCATCTGCACCATCTTCTTGATATTCCACCAAATATCCAGTTATCTCAGCACCACCATCACGATCTGGTCGATTCCAAACAAGGGAAACTTCAGTCTTGTCAACATCTACATGATGTAGATTCTTTGGTGGCCCTGGAGGATCTTTTAAAATACAAAACCCAAACCAGTTACTAGATGGCCGATATATAGTAGCAGCATACCACGTTCACATTAGTACCAACAAAATCATTCAAAAATTACCTAAAGCAATTTGAACAAACAAATAATACAGATGAATAACACTTACGCAGTGGATCTATAGCTTTAATTGGCTTGATCGTTTCCACATATGGTCCTCTACCAAACTGATTCTCAGCAGCAACTCGGAAGAGATACTGAGTGCCTTCCATCAGATATTTAGCCATGTGACTACGTTTTTTGGAGGATGATGAGACGGGTACCCACTGTGCAGAAGCTACATCTTTCCTTTCCACCACATAGTTGGTAATGACAGAACCACCATCATCTTCTGGTTCCTTCCAAGTGAGGTAGCAAGAATCACTTCTAACTTCACTGATTTGCAGATTTCTAGGTGGACCAGGCTTATCTAATATTGCCAAAAACAAATCTGTTATCTATTTGATAATCAAAGCATTAAAAAAAATCAACAACAAACAACTAGCAAACCTCAAGAGAAAAAGTATTTCCTATAAGCTTCAGTTTTTCTCCCTACTGAGTATTTTGTAATTTCTTATATCTTAATTTACTGATATTTTCCTGACATTCCTTTCTTAATCTCTAATTAAAGAGTAAAACCAGGCAGTACAAAAGGAACATCAAAAATATTACCTAAGACAACAACTTTTACTGAAACGGTCTTTGAACCAGCTGGATTCTCAACTGTCAGGGAGTAAATTCCACCATCTTCATGGACAGTGTTACGAATTTCAAGTTTACTGCCAACTCCTGTAATCTCAATATCAGCTTTCGGTGAGACCTCGTGATCTTCTTTCTTCCAAGAAACTTTTGGGAATGGAACACCTTTAATAACAGCACTAAGTCTCAGGGTATCTCCAGCTTTTACATGCTGTTCTCGGGCCATATTAGCATCCAGTATCAGCTCGGGAGGTTCTGGAATCAAAATGGTATTTTTTTATAAAATGAGAGAAAAAAAAATCTTAAGTAAACTTATGTGATTTTATTATACTCACCAAGTCTGTCCTTTACTTCTATTGGATCAGGAACATAGGCTGGTTCAGATTCACCTGCTGCATTGACTGCCTTGACCCTGAATTTATAGGTCAAACCTTCAGTAAGTCCCGTGACTTTATATTTTGTTTCGGGACATGAATCTGCTGTAAGATTGGCCTTTTTCCATTCTTCGTCTCCAACTTTCTGATATTCAACAAGATAGCCAATTATCTTGCCGTTACCATCATGGCGTGGTGGTTGCCAAGATAAATCAACTGTATTCTTAGTTTTATCTACTGCTTCTGGATTAACAGGTGGACTTGGTTTTACTGTTAAAAAATGAACCAAAAAAAAAAAAAAAAAAAAAAGGAAAAAAGAAAACCGTTAATACAGATTTCTAACTAAAATCAAGAATGCATTAAAAATTCAATGAGAAATAAAATTTAATACTTTACCAATTGGATCTCTAGCAAAAATTGGCTTTGACGGTGGACTAGGATCACCAATGCCAATTTCATTTTCTGCTGAAACACGGAATTCATATTGACAGCCTTCAAGGAGGTCAGGTACTTTGAACTGAGTACTGGGGAAAATTGGGTCTTTGGTAACTCTGACCCATCTAGTTGCCATTGTTTCCTTCTTTTCTACAATATAGTTTGTTATTGGCTTGCCTCCATCATATGGTTTGTTCCAAACCACCACTGCAGAGTCTTTTGTAACGTCCTTAATGATTGGTTGCTCAGGTGCATCAGGAACATCTAGAAAAAAAACAACCAAACAAACAAGAATTCATGAGCACAACAAACAGGTTAAAGATTAAAGTATCAAAATAAGGTAGCAAATGAGTGACATACTGAAACGGTCTTTGGCTTTCATCTCATCAGAGATGAGAGGATCACTTATGCCGTATAGATTTTCAGCATAAATTCGAATTTGATATTCTCTTCCTTCAAGCAGCTTAGGAATTTTGCATGTTGTCTTAACTGTGGCAGATGTAACTGGCATCCACAGATCCCTGTGTGCATCCTTCTTCTCAACAATGTAATTTGTAATTTCACTACCTCCATCATCTAGTGGAGGTTTCCAGGAAACTACCATATGATCTTTATGAACTTCATCAAATATAACTGGGCCCACTGGAGGTGATGGGCGATCTGTTTAAGAAAAAAATAAATAAATCATACTTATGCTTTTATAAGAACTTCAGATAATGATGTAGATTAAAATAGTGTCAATATAGTAAATATAATATGAAAACAGAAACCTGGGATCATATTCTTAATAAGGAGTCAAAACCTCAAGACTATTTTTCTTTAAAACTTGTTTGACTCACTGGATCTTATTCCTCAATGTGTATAAGGTATTTGATGACTGACATTTTCTACTGACACTATTTAAGTGCATGTAAAAATATTAACTTATTCATATTGAATAAACTAAGTCAGAGTTAACTATGAATCAAAATCAGTAAATAGTATTTCAGTAAAATACAATTGCAATACATCAAAATATTGTAATAAAGGATGCATTAACATTTTACAAATTCAATGAATTCTAATCACTATAAAACATCAAAGACAATACTATTTATCAGGAAAACCTACCAACAACATTAACTTGACAAAACCCTTTTCTTGATCCTGTGCTGTTCTCTACAGTAATACAATATTTGCCTGAGTCTTCACGGACAGATTTTAGTATCCCCAAACAAAGAGTTGTAGGAGTTGTCTTGATCTTTGTACGGTCATCTTCTTTCACAACAGTATCATCCTTTAGCCAAGTAACTTTTGGTGTAGGCTTTCCTGAGTAACGTCCAGTCAGGCTGAATGCTTCACCAACCCGAACAATAAGCTTGTCTCTAAAGTCAAGGTCAAGTGATGGCGGAGCTGAAAAATGAAATTAAAAAACTACAATGTCCACAAATGTCAACAATATTAATAAGAAAAAAATATGAAATCAGTAAACGTGATGACTGTTTTCAAAAAAAATTATGGAAATATACATACCAATTTCATCTTTGCATGTGATTGGTTTTGTGCAAAATGATGGCTTGCCTTGCCCCACAATATTGCAAGCACTCACACGATATTCATAGGTGTCACCCTCTTTCAAGCCTTCTATAGTATATTTCCTGTCAAGCATTTTCTCTTTTGTAACTTTGTGGAATTTCTCTTTTCCAATGAGACGACTCTCTAGAACATACATGGTGATATCCGATCCTCCATTATATTTTGGAGGGTTCCAAGTTAATGTAACAGAGTTCTTGGTAACTGCTTTTACCTCCAGGTCTTCTGGACGGTCAGGAACAGCTGTGAACAAATATAAAAATATGGTAAATATGGTAAATTTTTGTAAAAAATATGGTAAATATGGTAAATTTTTCTGCAAATTCGTCTCATATGACAATAATCTAAACCGTCAAATGTACTTACTTATTGGATCTCTAATGACGATCTCTTTTGTTGTCTCTGTGAATGGACCCATGCCAATTATATTCTCAGCTGCAATTCGGAAAAAGTAGGCTTTCCCTTCAGTCAGCCCCTGAACAGTAGCATTCTGTCTTGTAACTGTATAGCTTACTGGAGTCCAAGCTCTATGGTCAGATTCACGTTTTTCAATTATATAATTGGTAATAGGAGAACCGCCATCATCTTCTGGAGTAAACCATGTCAATTTACAAGAATCATTGGTTAGGTTCTCAGTAAGGAATGGCATGCCAACAGGGCCTGGCACATCTGAAAGCAAAGAAGAAATGGAGTATTTAAGTGTACATACTGAATGTTATGAAATTTAACTTGTTCACAAGAAGTGGAATTGCTCTTTACCTAGCACATCAACAATAATGGTCTTCTTCCGCTCACCACCTGCATTTTTAGCCAGAAGAGTGTATACACCCTGGTGGCTCCTTTTGCAATTCTTGATGACTAAAGAAGAACTAATAGCTGTTTCTTCAATTTTAGCTTCTTCAGGTAAAGCTTGGTCATCTCTGCTCCAAGTCACTGTTGGGGCTGGTTTTCCTGAGACATATGCTATAATCCGAATTACTCCTCCAGCATGAACAACAATTCTGTCTCTGACACTAGCATCCAAATTAATATCCGGAGCCACTGTGGGAGGCAAGAAAAAAATCAGTGTTTTTTATTCTCATTTTGAGAAAATGTAACTAAAAATGTAAATGTAAATGATAAAAATGTAAATGTAATACCAATTCTGTCCTTCATTTCAATAATGTCTGTAACTTCTCCAGGCTCTCCGATGCCAGCAGCATTCACTGCCCTAACTCTAAATTTGTAAAAACATCCTTCTTTTAATCCTGCCACAACAAACTTGGTTCCTCTAACTTCTTTATCTTTTACCTGGAAGAAATATTATAAAATCAGCCACCATCAAGGTACCATCAAATTCTTTGTGATGTTTGAAGCAGATGACATTTTTTTTTTGCATTTATAAGCACAAGACAGTATTAAGCATACAGTGATCTAGCTCATATGTTAGTCTTCAGAAACTGCAAAGAAATACAGGACATACAAACTATTGTTCTGAAGACTGACATTTTTGGTACTTTTAACAACCAAGAAGGTTACAGAAATTACAATAGTCTGTAGTCTCAGAAGAATTATTTATCAAATAATTTTATATAAGTGACTACGGTGGAAAAAGGGAATTCTTTGTTCTTTTATAAACCCCAATATGAAGCCTGTTTGCAAGGAAACAATGCAGGAAATTTAGGTATTACTTTAAATGCAGCCCAGTGTCTATGGAGATACAAAAAACTGGCCAAGGTATGCATCACTTAAGTTGTCAGAAATGCATTGCTGAAAACAGAAGGAAAATGTTGGGACATAGTAGTTATAAATAATTTGGCACAGATTAATCCAGTGATAGCTTATTTTTTTCTTCTTTTTTTGTTTTGTTTTGTTTTTGGTTTGTTTCTATCAAAGATTACATACCTTTGCCAAATATTTAATCATGGAATTTAAAAAAACCATCACAGATACCTACCTATTTTGTCACATCTTTAAATACAGAATTAAAATCTAAGATTAGGAAACTACAATGGCACTTACTGACTTTTAAATTTGGTCTTATATTTTAAACATATGAAAATAATTATGGTGCAAAAATATGAAGTTTTAGAAAATAACTTGCATAATGAAAATTTGTGAAAATGTATTTTCTGGAGGGATTTCATTTGATAAACACACTGAGAGAAGAAATTCAGATTCTGTAATATTTTTCACCTACCCTTTCCCATTCTTCCTTTCCTTCCTCTTTATACTCAACAATGTAGCCAGTGATCCTAGAGCCACCATCCTTTAATGGTGGTGTCCATTCCAAGTCTACAGAAGATTTTGTCCAATCAGTAACTTTTGGGATAGGAGGGCCAGGTGGGGCTGAAAGATATCATTACACAGTTGCAGCATAACAGTATACTATATGTTCTCATTTTATTATTTTCAAATACAAAAATAGGAACCTAAAAACTTTACCAATAGGATCTCTAGCAATTGCTGGATCAGATGGCATGCTTGGTGGACCAACACCAGCTGCATTAATAGCTGATACACGGAATTGATACTCAGAGCCTTCAATGAGACCTGTAACTTTGTATGAAACACCCAGTGTCATAGGTTTGATTGGATCACGGTTAACCCTGGTCCATCTCTTTCCAGTAGTTTCTTTGCGCTCCAACCAGTAACCAGTAATAGGTGAGCCACCATCATGTTCTGGTTCTTCCCAGTTTACAGTCATGGAGTCACGTGTTATACTGCTAACTGTTGGCTTCTCACATGGTCCAGGAACAGCTGGGGGGAAAAAATTACACATAGCTTGGAAAAAAATGCTACAGGAAAATGAAGACATCTAAGGTACAAAACAACTGTGCAGTTACATGATAGTAATTGCATTAGGTAGTTACCCAACTGCACAAGACTCCTTCCTTTATTCATCTTCCTATCCCTTTTCATGTATGTACACTTCTGTGAAAAAGTATCTTTCTTTCTAATAACAATAGTGAAGAATGAGTTTTCCTTGCCTTCCTTGACCAGTACCTCATTTCAATGTCTGGCCTAATCTTGAATGTTTTAAAAATTGATTTCTCTCGTCAGTCTAACATTCCTTTTACATCAGAGCTACTTGGTTTAATTTCTCTTTCAATACTCAAAGCAGAAAAATTTTGATCTATAAGATCAATAATATCTCAAATACAACAGAATCTGACCTAAATCTTTAAGATAAAACCTTATTTGTATATTTACACCTTAAAAAAACTGGAAATAATTTAAATTTATAGCAAGGGGAAAAAAAGTGTTTTTCCAATATTACACATGCTTTTAAGAACCAAATACTAATGATAGACCTCTTTAATCTACTCTAGAAAGTTTACATAAGTGAAGAGAGAAAAGCAGTAGTAGTATTTTGCAGATGCTGCACACAGACCAGTGTATGAAGACAACTGACATAATTTGAAATTCCTACTTACTGAAAAGGTTTCTTGCTGTTTCTGGTTCACTATCCAAAGGTTCTCCAATACCATATTTATTTTGTGCCATAATGCGGAACACATATTCATGGCCTTCCATCAACTTGGGAATAGTGAATAAGCATTCCTTAGGCTCATTGGTAACTGGTACCCATGTCCTCCTATTTGCTTCTTTTTTCTCAATAACATAATTTGTAATCTTAGAACCACCATCATCTAATGGTGGAAGCCATGATATTGTAATTTTGTCAGCCAAAATGGATTCAAATTTAATAGGTCCCACTGGAGGTCCAGGACGACCTAAAAGATAAATTTTTATAAAGAAGAATTAATTTCAAATGTGATTCAAATAAAGTGTCACAGGAATGTTATCAATTTGTGTAACATATAAGAGTTCTTGATATCTACCTAGAACATTTAGTCTCATCTCTTTTGAAGCAGTTCCTAGATCATTTACAGCTGTTATAGTATATAAGCCTGTATCACTTCTGCGAGATTGTTGAATCAATAAAGTGCAAGAATCTTCACCAACAATCTTGTTGACATGTTGGTCATACAGCACTGGTGTTTTGTCATCTGGTTTCTTTGGAGAAGCTTTTAGCCACCTTAATGTGGGGAAGGGTACACCTTTTATCTTAGCCACAATGTTAACATCTGTTCCTTCTTCAACCTCCATAAATTCTTTGAGTTCAATAGATGGTGGGCCTATGATGAAATGTTGGAAAAAAATTAACATACAAAAATGCTGCATAATTGTAGAGTGGAATCTGTATTTACTGGTATTAGCTACTACTTACATGTCTGGTCTTTGACAATGAGAGGGCCAACAGTGGCTGACGGCCTACTAGGACCTGCTATATTTACAGCCTTGACTCTGAATTCATATTCTCCACCTTCTACAAGATCCTCAACAGTAAACTTTGTTTCCTCTACATCACGTCTGTTGCATTGTTTCCAAGTCTCTTTCACTTCTCCAGTACGATCCCAGCGCAGACATTCAACATTATAATGAGTAACAGGAGCTCCACCATCATTCTTTGGTGGCTTCCATGTCAAGCTCACTGTGTTCTTGGTTACAAGGCCAATCTTTAATTTAATAGGTGGATCAGGAGGATCTTCACAAAGGAAACAGAAATGTGAATAAATACACCGTACAGTACCATTTGGTTTCAAAGAATTCTATTGACCTTGATTTAACTTACGAATTGGATCCCTGGCTGTGGTCCGTTGAATAGTTTCTGCAGGAGGGCCAACACCAAAACGGTTTTCTGCACGTACCCGGAAGAAATATTCTTGGCCAGCTATGAGATCAGGTACAACAAAGGAAGTGCTTCCACAGTTTGCATTGACTTTTGTCCAGGCTTTCCCGTCAATAGTTCTTTTTTCTATGACATATCCTCTGATTCTATCTCCACCATCATCGTCTGGCATCTTCCATGAAAGTTTGCAACTACCTCTTGTGATATCACTTACTTTTAGGTCTTTGGGTGGACCTGGGACATCTGTTAAGGTAAAAGCGCAATAGAAACAATGTCACATAACGACACAGAAAAAAAATAAAATAAAACCTACTATTTGAACATTTCAGTATGTGTAAACCATACCAAGCACATTGACTCTGATATGCACAGTTTTTTGTCCCGCTTTGTTTTTTGCTGTAATACTGTATCGTCCAGAATGACTTCTGTTGCACTCAGGAATGATAATCACTGAACGTGTATCAGTTGCTTCCACCTGTGCATCATGGAAAGAAAAAGAAGTTATAGACCAACTTTAAATATTTACATTTGAAAGATGTTGCAATACTGAAGTTAAAAAAATATTTGCTTTACCTGAGCTTCTTCAGGTACATTATGACCTCCCTCCTATAAATAAAGGGAAAAAGTAAATATGAAGGCGATATACTAACATGTCTAGCAATAGATGAAAAAGAAAGTTTTTTCTTTTCCTAACCTTTGCTGTTGTCTTTGCTTTTCCTTCAAACTCCCAAAATGATTTTGGAACCGGACGACCCTTGATAACAGCTGGGATTTTAATTGTTGTGCCAGCACGACAAGAGAGAAAATCCTGTGCTCCAATATCAAGGAAGATTTCTGGCTCCTCTGCAAAAATATTTTAGTATATAAATTTTCAGAGCTACTGAGTAAATTTCTCTCAGCACTAGTCTAAACTCCTAGTCACACGTGCAGAATGCATGTTTATGTGAAAAAGCTGAGTGTGCAAAAAGCTGGGAAGTATATAAACAAAGCATTTTTTTGGGGTAGTAATTTCTTCATAAAATACGAAGTATTTCTGTAACATAGCTTTCAGTGCTCATCTGTGTTGTAATGTATCATACCCTCGTAAGGACCATCATGACACTTTCCAAAATGTCAGTCTTGTATTGCACTCTTGCATAATTACTTGATTGCTTTTGACTCTGCTTGATTGTCTTCCTGCTCAACCATTCTCAGCAGTAGGTGGCATTTTGATATAAATATCTAAAATAATTCCCAAAACACTTACCGAGAATATCTTGGACAGGTATTTCAGATGTTGCAGGACTTGGTTCTGATTCTCCAGCAGCATTTACAGCTTTCACCCTAAACCGGTATTTTCTGAGCTCTTTCAAATTGGGTATAACACATTCACAAGTGGGAAAGAGTTTGTCTCCTTCGTTCACCTTTTTCCAATCAGTACTTCCTTCATCTTGCATTTCAACAATATATCCTTTTATTGGGCTGCCACCATCCTTCTGTGGAGGCTTCCATGCTAAAGCCACAGATGATTTGGTTTTGTCTTTGACCTCGGGGCAAGATGGTGGACCAGGCACAACTTGTAAAACAAGAGCAAGCAAGCAAAAGTTACCTGAGAGTTAGTGTCTACCTATGTATTCCTGAATAGTTTCTAGGAGAATGCAAGCACTTTTTTTTTTTTCCAGTCATACATAGAATGCATAATTCTAGAACATGCATAGTAATTACATATGTTACATATATTATTGAGGAATATTTAAGGTAAAAGGCACAAATGTTGAACTCTAACAACAAAGGAAAATAATTATATAAAAATCTGATTCTGAACTCAGGTATATTTGGCAACATTTGCACAGATATAATCACAGTTTAATGTACATAAAGGACATGTCAGAAAGTAAAATTAGCTAATTATCTTAAAAACAGTGAAAAACAGCAAAATAGGCAACTATTTTGCATCAACAACATCTTTTTGGTTTAAGGAAAACAATGCATTTGATTAACTGCACTAAATTCAACATTTAGCACACTGTGGTTCTAGTGTGATACAGTCCTTAAAAGTAGGCATACAAATTATAGACTTACATATAGGATCTGCTGCTAAAGCAGGATCTGATGGTTCACTGGGAGGGCCAATTCCAGCAAGATTTTCGGCCATAACTCTGAACTGGTATTCCACACCTTCAGCCAAACGAAGCACGTTGTACTCTAGACCTTTTACTGATGGTTTTGTTACTGGAGCCCTGTTAACACGTGACCAGTAAACACCTCCCACCTCTCTCTTTTCCAGCCAATAACCAGTTATTGGGCTGCCACCGTTGTTCAAAGGAGGCTCCCATGTCACCAGCATTGATGATCTAGTGCGATCTAAAATTTTTGGCTTTCCAGGAGGTCCAGGAAGGCCATAGGGATCCTTAATAACAACTTTTTCTGAGAGGCATTCATCACTTATTCCATATTTGTTTACAGCCCGGACTCTAAATTGATACTTTTCATTTGTTGCAAGATTCCACACCTGAAAAATAAGATTTCAGTCAACATGCGTCTATTTTCAGAATAAGTTTATTTGCAGTTATTTAGGGGTTTTGGCTTTAAATTATATCTTGGAACATTATTTATATACTTTTACATATGTAGCTACATAGCCGCATGCCATGCCCTGGCTATATTTTTATTTCGTGTTCATAGGACCAAATATAAATAAAAATGTCACCGGGTTTCTCTTTGCATTTGGTAAAGCTGCAAATAAGACTGAAAAATGGAAAAGAAGATGTCATCCAAACTCAGCTGAGATTAAACAGCAAAAAGGAACAACTTATTTTGTTTTGTCACATGAGGAAAATACATACACATAGATGGGCAACACGCATCCAGTAATTATGGACTCTAAATGAAACACTAGCATAGGTATCTATGCAAGTAGCAGTTTTCATTTAGTGTGAATTATTGCCATTTTTTTAAGCAAACTGAAGCATATAATAAAAATATTTTATAAATTACCCCAAATCTTCTCTCAACAGCACTTTTGGAGACTTCTTCCCACTCAGATTTCTTTCTACTAGCATCACGTTTCTCAATAACGTAATGGGTAATTTCACTACCACCATTATCGAGAGGTGCATCCCATGTTAAATAACATGATTCTGCTTTAATATCAGAAACGGCAAGGTTTCTTGGTGGAGAAGGACGATCTGCATGAAAGCAAAAGAACACAGAATTACATTAAGAAAAAGATAAAAACATTTTATTAGCTGTCATTTTATTTAAATGTCACATCCTTACCATACACTTCAACATGCACATTGCGAAATGCAGTACCAAGACGATTGGAAGCTCGCACGGTGTAAGTGCCTTTATCATCTCTCACTGCTGCAGGCAGGATAAGTTCAGTTTTTGCCTCACTTCTAGATACTTCTTCCTTGGTTATCTTAAGTGCACTGGATGTTTGGTCAATTAAAACTTCATTCTTGTCCCATTCAATCTTTGGCATTGGCAGTCCTGTCACATCAGCAGGAATATTAACTGGTTCTCCTGCCTTCACTTTGATAGTATCTCCTCTCACAGCCAAGCGTAATGTTACAGTTGGAGGCACTGAAAAGCACAAACACACACACACACACATAGACAAAGAGACAGTGAAGATTGAGATGAAACAGAAAATGTATTGCAGTTTTTGGAGATATTTGTATGGATCCCTTTAAAGCAGGTATACCTTCATCATCCTGTATAACTACATTGAGAGGCAACGATGGTTCACTCTCTCCAATGGCATTAACAGCTTTGACACGGAACTCATACATATGGAGCTCATCGAGTTTTTCAACAAGAAGTGATGTGGTAGGACAGAGCCTTGTGTTAACTCTTTCATAGTCTTTTGAATCATGTCTCCTCTTCTCAACAATGTATCCCAAGATAGGACTACCACCGTCGCTACGTGGAGGCTTCCAATCAAGTGTAATGGTTGACTTTGTCCTCTCTGTGTACATGAACCTCTCAGGTGCTGTTGGAGGACCTATTAACACAGATAAATCATAAGGAAAAAACATTGACAATATTAAATAATTTTAAATTATATCAATACAGTAGCTACAATAGCTCTGGCTTTTTAAAGCTGCATCTTTCATATGCAAAATATCTGAGTATGGTTATGGATACTAGAAAGTTTCTAATGTATACGAATAAAAAGGCAACAAGCAGCGCCTCAGTAGACACTGGTATTTCATTACATAAAGAGACACAGTAGTTTTACAGAACTGTTTTACAGATCTGAGTTAAGTAAATGATCTGTAAAGGTAGATGCCTTATCCAGGTAGTGAGAAAGAAAATACACTGTAACTGTATAGAAAGCAATCCACACAGCATTATTGTTTTATTAACCTGTATTCCTAGAGATTTAAATTATGTAAAAACAACAACAACAACAAAAACATAATTAATTATCCTACCTAATGGATCAACTGCAAGAATGGGTCCTATTTCAACAGGTGGACCAGTACCAAACTTGTTCTTGGCACTGACACGAAATTTATATTCCTGCCCTTCAACTAGACCTGTAATATCGCATTTAGATCTTTCTGTGTCTATAGCTAGTCTCCATGTATGCATTTTGGCATCCTTCCGTTCAACAATAAAGCCTATGATATCACTTCCTCCATCATCTTCAGGATCAGACCAGTTAAGCAAACACATCTTTCTGTTTGTGACCACTGGCTTTAGGTCAAGGACTGGCCCAGGAACATCTGAAAATAAAAATCAAACAAGTAGGATAAAGTGCAAAGATTATTTTACCAAAAGAAATGCTTAGTTGATTTCGGAAAATATTTTTCTCACCAAATACTTCTACTCTTGTTCCTGCAGATTTGGAACCACTACTGTTGGTAGCAGTAATTACATATCTTCCATGGTCTTTTCTCAGTGCATTCTTAATAGTTAACTCTGATTTTTTGCCAACATTTTCAATAACAACTCTGTCTTTGTCTAATTCACCCTCCTCAACAGTCCATGCAATGGTGGGAGTAGGACGCCCTGTCACAGTAGCAGGAATTTTAATAGTTTGCCCAGCCATGATCTGAATGCCAGCTTTGACAGAAACGTCCAGCTCAACAGTGGGAGGTTCTGCAGAAGAAATGGTTAATTCATTAGTTCAAAACAGAGATTCATATACACCTTTAGGAGCTGGACATTTCTTGAAAATTGCAATACCTTGAGGTTCTGCAACTGTTACAGGTTCCGTTTCACCAGGTGGTCCTTCGCCAGCTGCATTAAGTGCAGTAACACGGAGTTTATAGTCTGCACCTTCTCTGACTTCTTTAACAGTATACTGCCGAACCTTAATGGGTTTCTCTGTGCAGCGTGACCACTCTTTTGTTCCCATTAGTTGTTTGTATACATGGTAACCAGTGATATCTCCACCACCATTATACATAGGAGGTTCCCATTCTAACTCAACAGAAGTCGAGCTTGTATCAGCAACCCTTGGAATGGGTGGACCAGGTGGCACTATAAAAAAAATATATGTAAATTGAAGTTAAAGTTTATGAATCCTATTCTGTCATCAGTCTGCTACCATCTTCTGTTAAGCTACTTACTTATTGGGTCCTGTGCAGTTTTTGGATCTGATGGTGGACTAAATTTACCAGGGCCAGCTGCATTTTCAGCACATACTCTGAAGATATAGGTTAACCCTTCCAACAGTCCTTCAACTTTAATTTCTAGAGCATTCACAAGGTTCCTATTGACCCGAGCCCAGTGAGTGCTATTAATTTCACGTTTTTCAATCCAATATCCTATGATTGGGCTGCCATTGTCTTTTGGTTCATTCCATTTAACCAACATACTGTTGCTGGTAACATCTTCCACATCAGGCTTATTAGGAGGATCTGGTGGAGCTGAAAAAAAAAGTTATAATTTTGTCATCACTGCTGTCTTATTCAGAGCTAAGATAGAACAAAGATATGAGAAATGACTGATTTTAAGGAATTCTTAATTATTTTACTCTCTTTCATAGTAACTTTGATTCCTAACTGCAATCAGTCATCAAACTTGCACTGGTTCTCTCTTTTGGTAAGAATATTAGTCTATGGAACACAGAATATCAAGGTTCAGATGTTAAGCAGTGTAAATGTAAAGTTTTATGACAGTGACTGTTATTCTTATTTCTTCACTATTGTAATTAGGATGTTTTTTCCCTTTATTTCCATGGATTTCAATAATGGTTTTCCATGGTGTTCAATAATCACATTGCTCAATTTTCTTCTGGGAAACTTTCACAAGGATGAAGTTGAATTTTCTAAGAGCCTGTGCAGATTTACAGTGGTTTTCTGAAAAGACTGTATTTCAAAATGGAAACTTACAGAAAGGGTCTTTCGCTGTCAGTGGTTTTGAAACACACGGTGGCCCTGATCCAACTCTATTTTCAGCAAATACACGGAAGAGATATTCTTTCCCTTCAATCAGTTTTGTTACATGGAATTTACACTGCCTGAGTGTAGAACTGACAGTGACCCAACCCATTTCAGCTTTTGTGTTGTCTTTCTTTTCCAGTACATAGTTCAGGATTTCACTTCCACCATCATCAAGGGGAGGCTCCCACTTGCAAATGACAGAATTTTTCCTCACATCCTCAAATACAAAGTTTATTGGAGGTCCAGGAGTATCTGTTAGTAAAGCAAGGAAAAATGATGAATACTCATTTAGTGCACTTGTCACACAACTCTCTGAACAAGTAGCTGTTTACAAGCACATTCACTACACACCTAACACATTGACGTCACAGGAGGCTTTTGCAACACCATGATCATTTTCCACTTTAATTGTAAATGTGCCGTGGTCAGCTCTGATGGAGTCACGAATTGATAGCACAGACTCTCCTTCTTTATGGTTGTCAATACTCATACGTTCTTGCAGTGAAAGCTGAAAAGGTTGTTCTTCTTCAGCTTCACCCTTCTTCTTTCTAGTGTATGTCGTTACTCTCTTTTTAATTTCCTCTGGTCTGACAACTTCATCATTCCTCAGCCAAGTGATAGATGGATAAGGTGACCCTGAAATATGTGCCTCAAGTATGATCTCATCACCTCTCTTCACTTCAAGGCCAGACTGCAGGTTTGCAGCAAGGAAAACTTTTGGAGCCTCTGTAATAATACAGAATGACAAATTGAGAGTAGAATCTACCCACGTGTTTGAGGATGAATGGCAATAACAAAAAACAATCAAAAAAACAATTCATACCAATAGGATCCACAGCTTTCACAAAAGGAGTAATACGAGAAGGCTCACTGATGCCAGCAGCATTCTCAGCACGAACACGAAACTGGTATTCCTTCCCCTCCTCAAGACCTTTCACTGGATAGGTTAACAGAGGTACTAGATAGTCATTGCATCTCTCCCACCTCTCCTTGCCCTTAGCAAGCTTTTCTATTATATAGCCCATAATCTTGCTTCCACCGTCAAACAAAGGTGGTTTCCATGTAAGCGTTACTGATTTTGATGTTGGATTGTGGACCTCAAGGTCAACAGGAGGATCTGGTGGCTCTGTGGAATAGTAACAAAAAAGGGATCATATGAGAAAAAAAAAAAACATGAAAATTTTAGTTGAAATTCATCTTGCTAGGTCACTTAGTAGCAAACTTACGTTTTGGATCTTCTGCAATAATTGGGTTTCTCAGTTCAAGATATTCACCTCCTCCAATTTTATTGACAGCTTTAACACGGAAGTAATATTCACTGTTTGGAATAAGATCTTTGACTTGCCATGAAAGTTTATTTTCACCAGACATAACTGGGATATACGTTCTACGACCAGCTTCTCTGCGTTCCAGAACATAATGCAGAATAGGAGTACCACCATCAAAGTCTGGAGGTTCCCAGGTTACCTTGCAAGAATTCTTAGTTACTTCGCTTGCCTTAATGTCTTTACACTGTCCAGGTGGACCTGTAATAAAAATAATAAAATTAATTAATACAAAAATTAACTAAATAGATGGGATATGTATTATTACAAATATACAATTATACTGCATTTCTTTGCTCTGCAGAAAGCAGACCAAACCCACAAATGTTGGCCATACAGCATATGTACGAATTTATGTTCTTAAAGGTGGAGAAAACCATAATCCTTAAAAGCTTTTTTTATGTTTATACGAGGAATATTCATAGTAATTGGACTTTGAGCAGACACAATACCCATTAAATAGCAGTTATAACAATTTGGGGTAAAGTGTTTTTTTGGTGGGATTTTGTAACATTAAGGTATTTACAGCAATTTACACGGCGTCTGAGTTGAAGTGATTCCTCTACGCCATGGAAAAGAGATTTTACTAGTCTTTTCTCCCATCAGTTGGTGGGTTCAGGTGGAGATAAGTCTCTCTCACAGAATGAACGAAATCTAGTTACCTATGACTTTGACACTGACTGAGCCAGTTGTTGATGCCAGCTTGTTCTCCAATGTGATTGTATAAACACCAGCATCCGCGTGAACACTGTCTGTGACTTCAAGCAGTGCAGAAGTGTAATCACTCTTCATTGTTGTTCTGTCACCAGCTTTCAACTCTTTGCCATCTTTGTGCCATGTTATAGTTGGGGATGGAACGGCTCTGAAGGGCACAGGGATACTTAATTTCTGTCCTTTAACAACAACAATGTCATGAGTTTTTAGATCAATTGTTGGATTACCTGTGAAAGTAAGTATAATATTATTAGAAAGTTGCCAAACAGCGAAGTCTTTTTTCAGTTATCAGTTATGCGGGTTTGAAAAAGGAGATCTATTCTTACAGTCTGGGTCTTTGGTAACAACTTTTTCTGAGATGTCTGATGGCTCACTAGCTCCAACAGCATTGACTGCTCTGACTCTCAGCACATATTCTTTGTCTGGAACAACACCTTCCTCCACTTTGCATTTTAGATCTTTTATTGGACGAGAATTGATTCGCATCCATTTTTCTGTTCCTGCTTCACACATCTCAACATTGTACCCAATAATAGGACTTCCACCATTCTTCTCTGGTGGTTTCCATGCAATGCAAATATGCTTTCGACCTGCATCTGTGACATGTAAATCCTGAGGAGGTGAAGGAGGGCCTGCAGAAATCAAAAAGAATTGTTTGATTTTTTCCCCCAGAATATCTGTTCTAGATAGACACCCTGTTTCCATAACTCATTCACTGTACGTTACAACACTACTTACTTGTTGGATCTTCAATATGAATGAGGTCAGCTGGTTCACTGGGATGACCACAGCCAGCTTCATTTTCTGCACGAACCTGGAACTGTACATCTGTACCTTCAATGACATCAGTCACTCTGAAATTGCAATCTGGACCAGATGTCTTGCCAGCTTTTACCCAGCGGGTAGCTAGTTTTTCCTTCTTTTCAATAACATATCTGAATAAATAGGAGTAAACAATATCAGGCATGTGAAATATGAACATTTTGGACTTCATGCTCAATAAAATAGATAGTGAGAGACTGGAATGATGTGGCCAATTGAAAGGTAAAGACACTCATGTGTGACAGACTCAGTAGGCTTTATTTCATATATCAGTGACATATTCCTGATTGCCCTAGTAGGTCTTGGATATAATGAGGTTGACATTAATGATAGAGCCAATTTTGAGAGACTGTTCCTGAACTTCTGCTGTGTTCTCAGGTCTTGAAGAGTTGCAGAAGTGAAGAAAAGAACCTCCATGCTAAACTTAAATATTCACTAGCTCAGTCATCGGTGGATAAGTTCCACTGAGAACATTTGTAGATATTATCTATTAGTTCTTCAGCTGTCAAAATTTTGTCTATGACAGGCTATGGGAAATTAATGCAAATTGAGTGATTTATGTTGCTTCAGGCAGAGCTCTGTAGTTGTCAGTTTGTTTAGAATATGCTTGCTGTGATTGGGAAGAAGAGGAATGGTGAAAATATGAAGAGAAAAATCTAACTAGTATTCAAGATAAATTTCAAAGCTCAGATATTTGAGAAGTCACAGAAATTGAGAAGCTAGAAGAAACCCAAAGGAGGAAAAATGTCTGCTTGAAAAATTTAACAAGGAGAATAAACATAAAACAATGAGGCTTTGCACTAGCTGAGTTTGAATGAGAAACTCAGGCAAAAGGAAAATGTAACAATGTTACTTGGTAGATGGGGCCAAGTGGCTAGAGGTCCAGCTAGAGATGGAGACTACAGCTGTGTTAAAGTTTGATTTTGTTTACAATCCAATTTCATCTGATTTGATTAGATGCTCTTTTGATGATGTTTAGACACATTCACTGTTTATGCACATTAGGTGATATCTATTTGTATAATTTCCACTTTAAACTCTTAATTGCTGTAACCATATAGCTGCTGCTTTTTTTTTTTTTTTTTTTTTTTTTAACATAAATTCACCTCTTTTTCATATAAAATGTGTCCATTTAAAATTTAAAAAATAAATCTTCATTTACAGGAAACACTACAGAAACATAAAATGAGCTTACCTTTGAATTGGTCTGCCACCATCATTCTTAGGTGGTTCCCATTTTAAATCAACATGACCTTTTGTCACTTCAACTATTGTAAGAGCATATGGAGGCCCAGGGGTTGCTAAAGAAAAAAACATACGCACATGAAAAGAAGAGGAACTCATGACAAGTGAGCTGTTCTACTGACCACTCAGCTAGCAAATCTCATACTTACTAAAAGTATCTTTAGCGAGAACTGAATCTTCAATTTCACAATAGTCACTTTGACCAATGGCATTTTCAGCAGCCACACGGAAAACATACAGTGAGCCTTCAGTCAGTGGGCTCACTGTATACTTGGTATCTTTTACTGTTGTATCAACTGTCTGCCAGCCTTTTCTCCTTACGTCTCTCTTTTCAACAATGTAGTTGGTAATTGGGGAACCCCCATCTTTTTCTGGTACTGTCCATTTAAGATCCGCTGTGTTTTTAGTAATATTAATAACCTCAAGCCACCGAGGTGGTGAAGGAGGATCTGTAAAATATCAATACAAGGAAAAGGTTGATATATTGCCCAGAAAAAGATCTTGGAAGACACAGAATAATACTGAAACTATAAAAACTTTGTGTTTTCCTAGATGAAGTAGGGTAGATTTTAGTATTTCATAAGCCTGGAAGAGTTCACTTGGTACCTACACAAGTAGGCAGACATAGGGCTTTTTAAAAATATAGTGAGAGCGTACTTGCAGTAGCAACACATTCTGAAACAGTACTTACACAGCCTCTCTTTGCACAGCACAGGGTCACTGGGTTCACTGGGCTCACTCTCTCCAGCCTTGTTCACAGCTCTTATACGGAATGAGTATTCTTGTTTCTCCATAAGCCCTTTGAGGAAGTGTTCAGTTGTGGGAACACCTTCAGCCACTCTCACCCACTCGTCTGTTCCAGTCTTTAATAGTTCAATGACATAAGATTCAATCTTTGCCCCTCCATCATGTTCTGGCTTTGTCCAGTTCAGGAATAATGATGTCTTGCCAACATCTTTCACTGTTGGCTTTCCAGGGGGCCATGGTGGATCTAGGCAGGGGCCCAATATTAATTACATGATTGAAAACAAACATACATATTTATATATTGTTAAACTAAACCAGTAAAAAGATGTGTTTATTATACCAATTGGGTCTTTCACTAAGATTGGCTCTGTTTCCTTGCTTGGTTTTCCAGGTCCTGCAAGATTCTCTGCCAAGACACGGAACTTATATTTCTTCTTATTAGTAAGACCTTTAACTCTGGAAATCAAAATTAAATTTGATTAAACAAAATCTACACATTAACTCTTGCCTAAAATGTTATCCTCCATACTCTTCATATTATAATTTTCTTTGACAATCTGAGACTACCTAGGTTACTGTTAATGATATTATATGAAATGGTGAACATTCAGAATAGGTAAAATGCCAACAGTAGAATGGTGTGCTGTGATAGATAAATCAATGTGTTGAGAGCCATCTTGCATTTCTGCTTGTTGCATGATTGTTAGTTAATATGTTTCAGGAGGAAAAAAGAAAGGGATGTTAGCAAACCAATGCATTAGGTAGTTATGTCTGAGATTTTAGAATGTCTTATGAGTAATCACAAAGCACAGAAGTTATTAAGCATAACAGTTAAAAAAAAAAATGAATGATTCAGTCTTCTGTAAAGACATTATTCTTTTTAAAACTAATTATGAAATGAAGTATGTCACCGGATGTTAGTTGGATCTCAACTTACTGAAGCAAGGAAAAAAGAGCAAGCACAATGTAAGAATTGTTTAAAAGGCTACTTTTACATTTATATATCTCTGTTACCTATTTCAGTCTAAAGTGACTATATCTTACTTGAATGTTGTATCTTTCACTGGCATTTTATTGCATTTTATCCATTTGTCCTGTTCAGGATCATATCTTTCAACCCAGTAGCCAGTTATGGGACTGCCACCATCTTCATCTGGTTCATTCCACGTTAGGGTCACTGAATCTCTAGTGACCTCTATAGGCTTGAGACCTGTTGGAGGGCCTGGTGGGTCTGTATAAATTAACAAATTAAAAACAACAAAATCAAAACCATCACAAGTGTTTTTATTTCTGTTAAAATATTGTCAAAATTAAATATTCATTTAATCCACTAACCAAATGAATATTTTGCAATGATGGGGCTACACTGTGCTGGCTCCCCGATACCATACATGTTCTCAGCACTGACTCGGAAAACATATTCTTTATGAGGAGTTAAATTTGTAGCTCTGAATTTTGTGTCCTTGACAGTTGATGACAACTTATGCCATATTTCACTGTCCATAGCTCTTTTCTCAAGGACGTAGTTTGTAATTTTAGAACCCCCATCATCTCGGGGAGGATTCCATGTCAGAAGGCAGGATTCATTTGTGATTTCTGATACGTCAAATGCAGCTGGTGGACCAGGTTTATCTGTAGCAGACAAGATGCAAATGTTAATCTTCTGCTTGCATAACTCAGTATGTTACTGATGATTTTTATAAACAATATAAAATACAGGCATACCGAGAACATTAACTTCAACAACAGCAGTAGCACGTCCACTGGAATTTACAGCTTCTATAATATAGGTTCCACTGTCACTCCTTCTGCTGTCTGTAATAGTGACTGTAGAATGATTAGGTTTGGTTTCAATGGTGATTCTGTCATCAGGTCTTAGAATTTTGTCAGCCTTTGTCCAAGTAATCTGGGGCTCCGGCTTTCCAGTTACTTTAGCTGGCAGCTCAATTTTAGTTCCAGCTTTCACAGTGAGTCCAGCGAGCAGTTTCACATCTAAGAAAATTTCTGGAGCCTCTGATTTAGGAGAAAAGTAAGCCATTGTTATAGAAACCATATATCACATAATAAAGTGATAAAGGTAGAAATAAAGTGTCTATTGTAATTCAGTGATATACGTAAATTACCTTTTGCATCAATGGCCTGAATATCATCTGTTGGCTTGCTTGGCTTGCTAGCTCCTATTCTGTTCAAAGCCTTAACCCGATATGCATACCACTCTCCTTCCTTCAGTTTTGTTACTTCCATTCTGGTTGTTAAAAACATCAACAAACAAATATTTAAAGTGTTGCAGATGATACAGTTACTTGAAGGGATATTATAGAATCATAGAACCCTTAAGGTTGGAAAAGACCTCCAAGACTATCTAGTCCAAATGTCTGCCTACCAGCAATATTACCCACTAAACCATGTCCCTGAGTACCACTTCCAGTCTTCCTTTAAACACCCCAGAGATGGTGACTCCACCACCTCCCTGGGCAATCTGTTCCAATGACTAACCACACTTTCTGAGAAGAAATTTCTTCTAATTTCCACCGTGAATACTCGTCTGAACATGAGCCAGCAGTGTGCCCAGGTGGCCAAGAAGGCCAATGGCATCCTGGCTTGTACTGGGATCAGTGTGGCCAGCAGGACCAGGGAGGTGATTGTCCCCCTGTACTCAGCTCTGGTGAGGTAGCGCCTCAAGTACTGTGTTCAGTTTTGGGCCCCTTATTACAAGAAAGACATCGAGGCCATTGGAGTGTGTCCAGAGAAGGGCTCTGAAGCTGTTGAAGGGCCTGGAACACAAGTCTTATGAGGAGCAGCTGAGGGAACTGTAGCTGTTTAGTGTGGAGGAGAGGAGGCTCAGAGGAAACCTTATTGCTCTCTACAACTCATGAAGTTGTGGCGAGCTGGGGGTCAGCCTCTTCTTGCAGATAGTGATAGGACAAGATGTCAATTTACTTACTTTGTTTCAATAACAGGCTCCCCGCATGTCTCCCACTTATCTGTGCCACGTTGTGATTTTTCTACCAGATAGCCCTTGATGCGGGCACCACCATCATATTTGGGAGGTTCCCATGTTAGGAAGATTCCTTTTGATGTTGGATTTCTCCATTTAACATTCTCTGGTGGATCAGGCACCGCTATTGAAAATTAAATACAGATTAGTTTCTAAGATACCATATAAGGGAGACTTTTTTTTCTATCTTATCATAAAGAAAATCAGCAATGTTTTTAGAAACAGTCAGCAAGAAAATCACCAACAATGTGAAAAAGGTGACTCACTTGCTGGTGCTGACATATTTACAGGTTCATCAATATATGCAGGTTCTCCTGGGCCACATTTATTGCATGCAGAAACTCTAAATAAATATTCTTTTCCTTGGATGAGATCAGGAACAGTGAATTCTTGGTCAACGACATGATCCATAACCTAAAGAGACGGAAGAATCCACTGTGCTTCTAAAATTTATTTCCAAAGAACAATCACAAAAGTATGACATAAAATTCAGTAGCACATGTGGAAACAATATAGCAAACAGAAGCAGAATTGAGAAAAAATGAACTTACTTTGATCCATGTTTTCCGGCTTACTTCACGTTTTTCAATGATATAGCCAGTAACTGGACTTCCACCATCATCTTCTGGAGGTTCCCATGACAGCTGAACCGTGTTCCTGATTATGTCTAAAACTTTAAGTTCTCTTGGTGCACTTGGGCGAGCTAGAAATCAAAGAAATTTTATTAATTCTTCTGTAATCAGAACTTGTCAGATCATCTCTATTTCATTTACCCATCAAAAGACTTACCATACTTAGTTATTCTTCCTGAAACAACTAACAGCTGGATGTTGAAAACAAGAAAAAACTTTTATGGGATGGATTTCTAGTTTTTAGTTATGTTTTAATATTCTTGGTTTACTGGAAGTTGTGTGATTTCACATTAGTAATCTAAAAATGTTATTGTTGCAATATATGAATCCGTCCACTTACCAATAACGTTAACATTAATTTCTCCTGAAACAGATGACACAGGGTTTTCTAATGTTAAGGTATAAATTCCTTTGTCTGGACGTTCACTTGGAGTAATTACAAGTTCTGCAAAGGAGGCAGTGGTCTTTATTGTTACACGATCACCCTCTTCTAAGACTTGATCACCAAAAGACCATGTGGCAGTTGGCACAGGGTAGCCAGTGATAGGAACACGGATCTTGATTGGCTCTGGAACAATAACTTCCAGTCCATCTTTAAATGCACTTAGGTCCATTGTAGGTCCAACTGAAAAAGTGAAAAATTAATTCCATGAAATATTTTCAGATGTTCTGAATATGGCTAATGATTTCTGTATGATTTCTGTATTATTTCTGTATTATTCTGGCTTATTCCGACTGTATCTCTGCTAGCAGGTTGCAGCTGTCTAGGCAGCTGTAGCTTATGACTCCCTAACTCTCCCAGCTAAATGTTGTTGTTGTTTTTTTTGTTTGTTTGTTTTTGTTTGTAGAAATATGTCAGATCATAAGCTATCTCATCATTACTAGATAGGAGATTAATCTATCCTTTAATATAAAAACTTTATAGTCTTTATAGTCTTTTTTTTTTTTTTTTTTTTTTTTTTGAGTCTTCTCTGCCTTTTCCTCCTTCAGGAGGAAGTGAAGGAGACGAAGGAGAAATAACTCAGAATCTCAAAGGTCTAAGGTTCTTTTTGCTAGTTGGCATCACTGATGGTGAAAGATATGCATCTTAACCACATGATGCGCTTTCATTGTGCATCTTTTCTGATAAAATATCTTTGATACATAGCATATGGCTTACCAAAAGTATCATCTGCAGTTAATGGCCCAATAGCCTCAGCTGGGTCAGACACACCAGCTGCATTTTCTGCTGAGACTCTGTAGTAATAACGGGATCCTGGTTTCAATCCAGTTACCTAAAAAGCACAAATAATTATTTAGTAACTCATATTAAAGATGATCTACACATTTTGTGTACTTTGTTGATGAATCAAACATCTTACCTTAAAAGTAAGAGCTGGTACTAGCTTTGGGTTACAGCGGATCCATTTGTCTGTTCCTTCTTCCAGCCTTTCAATAATATACCCTAAGATTGGGCTTCCGCCATCTTTGAGAGGAGGTTCCCATGTGAGCTGCACTGATGTCTTAGTTTGATCTGAATGATCAAGGTTAATGGGAGGACTTGGTCTCTCTGAAAATAATTTGAGAGAAACAAATGTTGGCAACTGGTAGAGGAGCGTATCTCTGCATATCAGCTGTCTGTATATTAAAGTACTAGTTTTAAAGCCTATGCAGAGTTTTTTTTCCAAATTGTTTTTTAAATTGGGGTTCGGTCCTAATTTCAAAGCTGAAATATTGGAAGTTCTTATTGTGTCAAATAATAGTAAGGTACTTCTTGTATGTTTAAATACTAAAGTCAGGAGAAGTTTAGCTACACCCGTTATTTTCAGCACCCATTTCTCTGATTGCTTTTGGGAACATTCCTGTACACTTAGTATTTAAATAGCCAAAATGTCCTTAACTTGTAATGCAATCATAATAGAACTTGCATACTTACCAATTGGGTCCATAATTTTTACCGCACGTGTAGCAGGACTTGGTTTGCCAACTCCAACCATATTTTGAGCTCTTACTCTGAAAAAATATTCTTCATTTTCCACAACATCAGTCAGGACAGCTGACAGTTCATCAGCTCCCGTGGTCATAGTTGGCTCCCATTTGATGGAAGCTCTGTTACGCAGTTCAATAATGTAGCCAGTAATTGGAGTTCCTCCATCATACTCAGGCACTTCCCAGGTAAGTGTAGCACCAAACCTGTTCACATCAGTAACTTCTACATTTTGAGGAGGACCAGGAACTTCTGCATTTTATTTTAGAGACAAAAAGGAAAAACAAGGTATGTGTTTCTCTATCTATTCTCTAGAGTTAGTAGTATTTTTTCCACACAGTCATAAAACACTGAGTTTTTCATAAGTTCCGCTCACCAAATTTGCTCTTAGCTTCCACAGGTCTCTCTGTTTCCACTGGCTCACCGGTACCCACTCGATTCCGTGCACTAACACGAAAGAGATATTCAACTCCTCCTTTTTGAAGTCCAGTAACTGTGTATTCACAATTTTCCGCACGATCAGTGACCATAATCCAGGTCTTACGTTTGATATCACGTCTTTCAATGACATAGCCAATGATTTTGCTTCCACCATCACTTTCTGGTTCCTGCCAGGCAAGGCCAACCTCACCATCGTAAGTTTCAGTGACTTCCAAGTTTCTAACTGGACCTGGAACATCTAAGAAACATACAACAATAATTTAGTGCATTCCATCTTTTATTTGTTTTGGCCTAAAAAATGGTAGTCAAGGTTTTAACAGTGGGAGCTCTTACCAATGACCTCTACATTGATGAATGCTTCTGCCTGGCCATGTTTGTTTCGAAGTATAATCTTGTACCTTCCCTTATCTGATTTCTTTGCTTCATAAATTTTGAAGGTAGTGCAGTCAGTTGTTGTATCAACAGTTGTTGTTGGCAGACCTTCCTCCCCTTTCAACCATTCTGCTTCTGCTCTTGGGTAGGCATCATATGGAACAGTCATAGTTAAAGGCTTCCCAACATCAACGACAAGGTTTTGATCACCAGTCTTGATCCTAGGAGCAGCTAAGGAAGATCAATATGACAAGTGAGTACTTACAAATTATAAGAATGATGTACGTGTGAAGTCATCTAAGAAGCACACATAGAAAAGTAAAAGGAACTGTTATGTCAATTCTAAAGAAATTCCTTCATATATTTATTGGATTGCTCCAGAGAGCAAGAAACTCAGACATTATGTCTCCTATAAAATGAAGGAAGAGGGAGCTGCTTTTTGACCATTAATTTTATTGGTCTGATCCTGTAAAAGACAAATGAGGAACTCATTTTCTTATATGACTGAAATGAGTAGGTCAAATAATTTGCATACTTTACATCTGCAGTGACCTAATGAAAAGATTTTGTATCCTGTAAGCTCAATTTGTGCTCTTTACTGTTTACTGTAGACATTGAAAAGTGACTGATAATTTCCTTGACAGCTGGACAAGCATGGTATAATAAAAAAAATTTGTTGTCTGAATTATAATTCATACAGTTTAACAGACTTGCACTTGTCTCAGCCTGATTTCATATTCATTTTAATAACTTTACTTGAAGAGTTAATTCTCCGATCTCAAATTTTATAAAATAAATACAAAGCAGACATCTTACCTGCTAATTCAAGTTTAGCTCTAGCTTCTTTATCTTTAGCAATAAATCTGTATTCCCCTTGGTCACGGGGCTTTATATCGCACACCTGCAGCCTATGGACCTTTCCTTCACTCATCATCTGATGTTTGTCACCTTGAACAATAATCATGTTGTTTCTCA